>NC_141694.1:1248186621-1249386621 GCF_964263255.1 Lissotriton vulgaris | reverse complement strand
GCTTACACCTTTCCAAGCAAATTGGTACTAAAGGACCTAATGAATAGCAGTATTTCATAAACAAAACAGCATATGATATTTTAGATTGCAAAGTTTCAATTTACAAAGGCACAATTATGGCACAGGTCACTTTTGGAAGCATTAATTACTAATGCTTCAATTAAAAAAGACCAATTGCTAAATTCAGTCCTCCAAAATAGCCCAGTACATTTTATTTGAAAGTCCAATAAGCGTTTCAATGCCAAAGGGCCTTCGTTTCAGTTCTGACAGGCTCAGCGATATATGATGGGTCGTCAATCGTTTCCCATGTAGAAACCGCGATAAAGTCGCTTTATTCAAGGTTGTTGGTCTCACCTAGAAAAAGATACAGATGCAATATTCCTGCCATCAATCTATCAGACAACCGTTGACTCTGATAATGTCAGAGGAAGCAATGCGGTATAACATATTACACGAATTTCGCTGTAGGAAACGACTAATGGGAGGGGAAAGCATAGTAAGTGACGTCATTGAAATAAACCAGAAAAGCCAGGAGTAAATGTACCATTAAAAAAATAACATCTGCATTGTTTCCAAAATAGATGTATTAATATCAATGCAACTCTTAAGTTCAAATGACAGCATAGCTTACTCATTGTTTCGCCCTTTTGATGTTGATAAATTGAGTGCCATTAAACTGGATAGCAGTAACACCCGTGATTTACAGCGCTTTGAAACAGTAGCGCTGTGTAAAATCAGTATGTAATTGAATCCTTCAGCGATTTTCCTTCCTCAACCATTCATTCTTCTGGTCCCAAGCCCATGCCAACCTTGTACCTCAATTTGAACAAGCGCTGCAGAAGGATAGATCATTGCCATACCACCACACGTGCACACATACACACACATTTACTGGTAGTTTTTGGGTTATTACAGCTTGCAGCCCCCATGTGCAATACTGTCTGCACTTGGTCCAATCCCAGTGTAAGCTACAGAGCTATAGTCACATTTACTGGGCTTGGCAGGGGACGATGTCACACGAAGAGTGTGATTGAGAATACAATTTTGCGTGACATGGGACTCTGTCATCGATGAAGAGTTTTTTGCCACAGTTTCATCTCCTCTTAAACACAGTTCTGCCATCTTTGCTTTAGGATTCAGAAAAGGGGGTGGTGATGAACAGAGTGTCTGAAATAAGCAGACCACTCTTACCCAGTCCAAAGATCAGGGCTTGATCCATCACCGTTTTAGTCTGCCCTGTTCCCATGATGCACTGGGCCAGGGACAGACTGATTTGCATATAGCCAGGTTCTGAGCTGGGATGGTGCAGTGAGCTAAATAACGGTGATGGATCAAGCCCTGATCTTTGGACTGGGTAAGAGTGGTCTGCTTAATTCAGTTACTCTGTTCATCACCACCCCCTTTTCTGAATCGTTTTTGGCCACTATAGGTGTGGCAGGGTATACTCAGACATGAGTCCCTTGCTCACTGCACCATCAGGATTCAAGCAAGCCGGGCCGACGACAGCTGAAATGCCAGAAACCGGTCCCCGGTAGCTTGTCTCCTTTCTGGTGAAGAATTGGCTTGGTAGTTTAGTCTGCCCTGTTCCCATGATGCACTGGGCCAGGGACAGACTGACTTGCATATAGCCAGGTTCTGAGCTGGGATGACTGCTGCGCCTCTCACCAGGCCGGGTCACCCCCTTGCTCCTCCTGCCGCCTCCTGCTCCTGCCTGCCAGCTTTGCCGCCTTCTTCCGCCGCAGACGCCCCCCTGGCCCCCCGAGCGGCCCAGTCTCAGCAGAGCCGCCTGCTCGCCAGTTTCCCGCCGCAGCTCGCCACAGGCCCCGCCCACCACCGCCCCATTGGCCGAGCCGCTCCCGCCGCCCACCTGATCCGCCCTCTCGTCTCCCTTCTTATGACGTCCCCAGAGCGACCGCACAGCGGACGCTCGCAACGGGAGTGCCGACTGAGCGCCGAAGGTGCGCCAAAGGTAAGCCCGTCTGCGCCCGTCCGCGCCTGGACCGCGCCCAGTGCCAGGACCCCTGGCCCCCGCAGACCCCAGCCCACCCGCCGGACGTATGACACCGCCACCCTCAACGCACTCAACGCCTGCCGAATCCCAGGATGCTACCGAGCCACCCCGAGACGCACCCACGGACCCTTCTGCTGCAACGCCTGCAAGTTCACCTGCATCCAGACCAGCACTACTCCAGCACCAACCAAGACGAGCAACAGCAGCAGCCACCTGAAATGCATCCTGCTCAACACCCGCTCCGTCCACAGACACGCCATTGAGCTCTAGAACCTGCTCGACACAACCTCACCAGACGTCGCCTTCCTCACGGAAACCTGGATGAACGCCTCTTCAGCGCCCAACATCGCCATTGCCATCCCAGACGGCTACAAGATCATCCGAAGGGACCGCATCAACCAGACCGGAGGAGGCATCGCCATCATCCACAGGAACACCATACGCATCACGACAAACACCGACGACACCCTCGCACCCGCCGAGCACCTGCACTTCCAGGTCCACATCAACCCCAAGACCACCCTCAGAGGCACCCTCATCTACAGACCCCCGGGACCACGCACACAATTCAGCGAAGACATCGCCGACTTCATCAGCCCGCACGCCCTCCTCTCCGCTGACTACATCCTCCTCGGGGACCTCAATTTCCACCTGGAGAACAACATCGACCGCAACACCACCACCCTGCTGGACAACAGCGCAAACCTGGGACTCAAGCAGCTGGTCACCACCCCCACCCACTACGCCGGACACACACTCGACCCCGTCTTCTCATCCAGCAAGGACCTCGCCTTCAGCCACGCCACCGGACTCCACTGGACGGACCACAGCTGCGTCCACTTCAGCTTCAGAAGGACCACGATCCACCACCACCAGCAACAGGTTGCACGCAGAAGCTGGAACAAGATCACAGCCGACCAGCTCGCGACCTCCCTGAGCATGAACCCTCCCACCAGCGCAACGAACCCAAGCCAGGCGGCCACCAACCTCGAGAAGTGGATCAGCAACTGCACAGACGACCTCGCCCCTCTGAAGACCCAGCCTAGCAGACCCGGTAGCAAGAAAGCCCCATGGTTCACCGACGAACTCAAGAGCTCCAAGAAGAACTGCCGAGCCCTCGAGAGAACATGGCGCAGAGACCCAACACCGGACAACATGACTGCCCTCAAGCTCGCCACCCGAAAACACCACCAACACATCCACGCCACCAAGAAAACCGCATTCAAGGAACGACTGGACAACAACGCAAACAACAGCAAGGAACTCTTCAACATCGTTAAAGAGCTCTCCAACCCCAACGCCGAAAACAACGACATCACCCCTTCGCAAGACCTCTGCAACTCCCTCGCCTCCTACTTCCACAACAAGATCGCGGACATACACAACAGCTTCAGCACTCAACCGACGCACGCCACGACCAAACCACTGCCCCCCACCACCACCCTCCGCGCCTGGACCCCGATCAGCACCGAAGACACCGTCCGCACGATCAACTCCATCCACTCCAGATCTCCTACCGACCCCTGCCCTCACCACGTCTTCAACAAGGCCGACGCTGTCATCGCACCCCACCTGCGGGACATCATCAACACCTCCTTCGACACCGCTACCTTCCCGGAGAGCTGGAAGCACACCAAACTCAGCGCTCTACTAAAGAAGCCATCAGCCGACCCCACCGACCTCAAGAACTACCGCCCCATCTCGCTGCTCCCGTTTCCTGCAAAAGTCATCGAGAAGACAGTCAACAAGCAGCTGGCCGCCTTCCTCGAGACGAACGGATCCCTCGACCTCTCGCAGTCTGGCTTCCGGGCCAACCACAGCACCGAGACCGCCCTGATCGCAGCCACCGATGACATCCGAGCACTGCTTGACAACGGAGAAACTGCAGCCCTCATCCTCCTAGACCTCTCCGCGGCCTTCGACACTGTCTGCCACCGTACACTAGTGCAGCGACTCAGCAACGTCGGAATCCAGGAGAAGGCACTGGAGTGGATCATCTCCTTCCTCGCCGGAAGGACACAGAGAGTCCGCCTCCCCCCGTTCAGATCTGAAGCCACCGAAGTCATCTGCGGCGTTCCTCAAGGCTCCTCGCTCAGTCCAACCCTCTTCAACGTCTACATGAGCCCCCTCGCAGACATCTCACGCCAGCACAACCTCAACATCATCTCCTACGCCAACGACACCCAGCTGATTCTCTCCCTCACCAACGACCCCGCCACCGCCAGAGCCAACCTTCACGAAGGGATGAAAGAGGTAGCCGAATGGATGAAGAACAGCCGCCTGAAACTGAACTCGGACAAGACGGAAGTCCTCATCCTGGGATCCTCACCCTCCGCCTGGGATGACTCCTGGTGGCCCCCCGCCCTAGGCAGCGCACCCAAACCAACAGACCACGCACGCAACCTGGGCTTCATCCTGGACTCCTCCCTCTCCATGACCAGACAAGTCAACGCCGTCTCCTCGTCGTGCTTCAACATCCTGCGCATGCTACGTAAGATCTTCCGGTGGATCCCCACCGAGACTAGGAAGACGGTCACCCAGGCCCTCGTCACCAGCCGTCTGGACTACGGCAACTCCCTCTACGCTGGAACCACCGCCAAACTCCAGAAGAGACTCCAGCGGATCCAGAACGCCTCAGCTCGACTCATCCTGGACATTCACCGTCGCAGCCACATTTCCGGACACCTGAGAGACCTGCACTGGCTCCCGGTCAACAAGAGAATCACCTTCAGACTCCTCACCCATGCACACAAAGCCCTACACAACCAAGGCCCAGGATACCTCAACAGCCGCCTCAACTTCTACGCTCCCAAACGCCAGCTTCGATCGACCGGCCACGCCCTCGCCGCCGTCCCCCGCATCCGAAGAGCCACCACAGGGGGACGGTCCTTCTCCTACCTCGCCTCCAAGACATGGAACTCCCTCCCGACCCACCTCCGCCTGACCCAGGACCACCTCGCCTTCAGGAAGCAACTCAAGACCTGGCTGTTCGAGCAGTAGCGGACCCCCCTCCCCCAGCGCCTTGAGACCCTCTGGGTGAGTAGTGCGCTATATAAATGCTTTGATTGATTGATTGATTGATGGTGCAGTGAGCTAAATAACAGTGATGGATCAAGCCCTGATCTTTGGACTGGGTAAGAGTGGTCTGCTTAATTCAGACACTCTGTTCATCACCACCCCCTTTTCTGAATCGTTTTTGGCCACTATAGGTGTAGCAGGGTATACTCAGACATGAGTCCCTTGCTCACTGCACCATCAAGATTTAAGCAAGCCGGGCCGACGACGGCTGAAATGCCAGAAACCGGTCCCCGGTAGCTTGTCTCCTTTCTGGTGAAGAATTGGCTTGGTAGTTTAGTCTGCCCTGTTCCCATGATGCACTGGGCCAGGGACAGACTGATTTGCATATAGCCAGGTTCTGAGCTGGGATGGTGCAGTGAGCTAAATAACGGTGATGGATCAAGCCCTGATCTTTGGACTGGGTAAGAGTGGTCTGCTTAATTCAGACACTCTGTTCATCACCACCGCCTTTTCTGAATCGTTTTTGGCCACTATAGGTGTGGCAGGGTATACTCAGACATGAGTCCCTTGCTCACTGCACCATCAGGATTCAAGCAAGCCGGGCCGACGACGGCTGAAATGCCAGAAACCGGTCCCCGGTAGCTTGTCTCCTTTCTGGTGAAGAATTGGCTTGGCAGTTTAGTCTGCCCTGTTCCCATGATGCACTGGGCCAGGGACAGACTGATTTGCATATAGCCAGGTTCTGAGCTGGGATAGTGCAGTGAGCTAAATAACGGTGATGGATCAAGCCCTGATCTTTGGACTGGGTAAGAGTGGTCTGCTTAATTCAGACACTCTGTTCATCACCACCCCCTTTTCTGAATCGTTTTTGGCCACTATAGGTGTGGCAGGGTATACTCAGACATGAGTCCCTTGCTCACTGCACCATCAGGATTCAAGCAAGCCGGGCCGACGACGGCTGAAATGCCAGAAACCGCTCCCCGGTAGCTTGTCTCCTTTCTGGTGAAGAATTGGCTTGGTAGTTTAGTCTGCCCTGTTCCCATGATGCACTGGGCCATGGACAGACTGATTTGCATATAGCCAGGTTCTGAGCTGGGATGGTGCAGTGAGCTAAATAACGGTGATGGATCAAGCCCTGATCTTTGGACTGGGTAAGAGTGGTCTGCTTAATTCAGACACTCTGTTCATCACCACCCCCTTTTCTGAATCGTTTTTGGCCACTATAGGTGTGGCAGGGTATACTCAGACATGAGTCCCTTGCTCACTGCACCATCAGGATTCAAGCAAGCCGGGCCGATGACGGCTGAAATGCCAGAAACCGGTCCCCGGTAGCTTGTCTCCTTTCTGGTGAAGAATTGGCTTGGTAGTTTAGTCTGCCCTGTTCCCATGATGCACTGGGCCAGGGACAGACTGATTTGCATATAGCCAGGTTCTGAGCTGGGATGGTGCAGTGAGCTAAATAACGGTGATGGATCAAGCCCTGATCTTTGGACTGGGTAAGAGTGGTCTGCTTAATTCAGACACTCTGTTCATCACCACCCCCTTTTCTGAATCGTTTTTGGCCACTATAGGTGTGGCAGGGTATACTCAGACATGAGTCCCTTGCTCACTGCACCATCAGGATTCAAGCAAGCCGGGCCGACGACGGCTGAAATGCCAGAAATCGGTCCCCGGTAGCTTGTCTCCTTTCTGGTGAAGAATTGGCTTGGTAGTTTAGTCTGCCCTGTTCCCATGATGGACTGGGCCAGGGACAGACTGATTTGCATATAGCCAGGTTCTGAGCTGGGATGGTGCAGTGAGCTAAATAACGGTGATGGATCAAGCCCTGATCTTTGGACTGGGTAAGAGTGGTCTGCTTAATTCAGACACTCTGTTCATCACCACCCCCTTTTCTGAATCGTTTTTGGCCACTATAGGTGTGGCAGGGTATACTCAGACATGAGTCCCTTGCTCACTGCACCATCAGGATTCAAGCAAGCCGGGCCGACGACGGCTGAAATGCCAGAAACCGGTCCCCGGTAGCTTGTCTCCTTTCTGGTGAAGAATTGGCTTGGTAGTTTAGTCTGCCCTGTTCCCATGATGCACTGGGCCAGGGTCAGACTGATTTGCATATAGCCAGGTTCTGAGCTGGGATGGTGCAGTGAGCTAAATAACGGTGATGGATCAAGCCCTGATCTTTGGACTGGGTAAGAGTGGTCTGCTTAATTCAGACACTCTGTTCATCACCACCCCCTTTTCTGAATCGTTTTTGGCCACTATAGGTGTGGCAGGCTATACTCAGACATGAGTCCCTTGCTCACTGCACCATCAGGATTCAAGCAAGCCGGGCCGACGACGGCTGAAATGCCAGAAACCAGTCCCCGGTAGCTTGTCTCCTTTCTGGTGAAGAATTGGCTTGGTAGTTTAGTCTGCCCTGTTCCCATGATGCACTGGGCCAGGGACAGACTGATTTGCATATAGCCAGGTTCTGAGCTGGGATGGTGCAGTGAGCTAAATAACGGTGATGGATCAAGCCCTGATCTTTGGACTGGGTAAGAGTGGTCTGCTTAATTCAGACACTCTGTTCATCACCACCCCCTTTTCTGAATCTTTGCTTTAGGAGGCACGTCATACTAGCTGACATGCTCAATTTACTTTTTTAACCTGATACTCTAAGAAGCTGCAGCTGAAAAGCTCTAATGTCACTCAAAATAACAGAAAAATTAAGGGCAACGCCCAGTGGCGGCTTCCCCATTAAGGCGGAGGAGCTTTGCCCCACTGCTCTTTCAGTAGTGCACACCCGAAAATAAAATGACAATGAAACAAGTTTATTATCATTTTATTTTTCTTTGCTGTCACTGAGCCGAGTCTTGGGGGCGGGACAATCCTTACAGAGGTTTAGGAACAGGTAGGAGCAATGGTGGGTACAAGTGCGCATGTAGGTTTGGGCGAATGTCTCAGCCCAGCCAAACCGACACGTACACTTAGCCTTTCTCCAACCCGAGCTGTGTTGTACAGCTGGGAGGAGAAGAGACACAGGCTTCCAATCCATGTCTGAGAATCAAACCAGCCCACTCAGACTAATCCTGGCACTTCTCTCATGCTGATAATAGCATTACCAGCATGAGAGCAGAGTTTGGATTGGCCATGTGGTGTCTGGGAACTTGTGCATTGGCTGCTGGGAGTCGACAGTAGCAGACGAGCAGAAGGCCACCAAGGCGGCCGCCAGCAGGTAAGAAATATCTTCTTTTCCCTATTGTTCTACCCGCGATGCACCTTGTGCTGACCCCTCTTCCCCTTCACAGTAGCCGCCCCTGGCAACGCCTACATCTAGAGAGAATGACAGAGGTGGCCCCAGGCCAAGATAAAACTGTCCAGCATGGGTTTTTCTGATGCCCTCTATGGCTAGTCAGGCATGCATAATTGTCTGTAATAGTTGCATTATCAGCTATTTTATGTGTATCAATATGGGCTGCTATTGATTCAATGCATCTCTTTTTGTCTTTCCCCTGTTGAAAATCTTCTCAGGTGCTTACTTTCTCAGATGAACAGTATGCAGATATGCATTCTATTGTTTCATGATTCATGTTTTAAATCCTTTATTTCTAATGCATAGAGTCATACAAACCTTAGCTTAGAAGGCAAATAATGCACGTCCCTTAAATTTACCTTCGCTCCCCCAGTGCCTTGAGGCACTTACGGGTGAGTAGGCATGCTATGCATGCCACTTGATTGATTGATTGACTAAATGAAATAAAAAAAGGCTATCACCCCATAGAAATGATTGGAAAATATTGCAAAAATGTTAAATCAATGTATACCAAATTTAAACAATTATTAAATATGGAAAACATATCAAACAATGTTGTGAGAAAATGTAAACAATTTGTAAAGTATAAATTAAACAATAATATAAAATATATACAATTATTTAATATACGCTGAAAAAGGTATGGCAAAATAATGTTAAAATATCTGTGTAGAAAAGGTAGAGAAATGTTACAAATCTGCTAAACAATGGAAAGTAAACTTTAAACAAATACAACATAAAATAGTAATGAAATACAATTTACATATTGTTTATTAGAAAACAAAGAAAATGTATTTACTGAACTTTATATAAGTGTTTGTAACTTGAAGAATATATGATTAAAAATGTAAAAATATACAATATGTAAGCTTTGGAAACATAAATAACATTTGAAAAAGGTATCCCCTCGTCATTATACCAAAGAATGTAATTAATACTACTATTGGTTGAAAACACAACAAACTATTTTTTAAATTATATTTCTAATCACCAACATTACCACTAAAATAACAAAATATTTCTACTCCATGCAAAGAAAAGCAAAATAAAATATTTCAGAAAAAATCTAAACCTAAATAATCACACTCCAACATAATCATTACAAAAATTGCTAGACACTAAAGGGGTGACATGTAATATTCAAATTCCAATCAAAACCTATTTAGATAAAAAGTTGGACCCTAAAAGGTTGACATTTACTATTCCCACTTTAATCTAAACCAATTTGGAAAAGGTGTTAGGCATTAAGGGGTGACATGTACTACTACCACTCCAAGCTGAACCATGTTACGTAGGGTGTTGGACACTAAAGGGGAGACCTTTACTATTCCCACTCAAAGTAAACCCATGTGGGGAAGGAGTCGGACATGGAACGGTTGGCATTTACTATTCCCACTCCTATCTGAACCAATTTGAGAAAGGTGTTGGACACTAAAGGGTCAACATTTACTATTCCCACTCCAAACTAAACCAATTTGGGGAAGATGTTGGACACTAAAGGGGTGACATTTACTATAACCACTCCAATCACCACCAATTCTAGGAAGGTGTTGGACGCTAAAAGTGTGTTATTTACTAGTCCCACTCCAATCTAAAGCAAATTTAGGAAGGTTTTGGGCCCTAAAGGGGTCACATTTAGTATTCCCACTCCAAGCTAAAACAAATTGGGGGAGTTGTTAGACAATAAAGAGGTGACATTTACTATTCCCTCTCCAAAAGAATTCATATTTAGTGTAAGGTGTTGAACTCTAAGCGGCCAATTATGATGTTGGTCGGAGTTGCCTCCGACCAACTGACATCATCACTGAATTGGGACCGGCCGACCTCCAGTCGGCAGTCCCAACTGCATAATTACGATGTGACTGCACATGGTGTGGTCACAAACTCCCATTTCCCTACAGGAGCTTCAACTATGGCCGTAAACCGGAAATGGGAGATTGTGTTCATCCCTGCACTGCATGGCAGTCATCGCAGGGTTTATGGCACACAGTGGCGTAGCAAGGTCAAGTGGTACCCGGTGCGGAAAATTTCTTGTCACCCCCGGCTTGACAAAATGGCAAAAATATTCTTTGAACATACGCTGAAACAATTACTGCTGGCCACCTTGCCTGCTAATGTCTATTTCTACTTCACGACCATCGTATCGAGATGACTGCTGTGACACTATACCTTAATGTGTCTCATTGATTTCTTTTACTCATTTTGAAACTTGGATACAAAACTCTTACATAACAAAGAGCCCTGAAGAAGTCTTGTTTGAGACGAAACGCATTGGCTAAATGTAATGTGTGATTGGATTTTAACGACTGAACCTATTTATCAATAAAGAAAATATTTTTGCTTACAAACAAAAATCTGGACCTGGCAATTTCTTCAGATCATCATGGACACTTGATATGATATGGACTTTAAAAAATAATATTATTTGATGGGTGCTGATTCCAATTCTTTTGTATTTGCTTTTGAATTGCTTTCTGGATGTTAATTCTCCATCTTTTCTAGTTCAGTTGTCACAAGATCATGAAATTGATCAATTCTGTTGCCTGGACTTAAGATGGGACAGAACTTTGATTTCAACTTGAGGCCAGAACCCTTATGTTTTCCAGTATTTATTTCTAGGCCCTCTGTTTGGATTGAACGGAGATGAGGAATTACATAAACTGCAAGAAATTTGTTGAAGGCACAAAACATCATGGTTGGGTACTAAACCCGGAAATAATTAATCATCTAAAATATGGACATGAATCAAAGTAATGGGACAAAACGAGGACTCAAATCATGTATCTTGCGCTACACAAAGCAAGTATGATGTAAAAAAAACACTACAAAGTGTAACAATGAAATCATGGACTGCAATTTACATCTGCAGAAAATAAGCAACCAATGCCAAGTATAATTTATAGTGAATTGACTCACATGCCAACGAGTGCAATATAAAATGACTAGAACTAGTGCAAGCATATAAAGGGAGAAAACAATATGTAATCCTTATCCAGAAATTAAGTGTAATGAACTGTGACTACTTTGGAAATACAAGTCCCACAATGCAATCTAACTGGGCATGAAAGAAGATTATAAATGGTGAAAGTAACAAAGGACTCACTTAACTGTGACAAAGACCATTTCTTGGTCGAAACATTTGGTGGTGGTAATGGTGGTGGTAATGGTGGTGGGGATGATGCTTAAATAAACCCTCTTAAACCTAAACAACTTCTGGAGTACAGTGTATCCCTTGATGAAGCAATTAATTGCTAGGTACGCAACACGAGCACCAGCGTAAGTGCGCACCAATCATGGACCATTTGTTTTTGAAAGTAAAGAAATGGGTGGCGCCCGGCGTATTTTGAACATTCACAACTTCCTGAAAGAATGTGTTGACACTAGGAAAGATACATTGTTTCCAAGTTTAAAAGCAGAAAAGTGCATGGACTTGAAAGTGCTTAAACGCTGAACATTCAGAGAAAGTGTCTGGGAACTGCGAAAGGAACACGAACGAGGAAGAATTGGATGTGAAAATTGTGGTGCCCATACAGGAGAATCCTGATCCTGGAGTGGAAGCACTGTGAAAGCGGAGCCGGAGGACACTGCCTGACCGGGGAACACGCCAGGTATGGAGCATTCTGGGGACACTCATAAAATACACCCAGTTAATAACTGAACGCCCCAGCGAGTCCTTCTGTATAACTGCTAATCGTACACAGGGGACTCAGGAGTTGTTTGAGAGAAGCATACACCACCCATTGATTTTACCACTTAGAGTGAGATTGCCAAAAAATAAACAGTCACATTAAAGCACCAAATGGAGGCAAGGGAAGCCAAGAGAACATTAAAAGCAGAAACATTGTTTAAAAGTGGAACAGGAGAAACCTCTTGTGAAAAGGAGGTGAGAGGTACAGACATGTCCCAGAAAAATGTAAAACAGATGTCTTTTCAATTAGAAAAATTGCTTAAGAAAGAAATATCTAAAAGCTGGGAAGTAATTACATTAGAGAAATACTTGTAATTCAAGCGCATTCCCAGATGCCTTCAGATCTTTAAATTGCCCAACCACCCGGACACGAGACCAGAGATGCTTGAGGAGAGGGCAGAAAATAGTATGCAAAGTTCCAAAAATATGGTGCTTATAATCATAAAATATGCAAATCAGGATATAGAGGAGTTGCATAATGAAATAAGAAAACTAGAAGAACAGATTCTAGCATTAAACCAACAAGTGGAAAGTGACATGCTACGTAAAGAAATGGAGAAGAACCTGGACAGATACGAAGAGGTTGAACTGCGCAAACAAAGGAAATTCAAACTTGACGAGCACGATTATGAATCTGGATCAATCTTTACATTCGCAAGTCACTTTGATGGCCTGAAGAAACAACTACATGCAGGCAAACTGACACTAATAGAATCAGACAAAATATTGCCAAGTGAATCTGAATCAGACCTCAGCGAAGAAGAACAGACAATCAGAATTGGTAGACATACAACTTTTTTAGAGGAAATGAAGCTGATGTACATAGATCAAAAGACCCCAAGGGAAAGAGGAAGAGGAAGGGGTCGTGGGAGAGGAAGAGGGATTAACCAAGAAGCAACATCAAACGAAGAGGAAAACAAGAAGAGGGAAAGGAAACAACAAGAGGATACCCTCTACGCAAAAGAATGTCGAGGAAGTAAGAAGCCAAATTAAACAACAAAAAGACAACTTAATAATCAACCTCTCTGAACACATACTAACCAAAGATGAAACCAGTGTCCTCAACAAGGGTTTAACATTCTGCTCAGAACAACACCATGACTATGTAGAGACAAGGATCAATCTATACAAATATACAAGAAAATTAAAGCTAAAAATGTTCTTCGCCAAAAAATCACACATGGCGATTGCAGATCAACCCAGTTTACAAGACTCAGACAACCTGACAGTGGAAGGTGCCACGAATTTAAAAACAACATTGTTGAATTTAAATGATGAGGATATGACAGAAACACAAATTCTAGAGGACCTAGAAATAAATACTGGGAAACATAAGGGTTCTGGGCTCAAGTTGAATTCAAAGTTCTGTCCCATCTTAAATCCAGGCAACAGAATCGATCAATTTCATGATCTTGTGATAACTGAACTAGAAAAGATGGAGAATACAACATCGAGAAAGCATGAAAATCTAAGCAAACACAAACCACAGGCACTGGACAATCTAATGGAAAATGAAAATATAACTATAAAACCTGCAGACAAAGGTGGTAACGTGGTCATTCAAAATACAACCGACTACATAAACGAAGCCATGAGACAACTTAATGACAAGGGGAGCTATACTCAATTGACCTCAAACTCAATCAACAAACTGACATTGGTAGTGGAAGTAAAGATCCGAAAATGGAAACGTGAGGGCCTATTAAATGATGACGAAGCTTAGTTTCTCCTCAATGACAGCCCTGTAATACCCACTATATACTTTCTCCCCAAAGTTCACAAGACTCTCATAGACCCGCCAAAAAGACCCATCGTGTCCAGCTGCAACTCTCTATATGACAACATCTCGATCAATGTAGATCAATATCTTGCGCCAAGAGTAACAAATTTGAGTTCTTATAAAAAGGACTCTGGAGAATTTTTAAGAACTCTAACCAACACGGCCTGGCAAAAAGGATTTCATCTGGTAACCATTGATGTGATTGCAATACATACCTCCATTGATCATGATATCGGACTAAATGCAGTAGGATACTGTCTACGCCAGAGAAACATCCAAGAATTGAAACATACAAAGATGTTGATGGAAATGGCGGAATTATACCTAAAAAAATAACATATTTTTGTTTAGTCAAAAGGTATATTCCCAAAAACGTGGTACTGCCATGGGAATTTCATTGTCACCCAGCTACGCCAATCTCACAATCGGGTGGTGGGAGAAATTTGTTGAGTGGAAAGAAGAAATGAATACAAACAAAATAGAACTGTGGCTGAGAAATATCGATGATCTCTTCCTGATTTGGAATGGCGGTCCGAGTGAATTTAAAGAATAATTCAACATTTTGAACAACAACAACGTAGGATAAAAATTCACTTACAACATCAGCTTAAAAAATAATTGAATATCTGGATGTCCAAGTATATATAGAGCAAAATCAGATCCAAATAAAAGTTAATCGCAAACCAACGGCAACGAACATCATACTCCAAGGGAAGAGCTTTCATCCAGTCAATTTGATCAAAAGCATCCCGTATGGAGAATTCATACGAATGAGGAGAAATTGGTCTGCAGATAAAATGGCAGAAAAAAGTTTTAAGGAAACTGAAAGTCGATTCATGAAGAGAGGATATAAAAACAGAGATGTAAAGGAAGGCTTGGAACGAGCAAAAACAATATCAAGAGCAGAAACTCTAATTGTCAAAGCAAAAAAACATTACAGAAGACAAAACAAGACTAATCCTTACGTACAGCAAGGAAAGTTTTAAAATTCAAAAAATCATACAGAAATATTGGAATGTCTTAGAAAAAGATCCCGATCTTGAAAAAATAATTGGATGAAAACCAGATATAACCTATCGCAAAGTGGCATCGCTGAAAGAAAAACTCGTAAACAGACATTTTTCACCAAAATAACAATCAACATGACTGACAATGAAACAGAAAGGATTTGTTCACTGCAAAAAATGTAAAGCTTGCAAAATTGGGAAATGTATAACCAACATCAAAGATCATTGAGGAAAAACATATAATATAAATGAGAGAATCAGCTGTGAGACCACATATGTGATATATATGATAGAATGTACCTGCGGATTACGCTACATTGGAAGTACAATCTGCCACCTACGCAAGCGAATATTGGTGCATCTTAGAGCGATTCACAACAAAGAAATGAACTATGCGATAGCGAAACATCTACATACACAGCACAAAACAAACTGGGAAGACATACGATATTTCGGAATTACTACTGTCCTGATTCACGAGAGAGGAGGAAACCGTACACTGAAACTAAGAAGATTGGAATCACGCCTCATCATGAAGTTCAAAACAAAGAATCCGTTTGGATTGAACGGGGATGAGGAATTACATATCCACTTATAAGCTGCAAGAAATTTGTTGAAGGCACAAAACATCATGGTTGTGTACTAAACCCGGAAATAATTAATCATCTAAAATAAGGATGTGAGTCAAAGTAATGGGACAAAACAAGGACTCAAATATTGTATCTTGCTCTACACAAAGTGAGCATGATGTCAAAAAAACACTACAAAGTGTAACAATAAAATCATGGTCTGCAATTTACACCTGCAGAAAATAAGCAACCAACGCCAAGTATAATTTATAGTGGATTGACTCACATGCCAATATAAAACGCCAGCGTATAAATGGAGAAAACAATATGTGATCCTTATCCGGAAATTAAGTGTAATGAACTGTGACTACTTTAGAAATACAAGTCCCACAATGCAATCTAACAGGGCATGAAAGAACATTATAAATGGTGAAAGTGACTAAGGACTCACTTAACAGTGACAAAGACCATTTCTTGGACGAAACATTTTGTGGTGGTAATGGTGGTGGGGATTATGCTTTAGTAAAGCCTCTTCAACCTATACGACTTCTGGAGTGCAGTATATCCATTGATGAAGCAATTAATTGCGAGGTACGGTCTGAGTTCGACACGAGCACCAGCATACGTGCGAACCGATCATGGATCATTTGTTTTTAAATATATATATAAATATCCATGCTCTGGCTTGTTCCTGATAGGGGAACGAAGAAACAACACGAGCTGCAAGCATCAGACTCCTTTCTTAGGTATGAAGGAGCCGGACCCCGATCACTTTCGCAGCCAAATCACCTGCTGCCAACGTGTTTCGAAGTCTCCCTTCTTTGTCAAGGCTGGTAGTGAAATGGAAACACAGTCCGGGCACAGCCCCATACATTAACATAATTGCGCACCATCTCTAGGCCGTTCTGAATGACTCTGCGCAAAGTTTTATGGGCGTTGGAGTCCCGGAGGGACTTAAAACCCACCTGAAGTGGTGTGCGGCGTCTTCTTGACTGAGGATTTTGCTTCAAAGAAACATAGCGAGGCTGTCCCATTCCTCGCCGCCAGCGCCAGCTAAGAGTCCGCTCCCCCCGCCTGGGACATTTGCTTGTGGAATATATATATATATATATGTATATATATATATATATATGTATATATATATATATATATATATATATATATATATATATATATATATATGAAGAAAACGCCATTCTTTTCCACAAATAGATACAGAATAACGAGAGTGAGCCCAGATTTAGTGCTAATTTTTCGGTGATTTATTCAAAAATTCCACCAGCCATCCGCCATAACGCGTTTCACCTCCAAACGAGGCTTGATCACATGATATACTAGCTTACCCATCGCACGTTGCTGCGATCTCAGAAGAAAGGAAATTTAAGGAAACTTGTTATGATAACATTCAATTTACATTGTCATTTTTTTTAAACGTATTCATTTTAATATGGAGAACCTTTTAAAGTGTTGTTTTAATTCTGTTTATTTATTCGAGTGCTTGTGGATACACGGTATTTTTTGTTTTTCCGTCTGGTGCGTACATGAATAAATCTGATGGTTTTCCGACGCGTAAGCTGGCCACATACAGTTGTCCATGTGAGAAGCATGGATTCTCCAAATCTAGTCCACACACTTGCAGTGATTGTCCTTGTGCTTTGTTGATGGTCATTGCAAAAGCGAGTCGCACCGTAAACTGTAAACGTTCAGTATTGGAAAGATTATGAGGGCCCTGAGGTCTGGGGGGCCGATATTTAACAATTTATTTTTTATTTTTTGCCCGAATCCTTCGCGGGTGTGTACTCAACAACTTTTAACAATTTTTATTTTTATTTTTACATTTTTTTTTCTTTATTTTTTTTGCCAGAAACCTTTGCGGGAGTGTACTCAACAACTTCCCAAAGTTTCATGACGATCGGATGAATGGTGTAGTAATTAATAAAGGACAAACAGACATACTTTCGTTTTTATATATATAGATATATATATATATATTACCTACTCTTGGTCGCCAGTAGGTAGTTATAGTTAGGATCAAGTTTCCATAGGAAGAAGATTTTTTGTTTTGCTTAAAACATTGGTGTCCTTTGATGAATCTTAATGACGTTTTCCAAACTAATTCTTTGTTCATATCAGCTCCTATGTTGAAAGTTTGGGGGTGATTTGTCAAGGGGGGGCAGAGAAAAAAGGGGGGTCCCTAAACGTGTTTTCTCCATGTTAATTTCCATAAGAAACTTTAGATAAGGCTACAGGTCGAACGGGTGAACGGAATTACCCCAAATTTGGCAGGGAAAAGGGTCTTGATCTAGAAAGCACGCTTTTGTTTATTTGGTGTAAATCCGTTCAGTTGTTTTGGAGAAATATCGTTATTTACAGAGATCGATATTTGGGAATTCTGCCATCTCATTGGCTGAGGCATTATGAGCACGCGCTTGCTGCTTATTGGCTGCGAGCGGTTGCAACTAGAAAGTGTTGGCAGCCATTTTGTGATTCCATTGAAATGAGTAAGGGGCAAAATGGGCAAAAAGTATTGGAAATAGGAGGATAGGAGCACTGCAACTTCTGTGGGGGAGTGCGAAGCGAAGTAGTCACTCCTACCGGTCTGAAAGTGTGGGGTTGCTCAGAGTGACATGGTGCTGAGATGAGATGCTGCTACACTCTGGTATGAAACTGAGAGCCTAAACCATGAGCTCATTGCTGTAAAGTGATGTGGTCTGGTCTATGTAGCATACGTGTGCAAGTAGTGTTAGTAGGCGTTTATACCATACAAGGAGTGGGAAGCGAACTACTGACCCCTACCGTGCATTTATACTATACCGGAAGGGGTAGCGAAGTACTCACGCCTACCGGTTTGAAGACTCGGGGATCAAACTGAGCTGATTACTGTAACGTGATGGCCTCTGGGCGCTGTAGCATACTGGCCGCTGTAGTATAACTGTGTAAGTAGTGTTAGTATGCGTTTATACTACACAGGGAGTGGGAAGCGAACTACTCACCCCTACTGGTCTGAAGACTCTGGGATTAAACCGTGAGCCTAAATTGTGAGCTTATTGCTGTAAAGTGATGTGCTCTGGGAGCTGTAGCATCCCTGTGGAAGTAGTGTTAGTTTGCGTTTATACAATACAGGGAGTGGGAAGCAAACTACTCACCCCTACCGGTCTCTAGACTCATGGATGAAACCATGAGCTCATTTTTGTAAAGTCATGTGCTCTGTGTAGTATTCCAATGTAAGTCATAGTAGAATGTTAGTATTAATGGTAGTAGAATGTAAGTATGTAATGTTAGAATGTAGGGCCGTCATGAGGGGAATCTTGGGGAGTTTGTACACAGTGCGGGAGAAGGCGGTTGCCTTGCTGTCTGCTCCTGTTGGTGGCTGCTTAAGCTGTCTTGTTTTCCTGCAATAAATCAACTTATCGGATCCACTGCTGTCTACCTCTTCACTACATAAATTTCGCGATGAGCGGGAGAGAGTAAAAAGAAGGCAGCACTCACCAATATTTTGAGCTTGCTTGCGTTCTGCTGAAGACCCGTTTTCTTCGTGAAGCTGTTTCTACTCATCCTAGGGTCGTCGGCTCATTGAACTGTCATCCGACCTCTGGTAGGATTCATATTTTTTGATTTTGGGCTTCCCCTGCCTCTTCACTATACTCTGGTCGCTGTATACACGTGTGCAAGTAGTGTTAGTATGCGTTTATACTAATTCTGTAGTTATGCAGTAACAATGCATCATGGCCCTAGGGAGCACCACCTCCTAGGTGCAGCTCATGCATTGTCCCGTGGTGTACATCTGCAGGACATTTATGTTTGCTATTACAGTGCAGGTGCATGGCTTCCACCCTGTGATAGCAAATCCTTGTTTGCATCGTTGAAGCGAGAGTAGGAAAACTTTGTATCGCTTCAATAAAGCGGATCCTGATGGTAAAAATGGGAAATAAAATGAAGCAGGGTCTCACCCGGTCATTTAACTGAGCCCCCTGGTGGGTAATGTTCCGGGGGCCAATCCTATTATTATATTGCGGGGTCTCTGCAGCACTGGGGACCTTAATCTCAAATGTAAATTAGGCACGGGAGGGCACAGAGATGTTTTGCAGCCTAGGGGATTGCCACCTCCCCGGGTATTGTTTACTAATTGTTCGGGGGCTTAGAGGTCAAGTCCAGGGATCCCCACCCTCCGGGGCTTTACTTAAATATGCAGGGTGGGCCTCACCAGTCCCTGAACCCTCGGTGGCCCTAGGCAGTGCCTTATTGGTTTTGTAATCACACGGGCAGTACTCATGGTGTTATAAAGTGATACACTCATAGAACCCTTGCAGTTGTAGAATTACCCAAGCTTCATTTATGTAATAGTCTGCTGGTTTATATTTGGTTAGTTGCACCGCAAAATTACAAATGTTTCCCCTCACAACCTCCTATAAACCGCTGATTTTCACAAAAAACTACAGACAAGAGTTGTCAGAAAAAGAAGACCCAAACACTCACTTTTTTTTTTTTTTTTAAATAACCTTTATAAAAACAAAACAAATAAATGGAAACGCAACTTTATTCGAACAAACAACAGTAAAACATGAAATAAGTGAGTGGGACTCCTCCGGAAGCAGCGTACAAAACGTGCAAGACAAAAAAGAAACATAAGTATGTGTGCCATGTCCAAGAGAAAAAGAAAGGTAGTCAGAATAAAAGGAAGATAGTGAGAATGGGACAGAGAGGGAGTGGGTGGAAGGGAGAAGAGGAGGGAGAGTCAAGAGAACAGAGAGAGGAAGAGACAGACCTTTGGCCTACTGCACCCAGCCTTCACTGTTCACCTCCCGTCACCCGTGTGTCCCGGACGCTGGGGTCAGCGAGAAAGAGTGCAGTCCAGCAGGTCCTTAAAATGAAACATATGAATGAGGCCAGAGATTACATTATTATCTACAGCAACATCACTTGCCTGCACCTGTGCACCCAGCTGCTGCACCCCAGCTCCTTCCCCCGCACTGTGCTCAATTGCAGCTTATGTGCACCAAGGCTTCACTGCTCACCACCCACCACTGGTGTGTCCAACGGCGTGCCGGTGCGAGTTCCGACTCTGGGGTGGCTCTCTCAGGGTGCCACAGTAGGTCTCCGGTCAGGGAAGGTGTCTTGATTCCCTAATGGAAGGCGTCAGAATGCCGAGGGCATGGTCACAGGGTGAGCACCTGCTCCGCCCATTTTAGCGCAACCAGTTCAGTGTCTGAAAAGGGAGACATAATATAATGCTGAAAACGTCTTGAGGTAAATGAAGGTTTATTTCAAGCTTAAAAGAGAACACCAGTTGAGTGTATCCTTCCTTTTTGCAGTACGATCTATCAACTGTTAGTGATAATCGTGGTTCAAAGAGGAGTTGGAGTGCACGAGAATAAACAAGGTTAAATAATAATATGTTATGCCAACGTTCACATTCAAAGGAACAGAGCGCATGCTAGAAGCATAATATGCGTGTGTAATGCAGTGGTGCAGGCCTGTGTGCATGTACACTTAGTAATTAGCTCACTACAGTGTTGCAAAAGCCAACGCCACATGTCTGTAGGGCAGCACTGCCCGCTGGCTCAGGCCTACAGTACGGTCCAGCAGGTCCTTAAAATGAGACAGATATGTGATTGAATGAGGTCAAAGATCATATCATTACGCACGGCAACATCGCTTGTTCGCACGTGCGCACCCAGGCTAATGCACCCCACCCCTCCTGCAGCACTGCCCCCAATTGCAGCCCCTGTGCATCCAGGCCCCACTGCTCACCTGCTGTCATTGTTGTGTGCCCAAACACGATGGGCAGCAGTGTTTACAATTCATATCCAGGGTTGATTGCCAGGAAGGTCTTCACCTCATGCATCCCTTTCCAAACATGACAGGTAGTAGGGTTCACAATTCATATCCAGTGTTGATTGCCAGAATGGTGTACACCTCATGGATCCCTCTATTGCGCATTGTGATATGCGAGATGGAGGCAGCCATATCACCTGAGGCAGTGTGGAAGAACTGGGACATGTGGTGTCGTTGTTATCCTATTTATACGTATGCAAAGTGGGCTGGGCTTGCGTACGCCAGGCTAGCGTAGGGGTGTGAATAATTATTCCGGGGACCTGGGCATTGTTCAGTTCCTGCCTGGCCAGGAAGTGTACTTATGTGTGTGTCCCTGTTGTCGTTTTGACGTCGCAGAATGCGCCCTTTACATTAATGTAGCATGCACCGGGAGGGGCGACAACTATTGCTAATAAGATGCTGTTCGAAAACATTGAATGGCTGACATCACATGTCGTTGTCAACCTTGTGAATATGCACAGACACGTATGTCATTGGTGTGCAGTTTTATTGAAAGTGTTGCTATCGCGAAGCGCACACATGTGAATGTGCTCGGATGGAGGGAGGATCGGCAGTGAGGCTACGTCATACACAGTGATAACGCGCCTTAAAATCAAGGAATGCATGTCAAATGTGAATCTGAAAGTCTCGCATATGACACACTACTATATTGGTAAATCCTGACAACAGAGCATACTGCAACACAGATCTACACATTACTCTTTACAGTTTGTCACATGTGATCTAGGATATGCACTGTGCCCGTGGCTGATGATATTCCTATGAGCCACCAACACCCAGGCCGAAAGGCAGCACAATAATGTGCACACACACACACACCAGGGGCATCATGTAACATACATTTGTTTTTTGAAGTAGCGTTTCAGATGCATGGCCATCACACGTGGAAGGCTAATTGACAGACCATGAATATTGATCAAGATAATCGTTAAATGTTGTGTGTAGTATAAGATATGTGTACACAGCAAAAAACTTTTCAAATAAGCTCTCTAAGCAGAAAAGGTGTCTCTTAACAAACGCTGTAGAGAGAATGACTAAAATGGGTGATGTCCTCCATCTGTTACAATGGGAAATATTATGAACCAATCAAATGCTTTTTTTTATGGTCACATGGCAATCGCGCATCGAGTGCGCAAGGAGGCTGCGCCCAATGGGATTTTGAGAAAATATATTTATCATAATGTAAGTTTATTACAGTCAGAAATATATAAATGTTTAAAATATTTTAGATTATCGCTTGCTCTCATATACATTTTAAACTTATTTAAATATAGTTTTGCGACATAAAATAAAAATGAGGGAATGACGTACCCGGCGCGACACCATACGTCTATGATGTAACACAGGGCCTGGCAGCGTGCACTCGTCACCTATGCAACGCGCAGCGGGACAGATGCCATACGTACATGATGTAACGCGTGGCTTGGTACTGCTTCCCCTTCGGGTACCAAAGTAGCAACTGGCGCAAACTCATACGTATATGATGTTACACCAGACGCAGTGCCACAAACACGTCAGAGACAAAATGCTTTTAATTTACGAGTTTAGCAATATGGCAGTTAGGATTTGCGTGGTGATGGAGCTTGGTACACTAACGGTATGGGACTGCAGTTTTCTCTGAAATGAAAAAGATATGCATATTTTTTGGGGAAGATATAAACATTATATAATTTGTCAAGTTTTAAAAAAAGAAGGATAATGGAGTTCCAAAATATTACAAAAAAAATATAGGTTTTATAAATATTAAAATATGAAATTAACATTTAAAAAACCTTTGAAATTCACTGAAAAAACCATAGGTTTTACAGACGTTATAGTTAGGAATTAGCATTTTAAAAAACCTTTGAAATTCACAAAAAAACCATAGGTCTCAGGGAAGTTATAGTTAGTTGGACATTTGACTCATATAAAACCAGAAAAATTCCCCCATTATAGTTAGTTGAGCTAACTATAACTTGCGCGCCCGCAATGCACTGCTGATGACGTCACATATTACATTACTTATGACATGGTCAATGACATCATTGATGGCATCACTAATGACATCTCAAATGACATCACTGATGACATCATCTATATGATAATCTGATGCACATACTGATGCCCTAACATAAACTTTGATACAACCACTCTAAAATACAGACTACTATTTTTGAAACCATACACAAAACAATGCCAGATACTACATACCACCGACTATTTCCTAGGTCTACACCCACATCCAGTTACGTTTACATGCAGTTACTCATCAATACACTACTATAATATGCACTCATACACCTATACATACAGTCACACTCCGCCACTCATCCATAGAGTTACTCACACACCTAGTCAGTCGTGCAAATAATCAATCACATACCCATTTACTCATGTATACAGTTATACACACCAACTCAGTTATTTATACACACACCACATCACTTATTTATGCAGATACTAACACATACTTACTGTCTTATACAATCACTGATACAAGCAGACACTCATATACACCTACTCTTCAAATAAGTTACTCTCATGTATAGTAATTTATATACTCCAACACCCACATATACTGCCTTAAAACATATATAGTTACTCACACATCTACCACTGAGACATTCATTCACTCACCAACACACCCATACACACACTAACTCACCCATACAGCCCTTCCCAGATGCACTTTTGAATCCATACAACCAGTGAATCACCCACTCAGACATTTATGCACAGAGTCACACACACCCCCACCCACCCACACAGACACTCAGGCACCCATACAGATACTCAGACAACAAATCAATAACCAATATAGACACTCATGTAGCCAGTCACCAACCCATGCAGCCGATTACACACCAACTGAGAGACTAATACAGACTTTCACACAGTTTAGTCACTAACCCATGCATTCAGTAAGACATGTTCAATTACTCACTTATACAGTCAGTTACGCACCTACTAAATAATCCATTCAGGCACTTGTAAATCCACTCATTCTTCAATACACCTTGGCATAGATATATATGAAAAATACTAAACTTTACAGAAACACACATTCACTGTATGACGTCATCAGTGATGCCATTTGAGATGTCATCATGTCATAAGTGATGTCACTGACCATGTCATGAGTGATGTAATATGTGATGTCATAAGCAGTGCATTGCGGGCGCGCCAGTTATAGTTAGCTTAACTAACTATAACGGGAGAATTTCTCTGGTTTTATATGTTAAATGTCCAAAAAACTATAACGTCCCTGAAACCTATGGTTTTTTAGTAAATATATATAAACATTGCAATTAAATAAAAATAATTTCTATTCATACTTAATATATTTTTCAAAATATTTCAACCATTCATAAAGTTTAAATCATAAAATGACATATAAAATCATAACACAAAGGGGCTGATTCCGATTCGGTAAACCAATGGTATGACCGAATCGAATCCGTAGCCCTTTCCGTACGACTTGTACAATTCCATCCGAATCACGTAGTACGATTCTTTTGAAATATATACGACCAAATTGTTGCGAGCAGCAACGAAAAGCAAGGGAAAATCCGTGCGACACGGACCCTCACAGTGGACCGTACGAATCGTAAACATGCTGTACGACCCGACAAGTACGATCCGGACCGGGGAATGAGAACGGGATTCGTACGGAAAACGTCGCGTATGAGCGATTCGTACGGAGAGCCACACAATCACATATGCAATGTACCCCTGCAATCATGGGGTGTACACACCGTACCCCTAATCACCGTACCCTCGTACCCCTACGCACCAAACCCCTGCAATCATTGGGGGTATGCACCATACCCCTACGCATCGTACCCCTGAAATCATGGGGTGTACGCACTGTACCCCTGCAATCATGGGGTGTACGCACCGTACACCCCATGATTGGGGTGTCTGTTTTGTACGCCGTTCGAGTCGAAATCTGCTTTTCCAGACGTTTTGAGCTCCCATAGAAAAAGAGTCGTACGGAGTGTTGACGAGACAAATCGTACTTGCTTAGTCGGAAAATGCTGCTTCGATCCGTACGGACGTCGCGTACTGCGTGTTCCGAATGCGATTCGTATGGGTTTTTAAGTCGTAGGATCTTTCCTACGATTTGTACTGAGATCTGCTTTGGGTCCGAATCGTACTTCATCGTACGTACGGGGACGTTTAAGGGTACGATTCGTACGGGAAATATGCTCTATACAGCTATTTGTAAGGGATTTTACTGAATCAGAATCGGCCCCAAACTGTACAATCATACACCAAAAAATATTTAAATAAAGTTTATAATTTAAATAAATTAAAAAATAGTTTTTAAATAATATTACAATTTTAAAACCAATTAAAAGTAAAATATTTCCATTTTTTTACATGTGCTACAAAATACAATGTAACATAAAAATATTTATAAGTGTTAAACTTGCACAAATTTTGATATCTACTTTTAAATTTTATACTATTTAATTTTTCTAGCTGTATGTAATACCATAAATATATATCTTCATTAAAATGAAATTAAAATGTATTAACAATATTAAAATAACAAAATAAAATTAAAAAATGCAAATATTAGTTTGTATATTTTGCATATCTTTAAAATGATTACATTAAATTTTATTTTAGAGTATACATTTATTCAAACTCTCCCTACCCTTATACTCTAAAAAACCCAATATCCTAACTAAAAATACAAATGTCAACAGTTTCATAACTAAAGAATCCTATGACTAAAAAAACAAATTAAATTAATTATATACATATAAATCAAATACTGTACAATAAATGATATATCAATTAACACAAACGATATTACATACAATATGCTCTCCGTCAATATTTATTACAACAATATTAACAACAACACCAAAATGATATTTTTACTTTTGTTATTTGTGTCAATGATATTTTTGATCTCCTGATATTCTTGACACAATATATTTGTATCACAATATTTTTTCCGCTACTTTGTCCAAATACCGCTGCCTTTAAGTGACTATTGACTCTGAGGCATACAAATGATGCACCAACCTTCAGTGTGAATACTGCTGATGTACAGTGCTGACTGTAAACAAACACAAAAATCTAATGATGTGTATGTCTCATACGTGTGACTGAGTGCATGAGTCGATCACAACGTCCATTCACTCACCCATTACTCATTTATCTATTCACTCTCTTACTATTCTCAATACTAAACACACTAATTCAGTCATAAACCAGACCTATTGGTTTGCCAATGCTTGTTTACAAAATGTGTTTTTTATAACCCTATGTGGCACCTATGTGCTCGCCCACATTACAAGTGAATATGTGAGAGTAAGTATGTAAGTGCCTATTGGGTACTATTGTTGGGGTTTCAGCTCCTAGTCAAGGCCTGTACTTTAAATGGAACTGCAGGCAGGGGCCATGAACAAAACCCAAAACATTCACTACAAATTTATAATGGTTATGCTAGAGGTAGATGCTAAAATCACAAACTAACCGATTTTATGAGAAACATGAAAATTCCACAATAACTTCAGCTGAATATTGACATTGCCCAGTACTAAACATTGCTGAAAATCCCTACCTTTAGTGAGAAATAAAATTTTACCTCCTTCTGTGCTCATGAAGGCTCCCGGCAGGGGCGTAGCTAGAGCTTGTGGCGCCCGGGGCTAGCCCTCAGTATGCCGCCCCTTGGGGGGGAGAGGGGTTGCTCGGGAAAAAGGACGGTGAGCACTTGAAAGATGTCTGAGACACGTAGTATTGACTGGACTAGGGATCTCCCGCATCTGTTAGTCTTTGAGAGCATGAGAGGGTTTGGGGTGTGATTTCCTGCTCTAAATATTTTCCATTGGCCTATCACGAATATATAGAAAATAGTCCTTTTAAATATTGTGTTTTATTCTACGAAAAGTGCATAACTTTACTTGTTACTTAATTTCTTCCCTCGCACGGCTACTGTCCATTTTGCCAACTTTCTTTTTGCCCATTTTGCATCTTTTTTGAGGTCTCGTGACCTACAATGCTCGCAAACGCATTGAGGGAACGAGAATTCAAGTGGCCAAAATCCTCTTCAAACCACGGGCTTTCAGCCGCGGTTTTCTTTAAGTTCACGTGAATCACGTGATTAAACATGCACGCGCATCGGCAGCATTTCTCCTGCAGGCTCGCAAAAGGCTCTCCTCCCTCCCCACATCAAAGGCATCAATCACCCTCCCACAGGCTTCCCCAGCGCTGCCCCGCCCCCTGCTTCACAGCCAGGCCATCTGTTCCCTGCCAGACTTCTCACACCTCCGTCACAGCATGCCTGTGTACTTCAAAGGCTTATCACTTCACACGGCCGGCCGCAGGCCGTGCAACCAGAGCACTTCAGTTGGTGCGCAGCCCCCCTCCCAGCACTGCCTTGTTACTCTCGGCAGCCGTGAGTCCCTAAACACTTTTTATATTTAATTAGCAGCAGCAGCATTTCTCCTGCGCCAGGCCACATCAAAGGCTCTGTGCCACTTTCACCCACACAGCAACACTTACAGACACGCAACGCCACTTACACCCACGCAAGCCCACTATCATCCACGCAACACCACACTCACCCACGCAACGCCACTCACCCAAGCAACACCACTCACACACGCAACGCAACTCATCCACGCAACCCCACTCATCCACGCAATCCCACTCATCCACGCAATGCCACTCATCCACGCAATGCCACTCACACACGCAACGCCACTCACCCACGCAACACCACTCACACATGCAACGCCACTCACCCATGCAACGCCACTCACTCACTCACTCACGCAAAGCCACTCACACCCACGCAGTGCCACTTTCACCCACACAGCACCACTTTCAGACACGCAACGCCACTCACACCCACGCAAGCCCACTATCAACCACGCAATGCCACACTCACCCAAGCAACGCCACTCACCCAAGCAACACCACTCACACACGCAACACAACTCACCCACGCAACCTCACTCCTCCACGCAACGCCACTCATCCATGCAACGCCACTCATCCACGCAACGCCACTCATCCACGCAACGCCACTCATCCACGCAACGCCACTCACACATGCAACGCCACTCACACATGCAACGCCACTCACACACGCAACGCCACTCACCCACGCAACGCCACTCACCCATGCAACGCCACTCACCCACGCAACGCCACTCACCCACACAACGCCACTCATCCACGCAACGCCACTCATCCACGCAATTCCACTCATCCATGCAACGCCACTCATCCATGCAACGCCACTCACACATGCAACGCCACTCACCCACGCAACGCCACTCACACATGCAACGCCACTCACACATGCAACGCCACTCACCCACGCAACGCCACTCACCCATGCAACGCCACTTACCCACGCAATGCCACTCATCCACGCAACGCCACTCATCCACACAACGCCACTCATCCACGCAATGCCACTCACACATGCAATGCCACTCACACATGCAACGCCACTCACCCACGCAATGCCACTCACCCACGCAACGCCACTCACCCACGCAACGCCACTCACCCATGCAACGCCACTCACGCAAATCCACTCACACCCACGCACTGCCACTTTCACCCACACAGCACCACTTTCAGACACACAACGCCACTCACACACACGCAAGCCCACTCTCACACACGCAACGCCACACTCACCCATGCAATGCCACTCACACACGCAACGCCACTCATCCACGCAATGCCACTCACCCACGCAATGCCACTCACCCACGCAACAACACTCACACATGCAACGCCACTCACCCACGCAACGCAACTCACTCAAAGCCACTCACACACACGCAGTGCCACTTTCACCCACACTGTGCAGTGCACAATAGGTCTCGCAGTAGGAAAGTTGGAGCTATTGGTTTTGTAAATGACAAAGCCCTTTATGTTTTTAAAATGAAAACAAAAATAAAAGGCATTGTTATTTGCAATTGTAATAGCTCCAACTTTCCTACTGCGAGACCTATTGGCAACGCCAGTGTTTGTTTTATTTGGCAATATTAATCACTTGTGCCATTTACCACCTGGATTACTGGCTGGGCCTTCTCCAATTATCTCCCTTTATTGACATAGGTGCACACAGCACCGCTCTGTGCTGGGTGGTGCATCCACACACCATGTGTTCTCCTGCTCCCCCAGCTGCACTTCCTATAACATTGACCATCCATGTAAATCTCTGCCTTGAATATATTAGAAAGTATGACATACCACGAGCAGTGCTTCAATTGGAAATGTGCAAGTGCTGGCACTACCCATCTCCAAATAACTGTCTAAATCTGAGAAATGTTGGTACTTTCTCATTCATAGCATTGACCCACACAGAGAAGAGCAAGTACTCTCCCTTACTAACTAAAGAAGTGCACATACTTAACACTTAATGGTATCAGGCCCCTTAAAGCACTGGCTGTCAGTTAATTACTTTTGTATGTTGCATGTCTTATTCACACAACTCCTCCTCCACCTCACTGCGTGCTAGGCATTGTGGGTCATGACAAGATAAGAGTGCGGGGAATGAGATTTTGATATCAATTTATAATCAATTTAATAACTTATCTCATTCGTCAATTTTGGATCGATTTTTATCTGTCATTGAGTAAAAGACAAACCCCGCCTAGGTTAGATAAACCCCATAAACTGACGCAACTCTGAAGGACCACTGACAACTGATGAAGTTTTAAAAGTTTTATATAAAAGTCAAGATTAAATGCGTATACAATCTTCTCAGGATGATCTCAAAAAGTGTACAAAAGAATACAAAATCAATTCCAAATCTCCAGATTAAATCATCAATACAATGTGGTCTTGTTGCGTCATTTACAGAAAGAGAAAAATAATCGAGTTAAATCTGTCCCTACTCTGTACTACGTGACATCCCTACTTCGCAAGTTCCTAACCTAAAAAGGTGTCAGCAGTTTGACTCCCAAAGAAGTTCAAACTCTCTTAGCCTCTAAAGGTAACTTAAGCTTAAGAAGCAGTACCCTTTCTGCCTACCCATCCGCTCTCTAAGGGTCCTCGGCCTACTGCTCTCTTGCGCTCTGATCTCTCTGCTCTGAGCTCTTCGCCTCAGGCCATCTGCGCTGTCTTCTCCCCGGGGTACTGTCCCTAAAATACACAATCACAGTGTGGGTGGAACGCCCCTTCGACGCCCATCACGGACTTTCCCCGTGAGGTCATCTTCTAGTCTTCTTCCTTGCTTCGTCTCTTTCGCCGTCCGTTAAGTTGACCTTTCTCCTTAGACGTCATCTTCATCTTCTTGCTGTTGACTTCATTCAATATTACAATTGACACTTTCAGATCATAAGTCAATTACCTTAGTAGAACTTTAATCTTTATAGTTATGTATATAACCTTTCTTGGTCCTGTGAATGGACTTCTCAAAACAATTCTCAAATTCCAAGCGCTTCTTATCACGTTTAGGCCATAAACTTCGTCCAGCGTTGTCACCTTAAATCTAGCAAGAACTAGACTCCTTGGCTCGCACGTTCACATCAAGGCTATTCACGACTCCTGTGAGCCCACTAAATTACATACAGCGGACTACACTCCTGCGAGCTCTTGGTCAATGAGGTTAAAATCACATATGACCTAAACCTTTTCTAACATTCCTACAAAAGCCTTCTACACAGTATAACCTTTAACACACATTTATATACAATCGCATTTAGCAAATCCTTTACGTATAAGTGAATACATTCTACATATAACGTATCATTTATTCTCGTGCTTACATCGTGCTATACATTCTCTGCACATTTCGTCACTTTACGTTTCGCCGCTTTCTCTGTTTCATGTTACACACGTCTATTCAGTTTTACTCGTTCTATATTTCGTAAGCATTTCTACACATTACTACATTAGCCCACTACGTATATGGGCCTTCTAAATCTAATACATGTTCAAGAGTAAATACAGTTACATTTCCTATATTACTTTGATTATAACGGTTAACTTTATGCTATAAGTGTCAACTTTATGTTACGATATACATTTCATTTCTACGTTATACGATGTGCTTGTAAATATGGTCCATACATAATTTTTATTCAAATTTGCGCTCTCTCAGTCCCCCCTTTGATGACTTCTAGGAGTCATCACTAAATGCAATTTGAATAGCACCCTTACACAGAACTAGTTACAATATTCCCTCTTTTTATCGTTTCGAGAGCTCTTAAGCTTTTGTACTGTTGATCTTGTAACGCAGCTAATCTCCTTTCTTGCTCTCTCATGGACCTTTGTAACCGGTTTGACCTATACCATTTATACAATTTCACAAACCCTAATATTGTGATTATACAAATCAATACTATCAATACAGGTTTTAGTATATACCACACAATGCTTTTACCAAGGTTGGCAAACCAACTTCCAACCTTTCCTACTCCATGACCTACTTTTTCCCAAATATTTATTTTTGATAAATCTTCGATTTCTTGATGAATCTGTGTAATGTTGCTTATGACTTTCTCAAGTGGTTTTGAATTATCAGGAATATAAGTACAACATTCCTGAACCTTCAAAGCCTTGCAAACTCCGCCTTCTTTTGCTAGCAGTGCATCTAAAGCAAGTCGGTTCTGAAGAACCATTGCTCTAATCGACTGCATCTCTCCCTCTACTAACATTAATGACCTTGCAGTACTTGCAGATAGTCTATCTACTACTGTAGCTAGTCTCCTGATCTTAACATCGTTAAGTATTAAACCTAACATAGGAAACGTCGCTCCAAATATGTCTCCAACAACTTCTGCATCTCCTACTTCCCTTTTCGCTCTCTTCGAAGTCTTTCCTTCTATAATCGCTAACTCCCTTGCATGATATATTTTGGGGAAGACAATTGCCAAGTAACACGAACCATACCAATTGTCAGGTAGTTTTACATAGGCATTTCTTCCACATACAAAATACACATTAGGAATAGCTTGCATCCCTTTCATGAAATCTTTCGTATAGAACTCTAATCGAAAAGCATGTTCGCAATTTACTTCACCTACAAATACACTCTCATAATATGTCTTGCTTTGAGTTAAACATAACTTTCCTTTCTGCGTTCTATCCAAAGCTATTGGACCATTGCTACCTTTCTTTTTATGTGCCTTCTCTTCTTCGGTCCAATCTGTTTTCCATTGTCCTGACATTTTTAGAATCTTCTGCCTTCTGTATCTATCGTCTACTTGTCCTATGAACTTTTTCTCTACTTCTGACACTTTGCAAGTCAGATTATTTCTGCGTGCATATGAAGTATCCAATGTATCCCAAGGAAGAAAGAATTTGGCTAATCTATCCTCCTTTTTGTAATAGTCCCACTTATTCATTTGCTTATAATTCGGAACTTCAGGCAGTACCGAATCATAATTTGAAAAGTAGTACTCAAATCCTTCTCTACCATAAAATATACTAAGCAGTAAACTACATGTTATCCCATAAGTCAGTGGGAGATGATGATATCGGATGCCTTCGTCTACGGAAGCCGGCAATTGCATACAAACATAGCAATCTTTGGCCTCCATGGCATCGATATATTCGTACAACAATTTGGCATATGCGTTTGACCTAAAATTTCCCTGTGACTCGTCTACGTGTAGTCTACGAGCTTCATCTGCCAGTAACGCCTTTTCACGGATGACATTGCTCTCCTCCTTCTTCCCAACTAGAGCAGGTTTCAAAGTCGTTACAGGCTTTATCTCTGCTGTCTCTTTTTCACTTTCATGTCCTATTATGTATGATGTGGTCACTACTGTAATAATGAGAAAAATTACTACTGCTATTAGTGTACCTACTATACATTTAGCTTTTCGGTTTGGGTTGCCGTTCTCCATGTCATCAAACAGCGTAGCTCCTTCTTTTGCGAAAAGTTTTTCTTTTTCAGTCTTTGTCTGCTTTATTTGCTTTCTCTATCTGTAAAGTGTTCTTTATCAACAAAGTCTTTTTTCGCAACAATGTCTTTTTCCTTTTTAGCAACGGACAACCCTAACCCTTCTCCGTCCTCTAAATGTAATCCCTAATTTTACTCTTCTTTCCACTCGGCGCTAAGTTATCTTCTTCTTTATAGCTTATATACAAAAGTCTTTATGCATCAACAATTATTCTCGTACCTGCAGCTTTCACAACAATTTCCAATAATTCAAAACGAATGACCTTTTCTTCTTCCTCTGGAATTTGATGACCAAAAGTCGGAAACTGTAATCTATTTAGCACTAGATCTTGAATTTGACTCAAATTTGGGGGTATGGGAAGTGTGAAAGTCAGTAATCCCTCAGTCTCGAGTCCAGGCGTCAACATCCATATCTCCACTGCCACCAATGGATCGTGATCGATTACTTTCACTTTCTTCACTCTCCCAGATTTCTGTCCCCAAGACATCTGCTAGATAAGTCCACTCTGGGGTGGCGTACCTTCGGCAGGGCACACGTACCCTTCTCAATCTTCTTGGACTCTCAGTTCCCGAGTCTGTAGTTTCTTCTTCCTGATCCGATTCTTCAGCAATCGGGACAAGAGTTCTTTCTTGATCTGCTTTTAAGCTTGGCCTTCTCCTTCTCTCCGGCCAACTAGCTTCGTCACTCCTTGTCCTCCTGCTCCTTGTTCTTGGACTTGTCTCTTGGTCACTCTCAGCTTGTTCAGTATCTGATTCGATCTCCCAATTACTCTCCTCTCCTGAGGCGACTTCGGTCTCACTGGTGTCCTGACCTTCGTCGACCTGTTCCGTCTCTGTCTCAGCCTCTTTGATCACCTCCACAGCTTGGCTTTCTCCCTCTGAGGCTTCTCCGCTTTCCGCCGGATTTTCATCCGAGAGAGGAGCTGTTTTTTCTAGAGGTGTTGGCACTCTTCGGGTGTGTGAGGCGTGTATCCAGTTGGGCAAACCTCCACACTTTACTGCAGTGTTCGTCACAAGTATGACTTGAAACGGTCCTCTCCAGCGCACGTCTAAGCAGTTCTTCCTGACGTGTTTTTTCACCAAAACCCAGTCCCCCGGACTCAGGTCATGGCACAAATCCTGTGCTGATGGAACCTCTGCAGCCTGGACCTGGAGGGACACAGAATTAATGGCATCAGATAGTCCCTTGCAGTAGTCCAAGATCAAATCGTCTGTGATGTTCAACAATGCTGCAGTCGGAACCGATGGCAATCTCATAGCTCTCCCCATTAGCACCTCATGTGGAGAGAGGCCTGTTTTTCTATCTGGTGTGCTACGTATGCTCATAAGAACCACTGGAAGTGCGTCTGGCCAACTCAGGGATGTTGATGAACAAACTTTGGCAAGTCTGGACTTGATTGTACTGTTGATTTGCTCTACAATCCCTGAAGCTTCTGGTCGATAGCTGCAATGTAGTTTCTGATCGATACTCAAAGCTGAACATAGCATCTTCACTATTTCGCTGTTGAAATGAGTTCCTCTGTCCGATTCCAAAGAGGATGGCACCCCAAACCTCGGTATTAACTCTCTAAGTAACAATTTTGCTACTGTAAGTGTATCACACCTACGTGTAGGGTAAGCTTCAACCCATCTAGAAAATATGCAAACAATCACTAAAACGTATCTGAGTCTATTGCATTTAGGCATTTCTATGAAGTCAAGCTGCATTCTATTGAAAGGCCCCCCAGACCTCCCAATGTGACTCAATGTGACTGGTGTTCTCTTCCCTACGTTTAGCTGCTGGCAGATCGCACATCGCTGACACACTGCTTCTGCCGCTACTCTGAACTTCGGGTTGAACCACGTTTGTCTGAACACTCTCACCATAGCATCTCTACCTATGTGTGCTGATCCATGCAATTTCCTTGCCATTGGACTAACAAGTTCATCTCACTTCTAGAACAACCCGCTGTTTCCCAACTCTTTTTCTCATCATCTGGTGCATTTTCCTGAACACTCCTTAGCTCATCCCACGTATCTACAGTATCTAACAACATAGTCAATTCAGTTCTTTCTTGGATTCCCCCCACTTTTACGTCAGTGTGAGAATATCCCTGTTCTGCGCAGTAACGCGCTACTTCATCCGCATAGCGGTTACCTAGTGACACAAAATCTACATTTTTTGTATGCGCAGCACATTTGACAACTGCAATGGCTGCTGGACCTTGCAATGCCTCTAACAATAGTCTCACGAATTCTCCATTCCTAATGGGAGAACCCGAGGAGGTCATGTAACCTCTTTGAGACCATAACTGCCCGTAATCATGAACTACCCCGAAACCATACTGGCTATCGGTGTATATGGTGACTCGAAGTTTGTCGCCTGCTAAACAAGCACGCGTCAAAGCAACAATTTCAGCTACCTGAGCGGAATGTACTCCTTCCAGGCAGGCGGCTTCCACAACTCTGGTAATAGTACAAACTGCATAAGCTGCTCTCAGCTGACCAATATCGTCTCTTACGCATGAACCATCAACAAAGAATATTTCATCGGGGTCAGTCAATGGCTCATCTACGATATCTGGTCTTGGTTTGGTGCATAGTTCAGTCACATCGAGGCAGTCATGATCTGTACAGATTTCGTCGTCAATCTCATTTGGAAATGGCATCAAAGTTGCAGGATTCAAGACGGAGCATCTTTTTAGGGTCACATTCTCGGCAGCCAGTATGACTTGCTCGTAGCGTGTGAGCCTGCTATTCGTCAGATGCTGTGTCTTAGTCCTGGTCATTAACAATTCCACAGAATGCGGTACATACACCACTAACTGATGTCCCATTACCACGCTTTCAGAACGTTCAATGCTGACACCCGTTGCAGCTACGGATTTGAGACATCCGGGCAACGCTGCGGCTACTGGATCTAATGTAGCCGAAAAATACGCAACTGGCCTGCGCGCATCTCCATGTATCTGAGCTAAAACTGCTAACGCGCATCCCTCTTTTTTGCAGCAGTAAAGCAAAAATGGTTTTGTGTAATCAGGCATCCCTAAAGCCGGGGCACGACATAAGTCCTCCCTTAGCTGCAAAAACGCCATCAAACAATCTTTGTCCCATGGTACCGGATCACTTACTCCTTTGTGCGTCAGTTGGAGTAACGGTTTTGCCTTAAGTGAAAAGTTGGCTATCCACTGCCGACAATAACCGACCATACCTAGAAACATCCTGACTTCTCTTTGTGTTGTAGGCGCGTTCATTTTCATGATCGCCTCTATTCTGTCTGGAGACACCTTCCGTTTTCCCTTTTCAATCCTATGGCCCAAGTATTGCACCTCAGTCATACAATAGTGCCATTTACTTGGAGACACCTTGTGTCCGTTCTCGGCCAAGTGATTTAGCAAGGTTATGGTGTCTACCCTGCAAGCTTCCTCAGTTTCTGACGCAACTAGGAGGTCGTCTATGTACTGGACTAGAACCGAGTTCTTAGGCAGTACTAGACTTTCAAGATTTCTTTTTAATAGCTGGTTAAAGATCGATGGGCTTTCCGTATACCCCTGGGGGATACGACACCATGTTAAAACGCGATCTTCCAGCTTAAAAGCGAAAAGATACTGACTCTCTTCATCTAAAGGAATCGAAAAGAAAGCCTGGCACAAATCTATCACGGTAAACCATTCAGCTTGGAACGGTATCTGAAATAATATTACTGATGGATTCGGTACCACTGGACAACATGAGACAACAATATTGTTAATCTTTCGAAGATCCTGCACTATTCTGTATTTTCCACTAGGCTTCTGCAAACCCATAATCGGGGAGTTACATGGACTTCCCACGATCTCCTTCAGTATTCCCTGTTTAATCATGGATTCGATCACAGGCTTTATTCCTGCAATCGTCTCCGGCGTCAACTTATATTGTGGTATTCTCGGATACTCGGCATTGGGTCTTACCATGATCTTTACTGGTTCTACCCCTTTGATCAATCCTATTTCTTCTCCAGTGAAATCCCACACCTCAGCTGACACTTTCTCCCTCAAATCCTGTGGAAGCTCCTCCACTGTTAAGGTAGGATATAGTTCCACGCATTCCTGCGAGTTTACAACTTTAAAATCGGCATCCTCATCATTGGTCTGTACTTCTACTCCTTCAGGTGTGCAATGTATTGTGCAATTCAGTTTACACAACAGATCTCTTCCTAACAGACACACAGGGCTAGAATCACAGATTACAAACTGATGTTCGTCACTGTAATTCCCTATCTTTACTGACACTGGTTCTGTCAAAGGATTCGTCATCCTCTTGTTTGCGACTCCTACCACCTGAATCGTCTCTCCCGATATTGGCAGACCTGGGACTACCGCTGATCTCAGCGTGGATCGAGTGGCCCCCGTATCCACCAAAAAGGTTGTAGGACATCCAGCTACTTCAGCCTCTACGTATGGTCCCCTCTGATCTACTTCCAGGGCTGCACCTAGTGTACAGTCTTCCTCCCTATTCACTCGTTGCCCTGTAAGAGGATCAACGTAGTAGCATTCTTCTCCTACGAGCAATGGCATCTGTCTATAGGTTTTCTCTCCGTTTGTAATGCGAGGTGGTTGAGGAAACGGGGCTCGAGGAGTCTGAGTCCCCCCTTTGATAAACTTTCCCTTTGGGACTGCGGCTCCCTTAACCACGTTATTCTGTACCTCTTCCTCCTCTTGTTCTAATTCCCCTGACTCAACATTGTAAGGACATTCGCGTCGCCAATGTCCCACCTCGTTACACTGATGACACCTCGTCGTCTTTTTCAGTGTCGCAATATCCATTCTCGGTCTCGGTCTTTCCTCCTCATCTCTACTCTGATTATTCTGTTTCTTTGCTTGCGTTCCTGTTCCCTGTTGCCGCTGTCCACCCTTTCTAGCTGCTTGCATTTGTACCAGCATTAGCTTTTCCTTGAGCTTCTTTGCCTTCGAATCTATTTCGTCGCTACAGTACCTCGCATATCTCAGAATCTCATCTAAAGGTTTGTTCTGCCAACAGATCAAATGCTGTTGTATCATCAGGCTTATGTCTGGCCTTAATCCTAGAACGAACTTCGACACAAACTGTCCTATGTCCTTAGGATCCATTACATCTAACCCACTGTATTGTTTAAATGCTTTCAGTAGCCTCTCATAGAATTCGTGAACTGTCTCTTTAGGCTCCTGAGTTGTTCGATCTATCTTAACCCAGTCTATGTCCTGCACTGGCACTTTCTCTTTTAGCCATGTTATTACTCTTTCATATTTTTCCATGACTCTATCTGATGGACCATTTGTCTGGGTATCTCTCGGAGGCTCACAAGTGGGCCATTCAATACTAAGTTTGCATGCCGTCCACAAATCTCCGGGTACTACGATATCGAACAGGGTGTTCAAATCGATCCATAGTACCTTAGAGATCTTCACGAACCTCTCTACTTGCTTGTACCACTCTACAGGGTTTTCTCTAAGTTTCGGGAAAGAATTAGTGAATGCCGCTAAATCCCCCCTACTCCATGGTACATGAACGTAGTTTCCGTTCGCGATTTCTCGCAAAGGGAAAGCTTCCATTCGCATTAGGTCTCCATCCTGGGACTTCACAAGTGCACTCCTTCTGACAGATCCCCTCTTGGACCATTTTTCCTCCCATCTATCCAGATCTTTCCATATCCTAATACACATGATCAGTTCCCTTATGTGTACTCTTAGTCCAATCGTTCTACGTTCATCTAGATCTTGATCTGTGCAATTTAGCCTATGATTGGGCTGCAAAGCTTTAGTTCGTGACATGTCTATCATATACTTGTCTGCTAATTCGGATAGTTTTTCATGAGCTGCCCTTGCTTTCCGAGTAACATCTTTGGATAAGAACAATATTTCATCTGGTGCGTACAGTTCCAACCTCTCTATTGCCACTGTGCCGTCGATTATTTCATCTAAGTCTGATTTCAAACTCATGACATCAATCCGTCTTGCTTTTATTTCAGCTCTCAATATGTCAGTCCTAGGCGGTTCGCTCATACCCCTCTCACCTCCACTATGCGCCCTACGCCTAAACACGGGTGAGTTATGAGGAGTTTTCCTTCCATCTCTTTGTTTCCACCTCTCTAGATCCCAAGCCTTTCCATCTTCCCGTGGGGTGTGGTGGAACATTACTCCATCCCCCATCCCTACATTGCGCCTTTTCGGCTCGGTTTCTCCAGATGCGAGATAGGATCCACCGTTCTGTTCAAAACCACTGTAACTAGCTTGCTGTCTGGTGTCGCTCAATAAACGATAAGGTCCTTCAGGGCCCTCCATGCTCCCGTGACCTCGACCCTGATCACCAGAAGTATGGCGAGACGTTTCGCGACTCCCTATATTCTCATGACTTCGCTCGCGATCACCGGATGCATGGCGAGACCCTTCGCGACTCTCCATGTTCCCGTGATTCCAATGTTGCACTGTTTCACTCGGGGTATGGTGCGTGCATCTGAAAGTATTTCGGTACTCCTGCGTCCTTCGTTCCCCCTCACTAAAGGTGACGCGAGGCACTTCGCCACACCCTGCACTCCTATCGTCGCACATTTGCCTATTGCTGCTGATAGTAGGACAATTATTTCCTCTGCTTTCCTGGCTCCCTCTCTCCCACTCCGGGCTGCTTTCGCCAGCTCCACAATGAGAGAGGATCCTGTTGTCCTGGTCTCTCCACTCTGCTCCTGTTTCCAAACTTTTATTCCGCATCTCTTCGGCAGTATCCCATTCTTTCAGGTATTCCCTTAACTCCTTATAGGATTTCGGTTTTGGTCCCCTTAAGTCCATTGGCCCTCTTTGACCCCCTTGTTCTACCCAGGGACCTGTTGCGGCATCTAATGGGGTACTCCGACTCATCGGTGCTAGTATCTGCCTCTGAGGATTCATCATGGTATTCCTATTCTCCATCTCTGCCCTTTCCCTGTCCCATCGTGCCTGTTCCTCCTGCTGGACCCCTTCTGGGTTGTAGATTGACACAATAGGGCCTATGGTAACAGGTACCTGTAAAGCGTCTGGCATTTGGTAGGACCTTGCATATTGTGTCTCTGGCACCTTCTGAACCACTACTCTTCCCACTACTCTCTGTTCGGAACTAGATTGAGGTATTTCCACATCTTTCTTGGGATCCCACTCTGTTGCTGGGATCGATTTATATTCCCCCCATCTAGCTCCTTCTTCCTGTTGCAATATGGGACTTGCGGCCCCTCCGCTGTACGGGGGTGGTCTATCGGTTAATAGCCTCTCTATCAGATCCTCTTCTGTCTCGCTATCCTCATCTTCTTCTAGAGGTTTCTTTTCTCCCGTAACTTCTAGCATCGGGTACAGCTTGTCTGCTTCTATCTTTTGCACCCTCCACTTCTTAGCTTCATCGTCCCATTTAGCATCCTGCACTGCCTTTACTGATCTTCTCACTCTTTCTTGGCGCCTCTTTACGCTCTTTTCGTGTGCTGCTCTAAACCATGCACTAAGGGCTTCAAACTGTGTTGGCCTCGGTAGAGGTCTCGTTGCAAGCATTACCGCTTTTAGTTCATTCAACACGTCTAGCTTAAACGTTCCGAATCTCGGAAACGTCAGTTCCTTATTCCCTTCAGTTAACCTATTCCACTCGGAAATCCATAGTATCGAGTGTAAGCCTACATTTACTGCCATCTGATAAGCTGGTGTGCCTTCTGGTGGAGCTTCTTCTCCGGCATATAAGTTTCTTCTATTCCTCCTAAAGATTGCTCTTAAACTCTTAAAACACTTCATTTTCGATAATCTACAATTTTCCTTTATTAATTCTCTTCCTTGTTTACGTCCTGATGACAACCAACCAATCCCTACGCGGCTCTCGCTAAATCGGCCTATCCCAGCGCGACTCTTCGTTGACGTATGACAAACTAACCAATCTCAGTGCGGTTCTATGCTGACGTCACTCGTTCCCTCTGCAGCAGTTCTCCTTCTTTCTCAACTAGTCTCACGATCTCGCATGCGTTTTCATTCATACGCTGAAAAATGACTACTTCCGTCCAAGCGATCACTTTTCTCTGACTGTACGGCCACAGTCTAACTGTAATTGTCACCTCAACTGGCGAAACGTCTTCCCTCTTACGGTCAGACGATCGCCTCAACTGATAGGTTACTTACACACAGTAAACGTACGACCAGCGTCCGTTACTCATACACTCACTCTTACGCTCCCCCTATCATCGGTCTGTCGGGCGATCAATGGTACCTCATGACCCCCTTTCAATGGTAGACAAATTACTCTGGGTGTTCGATACACCTGAACCACTTAAGTCCTTCCCTGGAGCTTAAGATTTTATCCGGTTGCGCGCGCTCACAACCTTCCCTCAATCACACTACAGGCATTCAACTCCGCTTGACATTACAACACAGGTACAACATAAAATACCGCAATCTTACAACGCATGACCCTTATACTCACTCTCGACCGACTCTGCTGCTTTTCTCTCGACACACCGTCCGCACCGTCTTCGGCAGGGATTATTCTTCTGGTCGTCGATGACTAGGGACCTTGGGGTAATCTAGACCTGACCTAGGTTATCTTCCTCAAGAAGAGAACCATCTTTCTCTGCTACCAACTGCGGGGAATGAGATTTTGATATCAATTTATAATCAATTTAATAACTTATCTCATTCGTCAATTTTGGATCGATTTTTATCTGTCATTGAGTAAAAGACAAACCCCGCCTAGGTTAGATAAACCCCATAAACTGACGCAACTCTGAAGGACCACTGACAACTGATGAAGTTTTAAAAGTTTTATATAAAAGTCAAGATTAAATGCGTATACAATCTTCTCAGGATGATCTCAAAAAGTGTACAAAAGAATACAAAATCAATTCCAAATCTCCAGATTAAATCATCAATACAATGTGGTCTTGTTGCGTCATTTACAGAAAGAGAAAAATAATCGAGTTAAATCTGTCCCTACTCTGTACTACGTGACATCCCTACTTCGCAAGTTCCTAACCTAAAAAGGTGTCAGCAGTTTGACTCCCAAAGAAGTTCAAACTCTCTTAGCCTCTAAAGGTAACTTAAGCTTAAGAAGCAGTACCCTTTCTGCCTACCCATCCGCTCTCTAAGGGTCCTCGGCCTACTGCTCTCTTGCGCTCTGATCTCTCTGCTCTGAGCTCTTCGCCTCAGGCCATCTGCGCTGTCTTCTCCCCGGGGTACTATCCCTAAAATACACAATCACAGTGTGGGTGGAACGCCCCTTCGACGCCCATCACGGACTTTCCCCGTGAGGTCATCTTCTAGTCTTCTTCCTTGCTTCGTCTCTTTCGCCGTCCGTTAAGTTGACCTTTCTCCTTAGACGTCATCTTCATCTTCTTGCTGTTGACTTCATTCAATATTACAATTGACACTTTCAGATCATAAGTCAATTACCTTAGTAGAACTTTAATCTTTATAGTTATGTATATAACCTTTCTTGGTCCTGTGAATGGACTTCTCAAAACAATTCTCAAATTCCAAGCGCTTCTTATCACGTTTAGGCCATAAACTTCGTCCAGCGTTGTCACCTTAAATCTAGCAAGAACTAGACTCCTTGGCTCGCACGTTCACATCAAGGCTATTCACGACTCCTGTGAGCCCACTTAATTACATACAGCGGACTACACTCCTGCGAGCTCTTGGTCAATGAGGTTAAAATCACATATGACCTAAACCTTTTCTAACATTCCTACAAAAGCCTTCTACACAGTATAACCTTTAACACACATTTATATACAATCGCATTTAGCAAATCCTTTACGTATAAGTGAATACATTCTACATATAACGTATCATTTATTCTCGTGCTTACATCGTGCTATACATTCTCTGCACATTTCGTCACTTTACGTTTCGCCGCTTTCTCTGTTTCATGTTACACACGTCTATTCAGTTTTACACGTTCTATATTTCGTAAGCATTTCTACACATTACTACATTAGCCCACTACGTATACGGGCCTTCTAAAACTAATACATGTTCAAGAGTAAATACAGTTACATTTCCTATATTACTTTGATTATAACGGTTAACTTTATGCTATAAGTGTCAACTTCATGTTACGATATACATTTCATTTCTACGTTATACGATGTGCTTGTAAATATGGTCCATACATAATTTTTATTCAAATTTGCGCTCTCTCAAGAGCAACCCTCTAGTCGCACAATCATGATATAAACACATACCCACGTATAATCAAAACAAATTCCAAACTTTGCTCACATATGGTCACAACAAAAAAATAAAACTCTGCCAACCACTTTCATGATCTATTGAGATATCACTTTTTTTTAACTTCTAGTGCAAAATTCATTTTGAATGTGAAGGGTGATCATCTGCACAGGAGATTACACCCCCACCTCCTTTCGTGCCTGCGCCAGTGTTAATAAAGTAAGCCTGGCCCAGAATCTTGGAAGTATCTTTCACAAGCACAGGAAAGTGTCACAGGACCACGCACGGCAGCATCACCTCCCCACTAACCAACGGTGCACTTGTTGCTGCACACAGATTGCAGGACCTCCACGTCAGCATCGTTCCTTCCCGACAACACAGTCACACCCATAGGGGTCCAGGCTCCAGGACCAGACGTTATAAGTATAAGTATTTCCTTCACGGGCTCAAGCTCTAGGTTGCTGTGTTGCCTTACACAGACACCCCGTTGCTCTCCGAATAAACCTTTTCTGTATAACGAAATAAACCAGAAACCATCTATCAGTGAAAACAGAAAACAATTATCTTCCCAATGATAACTAGTTATACAGGTTGCATAGCACATTTCTGATATTTGTGTTTCCCTCGTCTTCATTGCTTGATTTTGCTCAAGAGAAAGCGTCGCTCATTGTTGTGGAAATGTCACTCATAATTACATTGAAATTATAAAAATGTCACACATAGTAATCTGAAACCTTGGCAGCTATGAGGTAATTAGAATTATGCAGTCTCTCACCTCGACCCTTCATAATTGTAAAAGCTCAGCACTGCCCGCCGGCGACTCTCTACTCCTCACGACGACGAGAGCGTAGTGGTGCGCGTAATGCGTCACCTATCGCGATGCGAGGGGAGGGCTGGCCAAATGGCCATTGCAGGGCCGTCATTGGTAGCGCTACTGCGCGCCACAACTGATTGACGGCCCTTGCTGGAAGAGGGGGGGGGGGGAGTCAGTCAAGTCAACAACAGACCGTCGGAGCCTGCAAGTGGCAAAAAAACGAGTTAGGCCGGCGGGGAGGCGCACCGCAGCACTGGAGGAGGCCGCCTTAATAATTTATTTGGGTTTGGGAGTTGGGACAACTGTGTTCAACAACTTTTCCATTCCCAAAATAAATTACAAGCGCCGGGCCCGGCCGGAACAACCCCCACCCGCCCCCCCCCCAGCTACGCGACTGGCTCCCGGCCATCATGAGTCACATTAGGCGTGTGCTCATGACGGCTGGGATCCGTCCGAACATTGCCGCTCCGCCCACGCGGTGTTAATTCCCAGCCTGTGCGAGATAATTCATCAGTGGGCGGAGTTCGGACGTCTCCCGGCCGTCATGAGCACACGTGATTTATGATGGCCGAGAGCCGTCCTCAGTACGGGAGCCCCACGCCCAACCCCACCCCCCTCACACTGCGGCGGAATTTGCCCTGCGGCGAAGGGATTAATGCCCACCCTCGCAGTGTTCATGACATCAGAGGACACCACAAACATCATTTTAAATGACATCAGTGGTGGCATTATATATGATATCGTCAATAATATAATTTGGCCAGATATACTAAATGTTAGCACAGGTGCACATGCTAAGCAAAGTGTGCTAAGTGGCATAAACAACATTGTCAATCAACTTTTGTATACAGAAGTATATTTTGGCAGAAAGATGGCATGACTGAAGGCATAAACACCATTACGTCGCATAGCGTGAGCCCCATGCAATAAGAGTGGTATTAACAAAGCAGGAATAGTGCTCTGTTTTGACCATTTGGATTTGACGCATCATCAAGTCAGTTAAGGTCGCACAAAGTAGCGTTGCATTGATCATGGCGATTTCTTTCTGTGCCTCTCGTGCAAAAAGCATGCAACATTGCATTGGTCTAAATGTCAAATATTTTAGCAGAAAGCGAAATTTTGTAATTAGGTAAAACTTTGCAAGCATAACTAAATTGTCTCCTTGGCATAATTTACGTTGCTATTACATAGAAGTAATTCGATTTTCTTTTGTAATAAAGTGAGAAACTATGAAGGGCTTCGTTATAATAGAGAGTGATTAAGAACAGCTGGTATTGTGTTACCAGTCAATACTAAAGAGATAATACCGAGCTCTTAGGAAAAACACATACATTAGGGAGTCCCGGTATGAAAATGTGTTTTGAAGCGAAAATGTTTTTTAAAAGCAGAGAAACCAAGAGATTGTACAGCTAGAAGTCAATGGTCCAGATCAGAGAAAGATTGGGTCAGAGTGCAGTAGTTCTCGAAAGTTCTACCACTCTAGGGAGCATTGACCTCTTGGACGTATCTGCTTCTTTGTCAGATTGTGTGGTGATCCCATTTGTAGGATTTTATAAATTAAACTGCTCTACATCCCATGCTGAATTATAAGAACCAAAATAGATCCAGCTTTACCACAACTGGTAAAGAGAACTAAAATTACAGGCCAGAATGTAACGCTCGAGTTGCATATGATTCGTAAAAGAGTTAAAGGTGCACAAGGGCCAGCTCAGATATATTAAATGAATGCATGGTATACCACACAGTGCATGTTTGTTTTTTATTAAAGAGGAAATTGGTTCAGGATGTGGAAGTTGCTTATGTTGATGCCATACGTATGCAGGTTCACTCTCCCCTCCGTTTAGAAAAACATGCGCTCTGTTAGATAGACATAGGGCCTGATTAGGAGTACGGCGGTCAGAAGACCACTGTACTCATGGTGGCAGTCTGACCGTCGCCACCTCTGGGGTCTGACTGCCCGATTATGACCATGGCGGTCACACCGCCACAAGACCGCCCCCACCGCCAGGATCCTGGAACGCGGTGCGGCAGTAGTGGGGAAAGCAGTGGGGATGTGAGGCGATGCTGGCATCGCTGACCCAATTACGACCTGCCTTTCCTCAAACCTTTTCAGGGTGAGGACCCCACCATGAAAAGGCTGGCTTGAAGGCAGGGAAGAGGCCCCAAACATGGACCCAGGGAAATTTTGGGGCATATTACCAACAACTAGTGATAATTATCGCTATGTTGGTTTAGCGGCGATATTTTTATCGCCGAGCTGGGGCGATTTTTATCGCTTAGGAACCTTGCTATTATCAAGGTTTATCACCTAAGCGATAAAATTCGGCCGAAATGCATGAATATCGCTGAAAAGTCAGCGATATTCATGCATTACCGAGCTAATGCTCTTAGCCATGTTATCCACCTACCATTGGATAACATGGCTAAGAACTGCTCAGGGGCAGGTGTTAGCTTTTGGAGATATTCGCGTTTAGCGCGAATATCTCCAAAAGTTGGTAATAGGAGATAGCGATGTTAGCGACTGTTTCCAGTTGCCAACATCTTGGCACGCCAACTTTGCATGTCATTAGTGATAAATATCACTGACATGCAAAGCAGGGCCCAAGATGGTCACTATCACCTACTAGCTGTCGCTAACTGGTGTATGGTACACAGTGCACCCAACAGGCAAGCGGTACTGCCACAGTGACGGCATATGCTTCAGGCTCTCTATGAGCTGAAGCATGCTGCCACTATGTCACTACCGACACAACACCGCCAGCCCCGGGTTGTAATCGCAATACGCAGTCAGGATGCCACCGGCTTGGCTGTGTTCTCTCAACCGCCAAAATGGCAGTCTGGCGGTCGGACAGCCGAACTCATGATCGGGTCCAGAGTCTTTGGTTACTTTCTCATCTATGCCCTTTGAAATATCAAGGGATGAATCTTTAACTTCAATGTGCTGGAAGTTGACATGTTTTATATACTTACTTGTTGCTCTGTTTTTCGCCTTAAATTAAACATATCCACCATAATCCAGAAGTTGTGCTTTCTCAGTGTAAGTGTGAAATAGTTATGCCCGCAAGAGGTTTAAAATGCATTAATTATTACAGTACACCCTGTAACTCGGATCTGACATGGCAGAGCAACAACTGCCCCACTTAGCATCTATGCACCAGGCACACACATGAGGATGTATCAAGAAAGTTGCAGAGTTATTCTCAATTCCCAGTATTACCACCCTTTTCATTGTGCCTCTTTACTCACATCTTGTGCTATTCACCAACATGTTGCAGGTTATACTCTAGACCTGATGATTGGGCCTGAAAAATGCTTTGTTAACATGCTGACCATTCCTGTGATGTGGTCAGATCTCTATTGACTGAAAGGACAACTAGAAACTATAGCCACGTCTAAACTATCCCCACCCCTTCCATTAGATTTAAGTGTACTTGTTCACAAGCAACTCTGAATCCTTGGTCCCTTAATTAATTCCTAATATTGTAATTTGGCAAATATAGCCAATCCCACAGATACATATATTCTTTATTGCACCTACTTTTCTAATGTACTTGACAGTCTTGCACCCCTGAATTTCACCTACAAATAAACCAAAGTTCTGACCCCTGATCCCACAATGACCACCTGAAGAAAACGGAGATCCCCTAGAGACAATCTTGTTTTATTTTTGTGGGTTTTGCTGGTTTTCTATTGAATGAAATTGGCCCAAAGGTATTAGAGCGCTTTACAAGAAATCAGGAAGTAAGATCTGGTTAACCGGGTTCTCCTTTTCACTGTGGCACCTCAGCCTTGGCATAGGCTACCACAGAATATTCACTTTTTCTTCAAATACCTTTACTTTCAGAAAAACAAATCTAAACAACTAACTGTTTCAATAGTACATTTTCGAGCCCAGCAAAGTTATTGTTCTTTTATGCAGTGCCAGGAGGACCTAGGGTGATACTAAGGGGGCCATTAGGATGGCAGGTGGATCGCCACTGCCCGACCGGCGGTGGCGATCCTCCTGCCATTATTCCCTGCCCGCCCGCCATTTACCCCAGCCATATTATCATGGTGGGGGGTACCGCGGCAGATGGAAAGTCTATCTGTTGCTTTTTCACCAGTTGGCAATCCGCACGATTGCCAGCAGGTCAGAAAAGGCCCACAATATGGTGGCAGTGCCTTGCAGGAACCGCCATCCATATTATGATGCTGGCAGTGGCTATGGCTTTCCATGGCTGGGACTCTGCCACGGAAAGGCATATGGTAAATCCCTTTGGGGGCACATTTCTGGCTCGAGGGGGTGGCGGGGTGGGTGACTGCACTTGGGGGTGCCTATGGTACCCCCTTTCATTGGCATGCACAAGTTGGCAGGCACCGCGCAGTGCCTGTCACGTTGTGTATGGCAATACACAACATGCCACTTTAACATTGCAGCGGGTGCTGCTAACAGCACCTCCCGCCGAAATGATAAGGATGCTGGATGAGACCGACAGGGTGGTGGTCGCATCCTAATTGGCCTCATGGGACTGCTACACCTCTGACGGTTGATCCCGTTTTATGATTCGGTGTGTCTGCCCGCCATCGTAATGGGGCCCTAAATATTTTAAATGAGTTTAACACAACACAATATAAAATAAAGTAGTTATGATGTGCTCACATATATTGAGCAATGTTCATATTCCACTCTAAGTGTAGAGTATTTCATTTTTATTGGACAGCAAAAGATATTTATCTCTGATAGGCACTGATGCCCTGTAATTTGTACAGTTTGCTCCATGGTTGTACATGCAGAACATTTTCTGTGCTTGTTAGGAGACACTTCATTTTAGTTAGATGAAAATGATCTGTTCTGCGCTTCTGCCACAGTTGATAAGGATGGTACTTTATTATATGAACAGCTTCCGTGCTACCGCTCTTTTGAGAGGAGCATTTCCATGTTGGAATTATCACTGATTCGTTGTGACTCCCTTCTGCTAACAAAGGTAACCTGGGCACTGGAACCATGTTCCTGAGACCTGAGACCAGGGTATGAGGTGAGGGTATCCTAATTGATCTGGCAGAATGGCGGTCTCACTATGCTCTCTTTAGTATAGTATCAGATATAGATAGGAAGAGAGAAACATTAGCAACAATTAACATGGTTGAATTGTTCACATTGTTTAACATTCTAATAATGCTGATTACAGTAGCGTCTAAATTTTTCTAATAATCACAGCTCTCACTTTTTAGGCAAGAATATGATAATTTCTTGTATTTACTTTGTACACGCAAGAGGGAACTAACGAAAGGGTTAGATCTGTTTCTACAGATTCTTTGGGAAGCAGAGTGTCATGTTCAAGGTTGCCAACAACATGTTACCCTGGTTGGTTTAGGGGTAGGATGTAGTGCTGTGAGCCAGCCGAAACCCACCAACACTCACTGTTGGTATATGTAGACTGAGTATCTCTACTATGACGTTTGCATTGGTCTAATACACAGTCCTGCTATATTTGTAGGAACCGCATAACATGGTGCCACCAATATTTTAGGTCAGGTACCTATTCAATGGGTCTCCTGAGTACTTTTCTCGCAAGTGCCCCAGGCTCCTTTTTCTCCTCTACACCGGGACTTCCATGTTGAAATGGATTTATCCTCCTCAGCTTAATAGGAAGCACCAATTTATGTCTGTAGGTTGTTCAAGCTTGAACCTGTAAAAAGGATCACCCATTGTAGTGTTAACTATCTTTGAATTCCATTCAGTAAATATGGTGCTGGCAGTACATATTCCTGTAAATTGTAGACAGGCAGAAACGACTCAGTTAACTGCAATATGGGCTCCTCAATGGCAGGAAAGATGTTACCTTTGCGAGTAAGGCACAGAAATATTATAAATGTGAAGTTTACTATTCCTGGGTAAACTTTCCTGCAGTTGATGCTAAAACACAACATTTCATACGCACACTGTAGCAGCAGCTCCACCTGCATGTAGACCTTATGAATACCATTAACATGCAAAGCACATCAAAATTGGTTCAAAGGAGCCCTACCACACTCACACCAATATTAAATCCTGGGCCCTCTCTGTAATGATGGGGCAACCTGGTCAGTCTTAGCCAGCTGCACACTATTTCCTAATGCACGTGCATTAAATAATTGTAAATTGTTTGCTCTTTAGACTCACTTAGACTATATCGATGCATAATGCAGTTTTTTATCTATACAAAAACAACTGCCCCATCAAGGGCTGTTCAAGCCGGGCAGCCACATTTAGCTCTGCATGCCATTTGTCCAGTTACTATTATAGCCATTATTGGTAAAATACCCACAAAACGGGAGGAAACTCCATTTTGGATAGCACAAAGAACAAATTAGCTTGAAGCAGTGTTTCCTCATACGGGACACCAAGATAAATTTACAATTTTCACTATGGGGTCTATTATAATGGCGGGCTAATCACCACCTCCCGTATGGCAGTGGCGATCCCCCCGCCATTCTTCACCACCCGCCTCCCATTCCCCTCGCCATATTACGATGGTGGGGGGGGACCCCAGTAAACGGAAAGACCGTATGCTGGTTTTCCGCCGATTGACAAGTCGACCTGGTGTAAAAGGGGCTGGATAAGGTGGCGGTGTCTGCAAGACACCGCCATCCATATTACAATTCAGGCGTTGAAGTGCCTTTCCGTTGCGGGCCCCCAGGGTGCTGTGGGTGCACATGGAGATACCTATATACTCCCCTGAATTTGCTTGCACAACGTGATAGGCACCGTGCGGTACCTGCCACGTTCTGCATGCAAATGTACAAATGCCCTTTTACATTGCGGTGGGTGCTGCTGAAAGCACCGCCCACCGCAGTGTAAAAAATGTGTGATGCGCCCGCCAGTGTGGCGGGCGAATCATAATTGGATTTGCGGGACCGCCGCACACATAGCGGACGGTCCCATTTGCCGATACGAAAGTCCGCCCACCATCGTAATAGACCCCTATGTTTCTTACACTTGGTATAGTTCCCCCAATTAAAATTGTATGACATGGGCTACTGTTTTTGCTGCCATATTTACCATAACACACGGCACCTGATTAAATGCTTTTTTACCTGAAGTGCTAAAGCAAATTCAATATATAAACAGGGGAGCCCCTGCCCTGGATTTGGAGACAAAATGATTTGGCTACTTTGCCACAGTACCCTCAATGATTTTGAGTAAAATTAAATGGGTGGCAGCATCATAGGCGATTCGCCAATGGCTCATGATGATTCCTGATGCGAATCAGGTACGTGAGCCAATGAAAATTATTTCTGGCACCTATGCTCCTATAGATCGTGATAACTTGGGAACCAGGCATGATGAGCCACAACTTAAAACAAAATCTAATTCAGATACCACTAGGCACACACCGGAATCTTCTAAAAAAACACTGGGATAAAATAATAAAAAAAGATAAACAGAAAACACGGAGTGGCTCTCCCAAACAGGAGTTCACTGAAAAACGCTATAATTTACGTAACAATGATATAATTAAACAGCCTGATAGGTATCAGTATTCTGATACACGTCCCTCTTGTTCCTTTCAGAACTCTTCAGACAGACAGCTACAGAGAGGCGGACGAGGCAAATAAAGATAGGAGGAGTACGTGAAACAGAAAAAGGATTTGCACCACTCCTCTGATGTCATCATAAAAAAGGAAGACATACTTCCACAGCAAAAAATGCACTTTAAAAATAAGAAAGTGGCATGAGTTTCCATAAAATATGCCATAAATACTCTTCCCCTGAACAAGAAATGAGCGAAAACATTGCTCGACAGCAATGTAGAGGTCATGATAATTCGCCAGATTCCTCAAGAGTTTCTGGTGGTGAGACCTACCAATGATTATATTCAAGTTGAAACTCCAGATCAGCGGCTGAGCCCTCCTGTTGGACTTTATGATTTGGACATCCATATTAAGGGTGATATATCACAACTATTAAAGTAATGTTCTGACAGATCTTGTCTAATGTTCATGACATTTTATTGGCTGGATTAGATTGGCTGCCTGAGTTTCTTAGAAAAGTACCACAGGGGTAGGAGGTAGTATTACCATCCTTTTTGGTTCTTGTTCCTGAGGAATTTAAAGAAGCATATGCCACAGAATGGGCTTTTGCATAAGCGACTTTAAAAATAATACTCTGGCGGGTGTTTTTTTATGGCGTTGGAGGTCTCGGAGTGTGGCGGCGGTGTTGCGGCCCAGCTCAGAGACCACCAAAGTCACGCTAAGGACCTTAGACTATAGTAATTTCAACAGTCATATACACACTTTTGCAATACAAAACTCTCGCAGCACAGTTTTAATGAACAACATTGTTCACAAAAAATACTAAACTACATTGGACATTTCCAATGGGGTTTTTTCTCTCCAAATAAAGCACCTTAAAGCAGAGAATAATGGTGTTTACTGCTTTAAGCTGCCAAATTAAAATTGTACAAGAAATTGACTCAGAAAGGTTGTCTTACGTTGATGACATTTACCTCACAGATTATGATTTAAACACACACTTTGCCAGATTGGATCACATCACTTTGTGATTCTCTGGACATGAGTATAAATTACATTTAAAATAATCTTTGATTGTCTTTCTTAGTGTCCTATTTTTCAAATGAAGGCAGAAGACTTGCCCCACACTTCTTAGAGAAGTGTGCTCTTCTCTAACCACCAAATACATTAAAAAAAGCTACAATCACTCTTATGCTTTCTAAACTTTGATAGAACATACAAATCAGATTATGCACTATGAGTTAAACTGTTGTACAATTTAATTCTCCCCTATTTTTTCAGACAAACGTTGGACCACAGAGCATCCGCTGGTTTTCAGAACATTGCAAACAGACATGCTTGCATCTAAACACTTGCACACTCATGTAAACAAAACTAAGTTAGTTATCTGCACTGGCTATACATATATCACCTTTAATGAAGGTGAAACAGTGCTGAATGTATATAAATCGCATTTATGTTCTAATGCAGACATGGGTTTTTCATTGAAAGAAATAATTCTGACTGAAGTTCAAACAGCTGTCCTGAAGGAGCATCCATTGACATACGGGAAATGCATAATTGTTGATGTTCATTTTCTTTCTTGAGAGGCTGTTACAAAAGCAAGTGTTCCTAATGTGAAAGCCTTACATCCACAAGGGATCCAGTGGGCCACTTCCTTGACAGTTGCTGATGTAGATTATGTTTTTGACCGTATGCTACAAACACAGTAATTTCTCTATTAGGAACAAGAATACCCCATGATAAATGAACTTTTGCCTCTAGATTAGAATGCTCTCCGAATACATACTGATGGTACAGTCCAGTCCACAGATGGTACTAAGCATAAGTACGCAGCAACATGTGCTGCAGTGAAGGATGTCATGAAAGATGGTGAATTTCAGGCACAAAAACATTTACAGAAACATTGGGTGACTGTACTGCTCAGCTGGTTGGGCTGAAAGGTTTGGTTCTGGCACTGCAGAATACGGATCCATAATTCCCAACACTTATTGTGTGTGATTCCTATTAGTGCATCCAGTCCTATAATGAAAATGTACACTAAAGGTGTTTGAATGGATTCAGCGACTCTAAAGGTAGCACTATGAATCATAACTTGCTTTCGGGAAAGGTGGCAGCTTTTAAAGATGCTCTTCCATGGGCTTACGTCATTTACACATTGAACCATCAACGTGTTGGTGTACACGGTAAGGGTATTCATTGGCTGATGAAGCTGCCAAAGTGGCAGGTGACACAGATTTTGTATCTGCAATTGCTCATTCACATGTAAGAATAGATGATGACATTATGGCTGCAGTCACTGCTTCGGCTAGTGGGACTTCCCTACCTAAAATGCTTCCAACAAAATAGTTCTATCTTGGGGGCGTGGCCAGCAGCATGGAGGAGTAAGACGTGCCTCAGCTCCCGGTGTGCTGCATTGATCCGACATTCATTTCCTTCCAAAACTTCCTAAAACAACCTAAAACTGTAGCCTAGACTAGCCCCGATACCTTTACTGCAGCAAATCCGAGTATTTTGCCGGACTGCGACCGGCAATCGGCCGGGGAGAGGAGAACACCGAAGCGGGGCTGCCGCAGCAAGATGGCGACCGGGCGAAAACTAACGGCCTGGCTCTGACTCCACCCAGGCATCGGAGACTCTTGCAGAGGAGCTCCCCAGACATCGGAGCCAGAGGGAAGGCGAAACCGATTGAGGAGGAATCGGGCGCCCACACCGAACCCCTGCGTCCGGTGAGTGCCCGTCTGGAGTGTGGCAGAGACCGGTGACCAAGTCGGCCGGAGGGGACCCCCGGAGGCCCTTACCCCGGGAGAGGAGCTCGAGCCGACCGAGTGAAACCGGCGGGAGGTGTCGCAGAGACGAAGGGCGAGACACTACCCGACCCCGGGGATGACAACAGTGAACGGGCCTGGGAGGACGCAGAGGAAAATCCATCACGGGGCTGAGAGACCGGCCTGACCGCGTGGCTGCCCCCTGCCTCCGGGAATCGAAATACGGCCTGAGAGTGAGATCGACTGCAGGAGACCCACTTAGGCTGCACGGGACTTGATCCCTGAACCCATCCTGCTGAATCCTCCGGAGGCACCCCGTCGCCATTGCTTGGTGAAAAGACGACACACTCCACGGGGGAAACACGGCCTGATACAACTCAGGCGCTCTACATATCCCCAAGAACACCTAGCCATACAAGAGGAGCAACATGGGGAAGAGAGATCCATCCGCAAGGCCAGCTAGGCAAGAAACCATTGAGAGCTACACTACGACGAGGGCGCAAAAGGAGATGCCCCAGAGCCTCCCGGGAACGCACATGGACACGGCCATGCTTCTGGAGGCGATCCAGGCCTCCAGGACAGATATCAAGGACTCTAAAGCAGCACTTGAGACCAAAATAGGCGAGGTGGGCTCCGAGGTTCTGTTACTACGCCAAGACTTCCGGAATCTCACCGAGAGGGTGACTACGGCGGAATCCAGAATTAGTGAGACGGAAGACTCTGTCTCAACCCTCCGAAGGGAAATGGCGGAGTTGCAGGCGTCCCACAGGCAACTGCTGTGGAGAGTGGACGACGCCGAAAACAGTGCGAGGCGAAACAACCTCCGATTCGTAGGCTTTAGGGAAGGCATCGAGAAGACGGATGTAGCGGCCTTCCTGCAGGACTGGCTACAAACCACATTCCCGCAGGCCCAGTTTTCTAACTGCTTCACCATTGAAAGAGCGCATAGGGCGCTACTAGCGACACCGCCGGAGGGGGCAAGACCGTGGCCGATAATTGCACGCTTTTTGAACTATGCCGATAGAGACCTTATCCTCGGAGAAGCCAGAAGGAAAGGAGAACTTAAAATCGGGAATACGAACATCATGATTTTCCCTGATTATAGCCAGGATGTCCAAAAACAGAGGCGATCATATGACTCGGTCAAGGCGAAACTTCGAGATCTTCATATCTCGTATATGCTGCTCTTCCCGGCGAAACTGAAAGTACTGTTCAAAGGCAAGTCGCATTTCTTTAACCGCCCGGAAGAGGCCTGGCAGTGGTTAGAAGAGAGACCCCTACTTCGAGAAGCTGAGGAGGAAGGCCGCAGAATCCGAACAGAACTGGCGGCAGCAAACTTTTGGCGGAACTCGCCTAAGACTCAAAGGTCCCAAATTCCGAGAATGCGGCGGGGCTCACACCCGTCGCCTTATCCGGACCCTCATGTGGCAGGCCAAGGGAGAGGAGGCCGCGATGCACCTCCCGCTGACCCTAGGGATCAGGGAACCAGATTCGGAGGCCTAGCTCATCTACATGATACCGAAACGGGAGGCCTGGACAATGAACATTTGTCGGATGTGGAGGATTCAACGGACCGCTCAACACACCCGCTGGTTGAGGTAATCCATGAGATGGAGCAGGGAGCTACTGGCGGAACAGATGAACAGGACATTGAAACGCAAGACTCGCAATCGTGAGGAAGTTTGGACCTTACATCTGTAGCAGCAGCACGCCGCTGCTGGTGCCGCACAAGTTATAAGCACTTTTATTTCTTTTTCTTTTCTATTGATTCAGATCACTGTTCACGGGGTAATGCTGATAGTCTTGTGGTCTTGTTCACCTCCAGCAAGATGAGACACGATACACAGGGCACCCACAAAGACAATAGCCCTGTTGGAACTCACGTTTGAACCCTGGGTATAGTTTGATTTGGGATCCTGCGGGTGGGCGATAGACCTTTACCGCCTGAAAGTCCTATTGGTTAATGGTTACACAGATGGGCTGGACGGGGGTGAAAGGTTGGGAGGGGGGAGGAAGGGGGGGACAGTTGAAACAGTTCTGTTGGGGGGATCTTGGTTGGGGGGAGGGGGGAAAAGTTGGTTAACTGCAGTCAAGTATTTTGGTGCCTTATGCCGCGCCTCCGCACTGAACGTCATTCCCACACCACTAGAATTGCCCATGAACACGTCACAACACAATACACAAATTCCTGGGCTACCCACCACACGGGAGCTGCCCGCCTCACTACACGAAACCCAAACCATGTTAGGTGACCATGACACACACGGGGAGGGCGAGAGAGGGATTAGCATCTTGTCCTGGAATGTAAATGGCTTGGGCAGTAAGATTAAGAGGGGCTTGGTCAACTCGTATCTGAAATGTCTAGGCCCGGACATCACGCTACTACAAGAAACCCATCTCAAAGGTACTAAGTGCGCCTCCTTAGCCAGAGGCCGTTTTAAGCTACTAGAGCATGCAGGATACACATCAGACTCTAGAGGAGTTGCCATTATTCTGAAAAAGACCACTCCATTAATCATAACTCAGACATGGACAGAACCCAAGGGAACATACGTGGCTATCAAGGGGATGTAGAATAGATGTGCTTATACTATAGTTTCAGTCTATGCTCCGCCGATATACTACTGGAAACAGCCGATACCATACAGATTGTAGGGGAGACTTTAACGACGTATTGAATGTCACGCAGGATAGAACAGGCACGACACAAAGGGCAGGGACTCAGACCCCCTTGTCCCAATGGGCGACTAATCTAGGTCTCACGGACGCCTGGAGGTGGCTACACCCTGAGGCGAGGGTTTACTCGTACTTCTCGGGCGCCCATAAGGCCTTCTCGAGACTGGACTACGTTTTTATGGCCCGACAACACTTGACAATGCAGGACGTAGCAGAATATATAGCAAGAGGAGTATCAGATCACTCACCACTGCTGATCAGACAGGGAGCGAAACGCCAGGGGATATGCGACAATTGCACTTGACGCCATGGGATCTGCAGAACCCAAATGTCCTACGGGGACTCAGAGCGGATATCAAAGTATATATTGCTGAAAATGAGGGCTCGGTGACCTGGAAAATGATCTTATGGGAGGCTTTAAAGACATTCATGAGAGATAGGGCGAAAAATAGGCTAGCGGAGGAACGAAGAAAGCTCCACTCTGACGCCGAACTCATAGAACAGGACATACTAACCTTGGAAAGCGAATGCCAGAACTCGAGAGACTCAGTGGCACTTAGGAGACTTACAGATAGACAATCACAATATAGAGAACTTGTGACAGGAGAGGCGAAAACACAAGCACTAGCTACCCTACATCGCCTATACGATGTAGGGGACAAGTCTGGTAAGCTCCTGGCATGGCTTACCAAAAAAGAACGTGCGGAGAGATGGGTGGAGCAGATTAAAGACCCTCAGGGAACGATAGTCCAATCAGACACACACATAGCTGAGGTGTTTGCAGACCACTATGAAAACTTCTATGAGGCTAGAAATTTAGGGAAACGTGAAGAGGCCATGCAATATATGGACCAAACCGAACTCCCGACTCTGTCCGTTGAGGACGCAAAAACGATGGACTCTGATATTACCCTCGACGACATCTCTGAGGCCCTGGCCAAACTGCGACCAGGGAAACACCAGGACCCAATAGCTTCCCAGCCGAATTCTTTAAACGTATGGCTGACCTCGTAGCGAAACACTTGAGGGGCCTATATGAGGATCCCCTGCAGGAAGGGAGACTCCCCCCTGACCTGACCCTGGCTACCATTGTCCCTATCCACAAGGAAGGTAAACCAAAAGAGAACTGCGAGTCCTATCGTCCCATCTCGTTATTGAACACGGAAACGAAGCTACTGGCCACTATCCTAGCAATGAGATTGTGCTTGGTGATATCGCAGCTGATACACCTTGATCAGACAGGATTTATACCAGACAGGGCCACCAGACTGAACCTCGGGCGCACTCACAACTGGCTGCAAGAGGTCTGGGACAGAGAAGACCCACACTGGTTCTTGTCCCTCGATGCGGAAAAAGCCTTTGACGCAGTACATTGGCCGTTCTTGGAGGGCGTCCTACAGAAATTTGGCTTCGGAGAGAAATTCCAGAAGTGGGTACAACTGCTATACACCGAGCCGAGGGCCAGGGTGAGAGTAAACGGAGTCCTGTCGCAAGAATTCCGAGTGCGAAGAGGGACCAGACAAGGGTGCCCCCTCTCCCCACTCTTGTTCGCCCTAACTATAGAGGTCCTAGCGGCTAGGATTCGCCAAATCTCAGACATCAGGGGATTTCAGCGGACCGAAGGAGATGTGGGCGAGGAAAAAATCTTGCTCTATGCGGATGACGTACTTCTGTATGTAACATCACCGGAGACATCGATCCCGCAGCTATTTCATGAACTGGTGCTATTCGGTGACCATGCCGGATACCGAATAAATTGGCATAAGTCTGTCTTATACGACCCCGCAGGGAGGGACGCATGGTCGGACCTTCCAGGAAGGCTGCTCACTACAACAGAGGGCTTTCAATATTTAGGGTATATCTCACCCTGGATAGACATATTTCATACACCCGTAACATTGAGCGCATCATGGCGAACTCCATTGCAGATATGGATCGCTGGAGACTGCTCCCACTCACTCTCCTAGGCCGAGCGGCTATGTACAAGATGATTATTCTCCCCAAATACTTGTACGCCCTTCAAAATGAGTATTATCCCCTCCCCCCAAAAGTCTTCCCCAAGATACATGCAGACCTACGGGCCTTTATATGGCTGGGTAAGCAACCTAGGGTAGCATTGACCACCCTACAGAGGCATCAATATAGCGGGGTGATTTCGCTCCCGAATCTGGAGGCATATTACTGGGGGGAACACTTGGAACTGATCAATGAATGGATACATGCACAGGCAGACCATCCCTCATATGCACTAGAGCGCCACAAACTAGCACCCAGACATATTCTTTCCTATTTATATGGGGGGAATGGCCAGAGACGTCTTTTACCGGCAACCGAAATTACCCTTCTTGCCTGGAAGGCAGCCACGAAACATATGGGGTTGGACAGGAAGCCATCGAGACAAACAGCAATCTGGCACTGCACGTGGCTGACGGAGCTTCACAAACTAACGGGTTATAGGAGGTGGGACGACAGAGGGATCTCTGCACTAGGAGATGTAATTGCCAAAGGGCAACTGAAATCGTTTGCGGTTTTGACCGCGGAATTCGGCCTACACCCCACACAGAGATACAAATACACTAGACTGAAACATGCATGGGGGGCTCAGAATATCGACACCGCAGACCTGGCAGAATTCGCCCCACTCGAAGGCAGGCTCCTACAGGAACACATCCAGCAGAAGGCGGTATCTCTAACTTATAAGACCCTTACGAATAACATGTTAGGTGACCTGGCCAAGCTTCGTCAGCAATGGGAGGCAGACGTGGGTGGCACGGAGGACATTGATTGGGAATTGGTCTTAACACATCCCAGAGAGGTGGCAGTTAAATCTCGACTCCGCCTTATCCAATTTAACGTATTACATAGAACCTACTTTGATAGAGTGTGGCTCCAGAAAATGGGGAAGAAAGATGATGCTAAGTGCTTACGATGCCAGGACCCCAGGGGGGACTTCTTTCATGTCTTGTGGTCCTGCACTAAAATACAGGGATACTGGTCAGATGTTTTTACGGAACTATCGGCAGTCCTGGAGAGTCAAATACAAGCGGACCCCAAGCTGGCTCTATTGGGCATGACAATTGATGTAGATCTTCCACGCCCTCTGCTGACCTTCCTGGTACTGGCCTTAGTAGTGGCCAAGAGAGACATAGCGAGATACTGGGGGGCACCAGAGATACCACTTCTGGAAGAATGGAGGAGAGGCCTAGATAGGTATATGGCGGCTGAGAGAGTCACATAAAAAAGCAAGGGGGTGTCCTAGGAAATTTCGCAAAGTATGGGGGAAATGGAGAAGCTATCATGGATTGGAAGCTGGACTGTAATGGGTCACTACGAGAGGCGCATATTGGAGGACAGAGGGATCGAACGATACTTGTACTATTGATGATAATATGGAGAGTCCACATTGTGGTCTTTTTTATGTGTGAACTGTATGCTTCAAAATGGGTAATGAATGGGGGGACGGCGGGAGTGGGGGGGAAAATGTGCACTTTAATATAGAGATGACTGCAATGTTCAGTTTTGGAGAAAATGCAAATAAAAACGGTTTAAAAAAAAAACCAGAAAGAATAACTACAAATACAACTTTTGAGATGCTTATATAAACTATTGAAAAGAAAAAAACACAAAAAAAATCCACTGGTATACATATGACTACATTTATTTTTGCTGTCAACAAATCTATTCATAAGAAGCCGTTCAAAGTGAAAACACTACAGTGCAAAATGGACAACCCCATGTTTCCTTGAGAAGAAACAAGAACCTGCAAGAAGAACTGTTGCCAGACCCTATTGGCTTGCATGGGTGAGTGGCATACCCTGTTGTTTCAACATTGTTTCTGGTTCACATGAATAAAGGATATGTGTTAAAAAAAAAAAGAGTTCTATCTTTTGAGTGCACAAACTTTTGCATTTGTCTTCATTCCCAGTGGATGATCGAATGATACCCAACCAGGACCTCAGGTTAGAGCTAATAATTTCTTCAGATGAAGGATTAGTGCCTGCCCATGCCGGTGTGGTAGCTACAGTTTTCTTGTCACATAAACACTACTGGTGGCAGGGTCGTCTGGTTTTTACTAAACAACTAAATTATGTCTATTTGGATCATTGTGGACCACTCCATTCAGATGGTGCATTTACATTTTTTGTATTGGCTGTTAAATCAGGTTCTTGATTTCTATGGGTGTGACCATATTGATTGGCTGATGCTCAAACAGGTTTTTATCTTTACAAGTGCAGTAGCATCATCCACTTAGACCAGGGACCTGCCTTTGCCTCTAAGGCTTACATTGATACAGTGGGCCACCTGGGTGTTGCTGTGCATTATTCCTCCACCTATCATCCATCCTGAGGGAAATTTGATAGTGAAGCAGAAAAATGTGACTTAGAGCAGTCCTAGAGTAATAGGTTCAGGTCGTTGTTTGATCCATCACCTAATTGGACCCCAGGGAGCTTTAAATAATCTGCCTGGAAGCTCTTTGGGTGGTCAGTGCCCCATGAGTTCCTGTTTGGGGTTGAGATGTGTGTTCTAGTTCTGTATAACCCTGGCACAGTGGCGGCTGATGCACACTTTGACATCAATTAATATTTTGCTGTCTTACAGGAATTACAAGACTTCTGGAATGAGCGCTTAAATGTGAATAATAAACGTCATGCCTCTGATGAAGTGAAGATGCATACAGGGACTTCTCTCTGGATTCCTAAAGGTGGGAATTTGATCCGGTAGAAGATTACAGACAAAACAATAATTTGGTACATCATACCCTGCCCTGGTGCCTGTACTTGCAGTTCAAGGAACTCAAAGTGTGAACAGAACAAACATGTATTCAATGATTTAATGAAGCTCCAGCACATTGTCTGTTCTAAACAGTAGGTCACAAGTGTACCTGGGTGGTTCCTTATCTTCTCTTAATACCCTACAAGAAATCCATCTACTTGCACTAAGCAATCCTAATTTAACTGCTCCCCGGCTGGGGACTTCTGATACTGAACATGTACTCTTGCCTGCTTCTACTGTGGCACCAAAAAATTACAGTATATATTATCAACCACCTTAGGAGTTACCAACATGCTGTTGTTTGTAGTTCGCCCAACAAGTTTCCTGTTTTTGTTCAGACTGCCTCTGGTTATTTTACTGACACTGATGATTTTGATTCAGGTTCTTCCCATACATCTTTGCATGGTACACTTGCACTGTTCTCTTGGTCTAAACCTACGTATCTGGTTCCTCCATGGTCCTCCCTTTGGATTTTCCTTTCCTTGTTTTTTCTCTTCATCTGGATTGTATTTGTTACAGTGTTTTCCTGCTGCTAAATGGATACTACCTCCCAGAACCGTCTTCTCAAGAACTGGTAGCTGGAGTACTTTTGCCCCATTCTTCCTCACATAAGGTCTGAAGATACTTGTGCCTTGTGAAAATTACTGCATTTCCTGTCCATGATGGTATTGTTTGGGATATGGTCCCATATGAAATTTTTGGTCCCATACAAACCTTACAATTTCCAAATGTTTTTACAATTGCTATGGAAAATTGAGTTACTCCAAATTCAATCTCTGATGAATCAGACATTGTATCTATGTCAAAAATGTTATGTTAATTAGAATCCTATACAGCATTTGAAAATGAGGATTTCTATTTGAATTCTTCAAACGATGGTGAAATATTTTGCTATCATCATTAGGCTCATCATTACTTAGAAAGAGTTAGTATATCACATGCTGATTTAAGCAATACACATTGGGAACACTGCCAAGCATCACCTGTAAGGAGTTCCGAACAGTATTTGAAAAAGTTTCCTTACTTTACTAGTCCCAACAGTTTCACTTTATTATAAACTTATACATTTCCAAGCAACGAAAAACATGCTGACACACAAACAATGTATTTATTTGTATTCTTTTATTTTAAAATTGACTGTGCAGGGTTATGATTATCGGAAAAGTAATATTGATTTAAAATCAGTTTGGGGTATAACACACTGGAAGGTCCAAGGAGTTGAGGCCTTATTTGGGGCTTGCTTGATTTCGCAATCAGTGATAGACTATGTGCCATGGACTAGCTAGCTAATGTTAAGAACTTAATTACACCTAGCATTCCTTTGGTTGCACAATTTGATAAATGGCAACAATACATTAACATTACAGATGGGCAGCCTAATAAAATGGTGCAGAATGGCTCATACAACTCTTCACTTTATGGTTCAGATGAGTGGATATTGTGGCCTCTATTTTGACAGTTATGGCCGTAATGCACATTTTTAAAACTCCTCTAAGGATTTTAAAGCTTGAAGAGCAGAAACCCAGTTATGTCCAGTCACAATACTTGGTGTAGTAACTAGCTATAGTATAGGTAAGTTATGCCAGCAATGGCTAGAACATTCCACATTGTCTGCGGTTAAGCAACATTTTTCCCTCCTTTCAGACAACATGGATGTGCAGGATTTTTTATTAGGTCCCAGATTTACCTGTGCTAAATGTTTCATATCTGTAACTTGTAACGAACTTTGGAAGATTTCACAAGAAGAACCTTCTCAAGAGTTGCAAAAACTTGATAAGGAAAATTTAGAAACATCATTAGCTGTTGTTGATAATGGCTTGATCACATTATTTACTTGTATTTAGTCATTGAGTAATATTGTGTCTTCTGCTTTTGAAATTGTACAAAATGACTAACCCTGGGCAAAGTACTACGCTACGCTCACATAGTTTGCGAAGTTTGCGCTTCTTTGTACTACAGGATTTGCACGTAGCACAGTGCAAACACATGTAGCGTAGCGTAGCGTTCATTTTTTGCCTGCTTGTGGTCCTCAACTTCAAGTTGCGAGCAAGCAAAATGGCATCTCGGTGAGACTTTGACCTCGTTCGCGATCAGCAACATCAAGTTGCTGACTTGAGGGTGAAAAATAAACCTCCTGGAGTGATTCTCAACGTGGGGAGGTCAGGTTTCTCATTGCGAGTGGTCGCATATGCTCGCAACCGCTCGTGTTGAGAAACTACCAGTCCACGTTGAGAAAGCTGCTGCTCGAGTAGAAATCTACTCGAGCAGCAGAAAATGACTGCTTGCAATGTGCAAGATGCAGTTTGCACAGTGCGGACAAGCATCCGGCACTGTGCAATCAGTGCGAACAGCATTTTGCACAGTGCACTATGCAGTTTGCGTAGCTACGCATAGCTTGCGTAGTGCGAAGTGCACTTCGCGTAGCTACGCGTAGCGCTACCACGTGAACTACGCCCAGGGTTAAAAATGACATGTCTGCACTTTTACATGGTCAAAGTCAATTAAGATCGATTTTGCAATTGAGTTGGAAATTGCAGGTTTTTAAATCAAAAAGAATGCCATTGAAATATCTAAATGCAACAGAATTGCTTTTGCCTTATAACTTGTCACGGATGCAACAGTCCATGGCAAAGAAGGACGCAACTTAGACACTGCTTAATGTAGAACATTTAGAGAAAAGTGCCCTTCGCTGTTACTGAAACCCCTTCAGATGTATGGTTAAGACAGGATTTCATTTTTATAATGATGCCTATGTTAAATTTCCCATTTTGTCTAAAACCCTTTCAAGTTGGCAGCTATGAGCGGATGAGCGGTAACTTTCTGCATGAAATCTGGTTTCTTCCTTTCAATTACAAAAGCATGAGTGGTGATCGAGAGGTTTTTCTTAGTGGGAGTTTCCTCAAGACATTTATTTCTTTTTGAAGAGATGACACTGCATGGATCATGCAAAGTGTCCATGGCCAAATTGATGTGTTATTTGAAGGGTGTTCCCATCCCCTTGATCAAGGCAGTTTTTAAATTTCTTTCTAATGAAAGTTTTTTCATTCTGAGAGACCAAGGTTTCTGTGAAATGAAGCCAGGTGTTCCTTACATAGTAACAGTTTCCAAGGCTGTGACGTGCTATATGAATGTATTATATTCACCTACACACACAGCTGGGGAAATTATCTTGTGTTCAGCAGTCCCTATATCGAATGTTAACTTTGATAGGGTAAGCCGACTGAAAGCCTCATTGCTTCAAAAAAGCGTGGCACTGACATCTGCCTAAGAAACTTTTCATCTCCAAGTCGCAAGGACTTTCTCTGAAGTACATTTGTTGTTGTACACTAATTTGCCGCTACATTTTGGTGAATTTATGTGCTGCTTTTTAAAACGTTTAACCCTTTTGCTGCTCTGCCTTTTAACCCCCAGTGCTAAGCCTTTTTTAGGCCATTTGGGGTAGTTCATCCTTAGGCCCCTGTAACATTTAGTCCACATAAGGCATCCACGCCAAATTTTCGTCTTTTTCTTAGAACATCCTGAGGATTTTAAAGGTCTCCAGGGTTTGTGGATTCTCCTGGAGGGGACCCAGAAACTAGCCAAAATACAGCAACATTTTTTTGGGGGGGGGAATGGGGAAAAAGTGCTTCAGAAGAAAGCATCTATTTTTACCCTGAAAGTGGTATCAACAAAGGATTCATGGTGCTGAAAGCAACATCTTCACAGCTTCCAGAGACAGGCAGACCTTTGTCAGAAATCAACATTTCCTACACAGTTTTGGCATTTTACTGGGACATAGCCTATGTTTACTATTTTTGGTGCTTTAGGCCACCTTCCAGTTAGTGGTAGAAATGGGTGAGAAAGCAATAATGGATCTCGGAAAGCTATACATTTCAGAAAATTTTACAAAATTCTGAATTTAGCGAGGGGTCAGTTGAAATAAAGAAATATTGAAATTGAGGTGAAAAAAATGCAGTTTGCGGCAAAATTTTCACTTGTAACTTTTTCTAAGCCCTCTCCCACCCGCCCCCGCATTCGCCGAACCAGTTGCAGCACTGTCCGAACCCGACAACCCTGTCCTGAAGACGATCCCGACCCACGGGGATCGAAACGCCGTCGACATCAGAGCGCAACTCTATGGCGCAACTAACATCTTTGGCTCTTGACAAATGTTTTGCATCATGACTTAAGTGACTAAAACCCAGTCCTGCGGAGCTACCACTGTATATAATTTTTTGTCTCCTTGCGCCGTTCATGCTGTTCACGTTCAGCACTTGCATCATCACCTCTCACCAATTGTATATATCACCACTCACCAAGTGCCTTCGGGTTGTCACATGATTTCCTCTGTACAGTGCTGCTTAACTGTATCTCCATGTGAAATGCCCTTTCCTTAATTGGTGAATAACAAGCTCTTAAACTGTATGAGTCTCCTTGTTTCTTTTTTATGTAATGCTTACTGCATACATCATTGAACTACCTTAAATTGATACCTGTTGGGAATTGTTTTATACATATCCTACACCTATCCCGACTTGGTTTATGGGTTTAACTCCTGTTGTTCTTTCACAACACTTTTCTAACTATGGCATATTTTTTTAAACCATATACCGTTATGCCCACTGGACTCTTCTGGTTGTGATGATATATAAGACTCATAGGCACATCAGGAACCCGAGGTACCCGTAGCCAATAACTGAGCTGCGCTTTGCAATGGGTTTTCATTGTGTACTAGATAAATAGAAATTAATTTGGTGAAATATAAAGAGTGTAAAACAGGTATCAAGGATACCTATGTAGTTCCAAAATGGATAAAAATATAGAGTTTAAAATCAGTAGTTATTTGCACATCTCCGCCGAAACTGTGGGTACCCATACTAGCATGTGAATTATATGACATTTTTCAAAGTGACTTCTTTTTTACATATTGTCTTACATTAGGAAGGCAGAAATGCATAGAAAGCCAATAGGTAATAACAGTTGTTCTACATTTCTATATTTCCCTAAGTCTCCCAATAAAACTGGTACCTCACTTGCCAGGAAACGGCCCAAAAACGCAACATGAACTTATCAAATTTTTGTTGTGAAAACTGACAATTTTTGGCAATGTGCCTAGCTGCGGATTTAGGACCTTAGCTCAGCCGGCACCTAGGAAAACCTAGAAAACCTGTACATTTTTAAAAACTAAACACCCAGGTAAAATGTAGGACGAGGTGACTTGTGTGACTCTCACCAGGTTCTGTTACCCAAAATCCCTAGAAAACCTCAAACTTGGTAAAAAAAACATATTTTTCTCATATTTCTGTGAAGCTCTGGAATCTGCGAGCACCCACAAGCTTCCATTCACCCAGCATTTCCCAAAGTCTGTGGATAAAAATGGTACCTCCCTTGTGTGGATAGGCCTAGTGCCCACAACAGGAAACGGTCCAAAACACACCATGGACACATCACATTTTTGCAGTAAAAACTGGCACTTTTTTTGCAATGAGCCTAGCTGTGGATTTTGAACCCTAGCTCAGCCGGCACCTTGGGAAACCGAAAAAAACTTTATATTTTTGAAAACTGCATATCCAGGAGAATTCACAAATGGGTGACCTGCATGGCTCTCACCTGGTTCTGTTACCCAGAAAACCTTGCAAACCTCAAACTTTGTAAGAAAAAGATTTTCCTCATATTTCTGTGATGGAAAATTTTGGCCCAAAACGCGACGTGGACACATCACATTTTCACAGTGAAACTGACCCTTTTTTGCATTGTGCCTAGCTGTGGATTTTGTACCCTAGCGCTGAAGCCACCTAGGGAAACCTAGCAAACCTATAAAAAAAATTTAACTAGACACCCAGGAGAATCCAGGATGGGGTGAATGTGTGGCTTTCAACAGGTTCTCTTAGCCAGAATCCCCTGCAAACCTTAAATTTTGTCAAAAATAACACATTTTCCTCACATTTCTGCGAGGGAAAGTTCTGGAATCTATGTGGATCAACAAACTTTCACCCATACCATATTCTCCAAAGATTCCTGAAAAAATGAAGTCTCATTTGTGTGGTGGGCAAAGTGCCCGCGGCAGGGAAGGGCGCAAAACAGATTGCAGATACATCAAAATTACCTATCATAAAACGACCTAGTCTTGCAAGGGGGGGGGCACCTGTATTTTTGGCCCCAGACTCGGCGGTCATCTAGAGAAACCTACCAAACCCACACATTTCTAAAAACTAAACACCTGGGGAGTCTAGGGAGGTATGGTGTGCATGGATCCCCCAAAGTTTTCCTAACCAGAATCCTCTGCAAAAAAATGTTCCCCACATTTTTGTGTCGGATCACCATGCCGACACAAATGTCCTACCACTCAGTGTGGCAGATAAGGTGCTATTGCTCCCATCTGCCTCCGGGGGGGGCAGAAAGACTTGGGGGGGGGACATTGGCATGCCGATTCTGGGCAGCCCCCACTCCTACATATAAAAAAAGTAATGTCCCTGGTGTAAAAGGGGTCGTAGACAACCAGTGACCAAAGACCCTTTTTGTGTTGCCCGGCGGTGTCGCCTCTATGACCCACCAATATTTAATCAATGAAGAAGCAGGCGCTGGAGACTGAAAGGCAGGAAACGAGGGTTTATTCTCTCCGGAGGAGAACACATCAATTCAGACAGCAAGTATTGTCACGAGGTGCTCTAGCCACATCTCTGAGGCCTGGCCTCTTATACTCAGGTTTATGATCTTTATTGCACGTAACACATTCTTGCAACACTTTGATATGTGAAAGAACATCCTCGGAATCTCCCCTTCAGGCCCGTTCCCACATACATTTACAGTTGAATTCCCCACCCCGGTCGCAACAGGTGATGATTATCGCGCAGCAGGACATTCCGCCGATTCACGGAATGTGTGAAGTTTGATCGGATCTCGTAGGGTGGGGGCTTTGATCGGCTCGAGGGTCTTTTGATGGGGAGGGGAGGCTTCCTACTGTACGGGGTAATAAACAGTATCCGCAGGGCCAGGTGGTGGCTTGGGAACAAGGAAGACAGACGGGCACACAGAAAAGGGAGGTTTGCATCAAAGGGCCTGAGACTATGAAAGGAATGAAGGGAGGTGTCGCGCTGGGAACAGGATGGCATTCTGAGGCAGATCTGCGCTGAAGAGGGGTTTATGACCCAAGGCATGTGAGAGTGAGGGGGTCGTCAGCGTGCGGGGGATGCCTGTGAGGTTAAGAGAGAGAGAGAGAGAGAGAGAGAGAGAGAGACGCGCTGGCTATCAGCGAGGGGCAGAGGGGCCATGGTGCTCAAAATGACTGCCGCTTACGCGCAAGGCATGTGAAAGCGGGAGTGATCAGTGCGTGGGCGTGCTTGTGTAAGTGGAGAGCCGTGCTGGGGGTCAGGGGTGTGCAGAGGGTGGTTCTGGTCAAGGCAGCTAATGTGGTGGGCGTGTGCGACGAAGAGTGTGGCATCGGGGCAAAAGGGAAGATGGCGCAGATAATGTTCACCAAACCGTATTGAGTTTCCACAGTCCTCCCTTTAACATTTCTAAGACATCTTGCTGGCCTATTTCCTATCTATGTCTACTGTTGTGGTCATAAGTAAGGAAGTGATAACCCAGGTGAAGGAACTGTACATAAACATCACATTTTTAAAATCTTTTCATCCAGTGGGCGGGCTCATCGTTAAGCTTTGTTGTAGGAAAGTCATAGTAATGCAATATCAGACAAAAATTATGCAGTGAGAGCGTTGGGTACAGATCATAGATGCTTGTAGTCATTCGGAATAGGAGCCGATAGGTTACCATGTAAGTAGGTTCTTTTTGTACTCGGTTGGAGCATAGTCAATTCAATGGTGGTTGGGAGAGAAATGAGACATAGTAAAAACAATAATCAGTGTTCCCAGTGTCTTATGGTCGTGGACCATTATTAGTCAGTTCTCGGCATTCTTTGTCGTCTTCTGTTGGCACTGTTGAACACCTGTATTACAATTCGTTCGTTAGCAGGAATGCCCATGTGGGTTGAGCCGTTGGAGGTCTGCGGGCAGGAGAGTGCCTTTGTACTGTTTCGCCAGACCTCATGGGAGAAATGCGTTACGGTTTTGGAGCAGATGCATTTTCTTCCATAATCCAGAGAGTGGTCATTAGAAGGAGACAGAAAAGGATTGTGGTGAAGGGTGCAATTGTCTTTGAGTTGTGGAGTCTGTCTGTTCTTGGGTTTCTGTGGTGGGTATTTCCTGTTGCTTCCATCATCTTCAAGGTGCTCGGTACCGGGCAGAACCACATACTTCGTTTAGCTTCTCTTTGGGGTGACCCTTGGTGGTGTTTTTAGGTCACCGTTCTGAGATTTAACACAGTTTGTGGTCTACTTAGTCAGGGCTCCTTCCTCTTTGACGCAGGAAATACCCTTCTCCGGATGGCACAGTAGGATTTAGAGGATTTTGAAAGTTCAGGTGGAGGGAGGGTGTGTGGGTGAATAGTCTTTATGGCAGGTCGGAGGAGGAGGGGATGGAGCAGGGCCAGGTCGGGAACAGACCAGGGAGACGGAAAATTTTAGACAGGCGGGTCCATAATCACGTTCAGAGAGCGGGGACCTTTCGGCACGCGTCGATCATAGAGCAGGGGCCTCAGGTCAGCCCTTTCCTTTAGTTTTGTCGGAAACAGTGCCTTTTCCTGCGACTCCTTACTGTTGTGGTCTCGCCTTGGCCTCCGTTGCTGAGGTTCCACGATCTGCAGTCAGGCCGCGTGCTCCCACATCCGGTCTCTTTCTCCTCCGACGGTGGTACCCTTAAATGAGTTTGAAAAGACAGTCTTTAGAGATTTTGCAGAGGTAGGTAATTACGTTAATCTATTTCTCTCCCAACACCAAGCAACTGGGGTAAACATCCGCTTCATTGAGGTCTGCGGCCAACGTATAAACAATTGATGATGGGTTTGCTGGATTCCCAACAACTTCCCTTTGTGGTTATTTCTTTGGCGTTTTGTCGGTTTATTACATTCATTTTGTCGTGGTACGAGGTCTGATACCCATTCATTGCATTCGTTTATTACAGTCATGTCAGTTCTCCTGGTAGTGACCCATTTCCCTAGTACGAGTCTTGCAAGGCTAGACCGGTCTTCAGGGCTTTGTATTTTACGGAAAAGTGTAACGTGTTATTCACCATAGTCTGATAGGCATCCTTCTGAGGAATGAACATAGGCTAAACTATTCTCCATTACATCAATGCGTCTTATCTTTTGGCTAAACATCTCATTTTCAACAAGGTTTAATACAACAAGTTCTTTCATTTTTCGATCTAATTTTAACTTTGTAAACATTCTAATCTCTACATCGTTTCTTACAACCTGGCTACTTCATTAAAAACTCGGGGGGGGGGGCTTGCGATAACTATTAAACTCATCTTTGAGGCGAGTGGGGTCTTATGGAAAACAACTAGGAACACAGTGAATTGGAGCAAGGGACATTTTTCAAATTCTCGTCTGGGGCAGCCGATACAAAACTGATGGTGTCCTGGGAAGGCGGGTATATCTCGATCGCCTTTGCTGATTGGGGCATTGATACAATTTTGGGACGGGGAAGGTCGCGTTACCAGAAACATTTTATCATGGATGCCACTGACAAGTAGTTCCCTCAAAATGGGTCAGATTAGAGAACCTTAGTCGTCTTACCTGTCCCTTTCTTTTCGGTCAATCTAGGTTTCATCAATATTTAGCAGAAAAGGAGAGGTAGTAACGTGGTATCGATGCAATTTATATTTAAGACAAATTTGTGCAAATACTTGTGGTATTTGGAGCCAATCAGGTGGTGCACCAGGGGTAGTGGTTCGCCAATTAGGTGCCAGTTGCTAGGAAGAGCGAAAGAGTGGAGGAGAGAGAGAGAGAGAGAGAGAGAGAGAGAGAGAGAGAGAGAGAGAGAGAGATAGAGAGAGAAAGATAGAGTGAGACAGATAGAGGGGGAGAGAGAGAGATCGACAATAGGCTAAATAGTACACGTGTGACATGGAGAGTGGCCATGTACTATTTAGGCTATTCAGTGCATTACCCAACATGAAACATTTTGGGTTTGTGTTAGAATGTAGAAAGCATGCAGTTTGGGACGGAAGAGCATTAGGCCAGGTACATAAGGACATGCATTGAGTCGGGTGTCTTTAGGTGCCATCTTGCAGCGTAGGTCCGCTTCATGTATCGGACATGGCATGGCTCCAGATCTTTTACTATACCCTAGTCGTTATTCCAATGTAACCTGTAGAGGGAGAAAAAGGAAGAAAGGGAGGGGGGGGACAACATTCGAGCATATCAAATGTACGGGCACGAAAGTTATTTACTTACCATATACTCGTACTTATCTCCTCGGGATATAATCCCTAGGGTCTTGGTTTCTGAAGTCAAGGGAGCGGGCAGTGTGATAGGTTGTTCATGGGGGGTTCGAGGGTGGCATTATAGATCATGTGTAGGGAAACGCTAAAAAGAGGAATCAGAGGTGCCTAGCGCGAGGTACCTGGTTTTGTAGATGTATCTAGCCATCGGGATCCTTAAATCATTCCCAAAGCTGTGATGTTCTAAGGCATATCAGTTCTTCGGTCAACCCTGTCCCTTAGTACCTTCGACCACCATACCTTTATAACATTCTATCATTCACACCGCTTTACTTTACCCATTCTCAGAAGTCGAGGTCCTTCTTCATGCGTTAGCTCCTGAGCCTAGTCGCATATTTGGAGGCAGCGTATCATACCTTTTGATTCGATCATCAATCCAGGGCCGAACAATCATTTTCTAATAACCTTGAAAAGAGAGCAAAACTGTTGCGCACAGAATAGCCCTCCCGCCAATTCCCACATTTACAAAAGTATGCGATACCTGTTCATAGTTTGGAAAACCTTTATTTGCGTAATCGTTTAGTAAGTAAATATGTGAATGCAATCGTATTTGGTCGGACACGGCGATGGCTGAAGCACATACAGTAGGGGGCTATTTTGCAGTATTTAAAAACATTGAAAAACGTCTACTTAGTTATTTGCAAGAAACTGAAAACGTCTTTTAATAATTGAGGGATCATAGGGTATTTATTTCATAAATTGAAACACAGTCAGACTAATTGCAATCACATTTCCTAGATGTATACCGTGGGCGTGCGTCGCAAGCTACGTTATGTATTGGTTACAATAAATATCATAATAAATCGTACATTGAAATCAACATATTAACGGGATCCTTTCAAATGTTCGCCAAGTGAACCCTCCTCCCCTCTTCGTCAAGTGTACAAAGGTTCACATACATAACTCAGAACATCAAGTCTTGTTAGTCAAAGAACACCACGAGGTGTCTGTAAGTTCCTATTGATACCGGCGCCATTTTGGGCGATGCCGGGTTGGTTGCACCAGAATCCCTTTCGGCAGTTCAAAAAACCTGTGCTAACAGAGGGGCTGGTAATGTGGACCGTCAATCAAGAGGGGAGGGAGGTAGAATCTTCCCTACCAGGTCACGTTGAGGTTCAGCCGGAACTCACTCGAATTCGTTAGCCCACAATGTTCCTGGGTGGTTCAGACTGAAGCTGGTGCAGACACGAGAGCACCACCATCTTGCGGCTATGTCGTGGTCGTTCCAGTTGTTCCCTACCGGAAGCCTGTAGGGGCCGAGGGCTTCTGGGACTCTGGTAGAATCTTCAAAGCTGTGGGGATGCTGTCGGAGGTGGGGGCTCGTGCCCAGGTGGGCAAGTGCCCGAGTTGCAATTCCGGACAAAGTTACTCCAGCGGCCTAGACCCGCCTTCCAGAGGGCCCAGACGCCATTTTGAGACCCTGCAGCCGCCGCCCTTCGTCGTGTCTTTCAGGAGTGGAAGAAAACTTCTTGTGGCGACAAAGACAGAACATCATGCTGTTGGAGCAGGACATTTTGGTTCGGGGCGCCAGGGTGCAGCTGTGGAGCCTTCATCTGGGGAGGTGAGGGAGGCTCGTCCGTGCCGCCTCCCTCTCCCGGCGCATCCCACGCCGTCCCTTTGAATCAGGGGTGCACATGATGACCACCCTACACCCCTGACTCCGACTCTTGGGGGACCATTGTATGTCCGGTGCTGCACAAGTATGCCCGTCGGACATTGTATGTTCTGTGCTGCACAAGTATGCCCGTCGGACATTGTATGTTCTGTGCTACGCAAATAGATCTGTGGCCCGGCTGGAGGATTTCGGCGCCGGGCCGGGGCTGGGAAACCTCCTACCTGTGGAGGTGGGAGAGGCTTGTCCGCGTCGCCTCTCCCTCCCAGTCCCCCTGCGCCAGTTCGATGGAGGAATTCGTGATAGCCGGACCAGGAGACACAAGGGAGGGGGTCATCTGCATCCGCCCCCCCTCCCTACTCGTGGCCCAGGGGACGTCACCCCAGGAAGGAGAGTATGGGAAGACCATTTCATGTCGGCCCATGGAGCCTCCTGTACCTTCTCGTCGGCGATTTCCTTTGGTCTATGGCTGATGACTGGCCCCGCCCCACATGTGCTATGTGTTTCACCTTCCGGATGGGCGGGACCGTTGACTTGTTACATTTTGAAGACTTCTGGAGTGAGCGTAATATGTTTTGTATTGTTCCTATTAGTACAGTTTACTTTAAAGAATGTTTTACTAGTTTTTCTATTTATCGTTGGTTGTGTGTTATCTTTATCGTAATTAAATCCTAAATTATATAACAGATGCTTGGTTTCCCTGAGTCCTTTTTCTAACGGGAGGTTGTCTACGCAAGCCTGTATTTGCTTTTGTTTTTCAGAGTGGGGGGCAACAGGGGGGCAATCAGTCCCAGAACTCTAACATGTCGTTAAAATTGGTCTGACGAAATTTGTGCCATCGAGCATAATCGAACGTGGTGGTTCTATCCGTCCTGTCCGTGTTAGTCTGATTTGTTTTTGTCTCGCGCCTTTTCCCTTTCTGCCGGCCTGTTATTTCTGTCGACCCTCCGCTCTTACTTATGTTCTGTAGAGTCGGGCATTGGGCTTTCCAGTGCCCGAGACATTTACAGAAAGCACATTGGTTTTGCCTTAAATCCGTTCGTCCTGTGCATAGTGTCGGGGGATTACTTTTGGGTCGTTGTGTCTCGGGGTTGTCCCGCCGGCACATCCCTTTACACCGTTCTCTTTTTGTGTCTAATCCTCGGAACTGTGTCGTCTTTGGCCTTTCCTTTTGCCTACCAGACGTTTGGAGGATTGCCTGTCGCGTTTCTTTAACTACTTTGACTTCGTCTCTTTCCTTTCCTTGCGTAGCTTCTTTGCGCCACATACCGAGACTATCGAGCATAATAGGCGTTGTCTTATTATTACGAAGGGCTATTTCTACCGTTTCTATTTTGTCTAAATCGAAGGATCCTATCAGTGGCCACTGTTTCTCTTGGTTTGTTTTGGTATACTTGTGCCATAGCTTACTATAGGCTATGGTAATTAATCCATACTTTGTGAACATGTCTTTATTAGGGGTGCCTTCCAGCGGGGCTAGATGGTCCACCTCTAATAAACGGTCCGGGTTGAACCAGCTATCCATCAGTGGGGAGAAGACAGGCATGACGGATCACAATGGGGATAATAGTCAGCACTACCTATCTTATCACTGCGTGCAAAGACTAGACAGAATATTTCTATTCTACGTTGTTTGCAGGCAGTGAATACCTCAAGAACCAATATCGGGCAATCAGTGTTTGGTCAATAAATAAAAATAAAAATGGTCAATGGGGAGAATAAGTAGGCCCGCAAAGGTCTGCGTCACCTACCCTTTCACTATCTGCAAAGAGGGGGACCTATTTTTTTCCTGTTTGCAGACAGAGAATCTCCAGAAAACAATCCGTAACAGTTAATCAATGGGGAGGGGCAATTGATCAGTGGGGGAGAAAGATAGGCACGACGGGTGCGTTACCTATCCTTCACTGCTTGCAAAGAGAGAGCCGGTTGTTTCTCCGTTTGCCGACATCGAAACTCCAAATAAATTAACAAAGAATAAATACTAGTATTTTCCATCAATTATCAATTATTTCGCGATTTGTCGTGTTTACACGACCTTACCCGGACCGCATGGACAGTTTCTTGTCTCCCAAATCCAGCGCCCGATCGTCCTCTTCTCTTCGTACTCCTCGTGGCACTCCTGATGGTTCCCAGTCAGGACCGTAGATCACTCGAGAGAGGTCCGTTCGGAACCAGTGAAGTTCGGATGATCGGCTGTCAGACGAGGGTCTATCGGACAGGGTACCTTCCGATCGTTGCAGTCGTTCACTCTGTCGTCAGGACCTCTCCCACTGGATCCACGAGTCGCTGATGGGCCCCACGCTTGGGACGCCAATTGTAAAAGGGGTCGTAGACAACCAGTGACCAAAGACCCTTTTTGTGTTGCCCGGCGGTGTCGCCTCTATGACCCACCAATATTTAATCAATGAAGAAGCAGCGCTGGAGACTGAAAGGCAGGAAACGAGGGTTTATTCTCTCCGGAGGAGAACACATCAATTCAGACAGCAAGTATCGTCACGAGGTGCTCTAGCCACATCTCTGAGGCCTGGCCTCTTATACTCAGGTTTATGATCTTTATTGCACGTAACACATTCTTGCAACACTTTGATATGTGAAAGAACATCCTCGGAATCTCCCCTTCAGGCCCGTTCCCACATACATTTACAGTTGAATTCCCCACCCCGGTCGCAACAGGTGATGATTATCGCGCAGCAGGACATTCCGCCGATTCACGGAATGTGTGAAGTTTGATCGGATCTCGTAGGGTGGGGGCTTTGATCGGCTCGAGGGTCTTTTGATGGGGAGGGGAGGCTTCCTACTGTACGGGGTAATAAACAGTATCCGCAGGGCCAGGTGGTGGCTTGGGAACAAGGAAGACAGACGGGCACACAGAAAAGGGAGGTTTGCATCAAAGGGCCTGAGACTATGAAAGGAATGAAGGGAGGTGTCGCGCTGGGAACAGGATGGGATTCTGAGGCAGATCTGCGCTGAAGAGGGGTTTATGACCCAAGGCATGTGAGAGTGAGGGGGTCGTCAGCGTGCGGGGGATGCCTGTGAGGTTAAGAGAGAGAGAGAGAGAGAGAGAGAGAGAGAGAGAGAGAGACGCGCTGGCTACCAGCGAGGGGCAGAGGGGCCATGGTGCTCAAAATGACTGCCGCTTACGCGCAAGGCATGTGAAAGCAGGAGTGATCAGTGCGTGGGGGTGCTTGTGTAGGTGGAGAGCCGTGCTGGGGGTCAGGGGTGTGCAGAGGGTGGTTCTGGTCAAGGCAGCTAATGTGGTGGGCGTGTGCGACGAAGAGTGTGGCATCGGGGCAAAAGGGAAGATGGCGCAGATAATGTTCACCAAACCGTATTGAGTTTCCACACTGGTACCTAGTGGGCTTTCTGTCCTGGGGGGGGTGGGGGGGCTGACAAGGTAATATTGGACCATCTACTACCCAGGGGGGCAGAAAGACTCTGATATTTGTTTTGGGGGTGGGGGGAATTGGTATGCCCATTCTGGTTATCACCCACCCCTACATATAAAAAAAACAAAATTCCTGGTGCCTGGTTGGCTTTCTGCCCCCTGCGGGGTGGCAGATCAGGGGCTATTGACCCCATCTGCCTCCCGGGGAAGGCAGAAAGATTCGGGCAATTTGTTTTGGTGTTTGGGGGCATTTACATGCCCATTTTGGGGAGCCCTACCCCAACGCATAAAAAACTCACTGGTGCCTAAGGGGCTTTCTGCCCCCCCCTTGGGGACAAGCCAGGGGCCATGGCCCCATCTGCCTCCTGGTGGGGAGAAAGACTGTGACATTTTGGGGGGTGTTTGGGCATTGGCATGCCCATTATGGGCTGCCCCCACCCCTATATACATAAAAAAAATCTCTGGTGTCTAGTGTGCTTCCTGCCCCCTTGGGGCGGGACGATCAGGGCTATTGCCCCCACCTGCCTCTCAGGGGAAACAGAATGGATGTGGCAATTTTGTTGGGGGTTGGGGGCATTTGCATGACCATTTTGGGCAGCCCCTATGTATAAAAACTAAACAATCCCTGGTACCTAGTGGTCTCTCTGCCCCCCCGGGGGAAGATCAGGGGCAATTGCCCCATATGCCTCCAGCAGGGGGAAGAAAGACTGAAATTTTTTGGGGGGGGTGGGGCATTGACATGCCCATTTTGGGCATCCCCACCCCTATATACATTTAAAAAAATCCCTGGTGCCTAGTGTGCTTTCTGCCTCTCCTGGGGGCAAATAGGGTGCTATTGCCCCCTCTACCCTCCGGGGAGGCAAAAGGACTGTAAAGTTTTGCTGGGGTGGGGGAATTGGCATGCCTATCTCAGGGAGAAACCCCTAAATACAATAAAAAAAGAATGCCATCTAGTGGACTTTCTGCCCCTCCGGAGGGGGTTGATTAGAGGCTACTGCCCCCATCTGCCCCCCAGGGGGGACAGAAAGACTGAATACGCCACAGAACAATGTGGGGAGCAAAGGGCCTTGCCCAAGGGGCTGCTCCCCCTCCCTGGTGTCTAGTGGGTGGATCCATGCTTGGGGATCGCCCTCCTGAGGTCTCCCCTTTTCAATGAAATCTCTACTGTCTTTCTACGTGCTCGGGGGAATGAGATAGCCCCAGGAGCATGTAGAAAGTGAAACTGAAACGAGCCTATCGGCTCATTTCAGTTTCGGTTTCAGAGAAATAACGTCAGAGCAATGCGCACATTCATCGTCCTTTCCCTGAAACAACCCAAACAGCTGCGGGAGCTGGGGAAGCCCTTTCACAGCTCCCGAGGCTGTTTAGGTCTTAAATAAATCCCTCTAGTGCTCGTTCCAGACGGATTTCCAGTGCGAGGATGGCTGGGAGCCGTCCGACACAAATGAGCACTGTAGGGTCGGATGGCTCCTGGCTTTTATACTCGCTCTATTTTCAAGAGTTTTTGAACGCATTCAGTTGGTATTATCCCTGTTGATTGCAATGGTTTGGTTCTTTTTTTGTTGCTCTGCAATGGATGTTCCACAACTTGACCAAAGGGTGATAGAACACATCCATCTATACCCTTAACATATGGTGTAGTACTTCGGATTATCGTTGTTACTGGAATCAAACGACAACTGATCTTTGTCTATCCGGCCCATGCGGTTTCAAAGTATACAGCCTGTATTTAGCTGCCTCCGGTGCTCTTTCGAATATGCACCAGACATATGCCTTGCTACGCAATTGGTGCAGACTACGGACATTAATCTGCTCAGGCAGCCATTAGGGTACACCTCCAGTGGTGTTCTGTGCTACTACCATTGCTGCAAGATGCTTATTATGAGGTGCCTGAACCACATTGAATTGATGCTTCCGCTCCAGGCGCTATGGCGTCTTGCTCTTCATCTGAGGCTACACTTCTGGCACCTCTGCCCTTATCTTCTGCTGGCAGGGCTGGTAATGACCAAGTTGTTCTTTGGAAATTGCTCTTCAGGCTAATGTGGATCTGTTGTCTGTGGATGTGGATTTGTTCCAGGACCCAAATGACTACCTGGACATGGCAGACCTTTCTGGGCTACCATCCTGTAGTACGGACACCTCATATATATTTTTAATTATGCAGTTTTGTTTTAAAAAAATATATATTTTACTGATTTGCAAGTAGTTTGCTCAATTTTTCAATTGTCATTTTTAATGACTTTTATTACACTTATAAAGTTAAAGTTTTATATTATATAATGCTGTGCCTTTTACATGTTTTTAGAGTGGCTAGCTTTTAGTGAATAAATCTCTTTCATGACCAAGGGGATGGTGGTGCATGGCACATGTGTAGTCTCCATTCTAGATTCAACTTCTTAGGTTGACATCTCTTTCTTGTGGTGCACTTTGCCACACTTTCTGCTACTGTTTGATTGTGATGTATGCGCATCTCTAATAGGCAGGGCCGCACAACGCAGAACATGATGCCATTGATTTACTTTCTTTCTGTACTTGTTAGGAGGCACTTTATTTTAGCTAGACAAAACCAAATGAGCTTCTCTGTGCCTCCGCCACCCTTGATAAGACAAGTACTTTATTATGTGAACAGCTTCAATGCTAAAGCTCTTTTGAGAGGAGCATTTCCATTTTGGGATTATCACTGAATCACTGCAAACTGTGACTGAGATGCAGCCCTTCTGTTTCCAACCTCCATCCAGCTATGAAAGATGCCCTGGGCACTATGCCCGACTTCCTGACACCTGAGACCAAGGTATTAGGCTATCCCAATCGATTTGGCAGAATGGTGCTCCCACTATGCTATCTTTAATATAGCATTAGATAGAGATATGAGTAGGCAAACATTAACAACAATTAACATGGTTGAATTGTTCAAATTGTTTACCATTCTAATAATACTGATTACAGTAATATGTCTCATCTTTCTAATAATTGCAACTCACGCTTTTTATGCAACAGTATGATAATTTCAAAAAATGTTTGCAAAGGCACTGTCAAATCTTTCTTGTGTTTACCTTGGGCATGTAAATGTGACTAAACACAAGGGTCTGTTTCCACTGATTGCTTGGGAATCAGAGTGTTATGTTCAAGGTTGCCAATAACATCTGTTACCCTGGTTGGTTTAGGAGTTAGATGTGGTACTGTGAGCTAGCTGAAACCCACCAACACTCACTCATGGTTTATGTGGACTGACAGCCTAATTATGACTACGGAGGTCCGATGGACAGCCGTAGCTACTGTGGCAGTGTAGGCACCTCTGCACCAGCGGTCTGATCGCCCTTTTACCGGATGCCGGGTCGGACTCCCATGGGATCACCGCAACCGGCATCTTGTGCCAGTCTTGTTGCTGTGGCACGGGCAAGCATATTACGAGTTTCCTCTTCGCCACAAAACTGTGGAGGAGGGGAGACAAAAGGTGCCGGACAGGGCCCCCTGTTGCCTCAGGGCCATGGGATGCATGTAGGGGGGCACATGGTGTGCACCCTGTCTGCATGCTCCCCAGTTCCTGCATGGCATGGACTGCACTAGTCAATGTTGTGCAGGAACTGCGTGTGATGCTCCCATTGTGGTGCCTTTTTCATAGGCACTGCCTTGAGACCACCAAAGAACCACCTGCCAGAGACTAACATAATCTGCCGGGTTGTGTCAGTACGGCTTTGATGGTCTTGGAGTGGGGCGGTGGCATGGCAGCCCCGCTCCAAGAATGCCAAAGTCATAATTAGGCCCTGAGTCTCTATTCTATGAAATTCGTGTTAGTTTAATACACAGTCCTGCTATATTTGTAGGGGTTCTATAACAATCACTCTACTGTGGCAAGCACACTGCATGGTATGTTAGAGTCTCCCTCTCTCTCACACACACACACACACACACACATAAATACACAAACACACCCACACACACAAATACACTCACTCTCTCGCTCTCACTTACACTCTATCACTCTCTCTCTTTCTCCTCTCTCTTTCATAGATTCTCAAAGCATAACTCAAAAACAGGCCCTGTTTAAATGACATGCTACCATTGGGATCTTTCTGAATGTAAGCCCCCATCTGCAACATTATGGCATCTCATTCTCAAAGATGCTGCCACTATTTTTCTGCTGCTGCCTCTGATGGTTCCTGACTGCCTGGGCAGAAAATACTAGTTTGCCTCCCTAAGCTGTGCACTCGCTGGCAACAGAATGGTGCGATTGGAGGAGTGGTGGGACTGCTCTTTGTTCAAGTTAGAAGTATGTGGTTTAGTCAGTGGCCCTAAATGTGGTGCTATTGTTAAGCTGCAATACCATTCCAAGATGGCAGTCAAATTTAGCAATGGTCCCAACTGTAGGGAACATCTTTAAAATGCAGATTGTTTATATGTCTAACAGTCACACTTTTCTTTAAAAAGCTGTTAACAAAACTAGCTACAGGCATTCAGGAGGGGAACGAAGGAGTGTAAGGGTCAGGTTAATCAGCCAAGAACAAATGAGTAAATGACTGACTACATGTACGCAAACAGATGGACACCAGGGCTCAAGCTGGGGGTGGATGCCGTTGCTGAGGGTCCCCCCACTAGTTTTAGAAAGGGGACTCTGTTCCCTTTAGCCCAGGCCGAGAGGTGTTACCTTATGCTCCAGTAATGAAGCTGCTTGCTTTTGCAAACACTGCATGTGTTTAACCAGGCCTTGTGATGTTTATAAACCCCCACTTCACAGGCGGCATCCCCTTTTCTTTGTGAGAGTGGGCCAGAAGGGGATATGTTTTAATGGTTTTATGAGCAGGAGAGAACTTCTCAGCATTAACCTTTCTATTCCTAACTGCAAATGTGAAGACGTTTTGTGATTTGAAGGCGGATAGAAAACACCAATGGGAAACAAATACGCATTAACAGTAAATTTGATATTTTTTAACACATCGAGCATATTTAATTTACTCAATAAAACCCTACCGACACTTTTGCGCTGCTGGAATGTCACTTTTTTACATTTCTGTGGCGCAATGTGCCACTGGCATATTTATAAGGCCAGGTAAAGCCACATTACGTGGCTTTTCATTGTCTTTTAAATATGTGCCCCTTTCACGCAGTAAACTGCATGAAAGGGGCATTCCATGGCTGTTGTTGGGGGTATTCCCAGCAACATCCATGGGTTTTTGACACTGTCCCAGATTTATGAGAAATCGTAAGTCTGAGGCAGCGGCAAAAATGTATGCCTCCCAAGGGGAGGAGTAAGGGAGGCACAAAGAGGAGAAATATCTTTATTTCTCCCCATTTTTCCTCTTTTTATGTTTGCTGCATTCTGCACCACACATAGAACGAGGAAAAAGACTCTTGTGATTGTTTTTGTGCAGGAAGGTTGCCCGTCCAGCACAAAAATAATCATCCCTAGAACGCAGGCACACTTGCACGTTGGCGCACGGCAGCCCATTGTGCACAGGGGAAAAGGACTGCTGTATCTGGTAGATATAAGTGCATTCCTGCCCTTTTCTTTTGCCGTATCGCAGCACAGCAGGAAGGCCTGCAGTGCTGCCCTACGCCAAAACCTCATAAATGAGACCCTAAATTACCAAGAGCCACATCCCTGGTAAAAAAATCGTCATTTTATACCATTTCCGAGCTCAGTTATTTTTTGATATGCAGAAAAAATACTTGTGATTTATTAAACATAAAAATATAAAAAATGTATTTGCATATTTCTCTGTCATTAAGTCAATGTGTTGATTTTGTAACATAGTCCCTTGACCTTTAAAGTGGGGATTATTTAAGGTATGAAGTCACTTCTAATGACGTCATTGTGAATTGCACAGGATAATGAATCCCATCACTATTTTCATTATAGTGTGCTCACAATGCGCAAGTCACAGAAATTCAAACATGCATAACTGCCTATCCCTCAACTCACCCTCCCCTTACTTCATCAATCCCCTGAGATGAGAATCATATTTCATGTGGGTGGTTCTAACAAGTCAAGGGGGTCTGCCACACTGCCGCCCTGCTCCCTCTCCCACACCGCCAAAGCCAAAACAGACCGCCCACCAGATTACGACTTTTTAAGTCGCTGGCGGGCATTTCTTTGGTGTTCCCACGGCAGTGCCTTTAAAATGGGCACCACAATGGGAAAGTCAAAGCATTTTCCACGGACCAAAATGCACAGTGTTTTGCATTTTGTTCTATGCAGGAACTTGGGATCCATGCAGACAGGGATGCACACCATGTACCCCCCTCCCGGCACGCACCCCCTGTAGGACCCCTTTTGATTCCTCATGCCACACTTTTCATGGCAGTCTGACCGCCATAAAAAGTGTGACAGTGAAGAAACTCGTAATATGCTTGACAGAGCCGCTGCGGCCTTGCCAAGCATGTTGCGGCCTCAAGATCGCCGTGCCACCTTTGCAGTGGTCCCAGGGCGTCTCAACGCCCTGGTCATAATAGGGCAGTCGGAAGACCACCATCACTGCACCCCCGCGAGTCTGGCGGTTTGTGGACCGCCAGACTCATAATAAACCCCATAGCTATTTAATCAAGCAAATGCCATCAAGGAATGGAATAGCAGTTACATAGAAGTTAGATATGAGAAGCAAAGAAACAATGGATGCAGCACATAGAACGTACAGCGTCGCTCAAAATGTAGGTCAACCAAAAGTCCTTTAGCCATGATTCCTCAGTCCTGTAATAAACAATTGACAAATTCATAGCAGCCAGCAAATTGTTTCTATTTACATCTCCTGCAGGGGCAGCCAGCTAATGCCCACAATTCACGTTCTCCACCAAGGGGTTTGGAGAAAATAATGTCATCAAAATCCATGTAGACCAGCTTCATCTCTGACTATGTGAGGGATAGAAAATACACACAAGTTGATACAAAATACACATAGATGGCCACCACATAATGCACTGTTCGTGTCGGGTGTGCCTGTGGCCTGCCCAGATTCCGGGCCTTGCCACCATCCAACTCCAGGTAACCCAGGTTAGGGCTGAAAGGTCCACAACCTTCCTCCAGCTAGCTCTAAACCCACAAAGATCATTACCCCATCAAGGGGACGAAACCAGTACATTTGTCCAGTTTCTCAGGTAATCCTATTATCTTTTGCTTACAATTCTGCCATTTTATTCAGGTGAGGATTGGATAGTGTTTTTTCCAATATAGCCCCGGCCGCCAGTGTCTAGTAAGGAGTTCATTCACTGCTGTGGGGTTTATGAACAAAGAGCCAGCATTCTCGGCCCATGAAGGCCCCGTGGCCTCGGCGCCTTCAGATGACATCCCTCCCTTGGGAGAGCGTGGCCGCAGGGGACCCCTATCCCCTCCTTCCCATGGATCGATTCATGGCAACCTTCTACTATGAGCAGGATATGCCAGTCCTGGACTATTGCCCTGAGTATAGCACAGGATCATAAAAGTGCATTTTGAACTTAGATGCCCATTTAGTGAGCATCAGGCCAGTCAAAATTATACTGCGTTCTCCTAAATAAAAAAAATGAGTTAAATGCACAGAAATCTTTCATTGAAGATCTGAATCATCTAAATATCTCAGTTTGATCTTCAAGAAAACGAACAACAATGTGTATTTGTCAAATGCACGCTCACCCAAGGGTATCTTGGCACTGAATAACAGATTTTTATTGTTACCCAACTCAATGGTACTTATTTTATCAACCTCAGCAGGATGAAAAGCTGAGGGGACCTGCCAGTATTGGAACCTGTGACCATGAAGTCAAATGCAGGCAACTACAGGGAACCTATTAGTCCACTAAGCCACCAAACCCAACAATGATACTTTAAAATCCTTCTGCCACACTAACCCTTTCTTACTACTGCATCTGCAGCACTTTAATGCTTCATTCTTCATGAGGCAGAACATTTGGTGGAGGCGCTCATATCATCATCAGTAGGTATCTAATTTATGATTACGCCGTGCAGCCAATCACACCGCAGCAGAGTGTTCCTTCATGGTGATGTCAGAATTGTTCTGCAAATCTTGCTCCACTGCTGTCCCTGGTTTATGGGTCAAAAAAGAAATAACGCAAAGGCCATGGCTGTGTGTTTTCATCTTGATACTTATTATCGACAGATCCACTCATGTAACCTTTAAACTGAGCTCAACTTTACTCCACCTGGTTGAGTTTGCGTGATTTCTTGTGAGCAGAGATTAGTGAGGCGTTTCCACAAAATACAGTTGGTACTGAAGAACTAATGAAGTGAACCAAAGGCGGATTGATACAGGTGGCAACATTATGGATCTGCTGTGAAGAGGGCCTGTAATGAATTCGAAAGAAAATAACTAGATCCTGCCTGAAATAGGCCCACTTAACAGGGTAACAAAGCCTCTATCACCTGGGGCCGTATTACAAAGGGTGCCCTGGGGGCGCAATGGGCGTTTGCGCCCATTATGCGCCCCCCCCCCCCCCCGGGACACGTTGGTATTATAGAAGGGGGTGCAGATGCTCTCTAATACCGATAGCGCTGGTGCACTTAAAGCGCAAGCGCTACCTTCAGAGGTTTTTCCCTCATTTGCATCACGACGTGCCCTATGCAAATGAGAGGATTCCTTTGACCCCGCCATATTACAGATGTGGGCGTGGAGTCAAAGGAGCCCTCAGAAGGTTCCCAACAGTGTGCCATTTAAAAGGTGGCGCACTGTCAGTGCGCCTCCTGAGAGCAGCCCTTTGCAGGGGGTAAAGGGGGTTCCATGGACCCTTCACACATCCCCTTGCAGGCACTGCACCTGCCTGCACGGGGATGTCTATTCCCCTCTAAAAGTGCAGGCGGGTGCCGCCTGCACGTGAAAACCTGCCGCACCTGCTCCTGTTTTCACATGTATGCGCTGCCCCAGGGCAGCGCGAGCTCGTGGCTGCCCTGGGGGCAGAGCATACATCATAATGGGCGCATTGTGATTGCTTGCGCCTGCCACACCTTTTAAAAGGTGCGCCGGGCGCAAACAATCACAATGCATAATACAGCCCCTGGTGTCTGTCTTTGTTCAGAGATTTTTGGGAACAGAACAGTGAGGTCTAAAGCTTGAAGCAACCCTTCCACACTGTCACATGTGGAAAGTAGGGCACACCAAATTCCGATACATGCATAAAGGCAGCGGAATACAGCGTGAGATTTTGATTAAGTAGGGGTGGCTCACTTCCATTAAAAAAATAATAAGAGGATTATTTATTTTATTTATTTTATTTAAAGAGTTTTATATAGCGCTGGCTAGACCCGGAGGTATCAGAGCGCTTTACATGAGAATCAACAATGTAACAGAAAAGTTATTACACAATAAATCCCCAAAAATAGGCAATACACAGCGGAGAGGAGAGAAAGGAGAGAGAAAAGTAGTGGAGGGGGCAGGGGAGGTGAGATAGGGAGGATAAGGGAAGAGACAGTACGGAGGGACGAAGAGAAATCTGTCTAAAGAACGACTGGGTAGGTGAAGACCAAGGAGGGAATCCACGGCCCATCTCACCTATAACTAAACTAGGTAGCTCCATTGGGTATTAGACAGAAAAGTTCAGTCTCAATACAATGAGAGAGGGGAGAAGGAGAGACAAAAATAGGGGGAGGATGCGGGAGGAGACGATAGGAGGGACGAAAGGAGGTGCAACAATGTGGTTTAACAGTATACCAGAAAAAGGTCTACAATTACTCGTTACATCAAACAATCAGCAAGACATTAGGAGAGGAGAGAAAGGAGAGAGAAAAGAAGTGGGGGGTAGGTGAGGTGAGAACATGAGTATAAGGGAAGAGACAACCGTGGAGACGAGAGGAAGTCTGTCTAAAGACCAACTGGATAGGTGACGACCAAGGAGGGAATCCATGGTCCGTCTCCCCTATAGCTAAACCAGGTATCTCCATCGGGCATCAGACAAAGTAGTTTGGTCTCGGGTGTCAAGGGAAGTGGTTCGCAGAAACAGGATGGGAGGGAGAAACAGCAGAAAGACGAAGGAAAGTCTGCCCAAAGACCGCTGGGTAGGTGATGGTCGAGGGGGAAGTCCCAAAGCCCATCTCCTCTATAGCTATCTGGTAGCTCCACCGGGCTTTAGTCAAATAGCTAGGTCTAAATGGGAAGCAGATAACATGGGGGGCAAAATAAATGGAGTGTAGAGGGGTGGGAACAGGGAAAGTGAGAAAGAGGGGATAGGGGAAGAGACAAAAAAAGAGAGACAAAATGAAATCTGTCCAAAGGCCGACTGGGTAGGTGACGACCAAGGAGGGAATCCATGGCCCATCTCCCCTATAGCTAAACTAGGTAGCTCCATCGGGCATCAGCCAGAATAGTTCAGTCTCAATACATTGAGAGAGGAGAGAAGTAGAGATATAAATAGAGGAAGGGAGCGGGAAGAGACGACGGGAGAGACGAAAGGAAGTCTGGCTAAAGACCGACTGGGTAGGTGACGTCCAAGGAGAGAATACCCGACCTGTCTCCCCTATAGCTAAACCAGGTAGCTCCATCGGGCATCAGACAAAATAGCTAGCTCTCAGATGATGCGGGAAATTCACAGGTAAGCAGGGTGGGGACTAGGGCAAGGACAGGTGAGGGCAGAGGTTAGTAGCAGGGAAGAGAAGAGGAGTAGAGCAGGGAGGAGTAGGGGGTAGGTAGTTTGTTAAAAGTTCCCATGGATCTGCTGTGAGGCATTCAAAAAGCAGGTCCGTTTCTTCACAGGCGCCACTATGGAGTTTTCTGAGCGGTGCCGCTGAGTGGGGTCCGGGTCCTAATACCGTAGGACACTGGCGGGGCATCTCATCACAGTCAGGAGATTGCCAGAGGTTAAAATTGACCCCCAAAATCAAACTGGCGGCTGGCGCCGCTATCACGTCCACCGCGGGTGCCATGTTAGAGTCAGGCACCGCTGAATTACAAATCCTCCCCAGGGTAAACGAAGTAGTGCTCTCGGGGCCGCAAGGGGGTCTCAGTCAGCAAGGGAAGCCCTCTGCAACGCCTCCCGCTGCCACCAAACATCATAATTTCTCTCCTGTGGTATCGGGTTCTCAAGGCCTACATGCTCCGTAGATAACCCACATACACCAAAAGAACTGTTGGCACGGAAACTGAAAAGTACAAAGGACAAGTTTATTAAGACCCCATGGGGTGGTGGTACATTCCTACAGCACCCTTCGGCAATGCAAGAAGTATCACCCCGAACGTTGGTGCGAATCCTTCTTTTATACATTTTTACAGGTAATAAAAGGTAGGCGGTACAAGGTTACAGAGCTTTATGTACATATATGGTCATTTTTGGAGCACAGCCAACTCATGGGAGGGGTTACAACTCCACTGGTCAGTTTGGCGGAACATTCCTGAGGGGTGACTGGTCAGTTGGGACTGCGCATGTACAGGCTTGACCGTTACTAAAAATAGCCTGTTGCTGGGCAAACTCAGATGGTCAGCGGCACGGACAAAGGACTAAAGGGCATGCTGACCACGAGGCCGCTCATTCCCTAAAATGGCCGCCGTAACATACAAAATGGCGTTTTCTAATATGGCCAAGTTAAGGGGAATAACGTGTAGCAAAGCTAAGCTCTAACCCGGCCATTGTCAAATTACGACAGACGACCCTTTTAGCGTTTAGCTGAAGCTACCTCATAATGGACGTAATCGGGATACTCATCTTCGATATCAATTAACATTATTTGAGCAACTTCTTTATGAAGCATCATTTCATTTTGAGCAAGAGCTCGGCTGGATGGGATACAAGCTGATAAGCACATAGAACATAAGGCAGGACCACATTGTATACATAAACATACAAAGAACAGTATCCCAACAATGATACATAAAATCATCAGCAGTTTTCAACCCCAAGTGGTAATCATCGACCAGAACCACCCCGAAAGAGTCCAAGTACCATTGTCCGGGTGTATTTCAGCAGCTATTTTATGGAGCTTTGAGATGGCATCATAAACAGAAGGCGAATTATCAGGCACGTATACGCAGCAGCTACTTCCGATGATTCTACATGCCCCCCCACGGTCAGCTAGAACCACATCTAGAACCATACGATTCTGGAGCGTAACAATTCTACAAATCTGGAGTTCTTCCGTTATGTTCCCCAATGCAATAGCAGTATCATTGGCTACAGCCTCGACAACACGAGTCAGTCGTCGTATTTTCCGACTATTCAAGGCAGCCCCCACAAATGAAAACAGTCCCAAATTAAAGTCTACATATTGTTGTAAGGCGGTATCGGTCTGGTCAATGTCATCCAGAACCACAGTTCGTTTAACACGATTTAGTACAAAATCATGGTAGAGCACATAATCATTATGGTACATTGGTGGGGCAATGAATACAGGGGGCAATACAAAAGATACGTAACATGTGCCTAACCATCCGAGAGGAAGCTGATGATAACCTCTATTACCACAGATAAAGTATGTATTTCGAGAGGCGACAAATGATATGCCATTCGGACTGTCAAATGTAAGTGTGGTGTTACATTCACTTTTTCCAACCGGGATTGTACCTTTATTACATATGCAGAGATCAGCCTTGGTATTCATAACATTAATAACATGTGAACTGGACATATTAATATTCCTTTGATTACTGTAAACACGGGGTGCAGACACATTATCGGGGCGGTACTCTTCCCATTCAAATCGAGTACCCTCAGCTCTTGGATACCCATCCCGATCATGGTAACAAATCTTGTTCAAACGGAAGAGCACCCCCCCTTTCGTTGGCCATCGTAAAGTGAATAGAAGAGTATACCAGGCGTTGCAGGAACCATTGTGGGAGAATTGGAGTGGGATGAGCGGAGTGCCCCCTTTCTTCTGATGACCAGGCAACATCCCACACACCCAGCAATTGGAAGTGTTCGTCATATTATGAGTATGATGCAAAATCTGAATAAAACTATTGTTCAAGTAAGTCTGTCGGTGCCGTTCTTCATGGTAGGGCAAGGTGAAGTGAAAGTGTTCAGATGGAGCCAGGGTAGTCGGCAGCAAGTGTTCTCGTACAGGCACCACAAGTTCTACTACCCAGGCTATCACTGCTATCACCACGATTGTCAGTACAAACAAGATGGCACCAAGTATTCTTTTGTCTCGTGATGCAGAAGACGCCATAGTTCAAAGAGTTCACAATGTCTCAAATGTATATACCTAAAAAAGAGAAATACGGTGCTGAGCTCCGAGGTAGCCGTTGTTTTCTTCTCCGGGGTCAAGACGGGTGTCGCTACTCTTGGCAGAACTGATCCCCCCCCCTTGAGATTCCCGGTTTCCGTTTCACAAACCCCAGAGCGGTAACCAACCAGTCTCGAAAAACACAAATCTTCTTCCTATCGTGGCCGCAGATTGTAACGCTGTCGTCCAGAAACAGTGTGGTCCGGGAAGGCTCCCTCAACTTCAGTCGATGTCACAGCTGGGCTCTTTTCTTTATCCAGAATCTCCTTGTAGTCGGTCAGCACAGTAGGATTCACCAGATCCGGAGAGACACGGTGGCAGTGAGTTGAATGCACCCACCGCTTTCTGTTGGTCACTCGCACAGCCGTTCGAGTTGCCAAAAGGACTTGCTCGGGGCCAGGCCACCTCGGTTCCAAGCTATTTGCCCTCTCAAACGACTTCACCATCACAAAATCTCCAGGACGAAGATTGTGAGCCTCTCTAGTAGAATTGTCAGGGAGCGCTTCTCGAACCTGTTGATGGATAGAAAGCAAATCATTTGTTAATCGTGCCAAATAGTCGTTCATCATTATACAAGGCACATCATGTAACAATCGCGGCTTAGGCACTCCCCATATATTCATAGGCCTTCCGAACACCACTTCATATGGTGTGAGGCCAGTCCGAGAATGGGGCACCGATCTGATAGAGAGTAATGCTAGCGGCAAGGCATCCGGCCACTTCAATGACATGGACGCCACGATCTTAGCCAGCTTCAATTTCAACGTAGCATTATACCGCTCAAAGAGACCTGCTGACTGGGGATGGAACACAGCGTGAAATTTTTGCTGAATTCCCAATCCCTTTAATACGTACTCCACAATTTTGCCGACAAAATGAGGACCATTATCGCTCCACAAAAACTTGCAAACGCCGTAACGAGGGAAGTACTCCTCGAGCAAAACCTTAGCCGTTGTCAAAGCCGCATTATCTTTCGTGGGGAAGGCCTCAACCCATTTGCTAAAAGCACACACCACCACTAAGACATACTTCAGGTTATTGCAACGCTCAAGCTGGATATAATCCATTTGCAGTACTTCGAACGGCGCAGAAGGTGGAACGAACCCTCCTTTCGGAGTATGCGTCCCTTTTGCAGGATTATGCTGTAAACATATCAAGCAGGTCTGCACTACTCTCTTGGCAGTGTTGGCAATCTCAGGATGCTCCCAAACCCGTGTTAACAATCGAGTGATTGCAAGAGCTCCAACATGTGCCAACCCATGTGTCATCTGGACCATCGCTTGCAAGTAAGCTGCAGGCAATTTCCATCTCTCCATATCCTTGCTTCTCCAACAACCCTCATCATCTAGTACCCCTTCTGCTGCCCATGCCGCAAGTTCTGATTCAGTCGCTGATTTTTGGATATCTAGTATCTCCGCTCTGGCATCATACCATCGCTCGGCCTGTGATTTAGTTACGTACATGGGGGAGTCAGTTCGGGACATAGCTGTGTGTCTTGCAATGCTGTCTGCAAAAGCATTGCCTTGACCCACTTTATCAGTGATCTTTTTATGTGCACTGCATTTAATTATCGCTACTTTCTTTGGACAAAGCAACGCGTTTAGGAGATCATGCACCAGTTCTCCGTGCATAATGTGTACTCCATGAGAAGTCAAAAACCCACGCTCTTTCCAGAGTAAGCCAAAGTCATGCGCTACTCCGAAAGCGTACCGGCTGTCTGTGTAGATGTTCACACATAGGCCAGCACTCAATTCGCAGGCTCTTGTTAAAGCTATCAGCTCTGCTGCATGAGCCGATTTCTGTGGTATTCGTGCTGTTTCTACCACTGTTTTAAGTGTCGTGATCGCATATGCTGCAGAGGTCGTGCCATCTGGCAGCCTCAAACACGATCCATCAACCCACAGTTCCCCATCCACATCTGGAAGTGGCATATCCTGTAAGTCGACACGACCCTTTGTCTGTTCCTCGGTCAGGAAAACACAATCATGATGTTTTTCTTCCTGGCCCTCCTCCACCGGATAGGGCAATAAAGTGGCAGGGTTCAGGGTAGCACATCTTTTCAGTGTGATATGTGGCGCCAAAAGTGTAAGCTCATATCCTGTTAAACATGCACTGGTAAGATATTGAGTCTTTGTTTGATTTAACAGAACATCTACTGCATGGGGAACTAGCACCAACAATTTGTGCGATAATACTATTCCCTCACTCTGCCGTATAGCTACCGCTGTTGCTGCAACTGCTCTAAAACACCCAGGTAACCCTCGTGCTACAGGGTCAAGAACCGCTGAGAAGTATGCACATGGCCTCTGCTTGTCCCATTGTGCCTGCACTAACACTGATAACGCGCACCCATCTTTCTCGTGCATGTACAATGTGAAAATATTTGAGTAGTCTGGTGTACCTAACACGGGTGCAGAGCAAAGGGCCTGTCTCAATTGTTCGAAAGCATTTTGACATTCATCTGTCCATTCAAGGGGCATTGGTGTCGTTTTGGACAGTAATGCTAACAAAGGTTTTATAATATGCGAAAACCCCATAATCCACTGTCTACAAAAGGACGTTAATCCTATGAAGGCACGTACATCTCTCTGAGTGCGGGGGACTGGAGTGTCTAGAATTGCCTGAATTCGATCTGATGTTAATACACGCCTCTCCTTAGACAAAAGATGACCGAGGTAGGTCACCTTGGGTCTACAGTATTGTAGTTTTTTCTTAGAAACTTTATGGTTGTTCTGAGCTAAAAAGGACAGCAAGGCAAGCGTACTTTCCTCACATTGTGCATAAGTGTCTGCAGCCAACAAAAGGTCATCAACATACTGGATAAGGGCTACTCCGGGTTGCAGGTCAAAAGAATCAAGCTGTCATTTTAGAGCCTGGCTATAAATGCTAGGACTCTCTGTGTAACCTTGGGGAACACGACAAAATCTATACGATTTATTATTTAACGTAAAGCCAAATAAATATCTGCTGTCAGGATGGATAGGAATAGAAAAGAACGCATTTTTGAGGTCAACGACAGAAAAAGTCGTCGCCATTGGAGGAACCAATGTAAGCAATGTCGTTATATCAGACACCACTGGGTATTGGGGAATGACAATTTTGTTCATTTCTCTCAAATCAATAATAAATCGATAGACTTTGTCGTCGGTATCTTTCTTAAGAATCGGAAGAATAGGGCTGTTACAAACATTGTAAGAAACTTCCTCCACTACTCCTGCAGTAATCAAATCCTGAACAATGTGCGTCAATGCAATTTCATCTTCCTTAGAGATCTTATATTGCGGGACACGTGGCAAGGAGACTCCCTCCTTGACAGTAATTCGAATAGGTGGAATAAGCATCTGTTCCACATCCGTATCCAAGGTCGCCCATAACGTATGAGGGAGAGAGGCTAATGCTTCAATGTCTTTTATTGTAAAAAATCTGTGTGAGTCTGGGTAATTGTCATTCAAAATAACCCGCACTCCTTCGGGAGCGCAACGTATCGTTGCTCGAAAATATTTAAGCAAATCAATACCCATTATGTTATCAGGAGTGTGAGGTGACAACAAAAACGGGGAAAAACTAAAAAAATTAGCAATACAAAGTGCAAGAGGCTGTGATAATGGGCTAGGAGAGGGTGTGCCATCAAACCCTATACATGTGATCGTATCGCCAGACAGGGGAGCCCTTGGAACCAAGTTTTTAGACAAAGCACTACGAGTAGCTCCTGTGTCAACTAAAAACTGATCAGTAGAACCCAAAATGTCCGCTGATACATATGGACCTCTTTGATCTACTGGCACTTCAACCGATTCCACACCCCATCCTATGCAATCCTATGCATGCACATAATCCTGGTGTTCCACATCCTCACCCTCCGATATCTGGTACTGATTCCGTCTATCAAAAACGTTTCGCTCATCCTGACCACGGCCCCTTGCTTCAAACCTACCACGATCACTTCCACTACCTCTCGCTCCCGAATAACTATTCCTCGACCTTCCACTTCCTCGACCACGCTGACTACGTTGCTCACGAAGCACCGGACAATCTTCAGCCCAATGCCCAAATTCTTTACAATATGCACATTGGTCCTCAGCAATATCGGTACGACCGTACGACGCATTGCTCCCTCCTCGCCTGCCTCTATCATTCCCTCTAGACTGAGTACCACGAACCTGTGCTAACATCACCTTCGTTTTCAACTCTTTCGCTTTCTTATCCACACTTTCTTTTGCCTCTAATTCCTGCCGCTCATAATACTGAGCCATAGTTAACAAAGACGCAGGGGTCGCCGTGGTCCAGGAACTTTCGCTCGCTTTCAATCGCTTCGCAATCTCCGGTAGGAGATTAGCCACATACTTATCGACAAACAGATGCCTACCCGTATCGTCTGTTAATGATTGCCCACTGTAATCATGAAAGGCTTCTTCGAAGCGTGTAAAGAAATCAGATACCGATTCATCTGGTTTCTGTTTACATGAAGCCAACATAGTCCAATCGATCTTTTTAGGAGGCACCAGAGTTTTTAACTTAATCAGAATAGCCGTCGGGAGATCTAAAATCAATGCACACGGTTTGCATGCAGGTTCCCTTTCTAAGTCAGCCTGTTCTAAGTCCTTCCAAGTTGCCCGAATGTCGTTTGATCATTAGTTTTACGAATTAACCTCCACATATCAGGGGGGAGTATTAATCCAAAGAAAAGGTCTACATCGACAAGAGTCATAACACAAGAAGAAATGGCCCCCTCCACCCCTTCATAGAATGCGGCTGGATTTTTACGAAGATCGGGCAAGGAGTTCTTTAATGCCATAACATCTGCTCTATTCCAAGGCGTATATACCCAATTATATATAAAGTACCCCTTCGCATCCTTCGACGTTTTATCATCATCTGTACCATCTCCCTTTGGGGGAACATACAAAGGTGCGGCTTCACGCATAGGCATAACATGCACTTTAGAATTCTTATCTGAGCCCCGAAGAGGACACTCTTTGGACTGCTCCGTCGACCCCGACCCGGACTCTTTAGCTTTTTCCCTTTCATCCCGCAGTCTGGTCGCCTCATCCCGTAGCTGGAGTAGTTGTTTGAAAAGGTCATCAGCATCTGAAAGAGCAAATAAACCTTTATCCAAATTCTCACAGTAGACCGACACAGCTTTGGGTTCTAAAGTCTCCGAATGTTTACGAAATCGAGTAACAACTTCATGTGCCAAAGTATCTATAAAACACAGTAATTCTCGTTCTGACCACATTTTCCTTTCAGCTAACACCGTTGCTACAGTTATATGGCCCAAGTTTAATTTCCTAGCAAGGCTACGCAAATCCGCGGCTCTTTCCGCAGTTAACCTGACACTCGAGTTGTCCTTTCCATCCGACTTATCCCGACCTTCATCACCGGAATCCTCGGACGGAGCCGTAGGGTGGACATACGCGGAGGCGGAGAGCGATCTAGTAATGAAAAATCATCAATTTCATTATTAAGGACAGGATAAAGCGGACGACGAATAGGAAATTGACCGGTCGTTTGCAAATTACGTTCCCGTGCCTCCCTCTCTTTCTTCTCCTGCGCCTCCTTTTCCTCAAGCTGTAAAGCCTTATCTCGAGCAGCCTTGCGCTGCTCTTTGTCCTCCAAGGTAACCTCACGCTTCATACGCTCACGCACCGCTTTCTCCCACATTCGTACACAATCAAACATATCTTGTCTAGACCTGCGCTGAAACAAACATTGCTCCACAAACTGAACCTTTCGCAAATCAAACGACCCATGTAGTGGCCATTGCAACTCGGGATCGGTTTTGGTATACTTATGCCATAATTTACTGTACAGTATAGGGGGAAGGCCAAATTTTACATACATCTCACGGTTGGGAGTTCCCTCTGGAGGAGCCGGCTGAGATTCTGTTAACCTAATTGTGGTACCATTTCCAAGACAGCACATCCCTCGGAGTGTGCTTAAAACAGGCATGTTCAAAAAGTATCACGAAAGCGTGATATCATATAAATGGCACTTACAATACTTCACACAATTGTGCCGCTCAGAGTACAAAACTAAATTAGAGAAACATCTCTACATGCCTGCCTATGTGAAGTGCACTACACATATAAGTTCAAAGTTCACAAAGTCAAAATGTTAGCTAACTCAAATCATAGTCACAATCATAGAACTTCAGTAAGCGTCCGTAGACTACCTTACCGATCACAAATCTTACCCAAATCTCAAAAGTCCAGATTCCAACTGCCAAGGTCTTTAATCGAATCGGCCAAACGGCACTATCCAGCAACGCAGACGATCAAGAACTCAGTCGGAGACCGGCGCCACCTGGAAGGTCAGATCAGAAGCAAAGGAAGAAAACACCGTGGGTGCCAAGACTCGGGTCACTCAGTGGCAGCGTACGCGTCCATGGCGAGTTTCCGATCCTTCGTCACGACCTCTCCTTCGGGCATCCGAGTCGCCGATGAGTCCCTTCGTGGTCGCCAATTTGTGGTATCGGGTTCTCAAGGCCTACATGCTCCGTAGATAACCCACATACACCAAAAGAACTGTTGGCACGGAAACTGAAAAGTACAAAGGACAAGTTTATTAAGACCCCATGGGGTGGTGGTACATTCCTACAGCCCCCTTCGGCAATGCAAGAAGTATCACCCCGAACGTTGGTGCGAATCCTTCTTTTATACATTTTTACAGGTAATAAAAGGTAGGCGGTACGAGGTTACAGAGCTTTATGTACATATATGGTCATTTTTGGAGCACAGCCAACTCATGGGAGGGGTTACAACTCCACTGGTCAGTTTGGCGGAACATTCCTGAGGGGTGCCTGGTCAGTTGGGACTGCGCATGTACAGGCTTGACCGTTACTAAAAATAGCCTGTTGCTGGGCAAACTCGGATGGTCAGCGGCACGGACAAAGGACTAAAGGGCATGCTAACCCGGCCATTGTCAAATTACGACACTCCGACAAGCCTCCGCTCGCCTCACCAGTTTGCTCCAAGCTGCCAGGAAATGGCAGCTGCCACGTCCTCTGCCTCGCGTCACAGTCACTCCCGTGATTTCCTCACTCTGCCCAAGGTTTAATGCCGCAACCGCAGTGCAGCTCCACAACGCAGTTGAAGAGGCAGTAATCGGCTCTGGGGCGGTTCGGACCCTCGATAGAAGGAGTCACATATGGGCGCCATTTTCAGGTCAGGCATGCCAATGATAGAACCTCCATAAACGTACAGTCTATCATCTAATCTTTTAACGTTGGGAGGAAAAGATGACCGCAAATGGAGTGCAGAGCTCTCCGGGGAACCTTACTTGTAGAACGTTTCAGCCCCCATCTCGGGTCACCGATGTTGCGGTCTGCTGGCCGCCATTTTGGTGGAAGGCAGCAGGGAAGCCTTAGTGATGCTCGAGTATCGGCTCTCGCTCTCGCTGTGTTTCAGGCTGACTTCGTGCTCGCGGAGCGGGGCATCTTCCAATCGCCACCTTATGAGTAACGCCGCAGGTTTTCACGTCTCGTTGTAACCCCTCATTCTTCCTGATTCCTCTGCATATCAGGGTGTCGCCATTTTGCATCCTCCCAGCTCCGTCCCGCGCCCGGCCGTCACACTCGTTTTTGCCGCATTAGACCCTCGCTAGCAGGTAAGCGAACATCGCATATTATAGCCCAGGCATTCCGATGGTCATTTCCGTGGGCTGCAGCTAGGTCAGAGTCCGCAAAACGCTGGAAATCGGCACAGATTCAACCTGACCGGCGGAGCTGTTAATGGCCGCCACCCATTTAATTAACCAGAAAGATTCAAGCAATTCCTCCTTTTCTGCTGATTTTGCATCCACGTGCCTTGCATTGAAAAAAGATGGACCGCAGGTAGAATCCCCTGCAGCACAGTAATGCATTGTTCTGCGCAGTGAGGGATGCACAGTGGGACTTGTGCCGTCCAGCACTGTAAGAGGGCCAGGCGTTATAATTACATGCATGCCAATTGCACTACGTTCATTACACTGCTCGGACTTTAGTATGAAAGGAAGTTTCCCACCAGGGGAGACTGTGTGTGGCACCTGCTTGCTATAGTGCTAGAGGGATTCTACAGGCAAGCACCGCACAAGGCGTCTCTGCTGAGAAAGTTACTTTGAAAAACTCTGTCAGTGGTCTGGCCAATGCATTTACCTTACGGCAATTTGCAGTTACCCTTTCACTGTCAGGGTGTTTACGTACCTCTGTACGTGAGCTTTTTCCCCAAAAACAGCATTATCTTGTTAAAAACAACTTACCTTTTTCGCCTGTGCACTCATGCAAACTGTCGGTTTTTTGGCACATTCGGGGCGATGTATTGGTGCACACCCCTCAACTACGTTTTAATGCAACCTAAATATATTATGTAAAATTGTGCAGCTGATTTAATTTTTTAACACACTAGCTCAATATTTTGTTGAATTTCTCAAATGGACAAACAAACGTCTCGGAACACTAGCCAAGGACATGTTGTCCTGAACGTATGACGTCTGGCAGTACCACATATGTGTGCGATTTCCTGTGAACTACTTCTGCACAATTAATTGTAACATTAGGGCAAATCACCTATTGTGGCAGAATTGCTGTTTATGGTGGATTGTTTATTTGACGAGATACATCAATCTCAGGTGTGTATGGAAATTATAAAAACTATATATTATCTGATTCTGTGCTAGCTAAGATTTTGACAGATCTCCCCACTCTGCTGCGGCAGCTGATAAAATGAGCTGAAGATGACGTGTTAGGCTTGCCACATTTTTTGTGTAACGCGTGTTCCATTCTGTCTGCTTTGTGCAGAAACATGTACCTGCTAAGGTTTAACCCAAATCTGTGTTACCTTTGGTCTCCCGAGAATGGGGGTACAATACATGAGTTGGTTTATATGGGGTAGGAATTCCCTCAAGAGATAAACTGGGTGCAGTCCACTTTGGAAAAGTGGAAAGTAATTGAGAGTGAAATGTCAATTTACTGTACCTGTCTTTACTTTGCATGTGTCTCCATTGGGCTTTATGGAAACATGTCATAACCATGCATTTTTAACACCCGCACACCCTAAGGTTTCTTTCACTGGATGCTAGACTTACCCCCTTTTATTGTTCATCGAGGAAATTGTGCTGAATATGCCATTTGTTAGAATTTTAGTATTTTTTTTAGAATCCTCAATTCCCTGGTGAACTGTAAATTAATGAGAAGAAAAAGGAATTGTCCAAAACAACTACTTCATCAATGAAGAAAATCAGTAACAATTCGAAGATCAATGCAAAACCTTATTTGTTACCCATCCAGCTACGTCCAAAGTTCTGACACCTGTTGGGGGTTTAACAGGGTACCCGGCTTACAGCACTCAGGTCAACAGTTGTGTTCATGGAAAATTACCTTAAGTTTCCCATGGGCAGGAACATATCCCTACTAAAACTTGTCCCCCAACTTCTTTCCTCTAGCTTTCCTGAGCATGTGGATATCAAACATGTACAGGTTTTCAGTAGGTTCAGGGTGCCCACAGATGATAAGTATGGTGCCGTGAATTTGGGGAATTTGGAAAGCAACTGAATGCAAAATGCCGATTTAGAAGACCTGACATTTGATTGTAGATTTTACCACTAAGCTCTATGGAAAATTCACAATTATACAGTTTCAACATCTAACCATCATAGTATCATATATCTGGGTGGCAGACCTACCTTGACCTGCGTGACTGCTTGAAACATAACGTTTGCCAGATTTCCAGCATTTAATTCTATTCAGTCTTTCTTAAGCAGGAAGATATCTCTGCTGAAGTCTGACCTGCCTTGCTTTTCCCCTTTGATCTAAGAAATGTGGGGGTCTGAAACATACATGGATATGAACGGATTTGACAGGTACCCACAAATGAGGCTCCTACCACGGCGTGTCCGGGAATATGTCTGGAACACAGTCAGGGACTTGGGTAAGGACTGGCGACTGGGTAGAAAACGTACGCAGAAAGAGGAGTACAGCACTGCCCAGAATCACACTAGAAGTCAGAGGAGAAAAGGGATCTAAAGCAGAAGCCTGCACAAGTGAACACGATCGCTAAGACCCAGAAAGGATGGACACTCAAGAGGCAATTTAGCATTCAGAATAACTACACTCAGAACAAACGTGCAAGACTTATATATATGTACACATAACATTAACAATAAAGGGAATGTAGGGTAAAGCACTCGGGAGCTTCACACAGTAAGACTGAAGCTTAGTAAGTTCCTCACCCATAATTGCTGTTACAGATACTGTAAATACCCACATATAGGATGTACAATGAAAGGCAGGGTCTGTGGAGCTGTTAACCTATGGTGATATTATAAATGTAAATCAAAAACAATAGTCACATAGACCAGAAACACCACCTAAGTTGTCAGCTATGCCCATGGATCCTGGCGATCAAACAGGAACACTCCAGGCAGTAACAGCAAGGGGGTAGAACTAAACACAAGCACAAAAGACGAGGAGCTAGCAAGGATGAGTGCTTAACAGGAAAGAAGGGAAACAAGTCAAACTTGGCAGAAAGCAAGTAACAAACATACAAGGAAACTAGAAGCAAGACAGTAGAACAGGAAGGCAGCAAACTAAGTACTGAAACATAGGTAATGGGAAGAAAAGCAGAAACTGGGACAAGGGAAATACAGGAGAGTTGATTTGATAATGCATTAAATAGTACTAGATCAGGAATCAAGGAAACAATGAATAGATAAGTATCAGGAGTGAAGGTAGCACTGAAGATACTGCTAATTTAGGAACAAGGAATACTATAGCTTAGGAATCAAGGTAAAACTACAGGCAGTTAGTAATTCAGAAACAATTATAGCTACAGCTGAGGAACAGGAATCAAGAAAATACTAAAAGCCGTGCTAGTTCAGGAACATGGAATAGCCGCAACTCAGGATCAGGAACAAGGAATATCTATAGCTCAGGAATCAAGGAATATCAAAATCTCAGGAAACAAGGAAAGCAAAAGTTCAGGAAATAAGGATTGGTCTCAACAGAACACAGCTACAATGACCAACCCTGGACTGAAGAGAGCTGGGTTTTAAAAGAGTTCACAGTAATTACATGCATCGGGTGAGCAGGCTAGCAGCAGGCAGCCACAGGTGAGCTGAATTCCTCCACTCATCCTTGGCTTGCAGGGGTGGAGACGAATTAGTGAGCAGGGGATTATAGGTAATGGAGTTTCCAGCATGAGCAGACTGGTTTCCACAAAACCCGGCATGGATTGGGAATGGATGTCAATTCCCAAATATTGTCCAAAGGGCTGGAAGTCAGAATATGCATGCAGGGGAGTGTCAGGAAGCTTATTGGAACACTGGAAAGTTCCACTATGCGGCCCCCTGGTGGTGGGCACGAGAGCACAGGAAGCGAATCGTCACAGCTCCAGGGAATGTTTTGGATGGAGCTTCCATATTGGATAGCGGCAGTATTTTGGCTGTTTGAAATACCAGAAATCCTACCACTCCTAGACATTTTTACAATTTAAGGACACAGGGAAATGCAGCTGGATGTGGATTGTATGAATCTGAGCACTTTTGTTTACCAAGAATGCCCCAAAATATCTACGTATACGCAATATAATCACACTTTCTCCACTTCTCTGTACAGGAAACTTCTGGCAAATGGTAAAAGTGCCAACATATGACATTCCCACAATTTGCCTGATAAACACTGTACCCAGCATTTGTGTGTAAGGTACAAACATCTGTGCCCGGAGAAACAAACAGATGCTAGTTGAATTTTTTCTTGGGCTAAGAAATATCCACATAGTGTTGACTCCTAGCTTGGGCAAAGGTAGACATTGATGACTCAGAAATGAGGTAAAAGCTGTATGGACTGTTAGAAAAATCCAGTCAGCGTCTGGCTTATTGTTCAGACCAACTGTAGGAAGGCAGTTCAAAGAAAGCCACATTGAGTGCATATTAGGCAAACCTAAGGGGATAATAAGTCTTCTGACAGCCCTGTAGTAATTGTCTGTCACATGTCAACCAAAGTGAGCACGCATCACATGCTAGATGACCTGTAACACTGCGTTACTAACCATTCAGTGATACGAACTAGTAAGCAAAGAGTGTATAGGAGGGTGTAACAAGGAGAGGGAGTAACAGGAGTGGTGGACAGCAATATATATTTCATTATTGTTAAACACTTCTAACACATAAGTGAAATCAGACTGCACAACACAGTTTCTTCATGTTAGCATTGCTGCTAGTTACATTTAATTCCTACATTAACTCTTCACCCTATCTGTCAATATACTAAGGGCCTCATTTAATGAGACCCCTTGCGCCGCTGGAATGTCACTTTTTGTGATGCTCCGTGGCGCATGAGCCTGCTCCATATTTGGGAGGCAGCACTAAGCCACTTTTTTGGGATTAATGCTGCCTCGTAAATATTGTTCCCTTTAATGCAGTTTTCTGCAATAAAGGGCCGTTAAATAGATGTGGATGGAGGAATTCCAAGCAACATCCATGGCTTTTTGGCACTGCCCCAGATTTAAGGGAACTCGTAACTCTAAGACAGAGACAAAAAGTTAAGCCTCCCAGGGGAGGCGTAAGGGAGGCACAATGGGAGAAATATCTTTATTTCTCCTTGTTTTTCCTTTTTCGATGTGTGCTGCAGAATCTGTACTGCATTCTGCAGCACACATAGAAAGAGGAAAAAGCGTCTTGTGATTGCTTTTGTGCAGGAGGGTTTTTCTTCCTGCACAAAAATGATCATCCCTGTAACGCAGGCACCCTTGCACCATGGTGCAAAAGTGCCTACATTGGCACATAGCAGCCCATTGTGAACCAGCACAGGCGAAAAGGACAGGAATGCGCTGAATCTGATAGATACAGTGCATTCCATTTTCCTTTGCCTTGGGGCAGGGCTGCAGGAAGGTCTTCTCCGCTGCCCTACGGCAACACCTCATTAATGAGGCCCTTAATATGTCATGTAAATCAGTTAAGACAGTTCACAATTCCAACACTCACATTTAAACAAAACATGATTATATGCTCAAAATGTTTAAAGCTAACTTTGCATGAGATATATATACATATAAAGAAAGTTAAAATTAAATATTGTAAGCAAACATACACTTGTGCAAATTATACACGCACAGGCATTTTTGTGATTGACCCTTGTAGATGTCCCCACCAGTTTTATCTCTGGTCTTATTCATTTCTAGAGATTCCACTGCTCAAAAACAATTTCTTAAAAACAGCCAATGATCAATTATTGGGCTCGAAGGTAACTCCTACACCACCTATTTAACAATCTAACAATCTAACTACTGTTCGTAGAAAGTGTGATATTTAACATACATATTTTCTTGCTAGCAGGAATCGTAGCACTGTAAAGCAGAAATATTGAATTATGATGTATTCTACAGTTTTTAAACAAACCAAATCCTTCAGTTCGCCAAAGAGTCCCCGCGGCTTCGCACTGTGTTGGACAAATCCCCGTAGGTGCTGAGGCTTTTGACAGATTACATACATTGCTCAGTGCGTTCTGCTGCCTGACGCTGAAAAATAAATTGCGGTTTAATGATCTCAGAGTAGAACTGCCACTTGTTAAATTATGGTACCAAATTAAAACGTGTTTGATCATCAGGGATTAATTAACTTCAGTCTTGCATTTCATCATTGTTCGAAGTCACAATTACGCCGCCACTGCAGGGGACTTTATTCTTCCGAGACTGCTTTCTGTGTCTTTTTCCAGGTGAGATGTTGATCCGGAGGCGTCAGGAAGATTGATTGCTTCTGTCTGGCGGGAGCCACACGCCATCAGAGAATTTATGAAGCTTGCATTTTAAAAGCACAAGGATGCGCTTATTGACATGCATCAGGTCAACATCATCTTGGGGCAGTTTGACTGCTTAGCAGTTTTTTTAGGGCATCGTCTATTTCTTGAACAGTTGGTGGTTTATCTCAGGATTTCTTCAAGATTTTTGGTCCTCATGCTATAGACAGTTGTCCCACATGACACTTCAAGTCAGAGTGCTTAAGCCAAAGGAGCTGCCATTGAATTTTATTTATGGACCTCATTACTAATGTTACCAGCCCCATCAGAATTATGAGATCTATGCAAACAGCATAGATTTATTGTGTTTTATTCTGAGATTTAGATTGATGAAATCTCTGGGTGAAGCAACAGAGCAAAATTAGAAATTAGTGAAGCAATTATACTCAGATTTACCGATTAGCCAGATAAATCCACATTTTTCAGGGGAATCTCTAGGATTCCAATTGTAATCTCTATTAATTCTGCCCCCGAGAGTTAGCTGCCTTAGCGAGGGTAAACCATGGGACCTCGTTATCCCAACCTAAATATGATGCATGATTAAAAATCTGATTGCAATGGACCACAATTAGCAAAAAGACATCAAATCACCCAAAAATTCCAAAACATGTTCAGATAGTCAGGGCAAATTCCCTTAACTAGTGTAAATCAAACATTTTAAAATGATTTTAACGTATTATGATGCAAGTGGCGTAAACTGAGCACCGCCTGAATGAACTGAAGGCAGGAGCATAGCGTGGTCTGTAGGATTCCGGGAGGGGGGTGAACTTCACGCCAGAGTATCTTGTGAAAATACATCATATGAGAAGCAGGGCACAAGGGGGGGCAGTGTGCACTTACAAAATAATTTTCAAACTAACTGTCTGTGTGTATGTAAAAATGCCCAGTAAAATCTAACAGACACCTCACCGTACCCGACTGAAAGCACTTGAATCCAACTATTTACTACAGGATGCATTTTATATAGGGGTGTACCACCCGAAACATCCCCCCTGAAGCTGCGTCCCTGACTGTTGGCCTCATCAATGGGCCTATGCACAAGACATACTTATTTGGCAATATTGACCGGATTTTTCATGAATAAAAAAGCACATTGTGTGACCATTGATAAGGTAGAGCTTCTACCAACTCTGATTACGTAAACCATTTTGGAGTCCAACCATTGCCATTTAGACCATTGTCAGTCAGATTATTCACACAGACCCTTCCTGATGATACTTTCTCATCCATAATATTATCCAAAACAACCTTCCCCTATCTGCTTTTAGACCTTTCTCATGCACCCGAACCTCACAACGAATCTTCTCCTCTGTGGGGGCTCATTTCTGGTGCACAGAGGTCCTTTGCATGAGATGTCTTCATATGTAATTAAAATGCACTTGGTCCATAAAATGCATCTATATTTACTGAAAAATGTAGACCCCATCTTTCTAATGGATAGACACACACCCCTGTACCTCTCCTGCTCCATCTTGCTTTCTTTGCATCCATCACTATGCCTATGCCCATCCTACTGGTGGTGTGAATGTGTCACTTTCAGCACTAAACTCACACCACCGCTTTCCATCCCTAAATGAAACTTGCCTGTCCCCAACCAGACTTTTTTTTTAAACCTTTTTATTCGTGGCGTTCAACAGAGAGTCATGACAGCAACAGCAACGATAATCCAATACATCAGTATTCACGGTACATTCAATGGGTAATCATCATCTTTACAAGGGCTGGTACAGTGCAAACATATCACTCCGCGTCCTGCAATGGGAGGCCAATCCACAGGGAACCCGCCCCCCATCCAATCAGGGGTAGAAGGAGCGGGGAGACCTCCCCACCCTCGTACACAGGCGCAATGGCAGGCAAGGAGGAGAATTATCACCCAACCCACCGATCCATGGTTGTCTCCGCCCCACCCGGTCGCCCAGCTACGTCATCCCGTGCAGTGGTGTGTCATCTGTGCATCAAGAGAGCGTGGTCCCGCTTAGCACCTCAGTGGACAGTCAATGTGAGGGCAGTCTGAATGGAGTACAGCCTGAATCGGTGCACAGCGCCCAACAGCCCAGATGCCATCCTGAACGACGTGCATCTGCAGGGTCCAGCGCATACATCTGTCCTCATCGGCCTATTGTGTCAGATTGTAAGGAGGAGTAGAGAGACCTGTCGTCTAAGCTGTGCCACATGATCCGTAAGCATCCCGGACCTCCCATCACCACCCCAGTAATAATTGCACCATCCCACCCCGATCAAGGTGGGTCAAGGCCCTATCTATCGTGTGAGAGATAGTATGGCGAGTGTGGTGTAAAGCACCTATATACGCTCACGGGCCCGACATCGGCTCATCATCCCCAGAGGAGTCGCTATGAGTCGTCTGAGACATCCAGTATACCTGTAAGGGGGAGCAAAAGTCACTGGGTGTGCATCGGGCAGGCAACAGTTCCGCGTAAACGCCATGCTGGGCCTGGCAATACGTGAGGTCGTCCAGCCATTCCTTAAATTTTGGTGCCCTGCCTCTCCCCCACCTGCAAGCAATCCTCCTCTTAGCGAGTAGCAACGCGATATCAACAAATCTACGGTCCGACTTGGGTACATTTCTGGTATATCCCAGCAGCATCACCACCGGTTCCATGGAAAGAGGGCCAGCAATCATTACTTGGAGCGCAGTATGTACCTGCTCCCAGTATGCCTGTATCGCTCCACACTCCCAGGTCAAGTGGAGGAAACCCGCGCTCTCCGCCCGGCATCTCGCACATCTATCGTCCTCCGAGAGATGAAATCGCAGCTTCCTGACTGGAGTATAGTAATATCTCTGTACGAACTTGTAGTGGATAATTTTCAATCTACAGTTGGAGGAGAGTTTGGCAGTGACCGAGCAGCAATACCTCCACTGCTCATCAGTGAGTGCAGTAGGTAGGTCAGAGTCCCAGGCGACACGCGCCTTAGACAGAACCAATGAGCGTTGCTCACGAATGGCAGCATACAGCTTTGACACCAAGTGTCTGCCGTCCGACACGAGCAAGATGTGGAAGGGCAATACTGTACCCGGTTCCTCCGGGAAGCTAGGGAGTATATCCCTCATACCCTGACGGAGTCGAATATAATAGAACACCTCCATAGGCGTCGGGGGAGTAGTCCGGAAGATCTGATCCTTGGTGCGGAAAAGCCCATCCTGAAACAGGTCACCCCAGGTATTAAGGTGTACGCGATTGCACATGGATCGAAATCCAGTTTCCGTTAAAAGCGATAGCTTCGGATGGTACGCAAGGGGCATTGCCAGTGAATAGAGCATAGGGGCTCCCAGCAGTTTAGTCACTCTCCGCCACGAGTCTATGGTACAGGTAAAAGTGGTAGCAGGCGTCTCTACATCACCAACCAGCCCCATCAGCATGCCCTTAAGCGGCAGAGGGTGCACGATCCAGTCCTCAGCAGCAACCTGAGGCATAAAGGGAGTGGGGCTAACCCAGTGGTAAGCATGCTGAGCCTGAGCACTGAGGTAATATGCCTCCAGATCTGGTATATCAAATCCACCCCTATCATATGGCTGCGTCAAGACATTCCAACTAAGGCGAGGCTGCTTACCGCCCCAGAAAAGACAAAGCAACTCAGAACGAAGTCTTTTAAAAAAGTAGGCACCCGGGTAATAGGGTATGTTTTGAAAGAGGTATAGGAAACGTGGGAGGATGACCATTTTTATCAGGGAGGCTCTGCCTGCCATCGACAGTGGGAGGGCTAACCAGCGGGTTACGTTGTCGGTCAATCGTGAGATAGCCACCCCATAGTTCAACCGGATCGTGTCGTCCTTGTTGAGCGACACTTCAATGCCCAAGTACCTCAAGTCGGAGCTGCACCACTCCAACGGGTAATCTAGCGGGAAATGGGTTATGGAGGCCGTGAGGGGGAAGAATTGCGACTTCTTCCAGTTGATGTGCACTCCGGAAATGCCACCGAACAGCACAAATTCTCTCAGAAGCGGGTTGAGGTGGTCCTGTGGGTGCCGCACATACAAAGTGACGTCATCCGCATAGAGGGAAATGCCAATCTGCCTTTGATTACAGTTGAAGGCGCTGGCCTTATGTAATTGCCGGATCCTGTAAGCCAGCGGCTCGATTGCCAGGGCAAAGAGCAGGGGTGACAGGGGGCAGCCCTGCCTAGTTCCCCTCATGATCGGCATCTGTGCCGAGAGCACCCCGTTGACTACGACCCTGGCGACTGGAGAAGTATAGAGCAGCTTCACCCAGGCGATGAATATCCGGGGGAACCCCATTCTGCTCAAGATGGCCAGCAGATATCCCCACTCCACCGAATCGAACGCCTTGGTGGCGTCCAAAAACACAGCAGCGACTGGCAGGTCGGGCGAGATGGTAGGTATGAGGGAGAACAGGGTACGGAGGTTATGGGACGTGGCTCTTCCTGGGACAAATCCAGATTGATCCGGCAGCACTAGGGTATTCATAAGCAGGGACAGCCTAGTCGCGAGCACTTTTGCCAGAATCTTTGCGTCGCAGTTTAGCAGCGACAGGGGTCCATAGGCATCGGTATCCACCGGGTTCTTCCCTGGTTTCAGAAGTGAGGTGATCGCCACCTCCCTCATAGAGCCCGGCAGTATCCCCACCTCTAGCGACTCCTCAAATACCTCTTTCAGTACCGGTGCCATGATGTCAATGTAGCACTTATAGAATTCGGCCGGTAGACCATCCAGTCCAGCAGCTTTGCCATTACTAAGTGACATGATCGCTTCCCGGATCTCATCCAGCTCGAAAGGGCAACCCAAGAACGCCCTGTCGCCATCACTCAGCCAGCAAAGTGCTATGTCATCTAGGAAATTTCCGAACTCCACCTCGCCTACCTGCTGCGTGGAATATAGCCGTTTGTAGTGCTGCAGGAAGGTGTCCTGAATCCCTTTAGAGTCCTGGTGGGTCCTGCCCTCGCCATCAGAGATTTCTAAGATATGTGTGGCGAATCGCTGGTGCCTAGTGAGTGCCGCGAGAACTTTTCCCGGACGATCCCCCTCGCAATAGCGCCTAGCTGTCCAGTACTTGCCACGAAATTTCATCTCCATGGCCGCCTCTTCCTCATAAGACGACAGCTTGGCCCTGAAGGCCATCGCTAGGTTAGGGCAAGGATTTCCGACCATCTCTGCCTCTAGCGCCTTAAGCTCCGCCTCAAGTTTAGTCAACGTGCGTACTATTTCCCTTAGCATGCCACAGCTCTTAGATATCGTGACACCTCTCACAGTCACTTTAAAGGCTTCCCAGATCGTTTCGACTTTATCAACAGACCCCTTGTTCCTAGGGAAGAAGGCTTCAATCTCCTCGCCAAGTTCCTGTTTAAAGACAGGGTCAAGCAGGGCCGAGGGGAAGAGCCGCCACGGTGGCCGCGGTCTTGCATAGCCAGGCATCTCCAGAACGGTCAGTACAGGGCAATGGTCCGAGTAGGTACGAGGTAGATGTTTTACCTGAACGACTCCCCCAGCTAGGCCCCGTGAGATAAAGCAGTAGTTGATCCTTGCCCATGAGCGTGCGTGTGCGGTGAAGTGGGTACCTTCCCTAGCTGCCGGGTGTAAGTGCCTCCAGCTATCCAATAATCCTGCCTCTGTCAGTATGCCCTGAAGTGTGTCCCTAGCATTCGTGTTGTATTGTCCACTACCGTCTGATCTGTCCACCCCTGGATGTAGTGATAAGTTGAAGTCACCCCCCCAGACTATGTGCGTGGCTTCGACCTCTAGGACATGACCCCACAACGTCAAGAAAAAACCAGGTGTGTCGACATTAGGTGCATAGCAATTCACAAGCATTATCACATCAGTGCCCAGCCTCCCCCAAAGGATCACATACCTCCCCTCAGTATCCACCCGCACTCCCAACTTCTGGAACGACAACCTTTTATTGATCAGAATGACCGTCCCCCTAGAATAGGTGGAATAGGAAGAAAATTCTCTCACATTCGCCCATCTGTTTGCGAACTGAGGGACATTACGTGGGTTCAGGTGGGTTTTCTGGAGCATCGCTATCTGCACATGATGCCTATCTAAATATGCAATGACATTCCTGCATTTCCGGGGGTCATTAAGGCCTCGTACATTCCAGGACAACATGGATACAGTAGTCAACGCGCGATCACCCGTGTTTATCACCATATCCCTGAAACAAGCAAAGGTCCAGTGCTCCAGCCCTCAGTAGGAACGTACCAAGTACCAAACTACCCGCTGTCCAGAACAGTCGCTTCTCTCGATCATCCATGCTGACACATACCTGAACCTCAGTCCTAGCATACATGCCATGAACGTCATCCGCAAGAACATTCCCACTCTCAACAACGCCCATCCCAACTGTCAAACACCCCCCCGCCCTCCACACACAGCAACACAACCCCCGTACCACTAGTCCTCCCCCAGCCCACTGAAGCAACCCAAACTTGCCAGTACCGTGACCCCTCCCCCCACCCCAGACCCTATACTCAAGAACCATAGAAAAACCATGTGGGGAATCCCCTCCTAGGGACAGTAGAGGTACGCACCCATACACCCCAACACTCCCCTCTCGCCCCGCATACGCCATACCGGGAAGACAGAGAAGAAGGGGTGGTGCCTGGCATATATAACCCCTGCAGGTTTTAGCCTGTACATCAAACCATCATGTCTCACCGCCGCTTCCCAATCGGACAAGTTACCAATCAGTTCAGGCGGACTGCCCATATATCAGCTGCTGCCCACACTGTCTCCTGCATCGCCACCAACTTGCGCAATCCAGGAACTGTCCCAGCAGCGGGGCAAAGTGTTCAACTCCAGTTACCTCTCAGTAGCAAGTCTACAATGCAAGAAAGCAGTCATCAATGTCTCCACAGGTAGGCCAGGGCAGCCCCAGCGCAAGCAGGGCACAGAATCCGAATCAAGCATCAGTAGTTCAACAGGGAGCCAGCAAGCAAGTGTTCACAAGGACACATTTATGACTCATCGTGCTCGGCAGGATTCCCACCTGCCTCGTCTTCCTCCTCGTTACGCCTGCCCCTCCTAGCAGTGTGGAGTTTCTTAACATAGTCCTCAGCGTGCTGTGGGTTCGTAAAGAAATGTTGTTTGCCCTGATGGGTCACCCTGAGTCGCGCCGGGTACAGAAGTGCGTAATCCACCTGCATGTCTCTCAGCTTCTTTTTCACATCCAAGAATTTCCTCCGCTGGTCCTGCACCATGGGCGTGAAATCCGGGTATAAGGAGAACTGCACACCATCACAGGACAGGTTCCGGCTTGTCCGTGCTGCGCGCAGCGCCACATCCCGATCGCGGTAGTTAAGCAGCCGGGCGATGATAGGCCGCGGTTGCGCCCCCGGCTTGGGAGTCGGGCCCAGAGAGCGGTGCGCCCTTTCGACAATAAATTGATTAGAGAAGGCCTCCTTACCCACTGCAGTGATTAATATGCGCTCAACATAGTCCTCCATACGTCCAGTGTTGGTGGACTCCGGAACCCCCGTGACGCGAATGTTATTGCGTCTGCTCCTCGCCTCCAACTCCTCATTCTTCGCCGCTATCACTCTGAGGATATTGTCCATGCGGGTAAGGCGCGTTTCATGGGTCGTGGACGTGTCTTCTGCAGTGGAGATGCGACGTTCTGCCTCCGTCAATCCACCTCGTGGACCTCCAGTTTCTGCGCCACACCATCCATCCTAGAAGACAAGCGGTCAACCTTATCCACAATAGTGGTGAAACCCTGCCGCATCTCATCTATTAGCAGTCGCAATTCTGGAGCCATGGGTGCAGGGGGCGGCTCAGTGCTCGATGGTCCCGGGGCACCGCCGCCCCCGTCGTGCCACGCAATGGTTTTTTTGCGGTCGCTGGTTCAAAGGAGAGCTTGGGCTGTTTAGCATCATTCTTGCCCATCGTGCCCCGCCTGTGAGCACCCTATGGGGCCGGTGAGTGGCAAGAGGTCCCGTGCTCCCCTCCTCCAAGACAGTCAGCTCGCCTCAGCGGCCCCCCGCGTGGCGGTCACGCACGAGGCGATGTCACCAACGTGGGGAGACAGACCAGCAGCGCCCAATGTTCCTTGCGCTCCCCCCGCACTTCGTCTCCAGTGATTAGGGCCAGCCGGGACGCCCGCGATGGAAGGCGGGCAGCAGATCGTCGGGGTAAAGCCAGGCAGGCCCGAGCAGAGGGAGCACCCGAGGGGTGGCGGGCCGCGGGGTGAGGGATGGATCGATGCGCCACCAGCAGTACCTGCAATACGGACCCCTCCGATGTCCTCCGGCAGCTGTTTGTCGCTCCTCAGGGCGCCGCACCCGGATGCAGCGGGGTCCTGGATGGATCCCGGGGGATCGGTAGGGAAGCGTGTATTTAGGCCGGGTAGAAATCAAACCCCCTCGCCAGGCCCAGGCGAATATTGCCGTCTCTGTCCGCTACTCCGGCAGGTCACCGGAGCATTGTACTGCGTCTCCACACGCTGCAGTGGCCCCAGAGGGGGAGAGACGCACCTCCGCTTGCACCCGGTGAGCCGCCAGCAGGCCGCCCGCCCCTCAGGCCGATCTCCGCGACTTCGAGGCCTAGCCGCCTCGTGGCGAGCCGCGGTCTCGCGTAGCCCAGTGTCCAGGCCGCCGCAGTAGCCCTCTGCAGCGGCGCTCCCCGAGGAGAGTTCTCGGCGTCGTAACTCAGGCGTCGGACCTCGGATCCTCACCAGAATCGGACGGGTACTGTAGGACAGGCAGGTCTACCCACGGTGTGAGTTCCAGGTGTCCACCTGCAGGTTAAGCAGATAAATTAAGGATGTTTCTGGCCAGGCAGCCAGAGCCTCACTGAAGTGCGGCCATTAGCTCGTGCGCCCTCTAGCGCCCCTGTCCCCAACCAGACTTTTCCAACACCCAATACATTCACACCCCCCATGGTACTAAAGATGACATACTACTAGCAATGTGCTGGTCTGAACACCATACTTAAACTCCCAGCTACCTTCTGTGGTTTATTTGCCACTAGCTTACCCGTTGCGCGTTGCTGCGATCTCAGAAGAAAGGAAATGTAAGGAAACTTGTTATGATAACATTTAATTTACATTGTGTCATTTTTATTGAAACTTATTCATTTTAATATGGAAAACATTTTAAAGTGTTATTTTAATTCTGTTTATTTAGTCGGGTGATTGTGGATACACAGTATTTTTTGTTTTTCGGTCCGGTGCGTACACAAATAAATCAGAAGGTTTTCCGACGCTTGAGCTGGCCACATACAGTTGTCCATGTGAGAAGCACGGATTCTCCAAATCTAGTCCACACACTTGCAGCACTTGTGCTTGTGCTTTGTTGATGGTCATTGCAAAAGCGAGTTGCACTGGAAACTGTAAACGTTCAGTATTGGAAAGATTATGAGGGCCCTGGGGGGCGGATATTTAACAAATGTTTCTTTTTCTTTTTTTTGCCAGAAACCTTCGCAGGAGTGTAGTCAACAACTTTTAACACATTTTTTTTTGTTTGTGCCAGAAACCTTTGCGGGAGTGTACTCAACAACTTCCCAAAGTTTCATGCCGATCGGATGAATGGTGTAGTAATGCATGAGGACAAACAGACATACTTTCGTTTATATATATATAGATAAGTCCACAACCATCTTCTGGAACATGTTCTGTTTCACCGCCCACATGTGTGCGCATCATGCCCCGCATGCCGGCATGTTTAAATTTAGATACTGAACAAGTCATGTTTATATTATTACTTTTGCGCAAATAATGGGGATTAATGTGCACAATTATTTTTCTTTGGATGTTTCTGCATACAGCATTACAACTACTGTTATTTTCCCGTTTTGTCCATGTACAACTAGTGGACATTTCAAGTGCAATACATCAAGCAAAGCAGTGTTAGCACTTATTCTGTAATGGATGTAAAGTGCAAAACTGGGTGCTAAGAAACCTGTGACTGGAATTTTTCTTTGCTCACAACAACTGTGTTCTATGTATTGAGAAATGTTACTCCATTCGTATTCTTGCAGTGTGCCGATACCCCTGGGTTCAGTGTGCGCTCTTAAAATGTGTGAATAAATAAATATTTGGTTTTACAATGTACATATAATTTACCAATTCTTTATTTGCAATAACTAATGAATCGCAAATACAGAATCGGTAAATATGTTTGAAACATTTATTTTCATAAACAGTTATTTCTCTTGATTCGTAATTCTAAATAGCGTTTCCATATTTGACATTTGAAGTAGTCAGAAATAAAGAATTGCTAATTCCAAAGGTCAAATAGACTGATTTGATGCCCTCACAAGCAGGAACCAGGAAGTGAGTTACTTGTCTCTCATTGCTTGGTTAGCAATTTCATTACACATCAGTGTGGAGCAGGAGAGCACTGGAAAATATTCACATTGCCCAACCAGGAGAAAGACAAGGTTTTTGGAGTGATGGAGGGTGCAAATGAAAAGAGAAATTTTCTGATGTGGAATTGGAAATTTTTGAAGAACAATGTGTCTCCAACGATGACAAACATTTGGGGAAAACATCTTTGACTGACAGAGGCAACCAAAAAGAAAATCTGGGTGTCAATCAATGAAAGAAGGCAGTTGCAGTCACCAAGCGCACCATTAATGAATTTCATAAGCAATGTTATGATTTACTGTGTTACGCAAAAGAAAACTATCACAAAGAATGTCTGATGCTTGGCATACTGGAGGTGGTTTTTCATCTGTCCTTTCTGATGGGGAAGATGCTCTAAAGTACTTTTGCACCAAAAACTCCATCCATGGGTGTGCTTTAATAAAAAGGTGGAAATCCTGGAGGTCATAAACATTGTAACCCAAAAAAAGTAAGGTCCATTTATAAACAGATAGTGGGGGGGAGTGCTACTGTGCCTTTTCCAGCCCCAGGGGCACCCGGCACGGCTCGCGGGGGGTGGGCAAGTGCAGATGGAGGGGAGCAGGCTCTTTAAAAAAAAAAAAATAATAATAAAACTTACCTAACCACCGCCGGGTGCGGCGTCTTCTCTCCTGCTCGCCTCTGTCCTGCTCCAGGCAGAACAGGAAGCAGGCAGCCAGGCTCCCACCCCTAAGCCAAGATTGGTCTGAGTGCCGTAGGGCTGGAGGGGTGGGGTTGTTCTCCATGCAGGCTGGAATGCAGCCTGCATGGAGAACAGGGAAGTGCACACAGGAGGGTTCTACTACTCCTAACCTGCATCCCACCCACCCCCTCACACACTGCTGCAGCGGGAGGAAAAAATAAAATGATAATATAATTCCAGTATTGTTATTAAAATTTTCCTTTCTGAGGGAGGAGCTTCGCGGGCAACCAAGATGGCCGCGTAAGCTCGGAGCTCCGCGGACCTTCCGATCCTCCTCATATATCCTGTCTGAAATCCTGATCCACGCGGGTGGATTCTTATTGCTGGTGGTCTACTGAGGCGGGAGCTGCCTTCCGCCTTCGAATCGGTGGTTCCTACGCTGAGCTACGTCGAGTTGAACTCCGTGCCAGGGCTGTGCCGTTGTCTCTCCGGTCTCCGCCACTCCGCACGATTGGACTGCGTAGTGACTGCCTGCTGTCCCTACTGGCGGAGTGCTAGTGCCTACAGTGCGTTCTTTCATCGGCCTGGTCTAACTGCCTAGCTCGGATTTTCTTCTTGGCTCGCTGGGCTCGGGCTTGGCTGGTGCAGCCCTTTGTCCTCATCGGAACCAACATGGCGGGCAGAGGGGACCCCGACAAGACGTCGAACAAAGGCGTCCGCGGAAAGGCACAGTCACAACAGAGTAGAATTGAGCGATATGTCCAGCCGAAGACGCCGCCTGCCACGGGATCTTCTGCCAAGAGCCTTCCATCTACGGGCTCACCTGATGGTTCCGAGCCTACCCTGAGCGACATCATGGGTGCCATTACCAGTTTTCGGGCTGACATGCAGCAGCAACATGAGATCTTGACCCACAAGGTGGACACTATGGCTGTTGATCTGACTCTCATTAGAGCCGACCTGGGCAAGACTAATGATCGAGTGAAGACACTGGACATTAAGACCTCCAGCCTAACGGCCGACGTCTCGGACCTGCAAACCGAGGTCCGGAACCTGCGGATGACTGCGGACCAATTCTCGAGGAGGCTGGAGGACTTTGAGGGACGTGCCAGGCGGCAGAACGTCCGCATTGTCGGTGTTCCGGAAGGGTCGGAGGAAGCGGCGACGGACCTCTTTGTGGAGGACCAGATAAAGACCCATTTGGCACCGTCTGGTCTTAGTAACTTTTTCTCTGTGGAGCGTGCCCATCGATTGCCGGGCGGCCCGCCGAAGTCGGGCGTGGCGCCTAGACCCATCGTAGCACGGCTTCTCAACTTTCGGGACCGAGATGCGGTCCTGCAGGCGTCCAGACGGCATGGACCGCTTAAGTACCAGAACGCTGAAATACACATCTACCCGGACTTTACCAGGGCTGTTCAGCGACAGCGCCAGAGCTATGCGGGCGTAAAGCGGCGACTGCGAGATATGGGATATAAGTACTCTATGATGTTCCCTGCCAAACTCCGGATTGAACATGAGGGCCGTGCCCTGTTCTTTGTGTTCGCTGAGAATGTGAGTGAATGGTTGGACACTTTGTCGCCGCGTCGGGACGCTCAGGATGAACAAGATGGAGGTGCGGCTGGTGGCTCGGATCTATGAGACTTGGCTCTACTGTGTAACACCGGCGTTTGGTGACCCCGCTTCATGAGACTGTCGGTATTGTTTTTAAGTGACCCTGCTGACTTTCCTGTTGTTACATGGAGGGTGGCGGGAGGTGTTCGCAGAGATTCCTTTCTCCTCTGAGACTTTTTGTAGAGTAGTTTATGGGGCGACAGGCACACTGCTGGTTGGGGGGCTTTTTAGTCTGATGCAGGGGTGCAGGGTGGGGGGTGCAATTGTACAAGTTTATTTGTTTGTTCGTTCTTTCTCTCTTCTTTCCTCTAGGCAATGGATCATGTTTACTGCTGTTTTTCACTTGATGGTTGGGTTGGCTGGGGTTGGGTGGGACGGGTTGCGGGACAATGGGGGGTAGGAAACTAAAAGTGATCAGTTGGAATGTTAATGGGTTGGGTGACCGTGCTAAGAGAGGGGTGGTGATCCAACTGCTTAAGAGACATATGCCCGATATTGTGCTCCTGCAAGAGACACATTTGATTGGAAACTCTTGCAAAGCTCTTAACCGTAAAGGCTACAAGATGGTGGCCCACTCTGGGTTCTCTTCGGGCTCCTGAGGGGCGGGAATCCTGGTGCGTGCGTCCCTTCCCCTTGAGATAGACGTCACTGTGATTGATGAGAGGGGGCGCTACGCTGCAGTGGCGGGGAGATGGGAAGGGCGTTCCCTCACGCTACTTTCGGTTTATGTTCCCCCAGGCCTACAATCCAGTACTTTCCAGGACCTTGGTGGCGCCATTTTGTCCTTGCCTGATGGTCTATTGATAATGGGGGGTGACTTCAACTCAGTCTGCTCTGGCTCCCTGGACCGCCAACCGCCGAGAGATCTCCGCAGTTCCCAACTGTGATTGCCTTCCTTTCTTCACTCCATGGGTTTGGTGGACAGTTGGCGACTACTACATCCTGCGCTCCGCCATTTCTCCTTTCTTTCGAATGCCCATGGTAGTCTCTCCCGTATAGACTACGTTTCTACCTTAGCTGCGCATGCGTCTGCCGTGTCTGAGGCCCGTTTTTTGGCACGGGGTATCTCCGACCACTCCCCGTTGTGGGTCTCGTTTGATTTTAACATCGTCCTGTCTGACCGGCCGGTGGCGGTTAACCCATGGTATTTCCGTAATCTCAAGACTCGTGCACTCCTTGCTAAGGCCATCGACCTCTACTTCTCGGAGAATGTGGGCTCGGTTGGCTCGGCTATTACCTTGTGGGAGGCATTCAAGACTGTGTTAAGGGGTGAGGCTCTTGCTCTCATTGCGGAGGCCAGGCGAGTCAGAGATGCCGACCTCACGTGTATTGAAGACGAGGTTTTGCGCCTCGAGTCCCGACTGGGGCCTGAGCCCGACCCCTCTCTTTTACATGCCCTTTCCCTTAAACAGACGGAATACCATGATCTCGCCACGAATGCTGCCCTTACCCTGGCCCAGGAACAGCAAGGTCGTATCTACGACGTTGGGGACAAATCTGGGAAACTGCTGGCTTGGTTGGACAGGTGCGAGATGGCTAGCCGCGTGGTGCCTGAGATCTTGGGCGACGACGGGGTCGCCGTCATGGACCCAAGTGCTATTGCCGAGTCCTTTGCTGATTATTTCCGGGGTGTCTATACTTCCAACTCAGACCGCTCCGAGGCTGACTCGGCTGCATTCCTCTCAACGATTGACCTTCCCTGTCTTTCTGAAGAGGACCGTGCCGACTTAGATCGAGACATATCCGCTGACGAGATCGCCTTGGCGATCCGTGCACTAAGGTTGGGTAAAGCGACTGGCCCCAATGGTATTCCGGTCGAGTTATACAAAATTCGACCGGATGTGGTATCCACGCACCTGCGGACTATGTTTTTGAAGGCACTGGACGAGGGCCTCCTCCCCTTAGATCAGAGGCTGGCCACCATTGTGGTTATTCACAAAGAGGGAAAACCGAGAGACGTGTGCCGATCCTATCGCCCTATCTCTCTCCTCAATGTGGAGCCTAAGATCCTAGCCAAGCTGCTTGCTAATCGATTGGTTGGAGTCATTGGTGATTTGGTGCACCCGGACCAGTCGGGTTTCATTCCCCGCCTTAACACTGCCCTTAACCTGCGTCGGCTCCATGGTGTTATGGCCAGAGCCCACACCCTTGAGGAACCGGCGGTGCTTGCTTCTCTTGACGCCACAATGGCTTTTGACTCTCTTGAGTGGAGTTATCTCTGGGCGGTGCTGGCGAAGCTTGGATTTGGACCGGTCTTTGTGAGTTGGGTGCAACTCCTTTACGCTTGCCCGCTGGCTAATGTCACAGTCAATGGCCGCGTGTCGGCGTCCTTTGCCCTTCACCGTGGTACAAGGCAGGGTTGCCCCCTGTCACCTCTCCTGTTTGCCCTGGCTCTTGAGCCGCTTGCGGCTATGCTACGTACACACCCGGACTTACATGGCATAACCTGGGCCTCGGGCTTTGAAGATAGAGTTTCCCTGTACGCAGATGATATTCTGCTATACCTTACTTCCCCCTGCAAGTCGCTCATTGTTGCCTGCGACGTGCTCAGGCTTTTTGGACGACACTCTGGCCTGGTCATCAACTGGGCCAAGTCTTCTCTTTACATTCTAAAGGGGGACACACCGCGCCTCCCCAGAGGCTGCAATATCCAGATGGCCTGACAGGGCTTTAAGTACCTGGGAATATACATTTCCGGTAGTTCTAAGGCGCGATACGACCACAATCTGCTCCCCCCTCTCCAGCGGCTGCGGAGAGACGTGGATAGCTGGCGCAAACTCCCGCTCTCTCTCCTGGGCCGGGCAGCATTGTTCAAAATGATGTCCTTGCCCAGGTTCCTGTATGCCTTACAGAACACTCAGGACCCGGTTCCGGCCTGCTATTTTCGGGAGATTGAGAGTTTGCAACGGGCCTTGCTCTGGGATGGTCAACCCCGTGTCGCCATCCAGAAGCTCATGCTACCATGGTACGACGGAGGCATAGCCCTACCGGATGTACGTCGGTACTATTGGTCCTCTCAGCTCACTGCTATCAACCACGGCTTCTATGGCCCTATTGATAGCCCAGGCTACGCAATGGACAGGTGGCTCTTACGCGGTGGCAACTACTATCGTGCTCTGTATTCTAGATCCTTCGATCGGCGCCTGTCAGGCCCGACCAAGGCAGCGGTTCATATTTGGCGGACGATCACTAAAGCGCAGGGTTGGGAGGGCAGACTGACTAGGTTTACCCCACTGTACGACTCTGATATCTTGGGCAGGCTGCGGCACACCAAGGGCTTCGACAAATGGGATCTCATAGGCATCTCCAGGGTGGACGATGTGGTTATTAAGGGTGAAGTCAAGACCTTTCCTCAACTGCAGGCCGAATTCCGTTTGGGCGATTCGGAGTTTTTCCGCTACGCCCAGCTGAGACACGCGTTGCTCTCTGCCAAGCCGACGGAGGGAGATATCCCCGAAAGTTCCCCCTTAGAGGACAGGATACTGGATGGCCATATGCCTGACAGTGCTATTTCCCTGTCCTATAAGAAATTGATTAATGTCCGAACTGATCTCCTCCTGTGCTTGCGAGACCAATGGACGGCGGACGGCCTGGAACTTGACGATGAGGACTGGCAGAGTGCAGTGTCCTCCCCTAAGGAGGTCGCTATCTCCTCACGTCTCCGACTGGAGCAATTCAAAATCCTTCACCGGGTGTATGTCACCGGCCCTCGGCTCTTGCATATGGGATTCTCGCCCGATGGCCTTTGTCGTCGAGGTTGTGGTGCTCTCGCGACCTTTTTACATATTCTGTGGGAATGCCCCGTCATTGCCCCCTACTGGGCGAGAGTGCACCGGATTATGGGAGAGGTGACTGGTGTGGTGTTGGCTGCAGAGGCGCGGAGGTGTCTCCTTAACGTTTGGGAACCGTCTGACCACAACACGGCGCAGACTCGTTGGGTGACATTGGGCAATATGGTTGCTAAGCGTGATATTGCTCAAAAGTGGGGTGCTGTTACAGCCCCCCTGGTGGTACAATGGAAAGCCAACATGGATTGGTGCATGTTCCGAGAGAAGACGGTCTATGTAGCCAGGGGGAGGCCTCAGACATGGAATAAAGTGTGGGGGGCATGGAATGCGTACAGGGGCGATGTGTGCCTGCCGCCTGAACCTGTCCCCCTGGACGAACACTCATCACCGTAACCTGTGACACCAACTGTTTTATGCTGTTTGTACTTCTCCTGCTTTTTCCTCCCCCCCTCCCTATCCTACCATTCATTCTTTTTATCGATTCTCTACCTGTCCTCCTCTGCCTTTTGCCGACTCCTTGACGTCTTTGTTGCTCCATTGCCACTCTCACGCGCCTTTTGGCGTTTCTTTTCTTGGTTTAGTTCTCTTTCTTAAAAAACAAAAAACAACCTGCAATGTTCTGATGTGAATCACCTTGCACTTTTCTCCTCCTGATTCTATGCTGCCTTGCCTCCGGGATGTTAGGCTGAATAGCTGTGTGCTCTTTTATAATAAAGGTTTGAAAAAATAAAAAAAATAAAAAAAAATCCTTTCTTTGCTGCTCCTGGCAGTGGGGCGACACTCCTCCGCCTTAGTAGAGGTGCCGCCACTGCCTAGCCCCCACAACATCATTGGCGGTGCCCCTGCCTATTATGGGGCCACCGAAAAAACACCCTTAGTAAAATCAAACAAGCTCTACAGGGGATTATGGGGAGCATGAATATTATATTAGCAGCATTGGCCGCATTCCTAGACAGCCGTGCGGCCATGCGCCAAACTGCATATTTTTGTTTTTATTTACTTTTTGTTGTTGGTGGTGGTGCCTGGTCCCACCCAGGCCCTCCATGTGGCATTTACATTAGGGGCATCTCATAGAGCCTAAACCGGGCTGCCCCAGCGCAGCTGTCATTCATCTCTGCCGGCATGGGAGCTGGCTGTGTGGTTCTCTCAGTTCGCTCCATGCGGGCAGGGTGTGCTTTGTCTGGTGTCCGCCTCATTCCCCCCAAACATGGACACAAGGAGGAGGGGGTGATAAGTGCAAAAGTCTCCCCCTGCTCCATTGGTTGTCGGAGGCCTGGAGAGGGGGTCTCAAGACCCTTACTTTTTCCTTGGGGTGGATGCAACAGCACTTCCTCAATTCTTGTTTGGTGGGGGCCTGGAGATTGGGAAAAGGGTCTCTTTGTTGGAGGTGTGCAACAGCGCTCCCCCGATCCTCTTCGTGGCGTTGGTCTGGAAATGGGATCCCAGGCCCCCTTGTGCAGAAACTGGCCCTGGAGTTGAGATTTCTGGGTCTCAAGAGCTCTGGGGTGGGGGTCCCATGCCTGCCTCCTCCAGAGCTCATAATAATTAAACAGTGTGCACAAACCGTTGGGCACAGGCCCACTGTGGAGGTAATTTTAGATCTTGCAGCAGAGCTCCATGCGCTCCATTTTCTGTACAGGTCAAAGGTCCCCAGCCTTAAAAATACCATTCCTTGGGTCACATTAGGCCGATTTGGACGACCATGGGCTCTTTGTACTCCTAGTGGTGAGCTGTAGCTACCAGGAGCTGTTCCAGTAGGCCTCAAACATGATGTAATTTGCAGGGAACTGGTTCCTCTTGCTTACTGCACCAGTCTTTCTCCTTTTCTTGGTCTATGGTACTCCTTTCCTCCTTTTGGGGTGAAGAAGTCCAGATCATCTCCTAAATGGTCATCAGGAGGTGTAAGGGGGTCAGCCTCTGGCCCTTGCAGAGACCCACAGGTCCTGTGGCCAACTGTGGACAGAGTCCTTAGTCCTTTAGGGCGGCAGGGGGCTTGCCTTTCCAGTTGTCTTGACTGCTGCCATCGTCACTGTCCCAGTGTCCAAGGTCCAACAACAAAAAACACTCCCTCCCTTGTGCAAGAGTTTTTAAATGGGGGTGGAAGGTTCTAGAAGCCAGGCACACCTGGCTAACCATAGGGTGCCACATCACATCTCCTGCATTGTCCCAAACCCCTTGCACAGCATACTGGGACAGGTCAATATTCTGCCTACCTGACGTCTTTTTGGAGTGTCAGCTCCACCATCAGCTGACATCACTGCTAGGGTCTTTCCCACCAAAGCTTCAAAGAGCATCCACCTCCTGTGTTGACTCCAGTTGTATGGGCTTCCTCCTTTGTTAAGTGGGCTTGAGATATCACAACCCTCATACAGTGTGTGACAGCTAGTTCACAGATGCAGATTTACTTCCCAACCCGTTCCTCCTCAGAGCTGAGAGAATCACTGCTAATTACTCCTTTTGTGTGCGGAGGCCTTCGTTCTCTCTGCTGGGAAACAACGTAATTAACTTGGACCAGCAGAATGACAAATGGCCCGGACTCTGATCCTAACCTGAGCCAGAGAAATGTGAACATTCTGGACAACCCATCAAGGGTACATGTATCATCTTTGGACCTGCATAGTCACACTGGGTGCACACGTTTCACATCAAGTTTAAACCTAACAGGACTTTGTAGGCAAGAGGGATGGAAAACTGTACCCTAAGGCGCATTTGCCCCAATATGTATAATATAGTGTCACTGCAGACAAAACAGTAAACCATACTAACTTTACCTATCACTGCCCACTAATAATATAAGGCCTACAACAGGTCAATATCTACCCTGCAGAGTCCCCTCTGCACCAGGCTACCTGTGCGCAGTTACAGGACAGCGCACAACAGTAATCTCACATGCTCAGGCCTCACTTGTTCACTTGCAACCAGCCAAGTTCCCCTTACCCTTTGTGCCTCAAAGCAGACTCATCTTAAATTGCAGACCCTGGTGGTCAACACTCGCAGTCCATTTACAATGTGATTACTGTAGGTGAGAGACAAGCAGTGAGACTCATTCACAATAAATATTACGGCCCTCAATTGAACTGGCCCTTCTTCATGATACTAATGCGGCGCTAGGTATTAATTCCCTCACTAAACGATGGCTCGATTCCTTCCTTGCCACTGTCAACACTGTCAACGTGTGCATTTTATGGAAATCGGCGTCCCCGCCAACGTTATCTGACAGGAGCGAGGGATTTACAAGGGGAACATCCTTTACCACAAAACTTTTACAACGCGGTACCATTACCACGCCGGTTTTACAACGAAAGTCGTACAACGACTTTCACTGGAGGGCGCTCTAGGATAGGGAATAGTTTAATTTACTATCCAACACCTTCCCTACTATCCACGGGGACTGGAGTTGGAATAGTAAATTAAACTATTCACTATCCAGCGCCCCCCAGCGCAAGTCGTTGTAACGACTTGCGTTGTAAAACCTGCGTCGTAACGGTACGCGTTGTAAAAGCACGCATTGTACCGTCATACATCCAGTCACAACAATGGTCCCATTGGAGAGATTAATCTGTAAGCTGAACGACCAGCTCTCCAAATTTGAGACATATGGGATCCATTTCTCAAACTTTCATCATCATTGAGTATCCCCCTCAGGAATTCCTTTGCTGTTGTCCTTCTATTGGATAACTTTATGCTGATGACATTGCTAGACAACAGCTTCTTCCATTAGCATCAGAGGCCAGATTGAGAATGACTACCTTTTGTTATTAAACTGAGAGACGAATTGTTAGAAAAGGGGCTCTCTAGTTGGCAGAGGTATGTACCTTTGTCCAAATAGGAACCCTTGCTTCTAGTCAGGGTAACTGGGATACACTCCTAAAATAACCCCTGCTCACCCCCTTCGTAGCTTGGCACGAGCAGCCAGGCTTATCTCAGAGGCATTGTGTAAATTATTTGTGAACACATACAGTAATACAGTGAAAACACTACAAATGCACACCACACCAGTTTAGAAAAATAAGTAATCGTTATGTAAACCAAGACAAGACAAAACGAAAAAAATCTACGATACAGTATCAAAAATAAGGCTCTTAAATGGTAGAAATAGTTTAGTTAAGTGCAAGTTGTAAATGCAACACTTTTACCACAAGTTACCTTAGATGCGTCATGCAAATCAAACAAAAGGGGCGCAGGGAAGGTGATGCATCAGTTCCTTGCTTCGGGGGAGGCGATGCGTCTGTTCCTTACTGCAGCGCAGAGGAGGCAATCAGTCTGTTCCTTACCAGAGAGGAGGGATGTATCTGTTTCTTACTGCGCACCGTTTACGATGTGACAAGATGGCGCCTCGATGCGTGGCGATGATCCACTGCGATGCGACAAAATGGCGGCTGAATGCGATGCGATGAACCCGTACGATGCGTGAACTTTTTTATCAGCGATGCGTCGGGACCCGTTGTGGATGCGGCACGCTTCTTCTCGGTGGCTCAGCGATGCGTCAGTTGCGTCAGAACAAGGTGGAGATGAGGCACGCTTCTTCCCCGTTGCTTGGTGATGAGTCGGAAACAGGTGCGGATGCGACACGCTTCTTCCTCGTTGCATCGAACTTCTAGCTCCCAGCAACAAATAGTCTCTAGAGGTGCTAACCAGCAGCAGGCACCACTTTGCAGGTTGGAATTCCCAGCAAGGAAATTCAGGGGAGCTGGTGGTGAAGTCTTTGTGTCCCTGAGACTTCAGAACAGGAGGCAAGCTCAGTTTCAAGCCCTTGGAGATCTTTTTCGGTATGCAGACAAAATATCAATATTTAAATATCAATATACAATAATATCGAAGTTTAATTATCGAAGGGACATAATATAGAAGGTAAGTAATATTGATAGATTTAAAATCTATATTATTAATATCGAAGTGTTAAATATCGATGTTAGTAATATCGATGTTAATAATTTCGATGTTACTAATATCGATTTTTAAATTATTTTTGTGTATATTATTATGTATTTATTATGTTTTTTATTTATTTGTATGTAATTTAGTATTTTAGTACTGTAGCAAGTTGTGGGTTTATAGATGAATAGGGTGGGAAATAATTTAATTATGTTAAATTAATTATTAATTAGTAGGAATTATAAATTAATTTTTATTATTTGGTAATTATTTTTAATTAATTGGTAATTAATTTTAATCAATTGATTAATTTATAATTATGTTCTGTAGCGGGTTGTGGGTTTATAGGGGAATAGGGTGGGAAGTAATTTAATTATGTTAACTTCATTATTAATTAGTAGGAATTATAAATTAATTTTAATTAATTGATAATTATTTTTAATTAATTGGTAATTTATTTTAATTAATTGAATAAATGATAATTATGTTCTGTAGCGGGTTGTGGGTTTATAGGGCAATAGGGTGGGAAGTAATTTAATTATGTTAAATTAATTATTAATTAGTAGGAATTATAAATTAATTTTAATTAATTGATAATTATTTTTAATTAATTGGTAATTAATTTTAATGAATTGATTAATTGATAATTATGTTCTGTGGCGGGTTGTGGGTTTATAGGGGAATAGGGTGGGAAGTAAATTATATGTAATTAAGTAAAAATGTTTTTAATTCATTGTTTTGTTAATTATATAATTGTTAATTAATTATTAATTGGTAATTAAATATTATTAAATTGTATTTTTAATAATATTTTTAACTAAATATATTTTGCTAATCATGTTTTTAATAATTATGTATTGGTATTTGTAAATGGTTTATATTTATTTAATAGTTAAGTTTTTTATTATTTAAAAAAATACATTTATTCATAAGTATGTTATTTTTACCCCTACGCTATCCAACACTTTCCCTACTGTTGCACTCTCTGGAGTTGGAATAGTAATATTTACCCCTACTCTATCCAACACTTTCCCTACTGTTGCACTCTCTGGAGTGGGAATAGTAATTGTTACCCCTACGCTATCCAACACTTTCCCTACTGTTGCACTCTCTGGTGTGGGAATAGTAATTTTTACCCCTACGCTATCCAACACTTTCCCTACTGTTGCACTCTCTGGAGTTGGAATAGTAATTTTTACCCCTACGCTATCCAACACTTTCCCTACTGTTGCACTCTCTGGAGTGGGAATCGTAATTGTTACCCCATACGCTATCCAACACTTTCCCTACTGTTGCACTCTCTGGAGTGGAAATAGTATTTATTACTCCTACGCTATCCAACACTTTCCCTACTGTTCCACTCTCTGGAGTGGGAATAGTAATTTGTACCCGTACGCGATCCAAAATGAATTAATTTTTTTTATTTTTTTACATTTTTAATAATTGTTATTTATATTATTATTTGATGTATATAAATTTAATTGTAATTTATTACATTTTCATTTATTTATAAGTTATTCAAATAATTTATTAGAGGTATTATTAATGAAGTATATACTATGTATTATATCTTTATTATTAGTAGTTTTTATTACATTATTTATTCATTTTAAATATTATAATATATGTTTAACTATGTTTATTACATTTATAAGTATTATTTTGTTAATATTCCATGTTTTTTAATTAAAAAAACGATATTATGAAAAAACAATATTTTTGACATCAATATTATTTTTTCGATATTTTTGTACTTACCTTGTTAGAGATAGGATCTCGATATTAATGTAATCGATATTTTTGTGGCGATATTTTGGTGGGTAGATATTTTTGTAGTCGATATTTTGTCATAGATTCATCTTTTTCTTCAAGAAGGTGACAAAGCAAACAGCAAAGTTCTTTTTCTCCTTTCCTTGGCGGCAAGCAGCCACCACAGGCCAACCCCAGACAACAAACAGCACAGGGGCAGTATTCCTTCTCAGCTTCTCCGGCTCTTCTCCTTGGCAAAAGTTCCTCTTGATTTCCCAGAAGTGATCTAAAGTTCTGGGGTCTGGGTCCCACTTTTTTATACACACAAATCCTTTGTTCTCTGAAGGCATTGAGTGTCTGTACTCAGTCCTCACTGGTGCAGCTTCCTGGCAGGAGGTCGAGACTGCATTGTTGAAAGCAGACCTGGCCCAGGCAGCTGAAAGGAAATCTCCTCCACCTACTCTAAATTCATCCCAGGTCGATTCAGCCCAGCCCTGACTCATCAGACTGCCGGAGCCGCTGTCCTCCTCTAGCCCCTGTCACTCAAGAGCCAGACATGCAATACACAAACCTAGCAGAGGCACACTGGATGGTTAGGCAAGAAAATACCTACTTTCTAAAAGTGGTATTTTCAAACACGGAATGTAAAAATTACCCACACTAAAAGATGAACTTTAACATTCTGAGTTCAGGCACACTAAACTTTATTTTTCCATTTTGTTCCCAGGGTCAGTTATGTTTATAAGGTGTTATACACAAACTGCCCCTTCTGGCCTATGGGAATAGATAGCCTTGCAATAGTGAAAAACACAATTGGCAGTATTTCACTATCAGGACATGCCACACACATCAGGGCATGTCCTATCTTTCACATACAGTGCACCCTGTCCACAGGGGTAACTTGGGCCTACCTTAGGGGTGACTAACATGCAGAGAAGGGAAGGTTTCGGGACTGGCAAGTGTATGCACTTGCCAAGTCGACATGGCAGTCCCAGACTGCACACAGGCTCTGCAATGGAAGGCCTCAGCCACATTTTACAAGCTGCTTCTGTGGGTGGCACAATCAGTACTGCTAGCGCACCAGCAGCATTTGATCTACAGGCCCTGGGCACACATGGTGCACTGTACTAGGGTCTGACAAATAAATCAATTAACCAATCATGGAATCACTAATCCATAAAAACAATTTACAACAGGGAGCACTTGCACTTTGCCACTGAACAGCAGTGGCAAAGTGCCCAAAGCATCGAGACCAGCAAAAATACAGGAGGCAACCGCAAAAAATGGAAGGGAGTCCCACGCCAATGGTGCCAACTCCAACACGTGTCCCCTCCAGCTGAAATGTGGGGAGAACTACCCACCCTCTTGGGAGTTCTCTTCACTAAAGTGGAAAAACCTGGACAGACCATCAGCATTGGCGTGCTCTGTACCAGGGCGGTGTTCCACCGTAAAGTCCATCCCTTGTAGGGAAATAGACCACCTCAACAGTTTTGGATTCTAACCCTTCATCTGCATCAACCATCTGAAGGGCCTGTGGCCTGTCTGAACCCGGAAGTGAGTCCCAAACAAGCATGGTCTCACCTTCTTCAGTGCCCAGAACGCAGCAAATGCCTCACACTCAATCGCACTCCACCTCTGTTCCAGTGGAAGTAACCTCCTACTAATGAAGGGTACAGGTTGGTCTAGTCCCTCTTCATTCAACTGTGAGAGCACAACCCCCACACCATGCTCATAAGCATCTGTCTGCACAATGAATTCCCTAGAGAAGTCGGACACCTGAAGCACGGGCGCCATGCACATGGCAGATTTCAGGACATCAAAAATTTTCTGACAGGCGTCAATTCCTGGAAGTCAGCTCTGTCAAGGCTGAAAAAATGCTGCCATACCCCTTGACAAACCTCCTGTAATACCCTGTGAGTTCTAAAAAGTCTCTCACCTCTGTCTAGGTCTTGGGGTTTCCTAAGCCAGAATGGTATCAATCTTGGGCTATAGGGGTGCCACCTGGCTTCTCCCAACCTGGTGCTCCAAGTACACCACGGAACCCTGCCCGATCTGGCACTTACTCACCTTGATCGTGATGCCTGCCATCCGCAGCGCCTTCAACACTTCCTAGAGGTGGTGCAGATGTTCCTCCCAAATGGCACTGAACACTGCAATGTCATCCAGGTAGACGACACTGAATTCTTCCAGTCCAGCCAACACCTGGTTGACCAACCTCTAAAAGGTGGCAGTGGCATTCTTCATCCCAAAGGGCATCACCCAGAATTGGTAGTGGCCATCTGGTGTTGGAGAATGCTGACCTCTCTCTTGCCCCATCAGTTAAGGCGATCTGCCAGTACCCAGACGTTAAGTCAAACGTACTGAGATACCGGGCAGCCCTCAACTGATCACTGAGCTCATCAGCTCTAGGGATGGGGTGTGCGCCAGTCCTGGTGACTGGATTGAGCCCTTGGTAGTCCACACAGAGTTCGGGTGTGGCACAGGGATGCAGCAGCTTTTTAGGACCATGACCACTGGCCTGGCCCAAGGGCTGTTTGAGGACTCAATCACCCCTAGCACTAACATCTTGGAAACCTCCTACTTGATGCAAGCTCTGATCCTGTCAGTCACTCTGTAAGTCTTATGTTTTACTAGAGGACTGTCCCCAGTGTCCACAACATGAACGCCCCATTGAGTGACACTGGGGGTTAGGGAGAACAGATCAGAAAACAGCTCCAACAGTTGGCGGCAGTCATTCTGTTGCTCAGGGGTCAGGGCGGTAGAGAGGCTCACACCGTCCACTGACCCATCTTGCTTCTGGGAAGACAGGAGGTCAGAAAGGGGCTCAGTCTCCTCTTCTATCCCAGCATCTGTTGCTAGGAGCATCCCCACTTCGAACCTCTCCAAGTGGGGCTTCAGGCAGTTCACATGCAGGACACGCAAAGGGTTCTTAGGAGACTGCAAGTCCACCAGGTAGGTGACATTACTCTTGCGCTCCACCACCTCAAATGGTCCGGTCCACTTATCCTGGAGCGCACAAGGCTCCACTTGGGCCATAAACCAAACTTTCTGTCCAGGCTGAAACTCGATCAGAGTTGCATTCTGATCATACCAACGTTTAATCTCCTCTTGGCTGGCTTCCAGATTTGCCTGAGCGAGTTGTCTGAAACACCTAGTCTGGTTTCTGAAGGCCAGCATGTAGCCATATACATCCTGGGGAGGATTATTCGGAGCTTTCTTCCAGCCTTCTTTCACCAAACTCAGAGGTTCTCTCACAGGATGGCTGTACAGCATTTCAAAGGGACTGAACCCTAAGGACTTCTGTGGCACCTCTCTGTAAGCAAACAGAAGGCAAGAGGATGCCCACTTACTCCTCATGGGTTCCTCAAGACCTATAATCATGCCCTTCAGGGTCCAGTTGAATCTCTCAACCAGCCCGTTACCTTGGGAGTGGTAAGGAGTGGTGAACTTAAAGGTTATACCGCACTCCTACCACATGGACTTCATATACTTAGATATGAAGTTGGCACCGCAGTCTGACACCACCTCGCTGTGGAACCCCACACGGGAGAAAATCGCATGAAAGCACGACCCACTGCGGGGGCCATCGCAGTCCAGAGAGGGATGGCTTCCGGGTACCGGGTGGCATGGTCCACCAAGATCAGAATTAACCTGTTGCCCATAGCTGTCTTGGGATCCAGAGGCCCCACAATGTCAATACCTGCCCTTTCAAAGACTCCCTTTGGGAAAGGTTGGAGAGGAGCCTTGTGCTTCCTCCCACTCTTATCACTTGTCTGGCAAGTCTGAGAAGTCATGAAATGAGTATCCAAACTCTTGCGCATTTGGGGCCAGTAAAAGTGGGTGACAAGCCTTTCAAAGGTCTTATCTTGCCCCAAATGTCCTGCTAAAGGCACATCATGAGCCAGACCCAGTAGGAAGGCTCTGAAGTGCTGGGGTACCACCAGCACACCGGCTGACCAAGTCTCAGCAACCTTAGGCTCGCTATACAGGAGACCATTCTCCCAGTATATCCAATGTGATCCAGCATGATCACTTGCTACCTGGTTTGCAGCCTGTTGCCGCAAACCAACAAGAAAAGGGCACTTCTTCTGCTCCTCGCAGAACTCTTCCCTGGAGGGGCCTCTTTCCTGCTGCCAATGGGTCAGCTCAGGCAGGTCCTCCAGTTCAGCCACTTGTTCCCCTGTAGGCTCCAGGGCATCCCGCTCAAGGTTTGCCTCCTCCTGGACTGTGGGATCTTCAGGGGCCGGTTTCCCGTGCCCCCTGCCTTTTCTCTTTAAGGCAGGCACCTGGGCCACTTTTTTTGTCTCCAGGTCCTCTTAAATAGCCTTACCAGCTGCCATTGACCATGTGGTCACACACGCCCACTTAGGCAGACCCAATATCTCCAAATGAGACCTACGTTCCACCTTCACCCAAGGGGAGTCCTCCGAATCATTGCCTAGCAGACAGTCAACATGCATGGATGGGCTCACAGCTACTTGAAAGGTTCCTGAGACCCCCCCCCCCACTCAAAGGGAACCTGTGCCACCTTGCAGTGGCACTCTGAATTGTCAGTGGCAACTACCGGGTAGAATGCGTTGGGGATCACCTTCTCTTCAGACACCAGCCGACAACTGACAGCTGTCACACTGGCTCCATGTCTCTCAGAGCCTTCACCCTATGGCCATTAATGGTCACCCACTACCTGTACTTCTTTGTGTCATCATGCAGCTGAGTCCTAGGGACGATTTTACTTGCTTCTAAAGAGACTAGGGACATCTCTGTGGCACCCCACCCAGCTTGGGCACCAACTCCTCCCCCAAGGCTACACTAGCCATTTCCCGGGGGGGGGGTGCAACAGTGGGTGCAGTGGGTGCAGTGGTCACCGTGTTAGGATACTTGGGACTTCCTTGAAAGTGACCCACCTGACCACAACGAAAACATGTCTTGGGACACCTTTGAACAGTTCTACCTGTCGGGACCCATGGTCTCTTCTCATTGGGAGGCAGGGAACCTTTTACTTGGCTCCCTTGGGGATTACTTTGGGGGCCTTTCTAGAACTCCTTCTGTTTACCCTAGAGCCCCCACTCTTCTGCTGGGGACACTGCCCACCTTTGGCGAAGACTCCCACATGACCCTTGTGGACCCTGGTACTAACCAAGTGTTCCACCTTAACAGCAAGCTTTCTGGGATCAGTCAGCTTACTATCAATCAGGTGCTGGCATAGCTCTGGAAAACAACTACTGAACAAGTGCTCCCATGCAATCAACTCATAGAGCTCCTTAAAATCATTTACTTTGCTACCCTTCACCCAACAATCCAATGCTCTGCAAAACAAAGACACATACTCTACCCAGGTACTAGACTCCAGTTTCTTGCAATTTCTGAATTTCTGCCTATAAAGCTTTGGGGTCAATCCATACCTGGCTACTATGGCTTCCTTCATGGGGGCATAGGACATTTGATCCTCAGTGGGCAGAGCTAGTAAGGTTTCCCTTCCTTCACCCATCAAGAGGTTCCACAACCCCGCTCCCCAATCTCTCTCAGGGATTCTATGGGACATCATGGCTACCTCATACGCTTTAAACCACTGCCCAATGTCCTCATGCTTCATAAATTCCTTAATAACTTCTTTGGGAATGTATACTTTTCCTTCTACAGGCACTGATGGTGCGCTGTTACCAGAGGGAGTGATCTCTAAGCTCTTTGCTTTCAGCTCCAGCTCCCTCAACACTCTCTCATGCACTAAAAGCATCTCCTTTTCTTCCATGGCTAACCTCTTATTTTCCAACTCTAATTTCTTAGTTTCTATGTTATCCTGAATACCCTGTTTAAGCCTGGCTAGTTCCATCTCACGCACTCTGCTTCTTTCCCTGTCCTCCAACTCTTCTGGGGACAGGCCCTTTGAAGAAACACTGCTGCCCACCCTGGAAGGCACTTTCCCCCCAGTCAGGCCCAATGGCCCCTCCTGTTGCCCATCTAAATTCTCTACCTCCTCCCTTGGTTCTTCAGGATGCTCACTGGCATCTCATAGAGATTTTAAATGTCTTGCAAACAGCTTTGAGGTGTGGCACAGTGTAGGTATCAACCCTTTCTTCTTCAAACTCAATATCCACAGATGCAATGGATGCTGCTTTACTCATGGTGAAAAATTGGCAATTCTCAAAAAATAGAAGTACTAGGACAAATTCTACCAAAAATGTATGGGATCGTATAATGGTCTGCACTCACTAGTAGTGTATACCAATCACTGTATGTAAATCACAAATGCAAGTCCAAATCCTCACCGCTGACCACCTGTATTAGAAATGGGGGTCTCTAGTTGGCAGAGGTAGGTACCTTTGTCCAAATAGGGACCCTTGCTTCTAGTTAGGGTGAGGGGGATACACTCCTAAAATAACCCCTGCTCACCCCCTTGGTAGCTTAGCACCAGCAGAGAGGCTTATCTCAGAGGCAGTGTGTAAAGCATTTGTGAACACATACAGTAATACTGCGAAAACACTGCAAATGGAACCCACACCAGTTTAGAAAAATAAGTCATCTTTATCTAAACCAAGACAAGACCAAACGACAAAATCCACAATACAGAATCAAAAATAAGGCTCTTAAATGGTAGAAATAGTTCAGTTCAATGCAAGTTGTAAATGCAACACTTTTCCCACAAAGTACCATAGATGCATCATGCAAAACAAACAAAAGGGGCGCAGGGAAGGTGATGTGTCAGTTCCTTGCTTCGGGGAGGCGATGCATCTGTTCCTTACTGCAGCACAGGGGAGCCTGTTCCTTACGGAGAGGAGGGGATGCGTCTGTTTCTTACTGCACTTCGTTTACGATGCGACAATATGGTGCCTCGATGCGTGGCGATGATCCAGTGCGATGCGACAAAATGGTGGCTCGATGCAATGCAATGATCCGGTACAATGCATGAACTTTTGTAGCCGCACGGCAGGTGCTGCGATGATTTTCTCGGCAATTCGTCGGGACCCGGTGTGGATGCAGCGTGCTTATTCTCCATGGCTCGGTGGTGCGTCAGTACCAGGTGCGGATGTATCACGCTTCTTACCCGTGGCTCAGCGATACGTCGGAAACAGGTGCGGATGTGACACACTTTATCCTCATTGCGCTGATCTTCCAGCTTCAAGCAACAAACAGTCTCTAGAGGTCCTAACGAGCAGGCACCTCTTTGCAGGTTGAAATTCCCAGCAAGGAAATTCAGGGGAGCTGGTGGTGAAGCCTTTGTGTCCCTGAGAATTCAGAACAGGAGGCAAGCTCAGTTTCAAGCCTTGGTGACAAAGCAACCAGCAAAGTTCTTTTTCTCCTTTCCTTGGCAGCAGGCAGCCACTGCAGGTCAACCCCAGACAGCAAACAGCACAGGGGCAGTATTCCTCCTCAGCTTCTCCAGCTCTTCTTCTTGGCAAACGTTCCTCTTGATTTCCCAGAAATGATCTAAAGTTCTGAGGTCTGGGTCCCACTTTTTTATACACACTTGTCCTTTGTTCTCTGAAGGCAGAGAGTGTATGTACCCAGCCAAAACCACTTCTGTCCTCACTGGTGTAGCTTCCTGACAGGAGTTGGAGACAGCATTGTTGAAAGCAGACCTGGCACAGGTAGGTGAAAGGAAATCTCCTCCCCTCTACACCATTCAGCCCAGCCCTGACTCATCAGACTGCTGGGGCCACTGCCCTCCTCCAGCCCCTGTCACTCACAAGCCAGACATGCAATACACAAGCCCAGCAGAGGCACACTGGATGGTTAGGCAAGAAAATACCTACTTTTTAAAAGTGGTATTTTCAAACACAGAATGTAAAAATCACCCACACTAATAGATGCACTTCAACATTCTGAATTCAGGCATACTAAACCTTATTTTTCTATCTTGTTCCTAGGATCAGTTATGTTTAAAAGATGTTATAAACCAACTGCCCATTCTGGCCTATGGGAGCAGATAGGCTTGCAATAGTGAAAAACAACATTTGCAGTATTTCACTATCAGGACATGCCACACACAGCAGGGCATGTCCTACCTTTCACATACAATGCACCCTGCCCACAGGGGTACCTTGGCCTACCTTAGGGGTGACTAACTTAGAAAAGAGAAGGTTTAGGGACTGGCGAGTGTGTGCACCCTGCCCACAGGGGTACCTTGGCCTACCTTAGGGGTGACTAACTTAGAAAAGGGAAGGTTTAGGGACTGGCGAGTGTGTGCAGTTGCAAAGTCGACATGGCAGTCCCAGACTGCACACAGGCTCTGCAAAGGCAGGCCTGAGCCACATTTTACAAACTGCTTCTGTGGGTGGCACAATCAGTGCTGCTAGCCCACCTGCAGCATTTGATCTACATGCCCTGGGAACACATGGTGCACTGTACTAGGGTTTGACAAGTAAATCAAATAACCAATCATGGAATTACTACTCCCTAACAACAATTTACAACAGGGAGCACTTGCACTTTGGCACTGAACAGCAGTGGCAAAGTACCCAAAACATCTAGACCAGCAAAAACACTGGTGGCAGCAGCAAAAAATGGAAGGGAGACCCACGCCAATTGTGCCAAGTTTAACACAAATAATCTGACTTCTACACACTATGACAGGCTGCGAGGACTTGGACATGATGATCAGCATAGATTTCAACCTTGAACTTTCCTAAATGTGCCCTGCACAATCTATCTTGTTTGATTTCTTAACATATAATGTACTCCTCTTTCTATGTTTTTATTGTTCCTTTCCTCAGTTAATCCTGGTATGAGCCTGTTAGCACTTGAGCGTATGACATTCTAGTTATTTGTGTGAGTTGCAGCATTGACCTATTATCCAGAGCGCTTTGCATGTTGTTGCTATGGTTTGCCCATTTAAACAGGCCTCACTGGATTTGGATATTTTACCTTAAGTGAGATAGTGTACTGGACATTGGGATAGTTGATCAGAGACCTTTAAGTCATGCTATTATTTTCCTTGTTGAAAATGACCTAATAAAAAGTATTCAAACAGAAGGAACTGCTAGTCAGGGTCAAGCCCAGCTTGTGTAAAACCTGTGCATTAAAATTAGTTGCAAACACTGTTTGTACCTGATTTTAAACTTACTGAAACATCTGGAAAGATGACTTTCATTTTAGGTCTTGCCTACAGACAGTTTTTGCAGATATCCTTGTCTGAACAATATAATACATAGGGTGGTCTTTTGGTCAAACCCATAATTATAATTGGATGGTTTCTATTTAGCTCCTGTTGCTTCTCCCACCTCATCTCTTTATTAAAACTGCACTTCCATCAACCAGTTTTCCCTCTTCAGCCACCTCCTGCTCAGTGAACCATCATCTGATGTATTGGCAGGCGGCAATCTTAATTTTTTTTTTTGTTGTAAATTTTTTTTTATTGAGAATTTGCAGGAAAAAAAAGAAGAGAGTAAAGCAAAAATTATACAGGCGACAATCCCGCAATATTCCCCACACAGGGGGTGCTGTAGAATGCTCAAACAAAGGAGGCAAGGGGAGGGAGCATAATGTAACAATAAAGTGCAGGTGTCAGAGTCAATGCATGCCGAAAAGCAGAAAGACAAACAGGCTCAAACCCCTTCTCGGTCAGACGACTGGTAACAGTCTTGCAATGGGTAGCGGCGAACCCCACAGGGGAATAGTGTCACGGAAGGCTCAAACAGCTATTAACCTCCAGAGGCTATGCGGTGCCACAACAGGTAACAACCAACACTCCCAACCAAGCTCCCCCCCCTCCTCCCCCTACCCCCCCCCCCTGGTGGTGGCGACATCACACACATGCACTCCAAGCCCCTCAATCCTACCATCTGCTTAAATCTGGAAAAGGTGAAGAGCACGAAACGCGGAGGGGCAGACCGCAGAGGGCAGGCCTCGTGATAGGAAGCGGACCAGAGGGCCCCATTGGAACAGGAAATTAAAGAAAATTGCCCAGGAAGATGTCCGACATTCTCTCCATGCTCAGTAGCCGTCATATTCTCGCGTGCCATAGTGATATAGCCGGGACATTCGGTTTCTTCCAGGCTGCCGCCAGCGTAAGTTTGGCCGCTCCAAGGCAGAGCCATAGGGTACGTTTGTCCGCTGTAGTTTGATGTTCTAGCATCGGATCGCGGAGCCCTAACAGGACATGAGCCATCGATTCCGGAATCGGATAACCCAGGATGTCCTTGATATGGGACAGGATCTCAGCCCAGAATGGGCGGATAGTCGGGCTGTCCCACCAAATATGGCGGAAGTCTGCCAACATACCACAGCCCCTCCAACACCTGTCCGAGGAGGCCGGAAATATCCGATGCAGCTTGGACGGGTAGAGGTACCAATCGAACATGAGCTTTAGGTGAGCCTCTCTGAGGTCCACCGAATGGTTGTGTGCCGCTATATCTCGCCAGAGACTTTTCCATTCACTGTCAGGAACGTCTCGGCCCAGAAGAACCTCCCAGTGTTCCATATAGCGGGGACAGGGAGATACCGCAGTGGCCAGCAGCAGCCAATATAAGAAGGAAATCATCCCCTTCATAGTAGAAGTGCGGAGAATAAAGGCCTCAAATGGTGAAAGCAGCCTCGTGGTGGTGTCTCCCATGCCCGCTGAGTTTGCCCAGTGAAGGAGCTGGTTGTGGTGGAAGCGTTCAGTGGCCGGGATCCCATAGTCTCGCATGCAGCTATGAAAAGTGAGAGGCTCCGTTCCGTGGAATAAATGCGTGAGGGCTCTACATCCTCCCTCTCTCCATAGTCTGAAGGGTCCCTCCCGCAAAGCCGGCGGGAAGGCCGGATTAAAGTGTATGGGGGTAAAGGGGGACGGAAACGTGGTCCAGCGGTCATCACCGGAGACCGTATCCCACACCTTCAAGAACGTGCTAGTGGGAGTGCTGATATAGGCATTCTTGGGTCGATCCACCTTAGGTTTCCAGGCCAAATCCCAGATCGACCTCCCAGCCACACTCCTATCCATATGCAGCCAGTGTTTCTCTGAGAGCTGCTGGGACCATTCCACCAGTACCCTCTGCTGCGCGGCTTTATAGTACGGGTGCATGTCACGAAGCCCCACTCCACCCTCCTTTCGCGGCCGTCGCAGCGTCGCGAAGGAGAAGCGCGCCCGTCCACCCTGCCACACAAACCTCAGCATCAAGGTTTTAAGGTGCCGGAAAAAATCCAACTCTATCGGGATGGGTAGAGCCTGGAAAAGATATAGGAATTTAGGGAGGAGGACCATCTTGAGAGCATGGATCCTGCCAAGCCATGAGATATACTTTGGCTTCCACCGATCCAGGTCTGCTCGTACCGCTGCTAGCATTGGGGGAAAGTTAGCTGAGAACAGTGATCCTATGATAGGTGTCAGCCGAACTCCCAGGTACAACTGAGAGGCAGATGCCCATGACAAGGGCGTGAGCAAGTGCACCCGCTCCACCTCTGCTGGCAGAAGAGTCAGGTTCAGTATGTATGATTTGTCAAAGTTGACCTTGAACCCCGCCACTGCTTCATATTCTGATAGCACCGTTTGAATATTTGGCAAAGAGTGAGCCGGGTCCCCCACCGATAACAGCACATCATGCGCAAAGAGGGAAATTTTGTGCTGCTCACCTGTAAAGGGAAGGCCCTCGATTTGTTCCTTCTCCTGCACCGCAAGAGCCAGAGGCTCGATACTCAGGGCAAAAAGGAGAGGGGAGAGAGGACAACCCTGCCTCGTTCCCCGTGAGTGAGGGAAGCTAGCAGACCGATGCCCGTTGATCACCACCCGAGAGCTGGGGCTGCTATAATTGGCACGGATCATTGTTATGAACTGGTGTGAAAAGCCGAAGTCGTCCAGGGTGCGGAACAGGAATCCCCAGTTAACGCGGTCAAAGGCTTTTTCCTCCGCGTCGAGCCCCACCAGTATCGCCGGGATGCGAAACCTGCTGGCCTTCTCTATCAGATGTATTACCCGCCTCAGGTTGTCATGTGTCTGTCATCCCTTTATGAACCCGGGCTGGTCTGGGTGAATGAGGGCCGGCATCAAGTCCTGAATCCTGCGTGCGATGATAGAGGAGTACAATTTTGCATCGATATTGAGGAGAGCTATCAGGCGATACGACAAGCACTTGGAGGGATCCTTCCCCGGTTTGGGGAGCACGGTTATCATGGCCTCGGCCATGGTCCCAGAGGTCATCCCTGTGACCGCCATTTCATTGAAGAGGGAGACTAGATAATCACACAATTCCGTCGCAAACGATTTATAAAAAAGGGCAGTGTAGCCGTCCGGGCCCGGAGCCTTATGGAGCTTCAGGGCCTTGATTGCGTCCAACACCTCCGGTCTGGAGATGGGGGCAGTCAGAAGCTCATTCCACTCTTTAGAGACCTGCGGTATGGGGAGGCCAGCCAGGAACCTGTCTTGAGCTTCCTGATCTAGAGTGTCGCCCTCATAAAGCGCAGCATAGAAGCGGCCAAAGATATCCGCCTTGTCCGCATCCCGATGCTGCAGAGACCCCACCGGGTCCTTGATCCCTCCAATGTATTCCCTCTCTCGCTTATCCCGGAGCTGGCGGGCCAAGTGCCATCCCACCTTGTTCCCCTGTGCGTAGGAAACACGTCGCAGTGGCAAGAGAGTAAATTCAGCCCGATTGTTGTAGTGGGCCTTCAATTTGCCCCGCACAGCTCTCAGGGGACGGAGGGTCGCCCTAGACGGGTTCAATTTGTGTGCCTGTTCCAACACCGCTAGCTCCACCTCTAAGTCCTCCCGTTCCTTCCGTCTCAATTTATTGAGGTTCGCATTGAGACCCAAGCAAGTGCCCCTCAGCGAAGCCTTGCAAGCGTCCCACGTGTTGAACACTGAAGTGTCCGATGCCGGGTTAAGAGCCAGGAACTCCCAGATGGCCTTCCGCAGCTCCTTGCAGGAGGCATCGTCCCGGACAAGCGCAGCTGGGAAGTACCACTTACGCATACCGCCCCCCCCCACCGACCAATGCAGCCCGAGAACCAGCAGGCTATGATCAGACACGGAAAGCGGAAAAACGCTGGAGTCACGGACATCTCCCCGAAGGGCCTGGCTCCAAAAAATATGGTCTAAGCGGGAGTAGGAATGGTGGGCGTGGGAGAAGAAGGTATAGTCTCGGGCCTGGGGATGCAAGAAGCGCCAGCCGTCAATCAATCCCAATCCACCCACCAGGCGCTGCGTTTCGGCGGAGAAGACACCGGCGTCCGCCCTCTGAGCCCGGGAGCTGTCCAGGTCCTTGTCCCAGACCATGTTAAAATCACCCAATAAGAACAAATGCCCTTCCACAAAATACCCCACCTTATCCAACACGTCCTGGAGAAAGCTATTCTGCTTGGCATTGGGAACATATACCACTACAAAAGTGCACAATCTGCCGTACGGTAGGGAGACAAAATATCGAAATTTAAATATCGATATACAATAATATCGATGTTTTAATTTCGATGGTATAGAATATCGATGTCTAGAATATCGACAGACAGAATATCGTTTTTATGGTATGTATGTTACTAATATCGAAATTTAATAATATCGAAATTATGTTTAGTGTTTTGTATTTTATTATGTTGTTTATATGTTTGTAAAATATGTTACTAAATGTATGTTTGAAAATTTGTAATTTTTTTTACATTTTGCGTTTTAGTATCAGAGCGGGTTGTGGGTTAATAGGGGAATAGGGTGGGAAGTAATTTAATAATAATTAATTAATTAATAAATATTTTATAATATTTTTAAATAATAATTAATTGGTAATTAATTATTAATAATTATTTAATTAAAATAATTAGAGTTAATGTGCTAATATAATTTATTTTTGTTATTGTTAATTAATAATTAATTGGTAATTAATTTATATTAATTAGTTAATTACATTAGAATTAATGTGCAAATAAATAGAATATTTGTTATTGGTAATTAATAATTAATTGGTAATTAATTAATATTAATTAGTTAAGTAGAATAATTAGAGTTAATGTGCTAATATATGTCATTTTTTTAATTGTTAATTAATTAGTAATAAAATAATATTAATTATTTAATTAAATTAATTAGTAATTTTTATTCCTATGCTATCCAACGCTTTCCCTACTGTTGCACCCTCTGGAGTAGGAATAGTAATTTTTACCCCTACGCTATCCAACCTTTTCCCTACTGTTGCGCCCTCTGGAGTAGGAATAGTAATTTTTACCCCTACGCTATCCAACCTTTTCCCTACTGTTGTACCCTCTGGAGTAGGAATAGTAATTTAAACCCCTACGCTATCCAACGCTTTCCCTACTGTTGCACCTTCTGGTGTGGGAATAGTCATTTTTACCCCTACGCTATCCAACGCTTTCCCTACTGTTGCACCCTCTGGAGTGGGAATAGTAATTTTTACCCCTACGCTATCCAACGCTTTCCCTACTGTTGCACCCTCTGGAGTGGGAATAGTAATTTTTACCCCTACGCTATCCAACCTTTTCCCTACTGTTGCACCCTCTGGAGTAGGAATAGTAATTTTTACTCCTACGCTATCCAACGCTTTCCCTACTGTTGCACCCTCTGGTGTGGGAATAGTAATTTTACCCCTACGCTATCCAACGCTTTCCCTACTGTTGCACCCTCTGGAGTAGGAATAGTAATTTTTACTCCTACGCTATCCAATGCTTTCCCTACTGTTGCACTCTCTGGTGTGGCAATAGTAATTTTTACACCTACGCTATCCAACGCTTTCCCTACTGTTCCATCCTCTGGAGTGGGAATAGTAATTTTTACCCTAACGCTATCCAACCTTTCCCCTACTGTTGCACCCTCTGGAGTATGAATAGTAATTTTTACCCCTACGCTATCCAAACTTTTCCCTACTGTTACACCCTCTGGAGTAGGAATAGTAATTTTTACCCCTACGCTATCCAACGCTTTCCCTACTGTTGCACCCTCTGGTGTGGTAATAGTAATTTTTACCCCTACGCTATCCAACGCTTACCCTACAGTTGCACCCTCTGGAGTGGGAATACTAATTTTTACCCCTACACTATCCAACGCTTTCCCTACTGTTGCACCCTCTGGAGTAGGAATAGTAATTTTTACCCCTACGCTATCCAACGCTTTCCCTACTGTTGCACCCTCTGGAGTGGGAATAGTAATGTAAACCCCTACGCTATCCAACGCTTTTACTACTGTTGCAATATGTGTAGTAAGTATATATATTAATTTAGATGTACACTTTTAAATTCATTTTAAATGTATATGTATTAGTTATTCATTTTTAAATATGTTTGAATGTTTTAATGTAATAATAGTAAAATTATATGTATTTTTAAATTATTTTTACATTATTAATACATTTAAATAAAAAAACGATATATTTATTTTCCGATATTTTTGTACTTACCTTTATGAAGATATAACTCCGATATTTTTGCTGTTGATATTTTTGTGTCGATATTTTGGTATGTAGATATTCTGTCTGTCGATAATATGTCAGACATTCCTGCCGTACAGCAACCCCTTCACCATCAACCAGCGACCGTCTTTATCACTACACACCCCTATAGGCTGGAAATGAAGGGACGCCCGAAAGAGAAGAGCCACCCCCCTATGTTTGGTGGGGGCAGAAGATCTGTAGATGAGAGGGAAGTGTTTGTGTCGGAGCTGAAGCTCATCCCTTCATGCCAGATGGGTCTCCTGGAGGCCCACTACATCAAGGTGATGGTCAGACAGATATTTCCAAAGTTTCTGGCGTTTCTGCGGGGAGTTGAGACCCTTCGCATTCCATGTGCCAATGCTAACAGGCATGAGGAGTCAATAGGCCCCGTTGCTGTGCACTCGATGTGGTAACCCGACCCCGCCCCTTCCCCTTCAAAGGCATCCAGGTGTCCCCCCGGGTCCCAGTCCCTCTCAGCAAATCCCCGACCAATCCCTCCTCTCCACTCTCCCCCCTCTGGCCCCAAGCCCCAAGGACCTCCCCATCCCAATCACACATCAGCAAAAAAGAATTTTTAACCAGAGCGAAAAACCAGTGGTAGCATCCGCATAAGAACCCAGAATTCAAAGGCCCACGTGACTCTCCTCCAGAGGGGATAACACACATAACAAGCATCCATCGGTCGCCACCACCCCCCTGTCCACCCCAACCCGACCCCCAACTACCCCCCGCTCAGTCCACCCCCAAAGCCCTCCACCCCCCATCCCCCCCCAACAAACAAGCAAACAAGAAAAAAGTACTTAACAGTCCCAGATTGTAGGAGTCCGTAGAATGCTCCCTGGGCTGGGGTCGGGAACCCACCAAAGGTTCACCCAGGGCCACGGTCCGGGGTGTCTTCTCAAAAAGTACACACATACCCACGGTACCTGAGGTCACGTGCCCCTCCATCACCATGCGGCCATCAGCCCGAGGATCAGGTAGCCCCGAAGCTCTGCTGGGAAGACATCAACGTCGCCGAAGCCACTGACGCCACCGCCACCCCCCTTTCCTGCAGGCTAGTCGTGCGGTCAGGCCGTCTGCGATCCGTCTCCGAACCCACTCTGTGCCATGAGGAGGATCTTCGCCGTCTGCGCCAGCTTATTTTGCCACCTAAAGACAATGCGAAAGGGATGACCCCACGAGTAGGAAATGTTATGCTCTCGCAGAAAGGCGGTCACCGGGCGGAACTCGCGCCTCTTTTGGAGTGTCGTGGCTGCCAGGTCCTGGTAAAGTTGAGGACGGTGCTCACGGAATTGCAGGGACGGAATGTCCCACGCTTTTCACAGGATACGCTCCTTCAACTGGAAGTCATGCACGCAGACTAGTATGTCAGGGGGTGGCCCTCCACCTCTCCTAGGCAGACCCACCCTGTGGACTCTGTCCATCCTGATTTCATGCAAATCCTCCTCGCCCAGTATCTGCAAGAAGAGTGCCTGTACATAGCCGCGTAGGTCGCCTGCTTCGCCGTCCCACGGCACCGCCCGTATGCAGATGTTGTTCCTACGGGAACGGTTCTCCAGATCTTCCGCGTGGGCCTGTAGGTCTAAGTTCTGCTCCATGAGCCGAAGCACATCCTGCTGCAATTGGTGGACATCATTTGCCATGCTCAAATCGTGATCCTCTAATGTAGCCACTCGCTCCCCGATTCCGTCCACGTCCCTCCGCACTTCGCGGAGGTCTGATGCCAGTTGAGCGCGGAGCTCAGAGATATCCTCCTTTATAGACGCGAAGAGTTTCGTCATGAAAGCCTTGGTAGCAGGGGCCTCATCATCTTTCTGCCCAGGCGAAGCGCTAGGGCCAGGGGACACAGGTTGTTGGGAACCCTTGGACGGGCCATCCTTGCCGGGCTTCCCTTTGCGCAGCGAGGTGAAGGACTGGGTTCTTTAAGACCCAGCGGTGCCAGGGCACAACACCTGAAACCTTCGTGGGTAACCTGCTCCGGCGTATGAATCACAGAGACACGGGACACTTCCTTCGACGTCAAAGATTCAAGGTTTATTTGCTGCAGGGAACACAGAGATCACGGCAAGTACACAGCGTGCAACTTGGGGAGACTGCTTCAAATTGGTTCTGTGGATCGCTCCTTTTATACAGTTTTTACCCATACGATAACATTGAACACAAAAGTTTACAACCCGGTTCCCACCATTATCCCCCAGAGGGGTCACTTTGGTCACTTTGAAACACATGAGGTCCGGAACATAAGTGCGGAAACATTTGGCGGTTCCCAACTGTAAAAACCATCTTCCCACCATTAGCAAATTCCAATCAGCAGTAAAACAGATCGAAATAGGAACAAAGACAGGTGCAGAGGAAGACGGAGACAGTGGGGAGATCGGAAAGGGTGTAAAAGGGGAGGTATCGGGAAACACGAGATACAGGCATCAAAGGGACGTGCCTAATGAGATGCACGGCTGAGACAATAAGTCCGTGCGGCAAGATGAGCCTCGAGCGGCGCCATCTGCTTTACAGTAGCATCCCCCTCGTCATAAAGGCACTTACAAAGAACATGTGTCTTCCGCTAATATCTTGGGAGTCCCAGGGTCGCGAAGCGGACAACGTCCGTTCGCTGGCTACTTGAGGGCAAGAGACAAAATGGATGCCGTATCTAAGATGGAACCCGTGGGTACAGACGAAAAACCCACATAACAAACGAACGGTTTAAGTTAGCACAGTGAAACTGCGCACACTTACTGAACTCGTCATTTGCGGTTCATAGATACCAGACTCGACCATATTCGTGCGAGTTAAAAACACCACTTACAATTGTCACGGAACCTCAGACGCTCCTTTTGCCCTCATGTAGGCAAGCACTAATCGGAATCATATTCGATATTCATCAGACCATCGAGATGTTGCTGTAGCATAGCTCTGTCCAACCGAGTCCCCTTGGTAGCAGATGGTTGTCTCATACACGTTGTAGCACAGAGGCCACATAAGGCAGGACCACACTGCACACAAAGGCAACACGTGAACAGGAACACTACAACGACTCCGATGATCATCAGAATCTTCCAACCCCAAGTCGACATCAGGCCCCAAAACCATCCAAGTAGCGTCCAATCCCCTACATCCACGTGTATGGATTCGGAGATCTTATGCAACCTCGAGATGGCTTGATAGACAGTAGGAGCATTATCTGGAATGAAAATGCAGCAGCTCGAATGGATCACCTTACATACCCCACCTCGATCCGCTAAGATGACATCTAAAACCATACGGTTTTGTAACGTCATAAGTCTCTCCGCCTGAAGTTCTGTGGTGATATTACCAAGGGCACTGGCAGTAATATTAGCTGTCGATTCTACCACTCGAGTCAACTGTCTCAGGTTCCTACTATTGACCATAGGTCCCCAAAACGGGAGGAAACCCTTGAAAAAGTCTCCTGCCTCTTGACCGGCAGTATCCTCTTCGCTAATTACGCCTCGCACAACTCTAGTCTTATGATAATCGGCATCTACAGTGAACGTCGGAGGCAACAGATTTGCAATAAAACATGAGCCCATGAAGTCTGCGGGCAACCATGTGTATGCACGATCATAACAGATAAAGTATGTACCCTTGGCAGCCAGAAACACAGGGGACGAGGACATCGGCAGAATGTAATTTTCAGTGCAAGCACTTGCTCCAAGTCGGGCTTGCGATCTTCGGCCACGACCCATAAGACAAAAATTACCAGTGTGGGGTACGACCCATATCGGAGGCGAGCTTTTAAGCTGCTTTTCGCTAGTGAACACACTATATTCACCTCTACTTAGGACTCTATAGGCTTGTACCTCTTCTTCGGGAATAAGCGAAGGATCATAGATATCACTATCTAAATCCTCTATTGCTATCGACAAAGGTTTTTGATACGAGGTAGGACCAGAGTAGGGGAACGTGGTTCTTGAATGGGGTGGAAACCCAGTGCGCTTCGAAACATTGTTTGAAATGCTCGAGCTGACCCTTGGGAACTATACGGTAACACCAGATATGGAATTCCCTTATCCGTAGTATGTGGCATCAACCCACACACCCAACAATTAGTAGTATTAACCACTAACTGATGCTGATGGAGGAGCTGAATAAAGGAATTGTTGCGGAATTCTACACGTCTAGCCTGCTCGTGTTCCGGTAACATGTGAAAGGAATGGGGAGAAGCAGTAGAGGTAAGATTAGGGTAAGAAGTAGGGGTAGGTGTAGCAGGTAAGAAGTAAGACATCGTGTAATACACCCCACCCGCCAATAATGCAGAAGCAGTCAAAAACAATACAAGCAGTTGGAATATAAAGCATTTGGTACGACTGAGTTGCTGCAGCTTGAATCTATGGACTTGAGCTCCCTCCACATCATTCAGCTTCGAGAATGCCATTCCCTACGACCGTCCGCAACGTTTCTTGACGCACTTCGTTCTGTGCAGCAATAGTCAATCCCTAGGAGTTCCCAGGAACTGACGGCCTTTAACCTAGCGTCAAGACCTACTGTTCAGAAGGAAGTACGCGTGCGGCCCTACGGCCTTCAATGCACAATATGTATATATGCAAAACAAAGTCTCTCAGCTGTAAAGGCAAAAAAAGATACAAGGAGTGGAACTCAAAATATATGTACAAAAATGATTTCAGTAATACGAAAGTTCAAAACTGATCACGGAAAACGGGATAATGCAGGTGTCAATTCAGCAAAGCAAGATTTTTTATTTGTCCTTAGTGCGTGATCGCAAAAAGTATCGAGTTTTCCCAGGACGTGTCTGCTCGTAAAACAAAGGATCCGTTGAAGAGACAGCGTCCTGCTGATCAGTTGAGTGTTCTGGTCTTGAGTCTTTTGATGCTAATTGTTCAACAGTGTCTTTCTGCTGCGCTGAGGATTCTTCAACAAGCTGTGCGTCGCTAAAAGGCACAAACGCCGGCAATGTTTCTGTTTCAGATGACGCAATGCCTCTCCTTACCCACGGGTCTGCCGGCAAAGGGATGGGGACTCGTTTGGTGTGCGTAGCATGCACCCAATTTTTACGTCCCTCGAGACGAACGGCAGTCCTCGTGGCCAGGAGCACCTGGTAGGGTCCGGTGAACCTCGGGTCCAGATTATTTTTGCGTGAAAAGTTCCGTGTCACCACCCAGTCTCCGGGCTGGAGCTGGTGGCCTGGACCCTCCGTCTGCGTCGGCAATGCGTCGTAAACCTGTTGGTGAATTAACCTCAGTTTAGCAGTCAAGTCATGTAGATAATCAATCAACATTGGGTACTCAAGATCAGAAAACATTCCTGGCCTAGGAACCCCCCACACATTCGCAGGACGGCCGAACACTATTTCATAGGGACTAAGCCCTATTCGGGAGTGTACAGTCGCCCTAGTTGACAGTAATGCTAAAGGTAAAGCGTCAGGCCACGAAAGACCAGTCGTAGCCTGAATCTTCGCTAACTTTAGTTTAAGGGTGCCGTTGTACCCTTCAACCAATCCAGCTGACTGAGGATGATTGGCGCTGTGGAATTTCTGATTAATTCCAAGGCCCTTACACACACTCTTCATCACACTTCCAACAAACTCACTTCCGTTATCTGACCACACGACTCTAGGCATTCCATACCGAGGAAAGTATTCCTTCAGTAGGATTTTCGCAGTAGACAAAGCAGTATTATCTTTGAGGGGATAGGCCTCGATCCATCGGGAGAATGCGCAAACCACAACTAAAACGTATTTCAGGTTATTGCATCGCTCCATATGGATGAAGTCCAATTGAATCACCTCAAAGGGATACGAAGGAGGAGCAAAACTGCCAGGAGGAGTTGGGGTTCCTTTGCCAGGATTGTACATTATACACACCATACAATTCTTCACCAAACGTTCAGCACATTTCGTAATGCCATCATTCTTCCATACAGCAGCCAGCAACTTGCAAATACCTTTCGCGCTAATATGCGCTAACCCATGTGCCATTGTCACAACGGACAGCACATACGCATCAGGCAACAACCATCTTTTCTGATCCGACAAATCAATCCAACAACCATTCGCATCCAACTTTCCCGTACTTTCTTTCCACTTCGTCTTTTCAGTCTCGGTGGCCTCATTCTGAATTGCTTTCACACTCTCGATAGTGTCTTCACACATACTCGATTCTGTAGGCCACCTAACCGAACTCGTCACATACATTCGAGTGCTAAGGTTCCGGGCAGTCTCCTTAGCAATCTCATCAGCAAACGCGTTACCACGACCAACATCATCCGTCACCTTACGATGCGCACTACACTTAACAATCGCAACTTGCGTAGGCAGAGTCAATGCATCCAAAAGATCATTCACAAGCTGGCCATGCTGTATCTTCGTACCGTGCGACGTCAAGAAACCTCTCTCTCTCCACAATCGTCCAAAACTATGTGCAACACCAAACGCATATTGACTGTCGGTAAACACATTCACACGTTTCCCTTTCGCCAACACACATGCTCTAGTAAGAGCAATCAGCTCCGCAGCTTGGGCAGAATTCTGATTCAACCTTGCAGTCTCAACAACAGTATTCAACGTTACAACAGCATAAGCAGTAGTCACATCGCCATTCGGCAACTTAAAACATGACCCATCCACATACAGTGTGCCATCCGGATCTTCCAATGGGGTGTTTTTAAGGTCCACTCGACCTTTCGTTTCCTCTTCAGTCCTCAAGTAGCAGTCATGTTCTGCTACTTCATCTGACTCTGTGCTAATTGGTAACAAAGTTGCCGGATTCAGAACGTTACAACGTTTTATCTGAATGTGGCTTGCCAAAAGCGTCAATTCGTACCCAGACAACCTCGCACTCGTCAAGTGCTGAGTTTTCGTTCGATTCAAAAGAGTATCGACTGCATGCGGAACCATCACCGTAAGCATATTATCCATGACCAATCCTGCTGATTGTCGGATGGAGACCGCAGCTGCCGCTGTTGCTCGTAAACAACTCGGCAATGCTCTAGCTACTGGGTCCAAGGTCGAGGAAAAATATGCACATGGACGTTGCTTACCACCAAAAGGTTGCGTTAGGACACTCAAAGCACAACCTTCCCTCTCGTGAACATATAACGTGAACGGCTTACCGTAGTCAGGGGTACCTAACACAGGAGCCGAACACAATGAATCACGCAGTTCAGAAAAACTTTTCTGACATTCTTCCGTCCATGGTAGAGGAGTTGAAACATCCTTGCACGTAAGAGCCACCAATGGTTTCGCTAGCAATGAAAAATTAGGAATCCATTGCCTGCAGTACGACGTGATACCTAGAAAGGCACGCACATCTCTTTGGGTTTTTGGCACAGCCATTCGCGCAATCGCTGCAATTCTCTCTGGGGTCAATCTCCTTCCCTCCTTTGACAATAAGTGACCTAGATAGGTTACTTCTTGACAACAATATTGGAGTTTAGAAGGTGACACCTTGTGATTTAACTCACAGAGATGTTGCAGCAACGACACCGTAGCAATTTTACAAATGTCCTGAGTATCAGCAGCCACCAATAAGTCGTCGACGTATTGGATCAAGGCCGCACCAACCGGCAACCTAAACGCATCCAGTTGACCCTTCAAGGCTTGACTGTAAATAGATGGACTTTCACAGTAGCCCTGAGGAGCGCGTTTGAACCGGAAGCTGCGTCCACCGAGAGAGAAACCGAAAAGGTCCCTGCTCTCTTCGGCAATCGGGATGCTGAAAAACGCATTTTTCAAGTCAATCACCGAAAACCATGATGCAGAAGCTGGAATCAGAGTCAGTAGCGCCGTGATGTCAGGCACAACAGGAAATTGAGGAACCACAATTTTATTTACCTCCCGTAAATCGATAACAAAGCGATAAACAGGCGGTTTTGAAGGATCCGTACGTTTAAGAATGGGCAGTACAGGGCTGTTGCACACGTTTCCCCGAGTCTCTTCAATAACATCCTTCTCGATCAAATCATAGATGATCGCCAACAGTGCTCGTTCACCATCAAGGGAGATACGATATTGGGGAATACGTGGCAGCCGCACATTAGATTTCAACTGAACAACATAAGGGGAGATATCAAGCAGGCCCACGTCATTTGGACCTGTTGCCCACAAAGATGCAGGAAGAGAACTCAATTCCGGTGGGAGCTTATCGAGGGACAAATACATGGGAGAGACTACCCTCTCTCCTAGCGTAAGCTTTACACCCGCAGGAGAACAATACAAAGTTGCGTACAAACGTTTAAGCAAATCCAGGCCCAAAAGATTTTCGCCACAACCCGTGGTTAAAATCAACGGAGCTTCTAGCTCACGTGGCCCAATTTGAAGGGGCAAAGGGCACGAAACTGGATTGCTAACGGGGGCGCCAGAGAATCCAACGGAAACATTTGTTAAGCCAGACAAAGGTGCGCCAGGGAGTTTCGAATGCATGATAGAACTTTTCGCTGCACCAGTGTCCAACAGAAAAGGCTCAACGACGCCCGATGTAGCAACTGCGACGTAAGGCCCTCTCTGATCAACCGGAACTGATACCACTCCCTCTCCTTGTCTATGGCTGTCCTAGTAATTACTGTCGTCAGTTCCCTGATCGACGTAATAATCGTCTACATTGTACTGCGCAGATCGTCCTTGCGATGATCCACGTTGATCGAAACAATTATTAGAATTGGATGAGTTATCTGAGCGATCATTCTGAGCACCACGACCTCTACCACGTGATGTTTGCTGTGAACCACCACGACCTCCTCTAGATGAGTTACCATTGTTACGTTCATTCAAAACAGGGCAATTGAATTTAATGTGTCCCTCCTGTCTACAATAAGCACATTGATTGTACCCTAACGAGGATCTTTGGGAGGAGGAATCATTACGAGTTTGGGATCTGTTTGATTGTGGCTGTGACCTATTCTGTTGCGAATTATTCTGATTTGACCGCGGAGGATACGCTTGTTGCAACAACACTTTAGTTTTGAGCTCTTTCGTCTTTTTATCAGCACGGTCGTTCTCTTCTTTCTCTCTATTCTCATAGTATTGTGCCGTAGCCAATATCTGAGCCGAAGTAGAAACGGCCCATGCACTTTCCGAATTCCTCAATTTATTACTCAAATCGGGCAGTAAGTTTGAAACAAATTTATCCACGAACAACCTTTGACCACCCTCCGTGCCCATATCCTGACCACTATGGTCGATGAATGCCTCCTCAAACCTCGTAAAGAAGTCGGAAACACTCTCATCTTTCTTCTGCTTACAAGCTGACAACTTGTCCCAGTTCACCTTCATAGCTGGCATAAGAGTTTTCATTAGCGTAATAATTCTTTGAGGAAGGTCAAGAATCAACTGGTCGGGTTTAGTAGCAGCTACTTGTCCGGCGTCTGCCGCTACAATGGCAGCCCAAGCACCACCTAATTCAGCCGGGTGATTTTCCTGTCGAATCTTTGCCCATACCGGTTGCGGTACGACATTGCCAAACAACATATCGATATCGGCAAGATTCATTACCGTAGCATCTACAAGCTGTGATAATTCTTTGTAATACCCTGTAGGATTCTTGCGTGGGTCAGGCAAAGATTGCTTCACCTGTAACACTTCCGAGCGTTTCCATGGGAGATGTATCCATATTCTCTGGAAGTGCGCCAATGTCGGAGGTTGAGCATTTGGATTAGCTGGTATCCAAACCGGCGGAACTTCACGCATAGGATATTGGCCAGACTCGTCTTGTTTTTCAATATCCTCAACGAACAATGCATGAGGGATGGGAGCCGGACGAAGAGATAGCAATCGTTCAAAAGCACGTCGAACGTTAGTATCCACTATCAGCCCATTTGCGAACTGAAGCTGGAGATCAGACAGAGCGGTGAGCACCTCATCAGGCGCATCAGCCGCTATTTGATCATAGAGGAACTTACACATTTCATTAAATACATATCTCTGGGTTGGTATATTGAATTGACAAAATGTGTCGAGGACAACACGGGGTGGACTTCTCTGCGGATTTACCATCCAACCCATCGCCATATTATATAGCGCAACACGTTCTCTGTTACGAGGAAGCTGACTACGTCTCTGAGGACCATCGGAACCAGCGGACCCATGAACAGGTCCAAGCGAATAAAAGAAGCTAGCCGCAAGAGGAGAATTGCGACTACGAGTAGAGGGAGAAGAATAAGACACAGGGCTAACAAGAGAAGGAGTAGAAACAGTGGCAACAGCAGGGGTTAACAAAACAGGAGCAGTAGCAGAAGTAGTAGCGGGAACAGGAGTATATGGAAGCGGAGGAGCAGTAGGAATAGAAACAGACAAAGGAGCAGGAACAGTCGGAAGAACGGGTGCAGGTTGAGGAACAGGCGGAGGAGGAATAGGTGGAAGAACAGGTACGGCAGGGACCACAGGAGCTGCGGTACCCTGTACGTACGGAGGTGGTGACTTCATAAGATAAGACATTAAGGGATCCTCAACTAGCTCTTCCTTCTTTTCCGACTCCGTTGGTAAAGCGGGGTAACATTTGTCTACAGTCATACGCTGTAATCGGTCAAACACTTCCTTATCCTTAACCTCCTTATCTCGCTGAAATTGCTCTGCTTTCTTCACTATGGTAGCAACATTATCTCGCTGATTACGTTTAGTCTGTCTGATTTCTTTCTGTCGGGCTTCTTTGCGCCACAACCGAAAGGCATCAAACATGGCCGGCCTTGACTTTCTTTCGAACAATTTAATCTCTAGATTATCTAAGATCGGAGCTTCGAAGCTACCATGAGGTGGCCAACGAAGGTCGCCGTCCTTTTTCGTATATTTAATCCAGTAATCGTTAAAGGTAACTGGGCCTAACCCATGCTTACTATAGAGCTCATACGTGGGAGTTCCAACCGGAGGTATCGGACACGAGTCCTCCAGTCGGGAATCCGTACCACAAGGTCTGAAACAACTAAACAAAGTACTGCGACCAGGCATCTTGCACACTAGCCGAGTTTCACAAACTTCAAGGGTTACGGGATTTACCAAGTCCCAGCAAAGAACAAAACCCTCGGTTTTTTGGCGGCTGCAGTCGTCAAACAACACAACAAAGTACGCTAGCAAAGTGTCACCGACAAAAACACTCACACAGCGTTAACAACAAAGACACTCGCTACAGTGTCAACAACCAAGAACTATGGGAGCGACCCACAAATACTTAACTCAAAAATCGATGGCGTCGCCAGGAAGGCCCGTCAATCGTCTCGCTATACCAAGGTCTACGCCAGGCGCCAAAACAGGTCTACAGTCAGGGCAGCAGTCCGCCGCAGCCGTCCGGAGGCGGGAATCTTCGCGGGAAAAGTCTTCGGGCCACTTATTTCGACAACGGGATCGATGAAGCGGAGTGCACCTTCCCTCGGAGATTTCACACGAAGTTCCTCACGATCGTCGGGCTTGGACCGGTACCACTGATGCAGCCCCACGTTGGGCGCCAACTGAAGGACTGGGTTCTTTAAGACCCAGCGGTGCCAGGGCACAACACCTGAAACCTTCGTGGGTAACCTGCTCCGGCGTATGAATCACAGAGACACGGGACACTTCCTTCGACGTCAAAGATTCAAGGTTTATTTGCTGCAGGGAACACAGAGATCACGGCAAGTACACAGCGTGCAACTTGGGGAGACTGCTTCAAATTGGTTCTGTGGATCGCTCCTTTTATACAGTTTTTACCCATACGATAACATTGAACACAAAAGTTTACAACCCGGTTCCCACCATTATCCCCCAGAGGGGTCACTTTGGTCACTTTGAAACACATGAGGTCCGGAACATAAGTGCGGAAACATTTGGCGGTTCCCAACTGTAAAAACCATCTTCCCACCATTAGCAAATTCCAATCAGCAGTAAAACAGATCGAAATAGGAACAAAGACAGGTGCAGAGGAAGACGGAGACAGTGGGGAGATCGGAAAGGGTGTAAAAGGGGAGGTATCGGGAAACACGAGATACAGGCATCAAAGGGACGTGCCTAATGAGATGCACGGCTGAGACAATAAGTCCGTGCGGCAAGATGAGCCTCGAGCGGCGCCATCTGCTTTACAGTAGCATCCCCCTCGTCATAAAGGCACTTACAAAGAACATGTGTCTTCCGCTAATATCTTGGGAGTCCCAGGGTCGCGAAGCGGACAACGTCCGTTCGCTGGCTACTTGAGGGCAAGAGACAAAATGGATGCCGTATCTAAGATGGAACCCGTGGGTACAGACGAAAAACCCACATAACAAACGAACGGTTTAAGTTAGCACAGTGAAACTGCGCACACTTACTGAACTCGTCATTTGCGGTTCATAGATACCAGACTCGACCATATTCGTGCGAGTTAAAAACACCACTTACAATTGTCACGGAACCTCAGAGGAAGACATCACAGCCCCCCTTATCCGCCTGGAAGTCAATGCGGAGGATCGCCCGCCAACAGTGCACAACTCCGTCGAGGTGGCTGCTCTCCTTCCTAGTCCAGGGTGCTGTCCCAGTGTCCACAGTCTATCCCTACGAGCCTTTGACAGATGCGGAAGATCCAGGTGGCATATGGCGTTACCACCCTGCGCTCCCCCGCGTGTAGTCGGGCCGGACCCTGGAGAAGGCAGTTCTCCGTCTCCAGACACGAACCCCAGGCCTCAGCGGCACAACCGTCCAAGCGCCTACAGCACGCTGGTGCAGGGAGAGGCACAATGTTCAAAGACCCTCCACGCCACCCGGTGTCACCAGCTCAGACCCGCACCAACGTAGGGCCGTGTGTCCCAGGTCTGAAGCCGCGCAGTTGTCTCCTGCCAAACACTGTAGCCCCGCACTGTTCGCCACCTCCAAAGCGCAGTGTCCCAGTGCACCGAGCCGACTCTCCTTCCTCAGCAGGGGGGGGGGGAACCAAGCGTACCCCAGGGGGCCGACTGGTCCGCCGGCTGCGCACCACGTAGTCCGGGGATTCTACGGGGAGCTCTCGTGCCTCTAACCGCTTCACCTCCTCGCGCCCAGTGGAGCTCCGCGCTCAGTCACCACCACCAAGACTCTGTGGTTGCAAGGAGCCCAGGAGCACGGCGGGCCTCTGCATATGCTTCCCCTCCGGCGTGGCAACCAGGCCGCAGTCCTCGCACTCGCGTAGGTCGCGAGGCCGGGCGTCGCAGCCACCACCGCTCTGGGCCGTGCCTCCCCTCACTCCGCCAGGGATCGCCAAGATGTCCCGAGCCGGGCTCCGCTACTCCGGGCTGCTCAGCCGCCACTCGTATACCCTCCGGCGTAGCTCGGCCCGCCCCCGCGACCAGGCCGCAAGCCTCTGTGTTGCATAGGCAGCTGGCCGGGAGTCGCCTTCCTCTTCTTGCCTGGGTCCCGCCGCACCTCCGATAACCGAGGCCGCAGCTGTGATCAGGGAATTCCACGTCTGCCCGACGGGTCCCGAGCAGCACCTCCAGGGCCGCCGCGGCCCACAGCCTCCTCCGATCTGGCCGGAACCCCCTGCGGCCGCACAGCGCTGCCGCCCGTCATCACGGCACACCCGCTCCAGTCTCGGCGCCGCTCCCGGGCACCACCGCAGCCAGATCAGGCCAACAGTCGGACACGACCCCCAGGAGGTGTAGGGGTGTCCAAAGAGCCGTGAACGAGCGGGGGCAGGTGCTTGTACAAGGCTATGAAAGGCCCAGTGCCGGAGGGACTCAAAGCATGTCCTACTCCGCCGCCATCTTGGCCACACCCCCCCTTAATTTTATTTTTAATCATTCTAAGATGGTATCTCATGCATGCACAGTTACACTAATACGTGGCACTCAACTTGAAGTAAATATTCTTATGGTTTAAGAAAATCCATTCAACGATGCTCATTTTAAATGTGTAGGAATCTGTGTCAGCCGTCTCTGAATGGAGTTTTTTAAAGCATAAGAAAACTCATTCACACCCACCACATGTTCTCACACACTGTAGCTTTCTTGGAAACACAGCATTGAAAAATTTCTCACAAATAAGATCTAGTGGTTTTTGCCAATGCTGATTACAATATGCACTTCTTTGAAACAGTTGACTGCCTCTTTGGTAACTCTCTCATTTCTATGACTCCTTATTTACACTTTCTCATATGCACAAATCCCCTCTCATATAATGCTAGAGTACACTCTGTATATTTTGGCAATTTCCAATTACCTTGGTATTTTGGTAATGCTCCTCTGAAGCTCTGGTATTCAAAAAAGTTAGTCTTGATAGCTGATCCCTTACTTTTACAGCAGTTTCCAAAATCTGATTGGTCACCTTCGGTGTTGTCAGCCATCACCTTATCATCAAGCACACCCTACCTTGCCTTGACCATCCAAACATTGTAGAAACAACTCAGACGCTCATAAGAAGTCTGTCAAGTGATTCATGCACCTTGATCAATTTACTGCTGGTCCACCATATACCAATAAATATAATAGCTTCATAGCACAGTTTGTTTCCTGTATCTGAGTGATGTAATAAACAGATGTCCTCTTCCTCACTTTAATGGTACAAATGCCAATCATCAACATAGCACAGGACACCGAATCTCAAAATGCATTTCTGGAACAGCACGCTTATTGATAGCCTGCCCCTGAAGAAACAAAGTAGGTGCAAGGCAGGCACACACCAGATGGCACATAGACAAATGCAGCACTGCATTGAGAAGTGGTGGGAAAGAAAGTGGACTCAGCAGTAACGATGTACTCCACAAACCTCTAAAACAGATGAGTAGCCAATAAAGTTTTAAAAACCTTGTCTTGAAAATTCAAGTGTTACTTATTTGTGGCTCACGGACAAGGTCTAATGTCCTACTTTGAATGGACAAGTGCTTTTTAGAGTAAAAAGGTTTACCATGCTCTATCCATGACTTTTGGCCATCTTCAAGCATTCATGCCGGATGAAGTGGCCAATGGTGTAGCTAGACCTATGCCCCTCCATGGTAGCTCATGCATTTGCTGCTCCATGGCTGTGTGTAAGAGAAGGGGGGGGTGCTGGCGATTTTCTTGGTGGCTGCAGTTAAGAGGTGGGGAGAGGCCTCCGCCCCTAAAACTTCTGCTGCCGGAGCCGGACTGCCTCCCGAACATCCTTGCTATGCCACTGGAAATGGCAGCTGCCATATCTCCTACCAAGCCCTTGCTTGAGCCCAGCCAAACTTTGGGCAGTTTATTGTATGCCCTGATGCTCCTTGCTTGCCTACTCAATAAACTGCTCAGAAATTGGCTTTAGAGCCCAAGGTCTCCTTATTTGGAACTGCTACAACCCCACTTCAGAGCTTATCATAGAGATAGCCTTTGATTAAATAATGTAGTACACCTTATCTTTCAGTGAGTTTAAGTTATCTTCTGTTTGCCGCTGATAGTGAGATGTACTTATGGCAGGATCTTGAGTCCAAGCACTGTGTGCATGTTTTTTTCCTTCCTTTCCTCTTAAGATAGTGAAGTTCGGGTCCACCCTTTCATCTACCCAAACATTTACTAAAGAACAACTCAACATTGGTGGGGACAAAAGGCAGCCCTTAAGTGGAAGCAAATCATCCAGAAAATTGTGGCACATAAGCTCAACTGTTGTGGAGGTTTTGACATGATCCTCAACATACTCTGTGTTCTCCTTTTATTCTCAGTACAAGAGAGAATGAAAATGAAGGAGCGGGTCATGGTTTTCATGACATCCACAGAGTGGAACCACCTTTACTTTCAAGACAAAATTATTGCCCAGGTTAATTTATTTGAAATTGGTCGGCTTTGTTTAGTTTATAATAAGAATGCGTGCAACATCACCTGTCAAAATGTCTGGAAAAGGGGGGTGATAAGTTCTCCAGAGAGGTCAAAACAATCACAGGTTTTTTGTAAGTGACTTCAGTTTTCTCTACTACTCATAGATGCATCTTTCGAGCACCCCTCTAATGTCTGCTGCCTCAAAATCCTGATAAACTGAAAACATGCTACAATCCTTTGGACAAGTAACATGATAGAAGAGACTCCTTCTTTGCTTTGAGGCTTGAAAAGGATGGCCTTTTTTGAATCATGACCAACACCCCTTCCCTTCGCAGGCCCTTTCCCTTAGAGAGTGCTTTTTGCCTAAGAATCACATTTAGTACTTAGTAGTGAGTCTGGAAGAATGGAAAAGGATTTGATTGTCTAGTGCCAGTCAGAGGTGACGATGACATCTAACAGAACCTTTTCACCTTCAGAAAGTATTTAATTCATCCTGAAAACTCTAATTCCTTTCCTGACATAGTCAAGAACATTGTAGCGACTTTGTTGGTACTCAATGGGACATCCCTGAAAACTGTCTGGGTCATTGCCTAGGCAAATGACTTCAATCTGCAAGTGTGTATAGACATCTTAGATCATGGGGATGATGTGGAAACCTTGATTTAGAAAAACATGTTTTTCTCTGAAAGATTGGAAGAGTGCATTTAGGTTTCTGGCCTAAGTAAATAATTTTTAGGAACCAATCTTTAGAACTCCATACAGCTTCAAACCTCCATCTTCTGATGACAACTATGGCGCCTTCTGGAAGGCCTTTGGCCCAAAGTATTTTGAAAGAACTGCTAACTAGGACAATTGCTTGCATTTCAATCAATTCAAAGAGATTTGTACAGTTGATTTTTTTATGACAAAGTTATGCAGTCACAGTGCATTCTGTAGTCCCAGGATTTTATTCTAAGTGGTTCTAAGATTTCCATTTCAATGGCCTAATCACTTACATGACAATATATTTTTGAAATATATGATGCACACATAATGAGTTTCAGCCCTTAGTGTGGACATCATTGAAGCCAATCACAATATCTAACAAAGGTTAGATTTTAAACCTAATGAAGGGTACACATGAAATTAAATTCTTCTCTATGAGGATCAGGTTCTTACAACATTTTTACATTGGTAATTTGGACTGTTATTCAATCATACTGCTAGACAACCCAACATCAGTTCTCATCAGTGGATAAGCGCCCAGAAATGTGGAAATCTTCATGAATTACTATAGAACTTCTTAAAAACGAATGTTTTGAAGGCAGTTTTGATTCAGATCTGTAATTTGATATTTAGCCTCCTCAGTAGAGGACCACAATAAGGCAAGCAGGTAGGAAGCAAATGAAAGGTGACCTTCTTGTCTGTCGGCCTTCCATTTTCCTGTGGGCTGCCTTTGGCTGAAGAGCTGCAGAGGTATTGTCCACTTGAATTTGATATGTGCTTCGGATAGCAGGGCAACAGTGAGAGAGGCAGGACAATCAGGTGCTAGAGCTGTTTTCCAAAGCATTACAAGTCACAGGTGCAGGCTATCTCAGGAAGAGGGTGACCTTCCACATGTCATATAGAACGCTGAGGTCCATCTCAAATGACCTGGCCTGGGTCCCTCAGATATGCCTGCCCGCTCTGGGTGCAGATCTTTCATGTTTATGGGAGCCCAGGCCTGGAGCCTGCTCCCTGTGACTCTCAGATCTATAAACGACCTGGCAGTATTTAAACAACAGTTGAAAATGTGGCTCTTCTGCAACTCAAGGGTAGCGGTTTGATAGGTGGGAGATCTTTTCCAGCACCTGGACACTCACTCGAGTAACCGTGCGCTCTATAAATTCTATCATTCATTCATTCATTCATTCAGTCATTCATTCATTCATTCATTCATTCATTTATCACTGTTCTGTCTCCTGATCAGCTTGCTTTTGTGCATAAGTAGATTACCTGGTGCCTGCCCCTATCTCTGTGAACATATAAACAAGAGGTGAAAAATAGCCCCCAATTAAATCTTGATGATGCCAGAGGTCAGTGCTCAGCCGCACTGTCCAAGCGGTCATCTTCTCAGCCAAACCCATGGTGACAACAATCACACCCAATGTAACGCGGATCATACTGACCTCTAGGGAGAGTAGCTGGTACTACATGGTTCTAGTGCTGCTGAAATGCGTCCATGTGGAACATCAGACTGACCTTGTTTAATGCAGTGCCAGTCATAGGCATAATTTTTGGGAGGGACTGTGCACTTCCAACTGCTTGCTCTTTTTCGCTTGTGCATGGGCACCACTCACCTAGGAAATATGGAGGTAATGAAGAACGAGAGGAGTGAGATCAGTTAAACTAAACTTACTTGCTTGTAAGCAATTTATGTGGGAACGTTTTACTTTTGCTTTTTTCTAGTTCCTGGGGTCATATTTAAGTATGGGCGAATTTTGCGAATCTCGCGTTCGCGAATTTTGCGGATTTGCGAACTCGCAATCCGCAAAATCCAAGAATTCTTGCGAATTTGCGTTTTTTTTTTCTTTTTTGTGTTCGCAATGATTTCTGCCAGTTCGCGAGGGTTTCGTACCAGTTCGCAATTGCGAACTTACATTTTGGCGCGCAACGGTCGCGAATTATGTTGTTTCTACGTCTGGTTCATCATCACAGGTTCCCAGCACCCTCTGTTTCACCACTGCAACCCTCTGTTACATCAATGCCACCCTCTGGTTCATCATTACTGTAGATTATGGGGGGGAAAAGCAAGCACACCAGCCCTGCTTCAACTGAGATGAATTAATTTGGGGTTAGTTTATTAATGTGTCACTGTTTTAAAATTCCAGTCTGGCACCTGCTTCCTTATCTGTAATTTTGCTTTCTGTTGCAGTGCATTTTTTTTCCCCAGGACCTTTGTGGCCTACTTGTAGCTATTCTATGAGCCTGCTGTGAGGGTCAGAGCAGGGTCATACAATTGTTGCAACTAGCAAATGAATTCTGGAGGGGCCTCAGTCAGGAAGCACTACCGGGAATTGTTACTAATGATGAGTTTGAACTCTTGCCCCTGCCGAGTGCTTTCAGTTTTGAAAAACTCGTTTTTCTGCAATTTCGCGGGGTTCGCGGGGCGCGAACACGCGCAAGATCGGATTCGGAAGCCGCAAATTCGTGCGAATATGCAATTTGTTTTTTTGCGGCGTGTTAGTTGGCAAGGTTTTGTGCGTTTTTGCGAGCCGCTCGTAGCGCAAGGCGCAAAGTTACCCTCGCGGTCGTTCAAGGGCTCAGCCATCTTGTTTGCCTGACGTATTTCCGTTTCCGGGCGCGAAGTGTAATCTCTCAAAGTCCGCGGCTTGCCAGTACAGTTTCGCGCGTGTTCGCAAGGAAAATCTCGCGCGAACTTACCCGCGCGGTCGTGAACGGGCGCGGCCATCTTGTTTCTCATTCATTGCTATGGTTCTGGGCATGGTCTTTGTATCCTCTGTCAATCTCTGCCATCCTTTGCTTGTTTGAAGTTTTTTTTGATCTATTTTACTTATTATCTATCCCTCTATTTTTCTAGCCCTATATTTTTGTGTTTACTGCTACTTTTGGTTAATTTTAAACTACTTTTGTAAACTCTTTTCTTTTCTTCTCTTCCCTATTCTATTTTCTTTATTCCTTTCCGCCCAGACCATGGTGAAGGGAGCCGGGAAGCATCCTGAGAAGGGGAAGGGTCCCGCACCCCGTGTCCGGCTCCCGTGCGGGCGTTTGAGGGGGGAGCTAATGATGCCACGGGAGATCTTTACCCCGGAGGAGGTGGCCCAACTCGTTTTTTATGTTCAGCGCCGCCTCCCCAGGACCATCATGGGAGGCGGCAAGATCAGTGCCGGGTACGGGGCCCGGGAGCGCCGGAAGCGGTGGGAGAAGGAGTGCCAGGCCATTTACCACCACTCTCGGGTCTGGCGCACCTACAACCAGGCCACCCACCGCTGGACGGATGTCCTGACCCGTGAGCGAGATCTGCTCGACCTCCTTGGCCTTGAGATCCCCGGGCTTGGTGAGTAGTAGTAGCTATGTCTTTACTACTATGTTTTCTCCTGCTGTGTTATTATATTGCAAATTTTTGTTTTTTACCAAGAGCAATAATGCTGCTCATTACATTGTAGGTACATTTTATTTCAAAATCTTCTGTGCATTTCAGGTACACTGCTCTCCTTCTTCTCAGTAGTGTTGCTACTATGCTTATTTGTTTTAGATTTTGTGTTCATTTCATTGGCCTGTGAAATTATGTATGAGTGTAGTTGAAAGAACTGCGTAATGCTACACACTAAGGTTCAGATTTTTAATTACCGGCGCATCCCTGCAAAGTTGCAGGGATGCGCCAGTAATTGTGCGTCACGCCACCATCACCCATGGTGCGCCGTATTTACAATGCGGCGCGCCATGGGCCCAAAACGTCACCAAAGCGTTACACATCTGTGCCGTAAAGGCGGCGCATTGCTGGAGTTGCGTCGCAACGATGGTGCAGCTCCATCAATGCTCTGGGGTGCCCTATCTCCCCAATGCTGCGTCAAGCCGTACGTCTGCTTCAAGCAGGTGCAGGGTTTGAGTCACGCATCATTGTCCTCAAAGTGACTGATTGAAATCTTGTAGATTTCCCTCAGCCACTTTTAGGATGCGTTCCTGCGCAGGAACGCCCTCCCTTGCGCCGGACCGCCCCCTATTGGCGCAGGGCTTTACAAAGTGATGCATCTCCCATATGCGTCACGTTGTTAATATACGCCGCACCATTGCGCCTCTTTTGTGCTGTCGCTGCCTCACAAAAGTCACGCAACAATGGAGCAAAAGAGCCGCAAGGGCCTTCTAAATCAGCCCCTACAGACTCAAGTCCAGTCCTTCCTTTGTACACATGGCGATAAGAAGAAATAGTGGTGGTGGATTAATAGTTTGAGTATTTTAATGACTGGTTAATGTAGTAGGAAACTTTAGTGTTGTCGCTGATCTTCAATCACGATGGACTTTGGCTGTCACTTTGCGTGCTGCGGACTGCTGCCTGCCAATCCTAGGCAAACCTTTTTAGTACTTTGTTTAGTGAGTTACATAGGGTAGTTTCCAATTCGACGGTCCGCAAATCAAGCAATACTAAAGTAATGACGTAGTCGACCACATGAGATTGGTCAATAATATATCCCGTGGAGTCGTTCCCTATTTGCTATTTCGCAAAAATATTTTGTTACTTTGTTAGTTCTTTTGAAATGTTTGATTTGGTTGAGAAATATCATCCATGTTTTCTATTTTTCTTTCTTTCATGTTGTACATCAGCTTCCCCCAGGGGCAAGAGGAGGACACAGGAGGAGGAGGAGGGTGCTGTTGACGATGCAGGCCAGGACCGGGCAGTCGAGGGCTCCTTTGCTGGCCCCAGTAAGTTTTAATTTTAATATAGAGTACTTATTTTTTCCTAGCGTTCCTCATTCGATTTTTTCTAAATCGTCTTTGATCTTCTTGTAGACAGGATCTAAATTCTTATCCTGCCTCGACTATGACTCCGTGTGGTATTACTAGATTATTCTTATTAGTCTGTCTGTGTAGCTAACTAAGATTGCACATTTGGCATTTCCATTGGACTCCCATTCTAGTCAGCAATAGCTCTATGCACTGAGTGCAGTCCTCTGGGATTGTCCATAATGTCTTTTCAAGTATTCTAAATGTTTATGCTTTGACCATTGCCAACAATAAAAAAGTGAATGACCACCACCAAGAAAGAATAAGATACTACTTTACTTTTGGTTTGGATAGGAGGACAATCCATTCTACTACTGTTGCAGGGACAAATCTGCACAAACAGAACTATGGACACTAAATAATGCATCGCTTAGCTTATCAATTATAATAGGTGCTGTAACTGTTAGACTTTCCACATACCTCAGTGATAACAGACTTTGTAGTTGAACCCCCAATCTCTTTACTGACTAGATAGTGTGGCAGAGTCATTTAGCTCCCAAAGTCACCGATGGCAGAGGCACGGACTCATGCTTGCAAAAATTCGAAAACCTTTAGCTCATCCACTCTAGTCTGGAGGACCAAAAACCACAGAGTCTATTTAAGTTTAAAAGCTTTATTAAAAGTAAACACATTTATTAAATTCAAGTTTGTCATAAAAGTGAACGTGTAACTGAAAATGGAAAAGTGCTTAGTGCTGACGATTAATTGGACACATTTCTTGTGGTCGAGCCAAGCTCTCACCTGGTTTGAACTTGATCCTGCTCGTGTTCTTAGAAGTCAAGGTTCTGTCTGTTAGGAGAAAAAGTGGTGCGTGTTAAAAAGTAAAAAGCAAACATTCATCAGTTGTGCCAAAAAGTGCAGCAAGACAACAGCCTTCCCTGGAAAAAGGGACATTTTTACTCTAGAGTACACAGTCATAAATTATTAAATTGTACACTGTTTTTTTCACATTTCTTTCTTCCTCCTAGACCAAATGTTATATAGTAGTGAGTGGTGTATTCTAACATTATTAAATGTACTTTGTAGGTGGAACATCTGGAGACGGGGCCAGCGCGGAGGTGGTGGTGGCATTGGACGAGGAGGACAACTCTGGGGAGGAGGCGGTGCAAGTGCCGGACAAGGACATGCCTGTGAGGGTTCACACGGTGGTGGCGGGCAGAGGTAAGCTATACATTCCTTAGTCATTGAGATTTAAGACTGCAGAGTGTGCTTTCTGCACGGGTGTATTATAAAAAAAGCAGGTAGTAGCCTCCTCTAAATGTACTTCGACTTAGCTGTGAAGTTTTTGGCGAGAAGAATCCCAATCAGATCTGAGGTGAACTTGATGGATGGGATGAACGAAAAGCGAAAGAAGGGTGTAAGTAAGTGTGGAAGCACGAGAAATGTAATGATGACTGGCAAAGAAGAATGATATGTGTTTGCTTGGTCCCCGAGGTGGCTGGGAAGGTAAGAAAATGGTATGGTGCATGGCTGGGTGAATGATGAAGAAAGGATGGGTGGAAGGAGAACAGCCTGGGTGGGTGAGACAGAAACTGTATGTGTGCAATATACTTTGAATGGATGGATGCCTGGATCATTCATGGTACTATCTGACTCTTAGATAGCATATGTGTATCTAGAGAGAGTAGACGGTCACTGGATGAACTAAGTGTTACTTTGAAGAGCATGTAACACCGCACCCGCACGTCCGTTCCAGTGTAGGAAAGGCAAGGAAAAGAAGTTGTAACGTTGTCCAAATACTACCATGAATAGTAGCAGTAGTTTGTATTGCAACTGTAAGCACAGCATATATCCGGTTATTACGGTGGACACTCCCTACCTCCCTTAATAACTTTAGTTTAGTAGTAGTACGTCATTCATGTGTGGGGGTATCACTGTTCACTCAATAGTAAGCAAAGCACCTAAAGTCATCCCATATGTCATCAAATACATCCCATGTGAAGTGATAGATAATCAGATAATTTAGCTTCTTCATTTTCCTTTTCTAATACTCATTTGCACTGTAGGGTGAAAGCTAAATTAATTAAGCAGTAGCCCTTTTAACAGAGTATTCTCAGTGCCACCCGTAATAGAAAAGTAAGAGCTTCACCACCTGCATGTACTGGACCGGTACAGTAACACAAGTCTGTCTCACTCACCATGGTGTGCGTCTGTTTTTCTCGGGTGCAAGTTCACTGCGCTGGCATTATGCCGGCTTGCATAAGATAACGTACCAATTTTCCTAAACAAGAGAGAAGAAGAAGAATAAGAGTGGTGTACTGTCATAGTCGACTGTAATGGAAGTCCATAGTGCTCGTAGAATTTGTTCCTGAAACTCCCACTAATGTTAGAGCAAGGATGAAGAAGTCGGAGGTTACATAGATACTGTCCTCAATAGTTATGTACTGTGCTTTCAATTTGCTACTTGTACTGTGACAACTTTCTGCTCAATCATTTTGTGTTAATCTTAAGGAGCATTGGTTACAGACTATGTCTTTCTTTTTTCATGTAGTTGCTCCTTCCAAATCCAAGACACCATCAAGGAGGAAGGAGCTGGCTCGAATGGCCCGGCAACGGAGGCTGGATGCCACTGTCGCTGAATATCGGCGGCTGGTGGCCCTGGAGGAGGAGGAGACGCAGTCTGGTACAACAACAACGTCCACTGGGACAGCTGCATCCTCCTCCGTGCGGGCTGCCAGCCAGCGCAGTGCTCCAGCGGTACGGAGCCGGGCTACCAAAGCCAAACGCCACCGCCCAGCAGCAAAGAAAGCAGCTGCCCCTCACAGGATTTGCAAGGCACACCGGCGCCGCTTATCCCTCAGACTGTACTACCTGGAGCAGGAGGTCCATGACTATAAGAATGTGGTGGAGGGCCTCCGCTTCGAACTTGCCACCCTCCGCAAGAAGCATGATGCCCTGGCTGCTAATTCCAACAGCACCCTGCCATAGTGTCCCTTGCCCCTTTTTTAGAGACTTTTGGGGGGTGGGAATTGGGAGTTGGGATTTTTGGGTACTTTTGAAGGACAATCGTTGGGGTTAGGGAGGGTCTTGCGGGAGATTCTTTTGTTAGGGCTATAAAAATATACTTTTTGAAACTTTATCTGACCATACCTGTTTTTTACTGCTTTTGAGTCTGGTGGGTGGGGGTTTAACAGTAAGTTTGTTTTCCTGAATAGTCCTAGGACTTTAGTAGTACTACCGTCAATCCAATCTCTCGTCTCTCCTAATACTCTATCATACTACCTCCAACCAAACGCCTATCTTACCTGTAATTTCTGTTTGCAAGTAGGGCTAGGCCCAGGGCTGGCTCCACGGGAAACAGCGAATAAGGTTGGCAATCCTGGGCGGATAAAATTTCCTCATAGCGGTGGTACTAGTGGTGTGACACAGTGGCAGTTGCATGCCTATGAAGAAAAAGAAAATGAAATCTGGTTTGTCCTCCTGAGCAATACAACGGTACAATAGAGAATATAGCAGGTGACAGACGTACACTAGAACAGTGCCACATTGTAGCCTAACAAATGTTAAAGTATAACTAATTCGGTTGAAGTTCTTTGACATTAGCCATGGGTCTTTGTCAAGCAGAGTAAGAATATATCCTCGGATTTCTTCATCAGCCTGTTGCTATCACCTTATCCTCCCCAGCAAGTGTGTGGATTTATTGCTGTAATTTAGTCATACATCAATCAAAACCACACAGCCTGGGGGAAGAGGGTTAGGGTTTGAAAAATGGATGGGTACGGGGGTTTTTGGGAAAGGTTTTGGGAGACAAGAAAAAATAGCACAGCATGGACAAACAATTGTGAACATAAACAAATCTTTGGGTACAAACCTATCCATCAATCTTTGAAAGTGCATGCACTACTGCATGCATGTCAGTGAAAAGTAAGTAGTACTTTCGACAACTGTGGAAGAAAGAATGCGACAGTACAGGGCGTGTGTGGAATTATTGATAACTATATTCAACATAAGGTCTCTGTTGCCAGATACCTGAGAGCCTTGCTGGTCACTATAAATCCATTCACAACACTCAATGGGGTTGGTCTGGAAGGTATAGTAGATAGAAAAGGAGAAATTGCTCTTTTTCTAGGTGTCCCCTCACTCACCAGGGTTGCCCCTTGGTGACATGCTTCATCATTGGGGCCATCCCAGTCCTCTACGGGCTGGGGCGTGCTGCGACTTGCGAATTACGTAGGAGCACTTACAAATGACTATGTGTGGTGCAGATGTGATAGTGGAGTGGACTAAGTGATGTGTTAAGGGATCAATTTAGAAGCAGAGAGAGATCCAAGAAATGCAGTCACAGTCAGAGAAAAAGGCAAGGGATACTGTATCTGTATGTTGTTGTAGTTGTCCTGTTGAAAGTGGTAAGTAAGCTGCCTGCAGAAAAAAAATCCTCTTATTAGCGGCACTCCTCCATTGCAGCCGACGCTTCGTCCATCGATGTTGGTCACCAGAAGACACCCTGTAAAAAAAGCACAGCATGGACAAACAATTGAACATAAACAAATCTTTGGGTACAAACCTATCCATCAATCTTTGAAAGTGCATGCACTACTGCATGCATGTCAGTGAAAAGTAAGTAGTACTTTCGACAACTGTGGAAGAAAGAATGCGACAGTACAGGGCGTGTGTGGAAATATTGATAACTATATTCAACATAAGGTCTCTGTAGCCAGATACCTGAGAGCCTTGCTGGTCACTATAAATCCATTCACAACACTCAATGGGGTTGGTCTGGAAGGTATAGTAGATAGAAAAGGAGAAATTGCTTTTTTTAGGTGTCCCCTCACTCACCAGGGTTGCCACTTGGTGACATGCTTCATCATTGGGGCCATCCCAGTCCTCTACGGGCTGGGGCTTGCTGCGACTTGCGAATTACCTAGGAGCACTTACAAATGACTATGTGTGGTGCAGATGTGATAGTGGAGTGGACTAAGTGATGTGTTAAGGGATCAATTTAGAAGCAGAGAGAGATCCAAGAAATGCAGTCACAGTCAGAGAAAAACACTAAGGATACTGTATCTGTATGTTGTTGTAGTTGTCCTGTTGAATTTGGTAAGTAAGTTGCATTCAGAAAAAAATTCCTCTCATTAGCGGCACTCCTCCATTGCAGCTGACGCTTCGTCCATCAATGTTGGTGACCAGAAGACACCCTGTCCACTGCCTGCCTGATGCTGAATTGTGGGTCGCTAATGTGAAGCCTGACTCCATCCTTTTTTCCCCATTGCAGAGACTGAAACCCGGCCTGTAATTATTCAACGAAAAACAGGAAGTGATATAATATTACAACACCACTGATAAATAAATATAAGGTATGTAGGCTGTGGAGTGCAAAAAGTCACACTTTGATTTTCCTAGTAGACAGTACAATATTTTTGAAAGTGCGTACTCTGTCTGAGTCACCTTTTGAAGGATAAATAAGTAGGGGCAAATTAATGTAGCGGATCTTTCCCCTCAAGCTAGGTGTACTGTAAACTGTGTTTTAGAACAAAATTAGATCTTCCCAGCAGTGCTACCACGGTCCCAGACCCTTACTAAAGCCAGTCGCAAAAATGTAGAAGACCCCCAATCAAATCTCAAAAAACGAGGCCTAGCAGAAAACTGGTGACAAAACGTACTTTGAAAGTAAAAGTAGGCCCAAGTACCCCCTTACCCACCGTGGATTGCATTCAAACCACTTGCAAGCAACCAAGCAAAAGTATCCATAGCCAGCATCGCTCCAAGACTCGAAAACCCCCCCTCCTAAACACATGCAATAGAAATACTGCTAACCCTAACGAACCCTAAGTTAAGAATAGTGGCAAAGGCTTTCTTTAACTATGCCAAATTCCCCCTTTCCCACCATGGATTTTCTTCAAATGACTTGCAACCAAAATTACACAATCTCACGAGTGCTCTAAGACCCCAGAACTCAGTTGCAAAAATCTAGAACACCCCGAAACACATGCAATCCTGCTGCTAGGGCTAACCCTAACGAACCCTAAGTTACAAAAAGTGCCAAAAGGCTTTTCCGCGAGGATTTTGTCCCAACCACTTCTACCCGGTATTAGACCTTCCCAGGAATGCCCCAAGACCCGCCAACCCACCCGCCAAAAAGCATAACACCCCCAAACAGGCCAAAAGCAAAATCTCATACTTGCAATATTTCTCGGCCTTCGGTCCAAACGCGCTGCGTAGCTAGGCCATAAGTCGGGGTTGCCACCACGGATTTCCTGAAAAGCAAATGCAATCAAGATTAGAGTGTCCCAGCAGTGCTCCCAGACCACGAAACTCACCCACAAACAGACGGAACCCCCCCTAAAACCACCTCAAAGGCAAGCAAGTCATCAAAAACACAAAAAAATTTCCGCCTGGGATTTGGTCCAAACCACTTTTATCCGATATTAGAGCTTCCCAGCAATGGCCCCAGAGCCGTCAACCCAGGAGAAAACGAGTAGAAGACCCCCAAACAGCCAAAGAACAAAAATGGGGACTTTGTCAGTTTTTCCCAAATTTCCCAAATCACTCCGCGCGCGCTCTGCAGCTAGGCCCTAACTCCCCTCTGCCACCATGGATTTGCTTCAAACCTCTTGCAAAGTAAAGTATATATAGCCAGCAGTGCGTCCAGACCCCGAAACCCACCCACAAACACCAGGAAGCCCCCCAAACAGGCCCCCGAAAACGCTACATTGAGCAAAATGTCAGAAATAGCCCAAAAAAAATCGGCCTGGATTTTGTCCCAACCACTTCTACCCGGTATTAGACCTTCCCAGGAATGCCCCAAGACCCGCCAACCCACCCGCCAAAAAGCATAACACCCCCAAACAGGCCAAAAGCAAAATCTCATACTTGCAATATTTCTCGGCCTTCGGTCCAAACGCGCTGCGTAGCTAGGCCATAAGTCGGGGTTGCCACCACGGATTTCCTGAAAAGCAAATGCAATCAAGATTAGAGTGTCCCAGCAGTGCTCCCAGACCACGAAACTCACCCACAAACAGACGGAACCCCCCCTAAAAGCACCTCAAAGGCAAGCAAGTCATCAAAAACACACAAAAAATTCCGCCTGGGATTTGGTCCAAACCACTTTTATCCGGTATTAGAGCTTCCCAGCAATGGCCCCAGAGCCGTCAACCCAGGAGAAAACGAGTAGAAGACCCCCAAACAGCCAAAAAGCAAAAGTACAAAAATGGGGACTTTGTCAGTTTTTCCCAAATTTCCCAAATCACTCCGCGCGCGCTCTGCAGCTAGGCCCTAACTCCCCTCTGCCACCATGGATTTGCTTCAAACCTCTTGCAAAGTAAAGTATATATAGCCAGCAGTGCGTCCAGACCCCGAAACCCACCCACAAACACCAGGAAGCCCCCCAAACAGGCTCCCGAAAACGCTACATTGAGCAAAATGTCAGAAATAGCCAAAAAAAAATCGGCCTGGATTTTGTCCCAACCACTTCTACCCGGTATTAGACCTTCCCAGGAATGCCCCAAGACCCGCCAACCCACCCGCCAAGAAGCATAACACCCCCAAACAGGCCAAAAGCAAAATCTCATACTTGCAATATTTCTCGGCCTTCGGTCCAAACGCGCGGCGTAGCTAGGCCATAAGTCGGGGTTGCCACCACGGATTTCCTGAAAAGCAAATGCAATCAAGATTAGAGTGTCCCAGCAGTGCTCCCAGACCCCGAAACTCACCCACAAATACCAGGAAGCCCCACAAACAGGCCCCCGAAAACGCAACATTGAGCAAAATGTCAGAAATAGCAAAAAAAAGAATCGGCCTGGATTTTGTCCCAACCACTTCTACCCGGTATTAGACCTTCCCATGAATGCCCCAAGACCGGCCAACCCACCCGCCAAGAAGCATAACACCCCCAAACAGGCCAAAAGCAAAATCTCATACTTGCAATATTTCTCGGCCTTCGGTCCAAACGAGCTGCATAGCTAGGCCATAAGTCGGGGTTGCCACCACGGATTTCCTGAAAAGCAAATGCAATCAAGATTAGAGTGTCCCAGCAGTGCTCCCAGACCCCGAAACTCACCCACAAACAGACGGAACCCCCCCTAAGAGCACCTCAAAGGCAAGCAAGTCAGCAAAAACACTAAAAAATTTGCGCCTCGGATTTGGTCCAAACCACTTTTATCCGGTATTAGAGCCTCCCAACATTGGTCCCAGAGCCGTCAACTCACCTGCAAAGAGGTAGAACAACACCCCCACAAGTGCTGAGTCTTTCTTCATTGGGCGTAAACCAGCCCTCTGATTTGATGGTAATAGGAGTCTGAAGGAGGAGGATAGAGGAGCATGTTCTTCTGAACTTGTGAACCTGAGGAATGCAGACTGCGGCAACTTCAAATCAATTAGCAAACCAGTGAAGACAGTTCTGCTGATGGGCTTGTTTTTGTGATTATCTGATTAAAGTTTGAAATATATTAACTGTGCACAACAAAGAAAGACAGACACACAGGAATAAAAGTGAATAAGGACGAAAAAGAAAGTTATTGATTCGTTGTCTCATTTTCAGGGCTCGGTATCACGGTCCAGGAATGAGAATAAGGCTTCGTCATCATACTCTGCGAATTCAGGCAGGGTGAGCTCAGTGTCACCTGACAGAGTAGAAATTCCCTCATCTATGTTGCTGGCCAACTCGTCTTCATCCGGCGCGCTTTCTCGTACTCTGAAATCTGGTGGTATGAGGTGCTGATTTATCTTGATCATTGTTAACCTCTCCACATTTTTGGGCGAGAGGCGGCTCCGTTTGGGAGTTACAATGCCACCAGCAGCACTGAAAACCTGTTCAGAAGACACGCTTGCGAGTGGGCGAGACAAGTAGTTTAAAGCCAGGTTGGTGAGCTGTGGCCACAATTCTTTTTCCCATGCCAATACACCAATGGGTCAGAATTAACATAGACCTCTGTTGAGTCATTCAGATAGTCCTTCACCATCGACTCAAGGTACTCATCCAAGGTTCCTCCACTTTGCTTAGCTCTTGCTGTGCCTCTGACCTTTTGAGAACCAAACCCACGCAGAGCTAGCCAATCCTCTTCAGCCTCCAATGTTTCTGTTGTGTCTGGGGCAGATGATCCGGTTGCCGGTGTCTTTAACGGCTGAGAGGTCACTTGTGCCACAGCCACAGGTGCAGAAGTGGATTGTTTTGACTGGGGATGGCCTGCTGATGTACTGCCATTTCCTTCAATTTTCAGCCGTTCTCTTTCAAACCTCTTGGCTGACAAGGCTATCCAATGTTTGTACTTTGGAACATGTTCATCATCAAAAGGAAAGAATGCTTGGCCTGCCAGCGCCTTTTTGTAGCGTGGATCCAGAATAGTAGCACAAATGTAATGCTCTTCTGAGTGGATCTTTTTAAGACGTTCATCACCTTGTAGGAGCTCTAATAATTTCTCAGCCAGAAGAAAAGAGTCTTGGTTTTTTACATCTTTTTCAAACACAGAACACACCTCCTTCAGTTGGTCCTCCAGCATGTACAACAATGGGATAGCTTTTCCCAAATTACAGTCCTCCTTGCTGACTGCACGCGTGAAGAACTCAAAAGGACGAAGCATGCGTGTCAGGCTTTGAACTATGTTCCATTGCGCCGCACCCATCCTCAGGTCCTCTGTACCCTCTGTAAGGAAATATTGATCGAGTACCGTATACTGCTCATACAGACGCTCAAGCATGTAGAAGGTTGAGTTCCAACGTGTTACCACCTCCTGGATGAGTGCTTTCACTGGCATTTGACGTTGATATAGCAGGCTCCTCAGCTGCTTCCGGGCCTTAAAAGAATGTCTGAAATGGTTGCACATTTTTCGGCAGGTGTCCAATACTCTGTACGCTGCACTGTCTTTATTACCCAAGAATTTTTGGACAACCAGGTTTATACAGTGCGCCAAACACGGCACTCTGAAATAGTCACCCTGCCTCATGGCCTTAACTATATTGGCGCCATTGTCCGTGGAAACATAACCAACCTGGTGTTTTAGTGGGGACAGCCAGTTAAGGACCTTTGTGTTAAAGACATCCAAAATGTTTTCTGCTGTGTGACGTTTCTCCAAACCAAACATGGCTAGTGTTGCATGTTTCCGAGCAGCTTTAAAAACAATGTCCGAGTCAACACCTGTGTTTAGCTTTGCTTTAGCCCCTGAAAAAGAGACCCAGTGTGCAGTGATGCACATGTAATCAGCGCCTGCGCCACTGGTCCACATGTCTGTTGTCAGATGTATAGTGTGAACAGCACTCTTCTGCAAAGCTGCCCCAATCACCTTCAGAACATCTTCATGCAGTGCTGGAACCGCAACTCGGGCAAAATAGAACCGGCTAGGAACCTTCCATTTAGGGCAGAGCGCTGCCACTAATTCTAGAAAACCAACCCCTTCTACAAAAGAAAAAGGGAGAAGGTCCAGAGCTAGCATTTTAGCCAGCTTAGTGTTATACAGACGCGTCAGTGGGTGGTTGCGTTCATATTGCGCTTCTGTAAACAACATCTTTTTAATGTTGCCCTGGACCAAAGATTTACGGGATGATGATGATATCTTCGACCCAGTTACGCTCGCTGATGAACTTTTTCGCAATGGTGTATCACTCTCTCCCACACTCTTATTGTGGCTCACATGGGGTGTGCTGCTGACAGGGGTACTGGGTGTAAGTGAAGGGTTTGACACGTCTTCTTCCTCCTCGTCATCATCAGATGAAACAGCATTACGTGTAATTCGGGCTTCCTTGATCGCCTGTAGGTGCGCAAACCATTTGACAGCGTGCTTTCTTTCAAGATGACCTCTCTGGCCTCCGGTACCATAGTTGGAACCCAACTTACCACGACTAACTCGAAGCTTACACATGCTACAAATGGCTACGGTTTCATTTTTTGGGCCAACACTAAAGAAGTCCCAAACTGCAGACTTGAAATGTCTTTGGGGGCCGGAGGAGGCGGCGATACTGGTGGTGGTGGTCCTGCTGCTAATGCCAGATGAAGTGGAGGATATGGATTGCCGAACTTCAGTACGTTTCGCACTTTCACCACCACAAATTGAGGTCGAGGTGGATGTAGGTCCCTTCTTGCGAGGAAGAAATATGGAAGCGGTAGGTGTTGGTGTACTAGTTAACTCCAAATCTAATGATTGTTGTGTTTCCATTTCCATTGCCTCCTCGTCGACATCATCATCACGCTCAGCAGCTTCTCGGGATAGGGTCAAAATGTCTCTTTGCTGCATGCCCGCTGGGGCTGCAGTGACATTTATGATGACTGGATCGTCGTCGTGAAGGGCTTCATCAGCAGCAGTATGCGTCACTTCTTGTTGAGCCTCATCACACTCCATAGGTATGAGTTTTTTGACGACCTTCCTTTTACGCTTAGGTATCTTTGTCAGATCGTGGTGTGCCTCACTCTCAGACGGCCGTGGTGGTTTCCAAGTTTCATCCAGATCATCAGAAGGAGGTGGGCTTGAAGAAGATGTAGACACCCCCCTTGATCTTTTCCTTGCTAGGGATGTGGAAGACAATGAATAATCATCAGGAGGAGTGGCTTCCAATGATACCTCGGATTGATTGTCAATTTCCTGATGTGCCCCTACTTCGGGAGGGACAACTATTGTGGGATCTTGTTGTGACCCTCCATGCACCTCTACTTGTGCATCTCCTTGCGCTGCCTCTCCTTCCACATGTACTTGGGCTTGTAGTACTTGCACATGTTGTTGTTGCGGCTGTGGTTGTTCAACACTTGTCAGATGAGTTACAACAACCTGTGTTGATTCAGGGACATTGCTGCTACTTTCTTGCGATGAGCCAACATCACTGGTTGATGGTGATTGGAGAAGTACACTGACTGCCTCTGAAGCACTCAAGGGCTTTGACTTAAGTTGGCGTGGTGGTGGAGGCACTGAACCCAATGGAGCGGGGGTGCTGCTCCCAGCTTGGTCCCCAGCAGATCCTGCTGCTGCAGGCGTACTTTTTTTTTTGCTCCCAAAAAACGTGGCGGTTGGCACACCAGCCTCCTTGGTAACTTGCTTCTTCTGCTCCTTACTAGCAACTTTCTTGCTAGAGGAGCTACAAAGACCTTTTTTTGGGGCCATCTTCTTCAGAGCAGGTCAGACAGCAGGCCGCAGTTGCACGAATTGTAGAGTTGTCTGAGGCCAGACGTAACGTCGCGTGACGTTATGCTGCACACACACACCGCTGCAGGACTTCTTCCTGGCACTGGTGGTTCTCTTGAGTCTTGTGCACCTAAAAACAATGGAAGACAGAGGAACATCAGTTCAGTTATACACCCCAAATTTTTTTTAAAAAAACCCAGAAAAATCAGCACAATCCCATTCCATCCATGACCTCCATGACGTTTAAGTTCAAGACACCCCACAGAAAGACTAGGCCCATGCAAGACTCAATACCCCTGGTGAAAAGGCCACAAGTACAGCCCCAAAAACAGAAAATCACTGAAAAATCAGCACAATCCCATTCCATCCATGCCCTCCATGATGTTTAAATTCAAGACAACCCACAGAAAGACTAGGCCCATGCAAGACTCACTACCCCTGGGCATAAAGGTTGACAAGTAGGCAAAATGGTTGCAGGCCTAACAACAATGCCTGCATTCAAAATGGCCACTTGCCTCCCAGCACATGGCCAGGGGAGGGCCTGTAGCAGCACTCAAAATGGCCCCCAGCCACATGGCTGTCCCTCCCCATGAACACCCCCAAAAATCGAAAAACACTGAAAAATCAGCACAATCCCATTCCATCCATGCCCTCCATGATGTTTAAGTTCAAGACAGCCCACAGTAAGACTAGGCCCATGCTAGACTCAAATACCCCTGGTGAAAAGGCCACAAGTACAGCCCCAAAAAACGAAAATCACTGAAAAATCAGCACAATCCCATTCCATCCATGCCCTCCATGATGTTTAAGTTCAAGACACCCCACAGAAAGACTAGGCCCATGCTAGACTCAAATACCCCTGGTGAAAAGGCCACAAGTACAGCCCCAAAAAAATGAAAATCACTGAAAAATCAGCACAATCCCATTCCATCCATGCCCTCCATGATGTTTAAATTCAAGACAGCCCACAGAAAGACTAGGCCCATGCAAGACTCACTACCCCTGGGCATAAAGGTTGAAAAGTAGGCAAAATGGTTGTAGGCCTAACAACAATGCCTGCATTCAAAATGGCCACTTGCCTCCCAGCACATGGCCAGGGGAGGGCCTGTAGCAGCACTCAAAATGGCCCCCAGCCACATGGCCTGTCCCTCCCCATGAACACCCCCAAAAATCGAAAAACACTGCAAAATCAGCACAATCCCATTCCATCCATGCCCTCCATGATGTTTAAGTTCAAGACAGCCCACAGAAAGACTAGGCCCATGCTAGACTCAAATACCCCTGGTGAAAAGGCCACAAGTACAGCCCCAAAAAACGAAAATCACTGAAAAATCAGCACAATCCCATTCCATCCATGCCCTCCATGATGTTTAAATTCAAGACAACCCACAGAAAGACTAGGCCCATGCAAGACTCACTACCCCTGGGCATAAAGGTTGAAAAGTAGGCAAAATGGTTGCAGGCCTAACAACAATGCCTGCATTCAAAATGGCCACTTGCCTCCCAGCACATGGCCAGGGGAGGGCCTGTAGCAGCACTCAAAATGGCCCCCAGCCACATGGCCTGTCCCTCCACATGAACACCCCCAAAAATCGAAAAACACTGCAAAATCAGCACAATCCCATTCCATCCATGCCCTCCATGATGTTTAAGTTCAAAACAGCCCACAGAAAGACTAGGCCCATGCTGGACTCAAATACCCCTGGTGAAAAGGCCACAAGTACAGCCCCAAAAAACGAAAATCACTGAAAAATCAGCACAATCCCATTCCATCCATGCCCTCCATGATGTTTAAGTTCAAGACAGCCCACAGAAAGACTAGGCCCATGCTAGACTCAAATACCCCTGGTGAAAAGGCCACAAGTACAGCCCCAAAAAACGAAAATCACTGAAAAATCAGCACAATCCCATTCCATCCATGACCTCCATGATGTTTAAGTTCAAGACAGCCCACAGAAAGACTAGGCCCATGCTAGACTCAAATACCCCTGGTGAAAAGGCCACAAGTACAGCCCCAAAAAACGAAAATCACTGAAAAATCAGCACAATCCCAATCCATCCATGCCCTCCATGATGTTTAAATTTAAGACAACCCACAGAAAGACTAGGCCCATGCAAGACTCACTACCCCTGGGCATAAAGGTTGAAAAGTAGGCAAAATGGTTGCAGGCCTAACAACAATGCCTGCATTCAAAATGGCCACTTGCCTCCCAGCACATGGCCAGCCCCTGTAGCAGCACTCAAAATGGCCCCCAGCCACATGGCCTGTCCCTCCCCATGAACACCCCCAAAAATCGAAAAACACTGCAAAATCAGCACAATCCCATTCCATCCATGCCCTCCATGATGTTTAAGTTCAAGACAGCCCACAGAAAGACTAGGCCCATGCTAGACTCAAATACCCCTGGTGAAAAGGCCACAAGTACAGCCCCAAAAAACGAAAATTACTGAAAAATCAGCACAATCCCAATCCATCCATGCCCTCCATGATGTTTAAATTCAAGACAACCCACAGAAAGACTAGGCCCATGCAAGACTCACTACCCCTGGGCATAAAGGTTGAGAAGTAGGCAAAATGGTTGCAGGCCTAACAACAAAGCCTGCATTCAAAATGGCCACTTGCCTCCCAGCACATGGCCAGGGCCTGTAGCAGCACTCAAAATGGCCCCCAGCCACATGGCCTGTCCCTCCCCATGAACACCCCCAAAAATCGAAAAACACTGCAAAATCAGCACAATCCCATTCCATCCATGCCCTCCATGATGTTTAAGTTCAAGACAGCCCACAGAAAGACTAGGCCCATGCTAGACTCAAATACCCCTGGTGAAAAGGCCACAAGTACAGCCCCAAAAAACGAAAATCACTGAAAAATCAGCACAATCCCATTCCATCCATGCCCTCCATGATGTTTAAGTTCAAGACACCCCACAGAAAGACTAGGCCCATGCTAGACTCAAATACCCCTGGTGAAAAGGCCACAAGTACAGCCCCAAAAAACGAGAATCACTGAAAAATCAGCACAATCCCAATCCATCCATGCCCTCCATGATGTTTAAGTTCAAGACAACCCACAGAAAGACTCAGTCCACCCACCACTGAGTACCCCTGGGCAAAAGGCCCCAAAACAGCCCAAAAATCGAAAATTCCAAAATTTTAGTTGCAGCAACTGTAATGCCCCAAACAAACTTACTTGTAAAATTTCTAATCCAACAGTGATCCAAAGAAAGTCAAAAAGGCCTCAAATCCAAATATCCAGCAGCATCCACAAAAAGTAATCCTTCCAGCTCCAGATCCAAATGAAAAGTGACCAGGAGATGGACAAAGCACTGGGAGGAGCCTGCTGGACAGGAACAGGAAGTTGAAGACTGTGGGGCACTTCCTTCCTCCCACCCCCATCCCCCCCTCCCCAAAATGGACTCCTCGCTAAAAAAGTGCTGGCAAATGTCAACCTAAGGAGTTATTAAGATAAAAATCATTATTTCAAGAAGGTTTATGCTGCTTGCTGGTGGATTTCTTGTGCAGAATTGCAAATTTTATATTTTCGCTTGTGCGAGATTGTTGCTGCTCGCCGCATCTCAAATCTCGCAATTGCGAAGTACCGCGAGACGTGATCTCGCCGTACTCGCGTTGACAAACTCTCGCTGTGCAAGTTGGCATGCCGCGATGACGTAATCGCGCTCGCCAAATTCCCGCGGGATCACACAGCAAGATCCAAAATGGCGCAGCACTCGCAAAATATCGAGAAAAACAACTCGGTAAACGATGATAAACACCGCGCGCTGCAAAAATTGTATCACCAACGCCGCGCGCCGCAAAAAAAATCCACTGCGTGCGAATTTGCGGATTTTGCGGGAAATTCGCAAATCTCGCGGATTGCGAATTTCCCGAAAATCCGCAAAATCCGCGAGCGTAACGGATTTTCCGCCCATGCTTAGTCATATTATGTAAACTGGAGCTGTTCCCTATAAAGGCATGAACTTATGCCTGAGCTGCAAATAGTACAGCATCAGTGTTTAATTTGAGCAGCACGTTGTAGGTGCGGCCTACCAGCACTCATTTTTGGGGAGCAGCACTTATTCTTCCACCATAGATTTCGTTCCAGAGAGCTATATAGAACACCACAAAAGGAGGAAGGGCGTAGGAAGAGAAACACAGCAAAACAGTGACAAAGGGATGAAGCAGGGATGAAATCGAATCATCAAGAGTGAAATAAAGGAATAGGGGGCCATATTATCAAGCCCCAGCAATAATTATCGCTAAGCGCACTTAGCGCTAGGATAATTATCGCTGGGTAGCGTGGATTTTTATCACTGAGATAGTGTGCTATTAGAAACGCTTATCTCAGAAGTGATAAAAATCCTCGCGCTAACTGCCAAATAAGAGATTATCGCTGGAAAACCAACTATAATCTCTCGAAGTTTGGCATTAGCTTGATGATAGGGGCTCACAAACGTAGCCATGATATCCACCTTCCATAGGATATCATGGTTAAGTCAGGAAAATACCAGGTGTAAAAAAAGCAGCTCTAACCGCGGTTAGCGCTGCTTTTTTTTAATCACTAACAGGGTTAGCGATATCCTTGATAATAGGAGAAATGTCGCTTAACAACATTTCTCCAATTATTTTTCTCTGGAACGCCCCTTTGCATCTCATTAGAGATGCAAGGGGCAGCGTAGAGAAAAAGGGTGCTAACATGCGAATTTGCGTGTTAGCACCCTGGTGCTGATAGGGAGATAATTTTATCTCTGCTTTCTTGGCTTTTAAAGCCAAAAAGCAGAGATAATCCCTTGATAATATGCCCCAGGGAGTGTCAGGTGGTAGATTAATGAGCCATGAGGTGAAATTAAGATTATACACATGGCAGGACTGGCGGTAGCAGCCACCTGGCATTTCCCCAATTGGCCGACAGGATGGGGGCTGGTTTTAGACCCCCGGGGGGACGTTTTTGTTAATGGCAGCCGGTTTTGCAACATAGCTGCAATATTGGGCCCCTGTAACAAAAGCAGCTGCAGCGTTTGAACCCCCACCACCAGTCTGACCCAATTGCCAAGGGCCGACGGTTTGTGTTCCCAGTTAGGCTCTGATTATACAGCCTTTGTATTCAACACCCCAATCTTTCATAGTACGACTGTGGGATTCTGTTCAAAAAATGGGCCTGGCATTTATTATTTTACAAATTAAGGACTGCATTGACGGGTAGACGGGCGGTTTGATACCACAAAACCATCTTTCAATTCAGTGGGACTCACTGTAATTTGAGGAAGTGGAAGGGATCTCACCCCAGGCAGGTGTGGTGTGTGGCTGCACCCGTCTGTGCAGGATGCCTGAGGGTCCCTGGGGCCTTTGTGCCTGCGCCCTTATCTGTAATACATTACAGGCACAGAGAAGCAATGCGGTTCTCTCATTCTCTTGGGCCACACCTCCATGTAAATGAGGGAAAGACCACGAGTGCAAAATATTTGCTGGCACAATCTATTTTTCAGAATTGTCTTCATCCTGTTCTGTAATACCAAAGTGTCCTGAGGGACAGAAAACCGTCGCAAATGCTGGTGCCCAACAGGTTACTTTTCTGGAATAAGGCCTCTGATGTAAATGTAAATGTACAGGTATTTATATAGCGCAAATCACCAACCGGTCTCTAAGTGCTTGCTTAGGGAACCCGTCCTGGTATTCCCCTGAGAGATAACCCCGGCATGGTATCCGCAAGGTGAAAGCCAGGCATCCCGCCGCGAGGGGCCGTTGTGGAGATTAAGCAAGCTATTGCCCAGAGTCGCAGAGTGTGAACCCGTGAATCGAGAAGTCACCGGAGCGAGAATTGTCGAGTCCATGGACATTTTAGGACTCAAGACCCCGCCGAGCCGGGAATTGAACCCTGGTCCCGGGCTGACCTCTGCTTCCAGGTCTGCCTCCTCTAACCTGATGTCTGTGTGGAGAAAATAGCAACAATTTTTGAAGCTATTACCGTACTTGACAGACCGCATAGTAAAAGTTGAGTCATCGTGGTGGTGCTGATATGCCTATCATTATGTAATAATAATAATAATAATAATAAAGGATTTTATAAAGCGCCTGGTGACGCCATCTCGGCGTGTCCCCGCGCTGTGGAGAGAGAAGCAGGGGAGAGTGAACAACCTAAAGGGGGAAAAGGTAAGTCTTCAAGAGTCTCCTAAATACGGCCTCTGTCTCAGCCAACCTAATGTGCAGAGGAAGAAGGTTCCAATTCTTGGCTGCCAGCGCCCTAAAGGAGCGCCCTCCCATTCTAGCTTTGTTTATCCGGGGGGCACACAGAAGCCCGGTACCCTTGGAACGCAGTTCTCTGTTGGGCACATAGGGGATTGCGAGATCATTCAGATATTCAGGGGCTGCTTGAGAGGTAATCCTGTAACACATGAGGAGCGCTTTAAACAAGATTCTCTTTTTTATAGGGAGCCAGTGAAGAGCAACTAGTGAAGGCTTGGAGGCTGCTCTTCTGGGAAGCCTGAGGACCAGACGGGCCGCCGTGTTCTGGAGCACCTGAAGTTTTTTAATGTTCTTCTCGGTGGTACCTAAGAGAAGAACATTACCGTAGTCAATACGGGAGGTGACCAGGGCTTGAGTCATCGTGCGTCTGGCCTCTAGAGGAAGGAGGTCTAGGGTGCGATTTAAGGTCTTCAGTACACCAAAGCATTTTCCTGTTAGCTTCTGGACATGGCTGTCATAGGAGAGTCTGGGATCAACCCAAACACCCAGGTTCTTAGCTTCCTTACATGGGGAAGGCATGGTACCTAGACAGGAAGGCCACCAGTCCCGGGTCCAGCTGTCCGAGTTACCCCCAATCACCAGCACCTCAGGGATAGGGATATTAACAATGATATTAGAACTGTCCAACTTCACCAACATGTTTTGCACTTATTCTGCATGATCGTTTGTTTGTAAATGTGAGTAAGAATTAATTAAGTGACATTTTTGAGAGTCCCTTTGTTCTCATGGTTTATTATAGTATTTTAGGACTTTTAATGATTTGATATCAATGTTATATAATGTGTAATGTGCTGTAATACCACTTAAAGACTATCTGCGAAACAAGCACATTTTGTATGAGGAAAAATAAGCTTTTTATAGGCAGTTGTATTACAGGCCGACGTGAATAATAGCTTTCCATCAAGTGAATGAATGACGTACCCTCCCCTCCACTGCCCTCACTCATGCGTTTGCTGTCTTTTAAGCATTTTTTTTTGGTTAAGTCATTTTTATAACGCGAACGCAGCAAAGTGGTCAGCTGTGTGATTTATTCCAGCAAAGATATATAGCTCATAAAAACGTAGTGGTGTACTCCAGCACATTTAGCTTCTGTTTACTCACACACGCAGGTACACAAACTCATTTACAGGGTCTGGGTTGAAAGTTAGTTGCAGGGGCATTTTCGAGCAGTCTGGCTCGAGGCCTTCGAAACAGATCCGCAAATCAATGCCGTGAGCGACTGGCTCATATATCAGCTGTGACTGCGTAGGAGCGTGTGCGTAATGAGAAGTGCCGTAATTTGACTCTGTCACGGGCGAGTGCAGCAGCAGGCTGAGGTTTCATAAGGCGTAGAGGGTGCCTTTCAGTTTTACACCCTCTTATATCTTACCAGAAGGTGGGAGGCGAGCAGGAAAAAATGCACAATGACACCGCCTCATTACAGAAACACAGTAACACAATATCCTGAGACTATCGCGCAATCTTCCCATCAGATATGCTTTGTTTCAGCAAGTCACTGGCTGAAGAGGCACCTCGCGCCTTTCCTGTGAGGTTTGATTTGTGGCCCGGACTCGGAGGCCGTGAAATGGCTGCCACTCAGCATTTTGAGCCTTTCTTCCCCCGCTTTAATATATTTCGCTTCCTGTAATAACGCAGTTTTTTTCCTTTTTACCGTTTTGCAGATTAGATGCCACATTTTCCCTCTTTATTTTGCTTTAACACATTGTGCAATAAACATTGTCTTGTTCACATGTTTTCATTGCCACGTCAGTATTTTCACCTCAGAATACGCTTTTTAGCAAATGCGATCTGCACGACTTTGAATGGAACGGAGGAGGCTTTCTCGTTATTGCTGACCAAGCAAGATGATTTGCTGTAAGAATAAATTAACTATTGCAATAAATGGGCTTCTACAGGGTTTTCGTCGCAGGGGCACTGCCGAATGTAATACTGCACTTCGCCCTGATGTTCGTTTAAGATTGAAGTATGGGATTTGGTTTCTTTGTGAAAATAAAAATACATGGGACCAATGGTTGGGTAAACCTGAATGCTTAGGGGCAGATTTATGAAGGGCTTGCGCCACGTTTACGCCGCCGTTGCGTGACGCAACGGCGCGGAAACGTGGCGCATCCCTGCGCCCTATTTACAACGTGACGCATCTAGGAGATGCTTCACGTTGTACAGCACTGTGCCATGAGGAGGCGTTCCTGCGCAGGGGGGGCGTTCCTGCGCAGGAACGCCTCCTGAAAGTGGCTGAGTGAAATCTATGAGATTTCACTCAGTCACTTTCAGGGCAATGCTGCGTCAAAACCCTGCGCCTGCTTGAAGCAGGCGTAAGGCTTGAGGCAGCATTGGAAGAACAGGCCTCCCCCAGAGCATTGCTGGAGCTGCGTCGCGCTTGCGACGCAACTCCAGCAATGCGTCACTTTTACGGCACAGATGCGTGACGCATCTGTGCCGTTTTTGCCCCATGGTGCGCCGCATCATAAATGCGGTGCACCATGGGTGGCGTAGCTGTGGCCCACTGTGGCGCATGTTAACTGGCGCATCCCTCGGGATGCGCCAGTTAACATAAATCTGCTCCTTAGTTTCCAATCTCAGTAACTGCGTAACTGACTGACAGAGCAATATATTTTTAGGAGTTGATCCCAAGTCACTAGGATCTAGCACAGGCGAGCTACCTGACAGGACCATTTATTTTTCTTCTTGCATCTCCTGTTCTTACCCATACTAACACAAGGGCAGTTGGCTGGTGTCTAACGGAGTGTGAATTGAACACAAGGGAATAGGCAGAAAAATAAATTCCATCTATATTTCTTTGCATGTTTGTTTCCTTCTATCCATTCATCTTTCAATCATGTCTTCTTCATCTGTCTTGTTGTTCTTTACTTTCTTATTTCTTTTTTTCCATCTGTCGTTACTACTGCCATTCTTCATTCTTTCTTCGTACCTTATTGTCCTTCCTTGATCCCTTCCTTCAGCCTTCTTTCTTTTATTACTCCTTCCTTTTTTAAAACATTTTCTGCTTTCTCTTCGCATTTCCTGACTTTTGTTATCCTTTCTACCATTGCATCTTTCTTAACAACGTCCTCATTCTTTTACCTTTTTCAATTCTTTCTTACATAATTTAATTATATTCCTACTTTCCTTTTTCTTTTATTCTTCTTATTTTTTTTATTAAACCTTGTTTATTTTTCATTGCTGCCCATATTTCATCATTCCTTCTTTCAATTCTTATTTTCTACCTCCCTTCCTTCTTTCTGTTTCTTTCTTCCATTCTTTCCATCTTTCTTTACGTTCTGTGTGTGTTCCTATTTCCCTTTCTTTCTAACATTGTTGGTCTTCTGTGCATTCTTCTTTCTTTTCTGGCTATCAGTAAAACTGAATGTTTGTGCAAAAGTAATGGTCACTTCAATTGAAGATGTGTTGTCTGTAATAGCAGTACGCAACCACACCATGAATACTTCACTTCACCCCTCTGCACTCTAATCTGCACCACTCCACACCACAGCAGTCTGCTCTGCACCCATCCACATTCCACCACTCCACGCCACTCCACACTGCATCACTGCTCTTTACTCTGCATCACTCCATTCTAAGCCACTTGACTCTACGCATCTCTCTACACTACACCACTGCACTCGATGCCAATGCACTCTATCCCACACCACTCTACTATGCACCATCACACTATTCGCCACTGCACTCTACACCACTCCACTCTGCTGTAATCCACTCTATGCCACTCTACTCTGCAACACTGTGCTCTACACCATTGTATTGTACTTTGTACCACTTCATTCAACACCAGTGCACTCTATGCCAATCCAATCTGCGCCACTCTAATCTAGTCTGCACTCTATGCCACTCTATTCTACACCACTGTACTCCACCGTTCACCACTCCACTCTATCCTGAAACAATCTACTCTATGCCACTGCACTCAGCGCCACTCCACTCCACTCTGTGCCACTCCACTCTACTATGCAACACTTTATACCACTTGACTATACGCCACTGCACTCTACACCACTCTACTCTGCATCGCTCCACCCTACACCACTGCACTCCATGCCAATCCACTCTAAGGCACTCTAATCTCTCTGCACGACTGCACTCTATAACATTACACTATAGAACACTGTGCTCTACGCCACTGCACTCTACTATGAACAATCTACTTTATGCCATTGTATTCCACTCTGCGTTCCTCCAGTCTGCACCACTGCACTCTTCACTGCACCTCTCTATGCCACTCTACTTTACTCTGCACTACTTTTCTCGACACCACTGCACTGTACGCCAATCTACTCTGCACCGCTGCACTGTACGTCACTATACTCTACTCTGCAAAAATCTATGTCACTGCACTCTACACCAATATACTCTACACCATTGCAAACTGCACCATTGTACTCTGCACAACTGCACTCTACAACGCTATAATCAGCAACACTGCACCCCGTGCCACTGAACTCTACTGTGCACCTCTCTACTCTATGCCACTATACTGCATTCTACTCCAATGCACTCTATGTAACTGCACTCTATGCCACTCTAACCTACTGTGTACAACTACACTCTATGACACTGCACTCTACTGCACTTCACTCTTCGCCTCTTGACGCCACTCTGCACCACTCCCTGATCTTCAGATCAGTGACACACCTCTGGTCAGAGCCTCCACTGGAAAAGTGCAGCAAAAACCCTCAGACAAGGGACACCAGGTCAGAAAGTGTGCCCAGTACAGAGTTGACTGATGTCTGGACAGCATGAAATGAAATGAAATTGTGCTTTATAAAGCATACTACTACCCATGGGTGTCTAGGCGCTGAGACCTTCTGGCAGGTAAGAACAGTAAAAACTGTAGTTTAACCAAACATAGGAATGAGAGAGCCATGAAAAAAAAGAAACACAAATACCCTACTATTTATTAAACAGCCATGTTATAAGAGACTTGCGAAAGGTAAATAGGTTTTCGATACATTTTAGCTTGAGGGGCATTGAGTTCCATAGTTTGGCAGTAGCCACAGCAAAACTCTTGCCTCCCCAAGTGGCTTTTTTGATTTTAGGCACAACCAAATTAGCCAGAGAGGATGATCTTAAAGTTCTGGATGGGGTGTGCCATTGAAAAAGCTCTCTGATAGATTCTGGACCCTCGAGGTGAAGGGCCTTAAAGGCTATGCACAAAGATTTGAAAATCACCCGCTTTTTCACCGGGAGCCAGTGCAGTGAGGACAGAGATTAGGAGACCGACGGATGTTTAGGTATCCTGAGAAATAATCTTGCTGCTGCATTTTTGTACCATCTGAAGCTCAAGCAGTGCTTTCTTATGGGCGGTAAGAAACAGCCCATTGCAATAGTCAATGTTTGAGAAGACAAGTTCAGTGATCACTGCCTCACACAAATCTGGAGGAATGAAGGGAAGAATCTTCCTGAGTGACTTGAACAAGAAGAAACAGGAGGAGGTGATAGCATTAATGTGTCCCGAAAACGAAAGTTTCTGGCCAAATTGGACTCTCAAGTTTTTCACTTAGGGGAAGGAGTCAGAAGATCTCCCATTTCCTGAGGCCACTATTTGGGAGACCAGAACAATGGACGATTACAGACAAAAAGAACCTTGGTTTTGTCTGAATTTAGGGGTCGATCATGATTGCGGTGAATCCGCATCCTCCTAGCCGGTGGAAGCCACCGCCGGCCCGGAGGATGTGGATTCATCGCTGCGGATCCTGAAAACACCCCCTGCCAGATCATGATGGCGGTGGGATCAGCGACGGACGTCAGGTCCGTCCGCCGCTGATCCGCGGGGTATTGACCGCAGACACCCCCAGCCAAATTACCATGTGTGTGCAAACATGCTTTTCCATGGCGGATTTTCCGCCGTAGAAAAGCATGTGGAGATTTGTTTCTGGGGGGCCCTTGCGGGTCCCCAGGTGTCGGGGGTGGGGGGTGCCCCCCTGCATTTACATGCACAAAGCGGCAGGCACCGAGCGGTGCCTGCCGCTTTGTGCATGTAAATGCAAAGCATGCATTTTGAACCTTGCGGCGGGTGCTGCTTCAAGCAGCACCCGCCGCAAGGTTAAAGATACGGGATGTGACCACCAGGGTGGCGGTCACATCCTAATTGGTATGGAGGGACCGCCGCTTCCCCTGCAGATGGTCCCTCCACCTGGGGGGTGGCGGACGGACGCAGGTCCGTCCGCCATCCTAATAGGCCTCTTAGTTTCAGATAGTTGTTATACATCCAGCTCCTAATCTGTTGCATGCAGTCCTGGAAGCACTCAGCTGTCCTATCTAACTCTTCGGTGGACGACCTCGGACCCGGGGATCTAGGTTTGAGTCTCGGTAACAACGCCAAAACCTCCTGTGATTCTGGGCAAATCACTTAATCTCCCAGTGCGTAAAAAAAAAAATGAATGTGTGTCCTCATGTAACGAAACTGGTGCTATGTAAAGCGCTCTGATACCCGATTCGGTTCTGGTCTAGTTGCGCTATATAAAACTCTGCAAAAAAAAAACCCAAAAATCTGGGTGTCCTCAACATAAGAGACAACTGAGAACCCAAATCTTTTAATCAATAACGCCAAAGGTGTAACGTACAGATTAGAAAGAGTTGGACTCAAAGCCGGACCTTGTGGTACACCACAGGGTAGTGTAAAAAATGATGGGCTGTAGCTAGTGGATTCCACAAACTGAACTCTATCTGTGAGAAAGAATTGCAAGAGCTTGAGGGCAATGCCCCTACCACCTAACTCATGCAGACGGTTGATAAGAAGCCCATGGTTAACGGTGTTGAGCGCTGCTTTGAGGCCTAACAAAATTAAGGCAACTTTGCCTCCCTTGTCCAAGGTTTTCCTTACATATTCAGAGCCTGTGATCAGAACTGACTCCTTACTATGCTGGCTTCTAAAGCCAAACTGGGATGGATCCAGCAGCATTTGTTCTTGGACGAATAGAAAAAGCTCGGTGTTCATGGCTTTCTCTACCATTTTAGCACAAGAAGGAAGCTGGGATATTGATCTGAAGTTACTGTGGTTGTCTGCATCTAAGATTGTTTTTTTAAAAGAGGAAGAATAGATGTTATTTTCTATTTTTTAGGAAAACATCCTGCTTAGAACCTCTGATTGAAAATCGGTAGTAAATAGCTAGGGACAATAGAAGAAGCTAACTGTAAGACTGTAGGTGGGCAAGGGTCAAAAGGAGATCCTGATTTGATTTGGTTAAACAAGTCTATTCCCCGAACAATTATCAGGAGGGTAAAAGCAGATAAAATAGCGTTCAAAGGCTGAGATGGTTCAAGTAATTCGGTGGCTGAGTTGGCTGCCTCCCTAGTGTTAATCACTATTGAAGGACCACTGAAAATCTCACTCTGTGGGTTGTAAGTTCTGCAAACCTCATCTGAGCTTTGGTTTGCGGCAATGATATTAAAGATAGTCTCTCCTTTATCTTTAAACAGACAGCAAGTGTATTACAAAAAGACAATTTATGTTCCACCGCTCCAACAGTTGGCAACATCGATTCTGACAAGGCTCTGGAAACAATCTCAAGCAAAAGCCCAGCATTAACAACAAGGGAAATCAAGTCAGAAGGCGGGCTCAGTACAGAGTCGGCAGATGTTGGGATAGTGCTTGCTTGCCCTAATGCTCCAATGGATAGTACCATTGAACCAAGGGAGCAGGAGCTAATTCCAGAGGGCACTTATGCACCAGCAACGCAGCACTCGAGGGAAATCAAACCTCCAATTCAGACTGTGCCAAAAGAGCTGATAGACACAAACATGCTAATCTTCACCCCAGAGTAAAATCTAGAAGAATTTGGGATATCCTGAACAGGGGCAACATCCTATTGCTGCTATCACTATTCCCAACCTAGGCGACTTAAGGTCAACTGACATATTATCGATGAAGTTTATACATTCTGATGACCCTCTAATGAACAAAGCCACTTGGGAAATGCCCGCAATTACCCAAAAAGTGTGGATAGAATGGCTCACTTTTAAGAACTGAGGATTAAACATCACTCCTTACTATGAACCAGGCTACTCTCTAACCCTGAGGCAGCCTGATCAGAAGAAATCAGACCTCACAAAGCTATCTATTCTGTGCTGAAGTTCTGGGCAACTCACAGACAAAAAGGGCAGCACTTAATGACCAACAATTCGACATTAGCTCACAGCCAAGCCTTCCAATGCTGACCTAAGGTGGATTTCTATAGCAATAAATGGATCATCTGGCAGTGCATGACAAGCCTCAGGCATGGGAACAGCTTCTAAAAATAGTCAAGGTCTCCTAGTCTCTGCTCACGGAATGTCAATGGCCTTGACAGCAAAACATCTGATCCCATGTTTCTTCACCATGTAAAATTGTTTAACATCATTCTTATGAAGGAGACTTGGCTTGCTGAACCATTCCACCTCTCTCGGTTCTCATACTTCTCTGCACCAGCCACCAAGAAGGCAAAATATGACCACCTTCTGGGTGGCCTGGCAATTTACATTTCCTTATCACGAACCGCTACAGTAAGGGCATTACAGCCCAGCTCACCAGCAATCACTGCAATTAAGATCATCATCTCTAACAAAAATGTGGAAACTGAGTTACTACTCATCAATGCTTACATTCATCCCAAAAGCAGGCCGAAGGTCTCAGGACAGCTGGTGGAGCAGCTCCTGAAGTACTAAGGTGAAGAGGAAATCTCTAATTTCGTCTTCTCAGGTGACATAGATCTGCACCTACTGGGCTCCTCGCAAGAAAGCATGTATTAGCCCAATCTTAAAGCTGGAAGATACCAGTGCAAGGCGGAAATCCCTATGGTAAAAGAAATAAAATCAGCAGACACCTATTGGATGACTTAGAGCATCTTATTTCAGAGCCCTCAATGGCAGGTTCTCGGAGAAGATTCAGCTAGCGGCCACAATCTACTGTTCAACCGCCAGCTCAACTCTAAACTACACTTTTGTTACCCTTTCGCAGTTCCACCTGGTTCACTCATTTCACATAGGGGCCAAAGGAGATAGTAACCGTCTTCCATAAGAGGTATCCTTTTTATAACTTTGCCTACACTCGGCCGCCCTACGGAGGCACCTGGCTCTGTATTTATGGTCAATTTTAACACAGCCAAGTATTCACAGTGGGCTACAGATGACCTGTCAATGTTAGCATTGGTCCTGCTGAAAGCACTAACAGAAATGCCCCCCTTGAAACATAGGGAGGTGGGTTTTTCACCAGAAGGTTGGCACAAGCATTTGCTACCTCACCCAAATTAAGGTCTCACCAAACACCTTTGGAGATTGGGAGGATGACCAGGGCCCAATTAACACTACTGAAGCAACTCAAAAATGCAACAAAAAGCACTTTAAGATCCCTTCGCAATAAACCTGGGGACATTGACCTACAAGCAGAATTAAGAGAACAAAAAACTTGGTCCGAGAAGCTAAAGTGGGCTATCAGCAAGTCAAATAATAGAGCAGCCACCTGTGCTTTTACAAAAGAAACCCCTAGGTTGGATCTGGTTACAGGTGGTTAGTTAGTGGTTTTTATTTCACTGGGAAGGAGTGTGGCCCCCTCCACAAGCCTTCTTGAGGCTCCGGAGACCACATCACCTGGGGCAGAGAGCTTATTGGAGAGGGGAGGTGCAGCCACTCCTCTTGAGACTTCTTGAGGCCCCAGGAACCCCATCCTCTGAGGCTGAATGTCATAATTAAATCAGCTTTATTTCAACAATACATGTCTTAAAAGCAATGTAATATATAAAAATGTGAAATATTAATATATGAGTAAAAACAGTAAAATATCATACACTCATATACACATGAGGGTGAAGAATCAGCTCAGAATTGTAAACAGAACAAGATTCTCAACATAGCTCCTTCAAACAAGATGGTTCCATTTGGAATCAAGTATCACTTTCTTAATGTATTATTAAGGAGCACAGAGATTTTGATCTTATAATCCACATCCAACTCCAAATCCAACTTTAAAACTTAGCAACGTGCATATTGTAGAGAGGGGTTTGAACATTATTCTCAGGGAAACACTGCTCTCTCTGGTACCTAGATTCTCACAAGTCTGTTTGAGACATTTCTTACGCTGGCCCACATAGGCTGGGCAAACACATAGCACACAGGAATATGTTTTAATTTGGTCTACACATTTGGGGCATTTATTATCATCTGTAGACCATTTCGATGTGAAGGATTTTGATGGGCGTGAGGCCACCCAGAATTGAAAAAAATATTCTCCTGTCAAAGGGCTTTGATATTGTGTCCCAGTTGAGCTCATACCGAGGGCAAGGTTTGAATTCTAAAAATCTCCCTGTCAGTGACGTACTCTCACTTGTTCTAATGATATTTTGCCCAACCATTTCCGAATGACATTCTTTCATTTTTTCTTTATTGAGAAACTGAGTGCCATGTGGGTTTTTCCATAAATTCTGCATTCCCATGTTAAGCAGAACACCCTTGATGTCACGGAGCCAGCTGATTTTAAATGATCCGTCAGCCTCAATGACATCCCTAAAAGCATCAGCATAGTTGGCCAGCTCAGGGGTGGACCATATTCTACGCCAATATAAGATAGGGTGAAGTCTTGCTGTGTCTTCCAGTGATTTTCATCCTAGATCAATAAGCATAGGTGCTTTGCAGTAAACTAGTGATCGTTTGAAGAAAACTATTCTCTCCTGTGGTGAGCGGTGTCAGTTTCTCAAAACCCCATAGTTCTGATCCATATAGGACCGAACTCACCACTTTTGTTTGGCAAATCTGCAATACTGGGCTGATCGGATTTGTCAATGATGTTTTCAATTCTTTGGTTAGTGCACCTGCTAACTGGCAATTTTTCAATGCCATGGTTTCTGTTTGAGGCCTCCAACTCATTTTTGTTTTCTAGTATGATTCCTAAATAAGTAAATGCATCTACCTGTTCTAAAGGCACCCCATCTAGATTAATTGTTCCCATGAATGAGCTATGCTGGTTAAAAACCATACACTTTGTTTTGGGTGTATTAATTTCTAAACCTCATATGCTGCAAAAATATTCACACCAGGAGAGCACATGCTGCAAGCCTCTCTGTTTTTTTTTTTTAAATTATGAACATGTCATCTACAAACATTAGGATTGGAATCTTTGTACCTGCTAACACTGAGGCATCTGATGGGAGCATAGCTAAAAATTGAGAGACTACATTTATAAATAGGGAAAATAGGGGCGGAGCCATTACACACCCATGGCTCAGTACATGAGACCCAATCTATACCGAAGATAAACTGCCCTGAACCCCAAGCACCACTGCCAAGAGGGGTGGCCACGCCCTGCCTTCTCCTGTCGCTGACGGGTGCAGAACGGGCCCGCCCTGGCCCAGGCGCATCCCGCTGCTGGACGGATGAATGTGCTATATAGCGCTAGCCAGGTGTGTGGACTGTAAAACTGAAACTGAAAAGTGATCTGTGACATTACCCTGCGTGCCCCATCGAACTCTTGCAAAATTGTCCTCATGAAGCCTCATGATTAAGGACAGCAGGTCCATCGGCATTCCCAGATCCTGAAGCACTAGCCATAGCTTTTTACATGAGACTAAATCGAAGGCTGACTTACGGTCTACAAAGGTGGCATACATGCTGCACTTCACGATGGTTCGCCAATATAATAAAGAGAAAGCAAAATGCTTGATCAATTGTGCTGACATATGCTCGGAAACCCGCCTGAAAAAGGGTTAAGATATCATTGGTAGTGATCCACTACTGAACCTTTGCCAGGACTAGGCGAGCCACCACCTTTTGAATTTAATCTGTTAGGATTATGGCCTATAGTTGCCTGGCAGGGCCCTATCATCCTTTTTAAAGATGGGTATTATCTCTTCACCCCTCCAGGAATCAGGAATGGGGGCACCACAGACTGTAGCATTTGCTAGAGGTATTATGTACCTAGTCCACTTGTCCTTATCATGCAGAAATATATCAGCCGGAATGCTGTCAGGACCGGGGGGTGCTCTTCCCCGGCAATTAAGCTAAGGGCAGCTCTTACATCTGTTAGGTCAAAAGTAAGTACAACTGTGTGCGGAGGTAATTCAAAGGGATCACTTTTTTGCTTGTCTTGATTAGCATATTCTCTTGCAAAATGTTCGACCCAAGCGTCAGGGGCGACATGGTTTTGCGGGGGCAAAGATTTCCCCCTTCTCCATTTTACTAATTGCCAAAAATATTGAAGGTTGTTCCTTGAACATACCATTTTAAGATCCTGCCATCTATTTTCATCCTAATCCTTTTTAGCACTATCCTGAGCTGTCTTTTCGAGTTTCCTTGCTTTCTGAATACTACTTGATTTTTATTATCTTATAGCCTCTGCTAGGAGCTTATGCGCTTGCTTACAATCTTTATTGAACCAATAATGCTGTGTCTTAATGAGGTTGCTCTTAGCATTAGGAGGTCCAAACAAAAAATGAATTCAAATGTTATTAAATTGTTTATTGTGGGTGTTTGTCATGGCATCACATGCTGCTGTATTTTGCAGGTAAGCCTGTATTTCCGCTATCGCAAGCTCAAGATCTCTACTTATGGTGGACAATCTATGTGGCTTTTCTACTATCTTGGGCCATTTGCCTCTTCTCATATCATTAGAGATTAGCAAGCCTCTGGTGGATGTTAAGTTTGAAGGAGTTATTACCTCACTAGATTTCACAATTTTGAGTGTGGAGCTCAATGGATTGTGGGCACTCTCGACTCTTTCTTATGACCGTGTCGATGAGCGCAGACCACAGTTTCAGGTCGATTAAGAGATAATCTATTCGACTTGCATGATATCCATTATTATAGGCATTGGCCCCTTGTCTATCCGATATAGTTCTCTCATTGGCTGCCCTGACACTCCTTTCCAAACAAAAAACTTTGAGTTGCATAGCTGCTTCTGCCCATCTTTTGTTTGGTGCTAGTTCTAAACCTGGGATTCCCCAAAGTGCATCTTCCTCCCCTGCCAAATCATTGTCGTCTTGGCCAAGTGGCTTGAAGGTTGAGTTAAAGTCCCCAGCTATTACTAATGAAGATGTACCTGAGGATTTGTCTAACAATCCACCCAAAGCCATCACAGTCATAGACCTCTGTCTACCTCTAAGTTCTCTCGCATACACATTATAGATGTCAATATTGCTGTAAGAGCTACTCTGCAACTGGATGCCAAGAATATCAGGGCACTGTGTCAGGAGGACCTGTGTCTTAAAGCCTATGTCTTGCCTTATCCAGAATGTTAGCCCCCTGATGGCCTACCCTTTTTACTGTGAATTGCTGGGGCATTGTAATTCAAATACCCATGATGGAATAATGGATCTACAGACCATGTTTTCTGGAATAGACAAATGTCATGCAATTCAACAAAGCTGTTCCAGTTTGGGGAGTCACCCTTAGATTTTAACTCAGCTATATTTCAGGACATGAGGGATATTTGACTTGGTACGGAGGGCGGGACTGAAACTATTCTATCACCAAAGGCTTCGGTGCTAAATTTGCCATTCCGTTGGCTCAATGTTTAGGAAGTAAGAGCAGTTTCCAAGGGGGAACTTACTGTTAGTTGCAGTTCACTAGCCCTTCCAGTCCATACAGGAATCAAAACCTAACTCTGCCCTTGGGAGGGTATGAATGGGCATCAGTCTGGTTCCTGTGATGAAGTCGCCACAGTGGATGGAGGGGGTGGGTTGTGCATACCAGTCTGCGGTGTCAGTTCAGGGAGCTTATATTTAAATCGAATACATGTATTGACAAGATGGGAAGTACACGCGTCAAATGCCACTAAATTCTCGACTAAATCGCCATGAGAGAGTTTTCGTGCAATGCAATCCTTGTGGACACCCTGGATGTAGTGTCTTATGGCCCCTATAATATCATCCCTTATTATCGAACAACGTCCACTCACGTGTCAATTTCATTGGGTGCATTTACTTATTAGAGAGCCCTCATCTTCTTTAATTAAGTTAGGCAATGGTTTTGGTACATTTATCAGATGCACTATACACTTTTTAACTGGTACCTTCACTGCTTCCAGTGGGACGTGTGTTGCGCTTGCCTCATGGGGAATAGATCTTAATATAAGCCCTGGAGTGGCAATGGGTTTGTGCAGCTGCAGATGTTCTGCATGCATTTGTACTGCCATGTTGGGATGGGTAGCTAGTGGACAATCTGCATATCTATGCATTACTGTAGGATCAATATGTGCTGCATTCATGGACAGCCCAAGAGAACCTTGTGTGGGCCAATTAGCCTGTCTTTCATGGTGCATCTGCCTTCTTTCGAGCAGTGTGCGATCTTCCAACTGATTTTTAATTTGCAGTGCATCAAAGAGTGTCTTATTAAGGATATCAGATAAGCTACCAACCGTTGTCCTAAGGGCACTAACCTCTTGGGTTAGATCCCTAACCTGTTGTTTGAGATGCTTTAAGGACTCTTCCTCGATTATTGTTACAGTGGTTGTTGCGATGTAAAGAGTTGTTGGTGCCATTTTGTCAGCAAAGGTAGGGAATCTGTGTGTGCTGATAGGTTTGCAATGTTTTGAATTTCCTGGAACCTAGTTGTATGCGTGGGACGCTTGATTAAATAGCTAGTTATTATTTCATTTGATTTTTTCCCTTGCTTTGTTTGCAGCCCCTACTCCATCTTAGACCCTTTGAACACCACTGCGGAATTCTATTCTTGTTGTAGCGGTCCAGTGCTCTGTCCCCTCCGGATCGGGCCCAGGACGCACCACCACACAATGTAGCACTCTCTGGCCAAGCGTGGCCAGAGAGCATAAATAAATGGGCCGGGGTCGCTCGTGACTTCCGGCCCGCACGAGTGAGCCAGCGTGTGGTTGTGTAATATTTACAGGTGTCCGTGTCTCCCATTGTTCCCCCACACTGGAGAGGTCCCTTGAACCCTAACACTGGCGACGAGGGTGAGATCCAGTGGATCGCATCACGAAGAGGCCGTGCACTCCGTGGAAAAAGAAAAACCGCGATGTACTGACTGACGGCAGCGGCGGTATGCCCAGAGAGCACCCGAACGCAGCAGTGGACACCTGGTGAGCAGCGCGCAATGTGGCCCAGCGCGAAATACCTGTTTTGAACCTGAAGTGCCTGCACGCGGAGCCCTATGCTGCAATAGACTCAGTACCCGAGTAAACAACAAGCACTGGCAAAAGTAACATTACGTCAGCACAAGACCAAGAGAACAGGAACATCAACGAGAAGGCTACCGCCCCAAGATAAACACACTATGTCAAACCCAGCGACCCCAGCAGCTCAACAGCAGGCAGCACCCCCTGCGCCACCACCTCCAGTACACTCCCAAATTCACGCACTCCCACCGTTCAGCCAACTAATTGACCCAGCTACTGCGTCACCAAGATGGAAGGTGTGGGTTGGACGCCTCGACAATTACTTCGTGGCAACAAGAGAAACGCACGGAGCTGTTAAAAGATCACTACTTCTACACTTTGCCGGAGACGAAATATACAAACTGTTTGCGCATCTCCCGAATACTGGTGCGCTCACTGACTATGACGCAGCGGTCAGGGCTTTAAACCCCCACTTTGATCCCCAACTTAACCCTCATTACAAGCGTTTCAAGCTCAGACAAGCCAGGCAAAGAGAGGGAGAGTCAATGGATACGTATCATGCACACCTCAGAGAGCTAGCAAGCGCTTGTACGGAAGATGATCGGACCAAAGAGGTGATGGCACAACTCATCCAAGGCTGCTGCAACAAGACACTGCGGACACTCATACTTCGACAACCCTGCATCTCCCTAGAAGATATTCTGATCCTCGCTCGCTCGCACAAATTATCGGACATCCGAGCAATGGCAATGGAAGCCGCACTCAACCAACAAACTGAACAGTCAGCGTCATGACAGAGCGAGTTGACGCAATCCACACACCATCTCGTTGTGGGCGAGGGAGGTGTCCCACCAGAACAACACGACAGACACAGTGTGGATACTGCGGGAGAGAAGAGCATTATCCAGATAGCTACCCGGCGAGAGTGAAGACGTGCACTAAGTGTGGCATCCTCAACCATTTCGCGAGCGTGTGTCGAGGAGGCTCACGAGGTAGAGGTAACCCAGGGAGGAGAACACCGACAGGAGCCCTAAGGCACCTTTTGCTTGAAGAACCCACAACGTCACGTTCAGTGAGGACATACACTCGCTACAACCCATGCCTAGATGACTCCTCCACAGAAGAAGATGAAAATTTTTATTTTGTGTCATTTGCAGGCGACCTAAAAAAGAGACGATGACCGCAAACGAAGTGCAACATTGAGATTGATGGATCCTCAGTAACTGGCCTAATTGACACTGGAGCAACGGTTAACGTAATGGGGTTGCAACACTACAAAAGCCTGAACCGAGACCGCTACTCACCCCGTCCAAGATCAGGATCCTAACGTACGGAAGCCAGAAAACGCTTCCCCTGGAAGGAAAAATGGTAGTTCAGGTGAAATCGGAGATCCAAGAAGTAACAACAACGTTCCATGTTGTTGATAGAGAAGTGGACATACTAGTCAGGAGTCATACCGCTGAAGACCTTAACTTGATTGCATTTGCAAATGCAGTGAAACTACTCCAAGCCGATGACGTCCTGGAGTTATTCCCACAACTATTGAAAGGATTTTGAGAATATAAGAAGACCACCAGTGAAATTGCATATTGATAAGGCGGTACAACCGGTAGCACTAAGACACAGACAAATTCCTTTTCATCTTCGTACGAAAAAGGAGTCTGAGCAGGTCTCATTGCGAGCGCTTCTCAGGAGAAAAAAGTATATTATTGGGATTTATCAAGATCCGAATGGATAATACCATCCCACAAATGATGGGGCTTGGATTCTAAAATGGAATGACGAATGTCTAAAAGGACGAGATTTTATAAATTGGGGCCACAACTACTACGATGTTGAAGGACATTAGGAGCTCAAACTTTCAATATTGACCTACAAATGTGCTGCTAAACATCCAGGCTATCATCCGTTCATCACTGAGAAGTGCTATCCTAGAGAATATCTATAATCATATACCTTTGGAATAAATTAACAATAAGACTTGAGAAAGCCCTGCGGGCGAAACGCTCGTCGGCTGCTGTTTACCGCTTGTGAATTGTGGAAATTAAAACACAGATCCCAATCCAAGAAGATTTGTTTGAACTATTTGATTCTCTATTCTAAGACAGTATGGACCTAGAATACATAATGTGCTGAGACGTCATTGGATTGCTTGGAGAAATACCTACACATTTGATTGACTTTTTGGAAATAATGATATTGGTGTGCTCAGGTGTTTTGTATATACATGTATGACCTGGGTTCAGCTGAACCCTAGGACTGACTGACACTTTGGTGAGTAGGTGTCATATACCTTCAGAGCACCCCGGCTACAGTTGCCTTCTGTCACTAATAGATGCTTCTCTTTATAAATGGCATAACATTTTGATGTGCGGCTCAATTCAAGCAAACCCATTATCTACATTTGTAAGCTTTCTAGGGATGGCAACGTACTGCGGATGTTTTATCACAAACCTGGCTACGATTGCAGAGCCTTTGCGAAACCTCACAAAGAAAGAAACTCCCTGGAAGTGGACACTCGAAAAAGACAAAGCATTCAAGCCAGTGAAATCAGCCCTATTGGATAGCACAACCATGGCATATTTTGACACCACTCGCCCCACAGAGTTGCTAGTAGATACCAGCCAAGTAGGCTTAGGAGCGCTACTCACCCAAGAGACTTAACCAGGGACCTGGGTCCCGTTAGCCTTTGCGAGCAAAGCACTCACAGCAACAGAAGCCCGATATTCACAAATAGAGCGAGAAGCACTGGCCATCAAATGGGAATGCAGCCATTTTCATTTGTATGTGAGCGGTCACCCATTCCGAGTAGTAACGGCCCACCAACCTCTTCTGCCGTTGTTCAAAGGAACGGCACCTCACCCACCTCCCAGGATCGAAAGGTGGGCCATACAATTGCAACATTATCAGATGGAACTGATATATCGACGTGTGCAAGGAATCCCGCTGATTCCCTGTCTCGCCACCCGGCGCTCACAGCCGAGGCGGATGTTGATCAAGAAACAAGGACCGAAGAGTTTTTCAACATGATGTCCCAGTGGTCATGCCCGCAGGCTCTGTCGATAGATGAAATAAAAACACACATGTACATGGATGTGATCCTTAAGCGAATAGCCGAATCTCTGAAGATCGGATCTTGGGAAGGCTTTCTCAAGAATATCCAAGGATGGAATGAGGCTGACAGGACTCGCCTAGGGAAGTTTTGGAGAGTTCGAGATGCAGCAGAGAATGGCGTCATCCTGAGAGGCTCACGGATCGTGATACCACAAAGCCTACAAGAACAAGCAACAATCTTCGCACATGAAGGACATCAAGGCACTGGGAGAATGAAATCAAGGATGAGGGAAAAAGTGTGGTTCCCAAATCTGGAAGACAGCGTAGACACTGTTGTGCGCAACTGCAGGGACTGACAACTCACCAGCAACTCCGAAGCCACAGCACCAGTGATCACGGAAGATCCAGCACCGTCGCCTTGGTCGTGAGTAAGCCTTAACTTCGGAAGTGTCCCCGACGGGAGAGTAACAGCAGTCCTCATCGACAGTTACATCAAATATCCCATAGTAGAAGTTTTGTCGTCTACAGCTTTTGCAAACATACAACCTATTCTGGAAAAATCATTTGCCCTATTCGGCCTGCCTCATGTCCTCAAGACAGACAATGGACCTCTGTTCGAAGGCAGTGAGTTCAAGGACTTTCTGAAAAGACTGGGCATAAAGCATCACCGAATTACTCTGCAGTGGCCACAAGCCAATGGAGAGGTCGAGCGATTTTTGCACACCACCAACAAGATACTGTGCATAGCAACAGCGGAGGAGAAGGATCCGGAACTAGCTCTCCATCAATTCCTAAGAGAATACAGAAGCAAGTCCCACTGTACGACGCAACAATCTCCCTGGTCGCTCATGCTGATAGGCCCTTGGCGTGAAATGCTACCCATGGCTGACAACTGGGCTCCTGAGCCGTACGACCCAGCCGACACCAAAGCACGAAGACAAATAACCAATGACAAGGCAAGTTGTCGACGAAGGGCGCGTACCTGCATTGGTGATTCAAGGGTGCTCCGTGCTACTACGGAACCGGCGGAGTGGAGGAAAGTTCCGCACCCCCAATGAGCCCGGGCTGTGGACCGTGAGGTCAACCAAAGGGACGGCCATCACCGTGGAACGAGACGGGGAAGTGATAACAAGAAACATATCCTGGTTTAAGCAAGTCCCACCACCAATCAGTATACCACGAGCCACGGAACCAGCGCCGAGTGTGGAACCACAGCTAGACATCACAGGAGACAACCCTGGCGAAATCTCAGTGGCAAGTCCCAGGAGAACATCGCCATCCAGGACTATCAGCCCGAGTGTGTCACAAGTAGCAGAAGGTCAGTGAGTCCTAGACAAGAACGGGAAAGCCACCAGCGTCCATATGATCTTAGGCCGAATCCCAGGCCCAGCCAGAGACTCGCAGACTTTGCATGCTAAAAATTTTAATGTTCGCTGAAAGGACTAACTTGTGATGGGATGTAGCGGTCTAGTGCTCTGTCCCCTCTGGACAGGGCCCAAGAAGCACCACCACACAATGTAGCACTCTATGGCCAGGCGTGGCCAGAGAGCATAAATAAATGGGCCGGGGTCGCTCGTGACTTCCGGTCCGCACGAGTGAGCCAGCGTGTGGTTGTGTATTATTTACAGGTGTGCGTGTCTCCCATCGTGCCCCCACACTGGAGAGGTCTCCTGAACCCTGACACTTGCCACAGCTTCTACAGATTAGACATACCAATCTCACAAATCCTGCAGACCCCACCAAACGCAGGTACAAATATTCCTAACGCCAGATGTGTTAAAGTACAAAAGACAGATTTAGATTAAAAAGCATTCCACATCAATCAATGTATTGTACACGTCGGGTTCCAACAGGGGCTTGAAATCTATCACACAGTTCTTTAAGTGAGGACAGCACCTTAGCGATCAGCTCGTGGAAATATGGGAGCCTGTCCCATCCTTATCCAATCTTGCCGGACGTAGATCCAAATTAGCACCTAGTGCCTTGTTTCCCAAATAACAACGTAGTTTGGTGCAAGACTGCTTTTTTCTGGACAAGGGAGCCCCGACTACAGTGGCCCGGAGGCACAGACAATAACACTGGTAACCTCACCAGCGTTGGATTGGCAGGGCGGGCAATCGGTCATTGCCCGAGGGGCCTGGGGCAAAGACCAGCTGGTGGGCCGTTTTTTCATCCTTAGGTAAAAATCAGATTTCCTGCACTGGAGCTCAAAGGCTGCTGCAACCTTAGTGCGAAGATCGCAACTCTTTAAAACCAAGTGCCAAGAAGGTCTGGCTCATTGTCTTGAGCAGTAGGACAATGTGCCAAACTGGGCAGGTACAGCATGTGATGGGTCACCTCCCATCCGGAGTATCTCAAAGTCACAGTGAAGCCACTGGGAGTGGCTGGGCTCTTTGTGAGCGTCACTGCCAGCTCTAATGTCACCTGGGGTGGAGTAAAAGGGGGCTGTGCAGGGTGAAAGATTAGGTGTGACGGCCATGTAAAAGGTTCTACTTTCATTTCCAGGTCTCTGGATGAAAGTAAAATAATGCAAGCAACCAAAATGAGCAAAAAGAAACATTTTTTGACAACATTAAATAATGTATGAAAAACGTTCATTTGGGTGCCACAGCTGAATAATACTGACAGACGGCAAACATGCTGGCAAGAAAATTACTCACAGTTGGCCCTCAAACTTCAGTTCAGTACCCAACTCCTCAATCTGATTCTGAGTACTGGTACTCTCCTTGACTGGAGAAGTGCCGGTACTCAGCTTGGTAAAAATAAGAAGTGCCTGTACTCAGTACCGGTGAGTACCGGCCCATTTAAAGCACTGCCCTAAACTGTCAATTGACCTCGGGGACCCCATTCAATGGGGCCAGATGACTGCTGCAGTGTCCCTACTTACCCCAGGACACTACAGTTTACTGCCTGGGAGACTGCAGGCATACCCTGCCTGTAACCTGCTGGGCAGGGAACAAAACTTTGCTCCTGCCCGGGTGAGAGTACAGAAGAATGCTGCTCCCACCTGGATGGCAGCAAAGTGTCTGAGCCGGGTCCTGCCAGCACCATAGTGGGTGTAGGTTGCGAAGCCGGCATGTGTTAAGGGGCATTGGAGCTCCTCCAAAGCCTCCAATGATTGGTATGTTGTGGGTGCCCTCGGTGGCACCCATTTAAAAAAATAAATGGTGTTGGATGGGGAGCTGGCAAGTGCCACGGAAGCCTGGGGCTCTCCCCACTGCCCCAAGATTTGGAATTCTTGTGGAGGCCCAGGGTGGGCACAGGGGCATCGCCTAAAAAAATGTGCAGGCTCCTGCCGGCACCTTGTTTGGGTGCTGGCTGGATGGGGAGCCAGCAGAGGCTCCAGGGGCCTTGGGGCTCCCCTTACAGCCCCTAACCTATAAAAAAAAACACAAGGAAGGAGTTGATACCCCGGCTGTGTATTGAGACACCCTAAAAAATAAAAAGACTAAATAAAGTGTAATAAATTCAGCAGCAGGAACCATATTTTAATGCTGGGAGGGCTATAGGGTGCACAGTAGCCCCCTGCAACATTAAAATAAACACCTAGTAAGTCTCCTATGTCAGAGAATTTATGACCCAAGGAGAGCTTACCTTATTTTTTAAACCACTCCAAGCTGGAGCTGTATACTCTACAGCTGGAGTGCAAGGACCACTTGTATTTGGTTCTAAGTCTGTAGGTTGTGTCCTGCAAAAATGTTTAAAAAAGACTCAAAGACAAATAGATATTTTTAAGGAAGGCTTTATTTAAAATATTTTATGACAATAACTTGTACACATTGCAATGTGTGAATTTAACAAATATATAATTGATTATAATTATTGGTTACTTTTTGACAAAGACAATAGGTTTGCTCCATATATGTTGATGTGCTGACCTCTTAATAAAGCCAACATTGCTTCTTTTATAGAGAGTACAGGAAGGAGAGAGTTGGGGTAAAACTTTGAGGTGAAAATAAGGAAGGGAAGAGTACAGTATAAAGATATGTGAAAGAACGATAGGCAAAAAAGGCAGAGACGTCTGTGTGGCAGGAAGAAACAGAAAGAGGATTATGGAGTCTGAGATGTGACAGCTAAGAGAGAGATACAGACAGGTGTGAAAGGGAGTGAGACACATGAGAACAATAGGTGATAGACATATAGGTGACTAACAGACACCTGAGAGTCAGAGAGAGAAGAAGGCCAGTGAGAGCGGATGACAGTTGAGAGGTAGTCAAAGAGACAGAAAAAGAGGGCGAGACAGGTGTGAAAAAAAGTAATATTGGGACAGCTGATGACAGACAACTTAGAAACAGAGGAAGGTATGTGAGACACATGAGAAAGGTACAACTCAGAGATGGACACGTAAGAGAAGTAATAAAGAAGCCGCTAAGAGATGGCGAGGAGACAGGTGGGAGAGGTGAAAGTCTGCTGAGAAGCAGTCTGACCAGAAAGAAGGCAAGGCAGAAAGAGGGGAGACAGCAGAGAGAGTTAGTAGAGACAATGTTACAGAGTACCTGCACTTCTATTTTCCCATTTCAAGTACTGCTTTCTGCAAATAAACATCACAAATTGCCTTTTCACAGACCCTGACTCGCGCTATTGCAAGCCCGGCTGGAGATAGTCAAACCTTCATCGGGTTTTCAGAGGTGAGAACCACTGCCAGTCAGTGAGGGTGGGATGCAAATATGTAATATATGTTTGTCCAAGCATAATCGCTGGTAAAATGTAATCCTGAGTGTATTTGCTATTTGTATATATATAACTCTAACCACTAGTATATGTAGTAGACCTTTGTACTTACTATCATTTCTATACGATTTTAGAGTTTATCCATTTGTATCTCTTCCTTGAGTGACTTTACAACTTGTACATTTGCAATTTTTTCTAATTGTATCTCTTCCTTGTGTGACTTTACAACTTGTAAATTAGCAATTTTTTTTTGTTTGTATCTCTTATGTTACTCATGTAATCCAAAGTCCTTTTGTAATGCAACTGGTTCTTTTGTAAAGTGCTTTGACACCTTCGGGTAATGTTCGCGCTATAGAAAATCGCATTAAATAAAATAAAATACATTAAATTAAAAATCCAGAGGACACCCACTCAAAGGAAACCAGCCTTTCCTCATATGTCTCAACCAGTAGCCAATTTAGAGAGCGCTTCCAGGCCCTCCCATATTTAATCAATTAGACACCAATTGGAAATGGCAGGAGAGAAATGGAATGGGCCTCAATGGCATCCCCTCTCAGCTCTTCAAACAAAATACAGGATATTGGTATAAGATCTTCAAACCACTCTAGGCACATATTAGGCTACTGGGCACACTGCCAGCTTCATGGAGAGGCTCCATAATCTCACCAATCTATAAAAGTGGGAACAAGTCCCTGGCAAAAATCTACCATCTGGTTGCCTTCATTGACAACAAGGCCAAATGCTTCACTGGGACACTGATAGACGAGCTTACATCGTGGTCACTGGAGAATGCTATAATCTCACTCAACTCGACAGGATTTTCAAAATAAACAGACACAACATCTAATATCCTGGCGGTGTCACTCATTATTGACACAACAAAAGCTTCCAAGCTGTCCCTCCACCTCTGCTTCATCGACTTCAGGGGAGATTTTGATCACGGAGAGAGGCAAACTGTGTAGCAAACCATCTCTTTGGTTAGTATCCTCAAGGCCCTTCTGGATTTGCTAATACTTGTTCACACTGACACTTGAGTTCAGGAGAAGCTGTGCGCAGGAACACACCTCTCCAGATGAATACCAACAAGCAAGGGGCTGAAGCAGGGTTGTGGTCTCATGCCGACCATAGTTAACATCTGTCAGGCCGAGTGAATGCAGAGGCTTAACACTAGCAACTCTCATGCCTCAAGCCCAGGGGGCTTGAAACTGTCCAGGTTATTGTATGCTAATGATGTGGTTCTAGTGAGCCACACTCAGGTGGGGTTGCAGCGCCTTCTCTCCATAATGCAAGAATACTCTGCTGAGAATAGATGGAATATCAAGCTTGACAAAACTAGAACAATGACGATCAACAACAACAAAAAAGCACACTGGCCTGGTACTGGGCCTGCTCACAGATCAAGGATGCAACTGGGCATAAATATCTAGGAGTTAAAATTGACAGTGAGGGCCTGTTTGCCCATCAGAAAGAGTCAATCAAAAAGAAGGGTCTAGCACAGGCAGAAATGTTATAAAATCTCAAGTTGAAACTAGTTAGGCCCACACTGTTCCCCCTCCTTTGGGTAGCGCAAGCCAAGTTACTAACAGCTATAACATGTGGAAGCGAACTTTTGAGAGGCAGGGACGGCAACATTTTGGACAGCACAATGAGAGTAGCACATCAGATTATCTTCAACTGTCCAAGCTACAGGTTCAGATCAGGCTTCAGTTCAACCATTCAAAGACAGACATTGACCAGGCAAGGGGTGTTCATAATCTACTGCAACAAAATCAGAAAGGTAGATTCTAACTCCTTGAATTATTACCTATGGCGTGAGCTGCAGAATAGGGACACCTCACCCGCCAGAGCCTACTTCCAGGAATCTCTGACAGTAACTGTGTTAACTCAGCTCTGGGAAACCACCACTGGCCACACATAGATTGCAAAAAGCGGACATGGAAAACAATCAAACTTTTCTTGCTTACAGAATATGAGGCCAACTTTGCAGGTGGGGCCCATGCCTGGATGACCCTAAATAATTGCAGAACACTAGCAGCCCCAAAATATTTCAACTTAGGGTATTCAAGAGCTACCAAAGAGAAATATATGAAACACCGCTTGGGGCTACTCCCTTCCGCATTGCATCTTCCTCCTTGGCAGAGGCAGCCTACACTGACCACTTGCTGTCTCTGCTGCAAGGGAATGGAAGCTCTTCCACATTTATTATGTTCTTGCAGGGAGCTGCAGGGGGAAAGGAGACAGCTGCTTAAAGTTCCTTTCAATCAAAGAGGAATTTGCAGGTGGAGTTAAGCAGTGCTGGCCTGCTTCGCACTGGGGAACCACAGCTGAACTGCCGACTGGTAAAGTATCTGGCACATGTGAAAAAGAAAACGCCAACACAGCCCTGCATGGCACCAAACTCCATGGTCCTCACCAATCCCTGGAGTAGTTGCCAGATGGCCTCACCAGTACTACATCACAGAGTAGGACCACAGACGCTTGACACGGTCTGCGACTCCTTGTGGGGCTGTATTTTGATCTGGAACTTTTCCCTTAAGCTGATTTTCATCATTTCTGTTACATCCCCCCATATCATACTCACACAATCGTCTGAACCTGTGAAAAGACTCCTAATGTTGGCACCTTGGTACTTTAATCTTCCACACTTTTTGCATTACCCACATTTGGCATTTCTTTTTTAAGTTTAAAAATGCTTTATTGAGAATAAAAATGAACACTGTGCAATTACATCAAATATTGATAATAATCAGTAAGACAATACAAGTAACTGTAGAAGAAGTACTATATAATAAAATGAACAATTGTAATTATAAACAGTTGTAATTTAAGGAGGTTTGAGATTACAAACTTTAGAAACTGATCTGTCCATATTCCAAGATAAAAAAGAAGTAAGAGGTAATCACAAGAAAGCTTTTTTAATTTTTAATGGTATGGATGTAGCATGAGCACGGTCCAATAGATGATGATGACATAAAATATTCCACCATGCCATATATGAGATTTTTCCTGTATCCTTCCAATTAGAGGTGATAAATTAGAAAGCCAAGGCGATCATTAAGTCAAGGAATTTACCAACCAAACATTGCGAAGCCCAACAAGGGGAAGCACTGCCCAAAAATATATATTGAAAATCAAAAGGAAGGGACACCTATAGGATGCCATTAATTTTGTGCCAAATTTGTAACCAAAACTTTTTAACAAGATGGCATTAAAAAAACATATGAAAAAGATCACTTTTATCGTGAGCACATGACCAACATTTAGCATAAGAGGATACTTTAAATTTGTATAAACTTATGGGTGTAATAATTAATCTGTTGCAAAAATAATACAGTGTTCGCGTAGTGCTTTCTGAAGAGGACGAAGTATGAATCTTGGCCCATATTGAGTTCCAAGTGTGAGCTGACAATTCTTGGTGCAAATCTGATTCCCATTAAAGTTCTATTTTTTGTTTTGATACAGATTTGGAAGGGTAAATCAGTAACTTATATATGGTTGAAGCCTTCAGTTGAGTAAATAAATATATTGAGGAGGTGACTAAGAAGTTTAAACTGTGAAGCATATTTGTTGGATATATGAAATGTTTCTTGTATCTAGGAAAAAGACAATAAAGTATTATTTGAAACAAGTTGTCTGATTGTGATAATGTCATTTTGGATCCATTCTTTCCATGCAAGGATCCTGTTTTTTAATTTCAGGTTAGTATTATACCATATCGGGGTTTGTTAAATAGTGTCAGAGAAAGTGTTAGAGAAAGCAAGTAGGGGGTTACTGTAAAATAGTTGATTATTATAGTAAATAAAGATTGATGTCAAGACGTAGGTTCAGGAGCAATTTAATAGCCTCATCCACGAACAGCCAAAGTATAACTGACAAAACATATCATTCTCCATTCTAAGAATGATCAAACAAGAGGAATCTACATTCTATGAGGAAGCAAGTGTTAGTGAGCAAAGTAAGACATTACACATCTCCCTCTTGTACAATAACAATAAAAAATAATAAAAGAAATAAGGAGAAAAGAGAAGAATGGCAAGAAAAAACAAGTCACGCCTAACAGTGGAAACAAAAGAAAGATTAAACATAGTCTTTCATATAAGCAGGTGCTCTGCGTAATCTCTGACTCATCATGCGAGGGGAAATGGAATTGTTGGGACGGGATATAGGGAGCTTGTATGAAGGAGAAGATTCACAAACAGTATCAGAACCATCTTGAGAAACATTTCTTGATCTAATCACAACTACTCTACTTTTATTCCAGATCCTTCCATCTTGTGTCTTAATGGCATTACCAAACACCTTGATAACGGGTCTGACATTTGTATATTTAGACCATGAACTTCTCCCAACAGGTGCCTTTATTTTTACAAAATCACCTACTTTGATTTCCTGAAATCGAACACATTTTTTTTTATCAAAGTAAGCCTTTCTACATGCCTGTTTTTCTAACTCCCTCTCCCTCCAAACACCAACATGATTGTCAACGAACCCTTTGTTCAGATTCATCCAACCAGGACACAACATTGTGTTGGGTACTCTTCCTTTGAATAACTCAAAAGGGGATTTACCAGTGGTAGAATGAGGGGAGCACCGGTAAGCCTCAATTCTTTCCCTAAGTGCTTCTTTCCAATTTAAACCATTGACCCTAGCAAGCTGGATACACTCTTTTAGTGTTTTATTTACTCTCTCAACTGCCCCATTAGTTTCTGGGTGGTACAAAGAGGACAGTTTGTGTAATATGCCACATTTGTTGAGATAGGCATCAAACTGTGCCGAACAAAACTGAGGGCCATTGTCTGACAAAATACTGTTAGGAAAACTTTCTCTCATAAAAATCTCAGACAAGAATTTAATGATAGACTCGGAAGTTATCTCACTGACAGCACTCACTTCGATCCAACGGGAATATAAGTCAATTAAAACTATCAAATAAGGGGTGTCAGAAACACCAGAAAGAGGACCCAAGATGTCAATAGCTAATTCATCCCAAGGATGATTAGGTAAAGCTCTGCAAACCATAGGCATCTGTCTAGTTTTCAGGATTTTGTCACTCGCGCAACACTCTACACAATCTCTGACCATACGTTCTGTCTCCAAATCCATCCCAGGCCACCAAAACTGGGTGCGCAACATTTCCTTAGTTTTTACTATACCCTGATGCCCAGAATGTGCATGCAACAACAATCTTTTCCTTAAAGTATTGGGAGGGATAAGCCTCAAACCTCGTGTCAGCAGATCATCAGTTATCGATAATTCTTGTGAAACTAGAGACCATGGTTTATCTAAACGCTTATTATCCCTCAGTAAGGATATTACCTTACTTAGCTCTTCATCTTTTTGTAATTCTTCTTTCCACTCATCTTTCCCAACAACACCCTCAGTAACTTCACAAACATCAAGAAAATCATCTTCATCTACAATTACCTCATCATTGCAAAGATCATTTCCTTTGACAAGTCTTGAAAAGCAATCTGCTGCCTTATTTGAAACACCAGGTAAATATTGCACCTCAAACTCAAACTCCTGTAAAGATATCTAATGGCAATTGAGTGGGTATGTATGCGGGGAAATTATACCTCGTGGGGGTTCTGATATATGAATCACATCCTTAAAAGTAAAAGGAGAAAACTGTGCATGCTCTAATTGACCCCATACCGTGGATGGTTTTGAATAGTTGTCTGAAAGGGAAATCCAAATATGTTTCAGAGTGAAAGCGAAATGATATGTTCTGATATTAGGAAAATTGACCCCACCAAGGTCCTTGGGCTGTTGTAAGCGAACTAAAGCAATGCGGGGTTTGCGCTTGTTCTATAAAATTTAACAAAAGATCGGTTAATAACAATAAAAAAATTAAGTGGGAGAGAAATAGGGAGCATTGATAAGTGGAAATTGACAATATTTAATAACATAATTTTATTGTGGCTAATCTGCCCCACCAAGAAATAAAAAGGGGGACCAACCCTCTATTAAAGCATTAATTTTAGACATAATTTCATTCCTATTAATTTTGATAGTGTCCCTAATATTGTTTGCATAGAGAATTCCTAGACATGTTATACCTTTTGAACTCCATTTGAACATATGGGGAAAACAGCATTTATTTAGTGGTAAAACTTCTGATTTATCAATATTCATTTTATAACCTGAGATAATTGAGTATTGAGCCAGTAAAGAAAAGAATTCCGGTAAGGAGGTGGTGGGGTTAGAAACATATAATAAAATATCATCTGCATACACAGTGTATGTTATAATTGGGATTTTGAACTGAAAACCTAAAAAGGTGGAGGATCTTTGAATTGTTTCTAAAAAGGGTTCCAGCGCGAGGATGAATAATAGGGGAGATAAGGGGCACCCTTACCTATTACCTCTATGCAGGGGGAAGTATTTGGACTGCTTACCATTTACCCAGATAGAAGTAGAAGTATTGGAATATAACAGTTCAATATATTGGATACATTGGGGACTAAAACCATGCCATTTCAGAGCAGCGAACATGAAATCCTAGTTGACACAATCAAAGGCCTTCTCAGCATCTAATGTTATGGCAGCTATTGGAGAACTAGGTTTAGCCGCTAAATGTATAATATTAAGAAAGGTTCTTGAGTTATCTGAAATGGATCTACCCTTTACATATCCGGACTGGTGTATGCTTATTAAATCTGGAATGACAGAGTTGACCCGGATAGCCAGCAATTTAGCAAAGATTTTGCAATCCGTATTGATTAATGAAATACTCCTATAATGGCTGCATGAGACAAATCTTTATCTTTTTTAGGAATAAGGCAGAGCATGGCCTGAGCAAAAGAGCCTGCATACAATTGGCTCTCAAAAAATGGTTAACAAGCAATACAAGTTTGAGAATGAAAAGGTAATTGAAATGTAGATCAAAGCGCACAGTAATGACGTCGGGCCCAGGTGTTTTATTTATTTATTTTTTACATTTATTTTAGGAGTTTTGTATAGTGCTAGCTGGACTCAAGGGTATCAGAGTGCTTCACAGCATGTACAATTATGAGCTTTATAGGCATATAAACAATATACATATTATGGTAGAACATGAGGGTTCGGGTTGGGAAAAGATCAGACAAGGGAGCGAACGTGCTAGGAGCGAGTAGGGTGTCGATCAATCAAGACGAGCATCCACAAGGTTTCTTTGTTCAAGCAAGACGGGTGACCCAGATGTTTTCTAGATCTGTGTTGACTGTTCAAAAATTGCAGTAAGGTGTAGAACGTTTCAGGTGTATCCTATGCTCTTATCGTTTCGCTCTAGAGCGATCTAGGAAAAGGACTTTGAGTAGGAACTTGAATTTAGGGAATGAAGGGATCGTTCTCATGTGGGGGGGATGGAGTTCCAGATTTTTGGGGCATTTCCAGAAAATGATTTAGTTGCGGTTTTATGCCTACGAGTTTTCAGTGGGATGAGTAGTAGAGTGTTGAAACCCCTGAGGTTCCTGGACTGGCCGGCCCTTTTGATTTTGGCGGCCAGGTAGTCTGGTTTACCTGTGTGCAGGGCTTTATGCGCGAGACAGGCCGTTCTGAAGCTGGCTCACAATTCAATTGGGAGCCACTTGAGTTTCCTGAGTGCGGGAGAGATGTGCTCGAATTTATTAGTTCCTGTGACCATTCTGGTTGCAGCATTGAAGGTTGTTTTTAGGGGGACTAGGTGCGATTTTGCTGTCCCGGTCAGGGCTGCGATTCCTCAGTCAATTCTGGAGAGCACCAGTGCTAGAGTGGCTTGTTGAAGGTCCTTTGGGGAAAGGAAGGGTTTTATTTTGTATAGTAGTTTCAGGTTGAGAAAAGCACTTTTGGCGGATCTTGTTATGTGTTTTTTCATGTCCAATTTTGGGTCTAGAGTGATACCTAGAAATTTTACCGAGTCCATCGGGGTGAGGGTACCATTGAGGGCGTCAATGGCTTTGAGCCATTCTTCAATTTGGGGGTTTTCGTCTCTGTTGGAGATAAGGAGTACATCTGTTTTCTCATGATTGATTTTTAGGTGGTTGATTGTGAGCCAGTGTTGAATCTCTTTGAGCGTGACATTTAGTCTATGGATGTCGTCAATGGAGGTGGTTTCCAGATATAGCTGTGTGTCATCCTCATATAGGTGGAAGGGGATGTTAGAATTCCTGATTAGTGTGTTAAGGGGTTCCATGTAGATATTGAAAAGTTGAGGGGAGAGTACTGACACTTGTGGGACACCTCTATTGAAGGGGTGGGGGACGGACTCAAAGTTTTTAATTTTTATTCTTTGCTAGCGGTTGTGGAGAAAGGAGGAGAACCAGTGGAGTACCGTCTTTTCAAGACCAGCTCTTTCTTGTAGGACCTTGAGCAGCAGAGTGTGAATGACTGTTTCGAAAGCGGTCGATAAGTCTAGGAGGATGAGAAGGCAGCATTGGTCTGAGTTAAGTGACTTGTGTAGATCGTCTATGACATTGAGGATTGCGGTTTCGGTGCTGCAGCCCTTTCTGAAGCCCGATTGATAGGGGTCTAGGAGCTTGATGTTATCCAGGTGTTGGGTCAGCTGCGGGAGTACACATCTTTCCAGGATTTTGGACAGAAGAGGTAAGTTCTAAACAGTCTTAAGTTGTTCATATCTTCAGTGTCTAGCCCTGTTTTTTTCAATAGTGGCGTGACTTGGCCTACTTTGAAGCAGTCTGCTATGATTCCAGAGCTCAGTGAGCTGTTAATGGTCTTGCACCATAGAGGGACTAAGATGAGCTTCAGGTCTTTGGCCAGGCTCTGGGGAAGCTGATCTTGGGTGTGGGATGAGGGTTTAGCATTGGAGATTCGATTGACTATTTCTGCTTCCTGAATGGGGATGAAGGAGGACCAGTGTTTTGGGGGGTTCACGTAGGCGCTTTCCTTAGTTTCCGATGCCTTGATCTCGGTGAGGGGGGTGAGATTTGGGCCAAGAGAGAGATCAATCTTGGCGATTTTGTCGTTGAAAAAGATGGCGAAGTCTTTAGGAAGCATATTTATGGCATTTAACAATTCTTGTTCAGATAAAGGAGGATAGATCTGTATCTTTATTAGGGTCTTTGGGAATCAACTGAAAAAAAGATTCAATCGCTTTGTAAGGGCCCTCCTTGATATATTTACATTGGAGTATGATCATGTGTAAGGAGGCTATACATTGGCACTTTAGTACTCATAGCTCCTACACACTTTGCTCTTTGAACATTTGCATATTTGCATTTCAACTCACTGCGCAATGAATGGCTGACACTAGATGCTGTTATTCAGCCAACTGACCTCTTCTGATTTGCCTTGCATTTTAAACATGTTTATGCAGCCGCCTACCTGTAGTTTGTCAAGCTGCTGCAGATATCTGAGGGAATTTCTTTAACTGAGGTGCATTCTTGATTTTAAATTGCTTGCTGTATTTCAGTGCAATGATTTTGTAAGGTCCCTTCTTGATACATTTACTTTGCTGTCTGATCATGCATAAAAAAGGTGCACATTGCCACTTTAGTACTCCTACCCCCTACACAATTAGCATTTTGCACATTTGCATAGTTGCATTTTAACTCACTGTGCAATGAATAGCTGACACTAGATGTTGTTACCTAGCCAGCTAGCTTATAGTGATTTGCCTTGAATTTTGAAACAAATTTTGAGTGGTGATCTAGTTTTATTTTGTGTAGCTGCCTCGACATTCTGAGGGAATTTTTTTAACTGATGTGCATTCTTGATTTTAAATTGCTTTCTGTATCTCTTACAAACACTTTTAGTAACTATGCAAATAAATAAATAAACTTGACTTGACTTGGCTACTCTGAACGACTCTACTCTGTGCCAGTGCACTCTAACCTACTCTACTATGCACCACTGCACTTTCACCACTGTACTCTACACCACTCCAGTGTAGGCCACTCCACACTACTCTGCACCACTTATCTCTATGCCATTCCACTCTATGCCACTCTACCCTGCACCACTGCACTCTATCCTGCACCACTCCACTCTACGCCACTTCACTCTATTCTGAAACAATCTACCCTATGTCACTGCACTCTGCCCACTCCACTCTACGCCACTGCACTCTTTGCAACTCTGCTCTACTCTACGCCACTCTACTCTATGTCACTGCACTCTATGCCACTGCATCCCACCGATCTACCATGCACCACTTTACTCTACGTCACTTCATTCCACTCTGCGCCACTCCACTCTATGCCACTGCACTCTAAATCACTCTACTCTACACTGCAGCACTCTACTCTATGCCACTGGGCTCTACGCCACTGCATTCTGCCCTGCACCCCTACAATCTACCCTGCACCACTCCACTCTATGCCACGTCAATCTACTCTCAAACAATCTACTCTACGCCACTGCACCCTATTCCACTGAATTCTATGCCACTCCCTTTCACTGTGCACCCCTACAGTTGATGCCACTACCCTCTACGCTGCACCACTCCATGCCACTCTACTCTGCACAACTCTACTCAATGCCACTGCACTCTATGCCATTGCCCTCAGCACCACTTTATTCAAAACCAATGTACTCTACAGCAATGCACTCTATGCCAACTGCTCTGCACCTCTACACTCTACGCCACCATACTCTACTCTGCACCACTGCATGCTACTCCACTGCACACTACACCACTCTATTCCATTCTGCACCACTGTACTCTACACTACTGCTCACTGCACCACTCTATTCTGCATCGCTCTGCTCTTTGCCATGGCATTCTGTGCCACTGAACTCAATGCCACTCACACCGTTGAACTCTACACCACTGAATGCTATGCCACTCTACACCATTGCAGTCTGTGCCACTGTATTCTACACCACTCTATTCTACTCTGCACCACTGTACTCTATGCTGCTACTCTCGACACCTTTCTACTCTGAACCTATCTACTCTGCGCCACTGCACTCTATACCACTATACTCTACGCCACTGCACTCTAATCTGCACCACTGAAATTTACTCCACCCTAATGCACTCCATGCCAATGGAATCAGGTTCATCTGAATATGTTATGGGTTTTGTGTTCTGGCCATATTCTGGTTAGAGTGGATTTGCTTAATTCCTTTAGATGTGGGGTGTCTGAATATATTGTAGGCTCTGATTCCCCAGAAACCATAATGTGAATGCCTTATTAGAAAAACATTAATGGTGCCAGCAGCAGCACAATTATTGCACATTTTCCATTATGCTACCACAATTTCAACAGAGCACTGTATAAGTATCAAGAGAGGGCCAAATACTGAGTAAGACATTGCCCAGTGTCAGAACAGATTCTGTTTTACCTTTGGAAATAGCTCAATATAAGAATATGAAACTCTGCAGCACTGGGGCATACATAGCCCGTTTACCAGCATGAGAAGGGCCTCAAGAATATTCAATTGAACCAGTTTATGAGTAGTAACATATCAGATGATTGAAAGGGGCAATACTAACACACAAATTGCTGTGTTATCAGTCTCCAGAATCTAAATTGCTACTGTCTTCTTTTGAACATAAATTGCCCCAGAATGAAGACATTTAGACTTAGATATAACAACATTTGTCACAACAGGTCGCAGTAACCAAAGCTGCTGCACTGCGTTGTGTCAAAGGGTGAGAGAAAATATGCACCTTGTCTACTGAGATATGATGCGTTCTTCCCCCCCCCCAGCTCTGGCGGACTTTGGCTGCCATGCTCCAAAGTACACACCCTTGCCCCATAGAGCAAGGGTGCATGATCTCTAAAGAAGCAGTTCTCAACCTTTTGACTTCTGTGGACCTCCACTGTATCATTTCTTGAATCCAGGGACCTCTACTGAGTCATTATTGGAAGTCGGGACCCCTGGCCTAATCAATTTTTATGATTTGAACTTCAAAACACAAAAATACCAAAACAAGTATACACCAAACAAATGCTCAAATATTGACATATTTTGTATCATTCACCAACAAATATAGAAAAAGTTTTCAAATTTCCTGTTTTGTTTCTTTGATTGTATATGAGTTATTAAGTTTACTTTATTAATTTTATTATAATTTAATTTTGTAAATCTGTCACAGACCCCTTGATTAGGCATCGCAGAACCCTAGGGGTCACTGGACCATAGGTTAAGAACCACTGCTCTAAAGCATAGGCTTTGTACTGGAAGCCATTCTCCCAGTACAAAAACTAAATTTACAGTCTTTCTCAGCCCCTGCACCTACCTCGCGGAGGTATAAGGTTTTGCCACAAATTTCTTTCAACTAATGGTATTAGCTAGGGATTTGCATCAAAATCCACGCATGACTACATGGGAATGCCGCTATACCCTCCATGGAACAACCCATTGACGCAAAGACGCGCAAATTAGCAAAGTAGCGTATAGCGCAACTTTATGTTACTTTGGAGACATTTCCAGTGGAAATCCCAGTTTGTATTGGAAAAGAAATCAAACCTCAAAACTTTGCACACGGTGCAAACATTAGTAAAACGGGGCTCTAATCATCCCAGAATCAGCAAGCACCTAAATATAAACTTTGTCTCCTTTGTATGAACACCTTATATGCCTCAATGTCAACAGAGAAAGAGACTCAGTATTAGAACAAGACTTCTTAGTTTAGCTGTTAGCACAATACATTTGTATTAACGCAATTATTGCCCACATGTATCCAAAGTGCGATCAGCGCAGTAATTGCTCAGTAACATCAGAGTGCTCTGGTAATGGTACAGTATTCACCTCATATCACTGACAGCTCTGTATCAGGACAATAACAGGAAAGTTTCAGGATACTACTCTAGTATGACTCTAGTCATATTTTAGCTACCATAGCAGTCAATATATATAATTCCTCAGCCCCAAAAGCCCCTAGTGAGCAGATACCCCTCTTCTTGGACCCGCGGGCTGACAGCAAAGTAATATTTTGCTTTGTGGCAGACATTGGCGGGGGAGAGTATGATTGCCTTAGCACTTTTTTATCAATTATTGAGTGAGCATGAATGGAAAGACGCTCCCAGTTTCACACTAACCGACTGTTAGACCTGTCAGCCTACAGGTGATTTTTCCTCAAACTTTTTGCCTTCTCCCCTTCTGTTTTGCATACTTTGTTTTTGTTGGTTTTAGGATGTTGTGCACTTCACCTCTGCTAACCAGTGCAAAATTGCTTGTGCTCACTCCCTAAAACATGATAAAACTGGCTTACACCTGATTTGCATATTCAATCTACTTATAAGTTCTTTGTAAAATGATATACCATATACCCAGGACTGGTACATTAAATGCCCCTAGAGGGCCTGCAGCACTTATTGTGCCATTCTCTTAAGTAGCTCCTTAAAACATGTCCCAGGCCTCCAATTGCAGCCTGCATGCAGTTGTAAGCTGCTAATTTGACTTGGCAAAATAAACCCCTTGCAGCCATAAAAACTCCCTTTTTTATTACCTATGAGTCACCCTTAAGGTAGGCCCTAAATAGCCCATAGGTCACGGTGCATGTACAATTATTTTTTTTCTACTGTAAGACCTACCTCTCCCATTGGATAACATTGGGTTATCTTATTACATAGGTGATAACTTTTGTTTGGGCGCAGGTTCAAATATGATGGTAGGTGTCTAAGGAACTGTAACTGAAAATCATCTGTAGCGGTAAAGTTAGATTTTGAGTGCCAGTTGTGAAAATAATACTTTTTAGAAAGTTATCATTTTTGTTTGTCCTAACGATTTGGTACCTGCAGCCTGTTTCCCGGGTCACATGACTAGGTGTAGTTGGCAGTTGGCCTTTGTGTATTCTTCACAGACAGCCACACAATGGATGGACTGGAAGTTGGCTGGATGGGCGGTAAAGCTGGTTACAGCGTCACATGCACTTCGAAGACACTGCATCAGTGCACACACAAAAACTTCAAACTAACTTTTTGTAACTGCAGACAGATTGGGACCTAGCGAGGGAGGCAGGAAATTCCAGAATTTTCTTTTACTTCAAAGCTCTTCAGTTCACTTCTGGACAGTAGGGATAGCTCTCAGAGCACTGCCATGCTGTCTTTGGCTTGCTGTTTACTTTAACTGATTTCTCTGCTGCACAAAGAGGACTGCCCTGCTACCTGAAGCTTGGCTTGTTCCCCCAGAAGACTGACCAGGTGCTTGGGGGCTTCTTTCCTGCTTGGACCCAAAACTTCAAGCGTCAATGACTATCTCTGGATATGTTCCGTCTCGACAGACCCAATAAAAGGGGTGGGGACTGGCAATATTTTATCGAGAGCATTTGCAAGTAGCCTGTAACCCAGTCACTACAGAGGGTATGGAAGCAGTGGTATTCAACACTGAAGTCACAAAGACCCAATAATTTAATGGGTTGCTTATTTATCGCCCTCCTGGACCAAGAGCAACATTTGTGGGAAAATCAGCCAGTTATTGGAAGATCTCCTTCTGAAAACTGACTTTATGGTCATTGGGGAGTTTAATTCCCATTTGGAAAACCATTCTGACACAGCAACTGAATATCTTTTAGATATGCTGTCGAGTTTTGGCTTAGCTCAAATAGTATATGGGCCCACACATCATGCATGCCATCGACTAGATGGGATCTTTACCAACAACCCTAACATTAAGGGGTCGATTCCGAATCGGGAAAAACCGTTCCGAATAGCCGTACGGAGCGTTTTTCCCATACGAATTGTACCCTGCAGTGTCCCCGTACGTACGACGAAGTACGATTCGTACCAGGAGCTGGACTCTGTACGAATCGTACAGAGACCGTATGAATCAAATCCCCGTACGAATCTCCCTCGGAACCCACTGTACGCGACATCCGTATGGTTCGCGGCTGCTTTTTCCGACACGGCAAGTACGATTCGTGTGGGGTACACACTGTACAACGCTTTTTCTACGGGAGCCGAAAACATCCGGAGAAGCAGATTTCACCTCGAAACAGGTACGGAACGCCCCCCGTGTACGGTGCGTACACTCCATGATCGCAGGGGTACGGTGCGTACCCCTGCGATCATGGGGTGTACGCACTGTATTCTGAAATCATGGGGTGTACGCACCGTACCCCATGTTCGCTGGGTGTACCGTGCGTACACCCTGCGATCGCGGGGTACGGGGCGTACACCCAATGATTGCAGGGGTACACACCATACCCCTGCGATCATGTGGTGTACGCAGGTACGGTGTGTATGTGATTTTGTGCTTTTTCGTACGAATCGCCCTTACCTGACGTGGACCGTATGAATCGCGTCCTCATACCCCGGTCCGGATCGTACTCGTCGGGTTGTACGGCATGTGTACGAGTCGTACGGTTCACAGTTTCAGCCTTGCAATACGTACGGATTGCGACGATTCGGACGGATTGATGAAATACGATCATACTATGTGACTCGGACGGATGGATACGATTCGTACGGAGAGGGCTCCGGAAACAAATCTTACGGACATTTTTCTTCCTGGATCGGAATCGGCCCCTTAATGTACCTATGCCCTGTGATTAACCTGAACAGATCACTATGCTGTAATTTGCAACTTAAACTCATACGGAAGCTTTCTTCCTGTGGCACATAAACTGTATCAGGCTAACCATACGTGGCCTAAAATCCAAGCTTCTGACCTGGATTATCGACTATCACAATAATTTTCCATTAATGATACCAATCTAGATCAGATGGCAGATGACTACTATAATTGGATCTGCTCAGCCCTTAATGATATTGCTCCTATTAGATGTCAAATAAGAACACAACTAAGATGTCTCAACCCTGGTTCGATGAATCTCTTAGAACCATCAAACAGGAATGCCGAACACAAGAGCACAAATGGCATGCAGAATATAAGAGAGAGGAGAGGGAAAGTATAAAATCTGTCTAGGCAGCTACAAAAAATTAAATGTTGCTGCAAAATCCAAATATTATACAGAACAAATAAAAACAGCAATCGACGTAACCAAAACCCTCTTCCAAACTATAAACAAAACTAACCACCCCATAATAATCAGTATAGCAGTCAATAATCAAGATTTCTCTGACTCCCTCGCATGTTCCTTCCAGGAAAAAGACATGAATATTAATAGAAACTTTACCAGCAGCTGCTCTGCAAATATATCTACAAAATTAAGTACTAAGTCAGCTAGTTTTGGACAATTTATGACCCTTTCAGTGGCGCTGATTGCTGAACTTATTCCAAAGATTAAATCAGGATCTCCCCACTGGATCACTGACATAATATCAATTACATAAATATCAACGTAGCAAAATATCGAGTAAAAAATATAGAATACCAAAATATCGACTTCCTATCTCCAAACAGGTAAGTACAAAAATATTGAATCAAAAATATGAATGTAAAAAATATAGTTAGTCAAAATATCGAATTTTTAAAATATCTTAAAAGTAATGTAAAAGTAATGAAATCATAAATATAATTAACTTAAACATACTTAAAATACTTAAATAACCTTAAAATTAATAAAGAATTAATGTAAGTTCAAAATAAATAAACATACAATTTAATTTTTTTAACACATATATATATGTATATAAACATAATATTAACAAAAAATATACAATGTTTTTACTGTAGGATAGCAGGAGGGTAACATTTACTATTACCACTCCAGTGAGTGCAACAGTAGAGAAAGCGTTGGATAGCGTAGGGGTAAAAATTACTATTCCCACTCCATATAGTGCAACAGTAGGGAAAGCGTTGGATAGCGTAGGGGTAAAAACTACTATTCTCACTCCAGAGAGTGCAACAGTAGAGAAAGCGTTGGATAGCGTAGGGGTAAAAATGACTATTCCCACTCCAGAGAGTGCAACAGTAAGGAAAACATTGGATAGAGTAGGGGTAAAAATGACTATTCCCAATCCAGTGAGTGCAACAGTAGGGAAAGCTTTGGATAGCGGGAGGGTAAAAATGACTATTCCCACTGCAGTGAGTGCAACAGTAGGGAAAGGGTTGGATAGCGTAGGGTTAAAATTGCTATTCCCACTCCAGAGAGTGCAACAGTAGGAAAAACGTTGGATAGCGGGAGGGTTAAAATTACTATTCCCACTCCAGAGAGTGCAACAGTAGGGAAAGCGTTGGATAGCGGGAGGGTAAAAATTACTATTCCCACTCCCGAGAGTGCAACAGTAGTGAAAGCATTGGATAGCGTAGGGGTAAGAATTACTATTCCCACTTCAGAAAGTGCAACAGTAGGAAATGCGTTGGATAGTGGAAGGGTTAAAATTACTATTCCCACTCCAGAGAGTGCAACAGTAGGGAAAGTGTTAGAAAGCGGAAGGGTAAAAATTACTATTCCCACTCCAGAGAGTGCAAAAGTAGGGAAAGTGTTGGATAGCGGGAGAGTAAAAATTACTATTCCCACTCCAGAGAGTGCAATAGTAGGGAAAGCGTTGGATAGCAGGAGAGTAAAAATGACTATTCCCACTCCAGAGAGTGCAACAGTAGTGAAAGCGTTGGATAGCGTAGGGGTAAAATTTACTATTCCCACTCCAGTGAGTGCAACAGTAGGGAAAGCGTTGGCTAGCGGGAGGGTTAAAATTACTATTCCCACTCCAGAGATTGCAACAGTAGGGAAAGCGTTGGATAGAGGAGGATAAAAATTACTATTCACACGTTAACAAAGAGAGAGTAAGGGTATATTAATTCACTCTCTTACCCCTAATAGATATTTGCTAAACAACAGAAGAGTGAAGGTACCAAAAAGCACTTCAAATTAAAGAGATTTTTCTTTTGAAGTGAAAGGGAAGGGAGGGTAAAGAAAAAGAAACAAAAGACTGGTTATATAAGAACCCTCACTCACCAACCTAGGGGTGACATGCTTCATCACTGGGTTCCCGCTGGAAAGACATAGGGCCCCATTAGGATGGCGGGCGGGCTTTGCCCGCCCACCATCCTATCGGAAATCGGGACCGCCCCCCTAAGGATGTGCCCGCCACTGTGGCGGGCACATCCTGTATTTTTAGTATTGTGGCGGGCGGAGCTCTGTGCTCCGCCCGCCACAATACTAAAAATGCTTTGCAGCATTTACATGATCAAAGCGGCAGGCACCGCGCGGTGCCTACCGCTTTGATTATGTAAATGCAGGGGGGTACCACAGGTACCCCCCGTGTGCCACCCCCCTTTGACCTTCACTCTGGGGGCCCACAGGGGGCCCCCAGAGTGAACACCGCATGCCTTTCCGTGGCGGAAAGGCATTTAAAAATGCCCATTGTAATATTGCGGGCGGTGTCTGACAGACACCACCTGCATGTTACTCGTTTTCCGCAATTTAGTGTGAAAAAGATAAAAAAGGATGGGATTTCCGAGATACTTACGGCTGAGAGCCGTTGGGACCCATGCAGCTATTCGCTGGGGTCAAAACCTGTAAAGAGTAAATGTTTTCAGGTTATGAACAACATTTTTTTCTCAATTACAGTGTATTACCAGTAATATCAATCAGAACCCTTCACCAAGTGGTGAAAATACAACAGGTGGTGTTTGATTGCTCATTAACAGCGAGCATTTTTTACAGCTTATATCCAAACGTAAAATGGTATTAGTCCACCTACAGGTCAGCAAGTGTAATTAATTTTACCACTGTGTCCTTCGGGTAGCATCCCCTGATTTTATATATTAAAAAGAACCTGGAAGTATATTATAATAATGGCAACTAGCCAAACATGCACTCAGTTAGAAGAAACGTGGAGTCCGACTGTGCTCCAAAGGGGAGGGGGGTTCAGGTAGGGAAAGTAAATACTTCATATATAAATAAAAATTAATTAAATATAAACACCAATTACAAATTAATTAAAAGTAATTACCAATTTAATATAATATAAAAATTAAACAATTAAAAATACAAATAAAAAATAATTACTTTAAAAAATTACCTATTAATACAAATTAATTACCAATTAAAAATGTATTAATTTACCATTGACAAATATTTAACAATTAATTCAAAATAAATACCTATAATTAATATTTTTTTTAATTAATTACAATTACATTACTTCCCACCCAATTCCCTATAAACCCACAACCCGCTACAGAAAATAAATTAATAAAATTACCATAATTATCAATGAATCAATTAATAAAAATAAATAACCAATTATATTTTAATGAATTACCAATTAAAAATTAATTAACAATTAATTCAAAGTAAATACCAATAAATACATTTAAATATTTAATTAATTACAATTAAATTACTTCCCACCCTATTCCCCTGAAAACTCACAACCCGCTACATAAAATAAATTAATACAATTAACATAATTGTCAAATAATCAATTAATAAAAATAAATTACCAATTATATTTTAATTAATTACCAATTAAAAATTAATTAACAATTAATTCTAAATAAATACCAATTAATAAATTAAAATATTTAATTAATTATAATTAAATTACTTTCCACCCTATTCCCCTATAAACCCACAACCCGCTACAGAATTATATTACACAAAAAATGAAATACCATAAAATTAAATTTCTTAAAAATAATTATAAAATTAATATACACTTTTCACACATATACTAACATAAAAACGCACTTTAAAAAATTCGATATTATTAAAAAATCGATATTAACTTACCTCAAATTCGATAATGTTGTTGTATATATTCTGTCCATTCGATATTGTGTCCATTCTATATTTTGAATTCGATATTACTGCTATTCTGTTCGATATTTTTGTAGTCTAGTCAACATGTAGTCTATGTTGTCTGTCCACTCGATATTTTGCCCACTCTATATTTTTTACTCGCAAGTTTGCCCATTCGATATTTTTTCACTCAATATTATGACTGTATACCCTCCCCACTACCCTTGCCCCCTGAAGATTGTTCACCCGGTCCCAGAAGTCATAGCACATCATCTTTCTGTCATTTTTCCACCATGTTTAACACAGGGACTTGCCCCACCTCCTGGAAAGCAGCCTCAGTGCTTCCTCTTTCAAAGAAGCCCAATCTCAACATTCTGGATCCAAACAATTACCGACCCATAGCCCGACTACCTTATCTGGCTAAATTAGCAGAAAAAAATATGAATCTCCAACTCTCCTCCTTTATTGTGGATAATCATCTTCTGGTTCATACTCAGTTTGGTTTTAGAGGAAATAATAGTACTGAAACTGCTCTGATTACAGCCACGGAGGAAATCAGAACATCCCGACAGAGGGGGCAATGCGATTCTTATCCTGCTGAATCTTTCAGAGGCTTTTGATACATTTAACCACGAAATATTGTTAGACCATATGCAGGAATTGGGGATTGGAGACACAGCTGAATTAAAAGCAGCATCTTCACTCCTTGTCTTTAGAAAGCAGCTCAAAAGGTGTCTTTTTAACCAGTGATCTTCTACAACACTACTCAGGACGTTGTCGGCTCATCTCTGTTCCGTACAGAGCCAAGACGCCTCCGGGCCTTCGTGTGCTCTAAAATTTACACATTTTCATTCATTCAAATATGCATTCATATGTGAGACTCAGGGGCCCCTTAGCACATTCTGCTGGGAGGCCCTCTTCATTTTGCGTTAAGCAGCTGCATTGATTCACTCAGAAAACTTTCTACCAATTGGTACCATTTGTGGCCATTTCACAATACAGTGTAAACTGCAGAGTTTGCATCTGAAAACTCCATTAACACCACCCAAGGCAAGAGTCTACAATTCATCTCAGATATCCTGAACACAACTTTGACACGAACAGGCTCCGAGCAAGAGAGTATCTCTTGGACGGAATACAACAATCTCAGACATTCACTGAGGGCAGATGTTCTAAGATTGAATGCAATGCAGGCCAGCAAGCAAAGTTGCTGTACTGCATTGTGTGAAATGGAGAGAGCAGAATGTGCCATATCTACTATGAATGAATCTTTAATTTTAATTAATTAAAACCATCACAATATATCAATAAAACTGGGCATGTTATGACAAATATAATGTACATATTAAAATCTTAAAATCACCAATAGTGCATTTGCAGGAGAAATAAACAATATTCAAACAAATAAGCCAAACATTTTTTGACATAAAGTGCTTTTGTACTTTTTCACACTATATTGGTTCATGGTAAGATACTTGTTCAGTTTAGTTTCTCATACAAGAGTAATTTTTTTTACCAATTTGTAGTTAAGCTGCGGATTATTTGGATCAAGACACTTTAGTATGGCAGATCTGGAGGTGTGAATGCCTATCGCATTAAAAAGGTTTTTGGGCAATAAAAATCTGTTTAGTTTTAAAACAGGACATATGCATATTAAATGAACAAAGTCCTGCTTTGCTGCAGCACATTGGGTGCATGACACTAGCCCATTGTGTTTCCAAGCTGGTTGGTCAGCATTAGTCGGTAGTGACGACGTATTGATAGTCGCTTTCTTTTAAAATATTACTAAGATATGGCACACTACTGCAATACAGGCCCTTTTGAGCCTCGCTGCAAATGTGCCTGCATTACGAGCTGGTTTGCTTTTGTTTAGGAAGGTGTACCTTCCTGCACAAGAAAAATTCTTGAAGACCTATTCCTTTTTCTATGAGTGATGTGGAATGCATCACACATAGAAAAAGATAGAAACAAGGAGAAATAAAGATATTTCTCCACGTTATGGCTGGGCCTGGTAGGTGGACCATTGTAGCACAATCCCAGGTTTACTGACTCTGGTAGATCTGGGATTGCATACAAATCCATGGGTGGATGCATGGGAATGCCCCTGCTTCACCCATACAACACCTACTCCATGTAAGGCCATTTTCTTTCAACAGACCCATGCAAGGCACCGCAAATCGCTCATTGCGTGGCTTTGTAAATCTCTACTAATATTTTGCATTGTGGCTGCCCAAAAAACTTGGTGCAACCACAACACAAAATGTTAGCAATTGTGTGCCTTTGTGTTCACAATGGTCTATGGTACTTCATGCTAAGTTCAGAAATAAAAATACGCTGCGCTGTTAATCATTATAGTAAAATGGGGCCTGTTGACGCACCTCCTGATACTTCTGGTTTAATTTGCTGGTAATTCTTTCTGAACTCCATTCATTCATCTATGCGGAATGTTGACCTTAAGTTTGTTTGACTGGTATGCCAAGTTATGGATTATCCACAAAGTACCTATTATTCGGAACAGCTCGACTGGCCACCATTTTAATTTCATTGCAAGCATCTAAAGTCAGTTTTGAAGCTAGGCATTCCTATTTATGATTGAGGAGAAATTCGTAAGGATTCTCCTCATTATCAATTAATCACCTAGAAACTACTGGTAGCTTGCACTCTGATTCTTAAAACATCTTGGTAGTTTTGCCAGTTCAGTGATCCAGACCTTCCAGCAGCTCCCCAGGAGCATAGTTTTTTCTCTCTCTCCTGAGACAGAACTCTCGAGGCAGGATTACTGGATGTCTTGTACATGACAAGTGCTCCCGGTGTCACCTTCGGTCTCAATACTAAAAGCTTTCTGCCTTGATCACCTTTATAAAAAATCAGTACGCTTTTATTCGCTAACTGTAGCATTCTTGCAAAACAAAACAACAAAAAACAGGACCCAAAGTTAACAGAAGTCCCTCAGCAGTTAGATACTGATTAGAGGGTCAAAGACTTAACTACACAAACATCTTTAGAGAGGGTCACATACCACCCCATAAATGATAAAACTACTTTTGCAGTGGTATGGTTCAAATACTTGGAATCCTTAGCAGTGGCGGCTCCTCTGCTATGGCGGAGGAGCGTTTCCTCACTGCTTTTAAGCAATGAGAAGTAGAAACATAAAATGATAATAACCGAGTTATTATTATTTTATGCTGCTTCCTGCTGCTTTGCGGACTGGTTGGGTGGGCAGGCTGCTCTGCTCTTGGAGTAAGGCAGGGTAGGAGTGGCTTGCCCACTCCTAAGTGCACAATGATAGTTTGGTCGGCTCTCTTGGGCAGCCCAAACCAGTCATGCACACTTTCCCCATTCTCCATGCATGCTGCATTACAGCCTGCAAGGAGAACATGCCCAAGTCTCCATTCCTTGGTTGAGCGTCGAGCCAGGATGCTCAAAACAAAACACAACGCTGCATTGCAGCATTGTGATTGGTCAGGGGAGCCTGGGTGTTTACCAATCGCAACGCTGGCCGCCAATGACCCTTTGACTACATTTAGTGCAGATCACCTTCTGGTAACCATATTTTGATTTTCATTATCACTTCAGTTATCTTCCATTACCCTCACTATTTCAATATACCATATACGTTCCCAACATGTTTTACCCTGTCTCTTGAATGATGAAAATATGTACCAAGAGGTTCTCATCTCTTGGTCTATCACTGATGTCTTGTGTTATACGATTGATAACAATGTATTATTACATTTTGTATTGAAAAGAAGTTGTCTTCCATGGAGGCAAACCTCTGTCTACTAGCCCAGTGTCAGCGAGGTTGTTGGGTAGTATTTGAAACACACTGAAAGACAGGGTGAATCCTGCAGGTGAATGTGACCTCAGACACATCCATTCTGCTGCACATGGTGTATGTTCTTTGGTTGATTTGTATACACCATAATAATTATTTACAGTATTAAATATATTGCTGTAGTGGGTATGTAAAAGGGGTCTTTCTGGAGTGTTATCATTGTAATTACAGGTAATCACAATGCTTGAGAGTAAAGGTGTCTCAACAAGCAATGGGCTTCCTTATCACTGTTGGAAGTATCTGTGTCTTAAGTGCCTCCAGAAAGATTGTGTAAGCTCTATTTTTAAAAAGCAGAAATTAATAGTGTTTCTTTCAACAGGTTTACATCCAAAAATTGCATGCAAAAAATCTCCCCCTGCTATATTCAATAAAATCCTGCATTAAAAATTGACATTCTATCAAACCTTTACTTACTCCCATCCCCTATTTTTAAAGTGCACCCCTGTTTCCTTTCGTCCTGCCTCTTCAGTATACAAGTTACTCTAAAGCTCATGCCTATCCGTCTATATCTCTTTTTGGAAACTCTTACTATCTTCTTAATTCCAGCAAGCAATTGCTTCTCACATAGAATGATCACATTGGTGTCAATAATGTACCACAAAGAAACTGGCATGAATGTATGTAATGAGCATGCAAAACATTCTCCATTAAATAATGGACTGACACTACATTCTGGGCTCCTGGGTATCGTGCTACTTGCCATAAAGCGCTTAAACACTATTAAGGGGTAGTAAGCGATATATAAACACAATTTAAACACGTTAAATTCAAACATTGATAGTCAAGACAAGAAAAAAAGGACCGATATTCATTTGTTAATGGTATTTAGTAATGAGGCTAATCTCCTGTAAAGCTTTGTGAATTCTACATGAATCCTTCTGTAATGTATATTCTGGGACTTTTTCAAACTTCTCAGGTACAAAGATTTGTCCTCATAACACTGTCTGCCTTTCTTCGCTTGTATCACTTCTAACAATAACATGCGCTATTTGATCTTAACTGCAGAGCCACCTATTCAGGTTCCACATGCGTAAGTAAGCCTCTGAAATAAATGACTTGAGTGGTTTGTACATAAACAAACCATCAAATGAAATCCTGCAGTGCCTGACTCATCATCACCTCTGGCTGAACCAGAGTACAGACGACTGGTCGACTGACAGTTTTGACTAAAACAACCCCATTTAATCACCATTATTAAAAGGGAAGATCCACAGCCCACACGTGTATGCTGAGAAGTAGAGGCACAAAAAAGGACTAAGGGCTGCAATTCTCCTGCCACTTTTTGTTTGTTTAAGAAGGGGAGTTTAATAAACCATTCTGCGGATGATGGGCTCTACTGGTGATTGGGAAGATGGGAGGGGGTGTCATTGCCATATTTCCTTTGAAGGATGGTGGCAGTCTGAGGAGCTGTGTGATAACCTTGCTTTTTCCGTTCTTGATGTGCAGGGTAGTGAAGGCGAGCAGTCAAAGGCTTAAATAACTCACAACTCAACAGAGAACAAACAGACAATAAGGTATTGCCTTGTCTGGTGCTTAACTTGTGAGTTAAAAGAAAGTAGTTCAATTACATAGCACAAAGTAATGTTGCATAGCACAATAAGGGAAGACAGACACAGGGTTGCGATCTTGCCGTCTGCTACTAGCATGAATATGCTGGCGGTGCCACTGGCACCCCTAAGCATTTTCTGAGTAGTCTTTATACCACCCATTTTATGGTGGTGAACCCACCATGAAAAGGGTGGCGGAGAGGCAAATAAGGAGGCCCTAACAGGGCCCCTTAACGGATCAGGGCTTAGGGGGGCATGCACCTTTAATTGCACCCCCATTCCTGCATGGTGTGGCACACCATCCAAGAACATGCTGCAGATGCTGTCACTGCAGTAGGCTACATGTTAGGTTATCCTATAAGCCTAGCAGCCCACCGCTGCAACACCGCTCGCCTGACCTGGATTACAATCATAATCCGGTGGACGGGCTCACCATGGGTTTGTGGTCCTCCAACAGACAGCTTTGTGGCAGCGCCCTTGGAAGACCGTCAATGCACAAAAAAATCAAATCGGAAATGAAATATCGATAACAAAAATATCAACTTCCTATACTTAACGTAAATCACAATTATCGAGAACACAAACATTGTTGTTAATAATATTGCTTTTTTCCTATAACAAACACAGAAATATCAAAAACAAAAATATTGTTCTCTTTAACAACTTTGCTGCCAGCCCCAGCACGCCAAGCCTCTTTTTTGGGCTATTTGGGGTAGTTTGTACTTAGACCCCTATTAGAAATGGGTGTCTCTAGTGGTTTGCACCGTTGTCCAAGTAGGGACCCTTCTTCTTAGTCAGGGTAAGAGGGATACACTTCTAAAATAACCCCTGCTCACCCCCTTGGTAGCTTGGCACGAGGAGACAGGCTTATCTCAGAAGCAGTGTGTAAAGCATTTGTGAACACATACAGTAATACAGTGAAAACAGTACAAATGGACACCACGCTAATATAGAAAAATAAATATTCTTTATCTAAACCAAACAACACCAAAATGATAAAAATCCACAATACAGTAATCAAAATATGACTTAAAAGGTAAAAATAGTTCAGTTCAAAGTAAATTGCACATGCCACGCTTTTCACACACCTTGGATGCGTCACACACACAAACAAAAACTGTCACAGGGAAGGTGATGCGTCAGATCCTTACACCCAGGGAAGGTGATGTGTGTGTCCCTTACTTCAGGGAAGGTGATGCTTCAGTGCCTTACCTTCAGGCAGGGGCGGTGATGCGCCAGTTCCTTACTGTGCGAGGAGGTGATGAGTCGGTTTCTTACTGCGACCCCGTTGTTCTTGCCGGCGTGGCACCCAGATGCGGTGTGTGAGGATTGAGGATGCATCGGTTCTTGATGTGGCTGCAGCGATAACACTGTGTTGGTCTCTCCAGCCGCGGTCCCATGATGCGTTGGTTCTTGCAGCCGCACATCAGGGCCTGCATCGGAATTAGTGCGGCGAGCTTGGACTTTGGAGATCGGTGTACGGAATTAGGCATGTGGCAATTTCTTGAGCCATGGCAGGTGCTGCCATAATTTCTTCAGTGATGCATTGGAAACAGGTGCGGATGCGTCAAGCTTCTCGAAGTTGTGTTACTATTCCAGATCCCAGTGGCAAACAGCCTCCAGAGGTCCAAAGCAGCAGCAGCCACCTCTTGGCAGGTCGGAACTCCCAGCAAGGAAGTTCAGGGGAGTGGTGATGAAGTCTTTGTGTCCCTGAAACTTCAGAACAGGATGCAAGCTTTATTTCAAGCCCTTGGAGATCTTCCTCAAGCAGGGGGCACAGCACACAGCAAAGTCCTTGTTCTTTCCTTGGCAGAAACAGCCACTGCAGGCCAAGTCCAGCAAACAGCAAAGGGGCAGTAATCCTTCACAGTTTCTCCAGCTTTTCTCCTTTTCTTTTTAAAGAGCTTTATATAGTGTGAACTAGGCCCGAGATATCGGGTATCAGAGCGCTTTACATGAGCACCAGTTTCATTACAGATGGACACCTTGGCAAAGGTTCCTCTTGATTCCCAGAAGTGACCTCAAAGTCTATGTTCTGGGCAACTCTTTTCATATTCCAAAATACTTTGTTCTCTTTGGCAGAGATGCTCTTTGCCCAGCCATAACCAGTTCTGTCCTCTCTGGTGTAGCTTCCTGGCAGGAAGTAGAGACAGCATTGTCCTTGGCAGACCAGGCCCATTCAGTTGTGAAAGAAATCTTCTCCCCCTACTCTGAATGGAGCCCAGGTCTATTCAGCCCAGCCCTGACTCACCCTGGAAAGGCAGGACACACCTAACCCTCCAAGTAGCTTTCTGAACAGAATGCACATCCTCAGCCCCTGTCACTCCAGAGCCAGACAGTCAATATACAACCTAGCAGAGGCATTCTGTATGGTTAGGCAAAATAAACTACTTTCTAAACGTGGTCTTTTCAAAGCCAGAATGTAAAAATCACACTCACTAAAAGATGCATCTTAACATTTTGAGTTCAAGCATATCAAACTTTATTTTCCTATGTTGTTCCAATGGGCAGAATTGCTCATAAGATGTTATTAGAAAACTCCCCATTCTATCCTATTGGACAGATAGCCTTACAATAGTGAAAACGAAATTGGCAGTATTTCACTATCAGGATACGCCATACACATCAGGGCATGTCCTACCTTTCACAGACACTGCACACTGCCCACGGGGGTACCTTGGGCATACCTTCGGGGTGACTTACATGTAAGAACAGGGAAGGTTAGGGCCTGGCAATTGGGTACACTTGCCAGGTCGACCTGGCAGCACTAGACTGCACACAGGCACTGCAATGGCCTGCATGTGTGGATGGCACAATTAGTGCTGCAAGCCCACAAGCAGCATTTGATCTACAGGCCCTGTGCACACACAGTGCGCTGTACTAGGGACTGACTAGTAGATCAACCATGCCAATCATGAAATCACCAATCCATAAACACAATTTACAAAGGAAGGGCTTGCACTTTAGCACTGAACAGCAGAGGCAAAGTGCCCAAAGCATCTAGACCAGCAAAACAAAATCCATCACACAGTAAAAATACAGGAGGCAAAGGCAAAAATGCAGGGGAAACCTACACCAAGGCTGCCAGGTCTAACAGCCCCAATAACATATTGTACACATATGGTATCCATGCCAAATTTGCATTCTTTTTTTCCAACCTCCTGAGGATTCTAAAGGTGCCCAGGGTTTGTGGATTATCCTAGAGGGGAGCAAGAAATTAGCCAAAATACAGCTAGATTTTGTTTTTTGGGGGAGAAATGGGAAAAAAGTGCTGCCGAAGAAAGTGTCTGTTTTTTTCCCTGCAAATGGTGACAAAGAAGGGTTTATGGTGCTAAAAGCACCATCTTCCCAGCTTTCAGGAACAAGCAAACTTTTGTCAGAAAGCCACATTTTTTACACACTTTAGGCATTTTACTGGGACATAGCCTATTTTTTCTTATTTTTGTGCTTTCAACCTCCTTCCAGATAGTATTAGAAATGGGTGTGAACAATAATGTATCTCAGAAAGCTATACGTTTCTAAAAAGTAGACACAATTCTAAATTAAGCAAGAGGTCCTTTGTGTGGATCCTTCAAGGTTTTCCTTTAGAAAGTAACAGTTGAAATAAACTAAATTTGAAATTGAGTGGGAAAAAAACAGACATTTGTGCCTACATTTTCACCTGTGACTTCATCTAATTATGGCAGATATTTGAAAGCAATAAGGACCGTTCTGGTTGCAGATGTACCCAGAGGCAATAATTGAGCTTTGCCTTACAATGGTTTTTCATTGTGTACCGGTTATACAGCAATTCATTTGGTAAAATATAAAGTGAAAAATAGGTATCAAGGAAACCTATGTATTTCCAAAAGGGGAAGTTTTTTCTTTTTTTTGTACTCATCCGGCCATCACTTTCTTGCTGATGCAGCTCTCATCCCCAAATTAGGAGAAGATGAATTCTGCCTATACAAAGATATTGCTGTTGCCCAGTAATCTCCCCCGAACACAAACAGAAGAGAAGGAGAAAGCAGGGAAGTCCAGCATCCATGGATTAATCATTGGACCCACGTGCTTGTTGCCAATTTACGTAATACGCCCAGACCCTCTCCGAGCTTTGAGGGTCGCTAGCTATATCGATCTGGCTTGTATGCTAGATGTTTTTAAGACAGTCAGTTAGGAGTGGGACTTTTGTAGATTTCCAGAGCCTACATATTTCTTTTTTTGCCAGCACCACCACATGAAAAAAACAAATTTCATTATGGAAAAGCTTGCCCGCAAACCTGCATCTGTGTTAAGCCCAAAAATTCAAGTTGAGGGCTTACCTCTATCTGATATCCTGTCACCTCATTGATAATGGTGCATACTAATATCCAAAAGGGACAATCATCATGCATTGCATAAACATATGTATATCATTCGCCACTGGGAACTTACACTTCAGACATCTGATTTCTTTACCGGTTCCCGATAGCTTTTGAGAGCTTGCTACCCTGTGTGTGGTAAACATTGATTTTTCTTAAGTGAGGCAGGTTTCATCACTGCATATAATGTGGAAAAAGATACTTGCTATATTTGCCTTGATTTCCTTCCACAATTCCCCCTACTCATGTTGTAGTTATATCTGGAAAGTCTTTCTCGGCCTCCAAAAAGGCCTAATACAACATCGAAACTTCCTTCTTTATGGGTCGGTCCTTCATCACCTGTTCAAGCCATGATTTTTTGCCCTCTGCTGCCCACTCCTGGGTAGCCCACCATGATTGTAGCTAATAGTATTTGAATCTTGTTAGCTGACCATTAGTGCATGCCCTAACATATACCATTACACCAACCCCGAACCTGCTCTGAGATCTGTCCAATAGCTTAAACCATCTGATTTTAGGGGATGACTGAGCTGGTCTACCAAGCCGTCTAGGGTGCCCAGGGAATCCCAAACTGGTGCTAAAGACATGTAATACAGTATATTAAACCTCTTTCTGAAATATGCCCATGTTCTTAATGCCGTTTTCAAAACCTTCATCCTGACTTTTTGAAAATTATTTCAGGTCCCCATATTTAAACAGAAAGTGACTCTGTGCCAGTCCACTAAGCATTGCCCCATATAATCTGTCCATTGAGATCTATCTAGTTTGTTGGCTAACATATGAAAGGTCTTAACATGGAAAGCATTGCAATACATCAGCAGATATGGGAGAGCTAACCCCCCCCCCGCCCCAAGCTTTCTCCTCAAATTTTACCAGGCAATCCTAGTTCCCTTCACAGCCCAAATAAAACTCCTGATTTTAACCTGCAATTTAGCTATGTCTTCTCTCAGGAAAGTAAGGGGTATAGAGTTGAAGACAAACTTAATTTTAGATAGAATAATCATCTTAATAAGGTTTACTCTACCGTAGATGTTTAATGGCAGATTATGGCAGATTGCCCCATCTTCCTAGAAGTCTCTCCACCTCTTTGCTCATTTTTTTCCAGTTGACCCATGGGATATCTTCCAATCTCTGAGATATTAAGATTCCCAAGTATCTCATTTGCGATTTTGCCCCCTGGCTGATCTTTCTCTGGTTCAAATCCATAACTTCAGTTTTATCCACATTAACCTTGTATCCCGATATCTTGCTAAATTCTTCAGCCCTCGTCATCCAACTGGGTATTGTAGACTGCGGATTTGCTGTATATACCACCATATCATCTGCATAAAGGGCTAGTTTAACCTCCATTCCAGCTAACTTAAAAGGGGCTATGGCGGTATCTGCTCTAATCCAGGTACGCTAAAGGCTCGATATAGAGGTTAAAAAGTAAGGGAAATAGGGGACAGCCCTGTCTTGTGCCTCAAGTTTTGTGGAACCAGTCTAAGAGCTCTCGATTTACCAACACCTTTGCTATGGAGAACCTAAACAGATTTTGTCTTGCTCTTATTATATTTTGAAGAAATCCAAAGCTTTTAATGGCTTCCCAAAGGCATTCCCAATGTACTCTGTTAAAGGTTTTAGCCACATCTACCGCCACTACTGTTAAAGGAGATTTCTGAGCTGCTGCCATATCAATGACCCCCATCATCAAACGTGTAAACTTGTTTAACTGCCGCCCTGAGATAAAACCCCTCTGATCTGTATGGATAATGCCCTTGATAACCCGAGCCACCCTTGAGGCTAATGCCCCAGAAAAGATCTTTCCTATAATCTATATTCAATATGGATATTGGCCTATAGGATTCTACTAACGATCGCACGGTTAAGTTAGCAGTGCGGTTGTTCTGAACGCCCTGTTTAAAGATGTAATCTTGCATTTACAATATGGCGCCCACGATTTGCCAAGGTGCGCAATGTCCCTCTTTTGTCTCTACCACCCGTACTTGGTTTCAAAATGGTGCCGCGCAGCGTGTTATAGTTTGACACAGAAGAAGGGAGCTTTCCAGAAACGCGTCTGTCTTGGCTAATAAACTTGCTGTGCTAAAAAATTTCCCGTGAGTGCTGTTTATCTTTTCGAACGATTGGAGAAGATTACTGAGCGTATATATATATATATATATATATATATATATATATATATATATATATATATATATATATATATATATATATATATATATATATATATATTCGCCCCACCACAGCCAGTCCGAACGTTGCGGTTGTCGGAAGCGGTCCAGGCCTGGTCACTGGCCGACCATAATTTTAAAACCCAATCACCTCTTGAATCAAGAAGATCGCCTGGACACTCAGCGCTTGCTAATAACCTTTATTTTGGCAAGTGAAAAGTTACGACGCGTTTCACCCTTACGCAGGGTGTTACAATTTGACACAGAAGAAGGGAGCTTTCCAGAAACGCGTCTGTCTTGGCTAATAAACTTGCTGTGCTAAAAAATTTCTAGTGAGTGCTGTTTATCTTTTCGAACGATTTGGAGAAGATTACAGAGCGTATATATATATATATATATATATATATATATATATATATATATATATATATATATATATATACATATATATATATATATATATATATATATATATATATATATATATTACATATATTTGTGTGTGTTGTGTTAAACCGCTTAATGAAGCCATTAACATAATGTAAAAAATGCACAATAGATTTTCTACCTCCCATTTGAGGATTACGAAAGTAAATTTAGCAACTGGTCGGAAGTAAATAGTTTGTTTCTCCTTGAATAGCTTAGGGATGGCTTACTTGTGAGTGATTAATCTTATCATAACATGTAATTAATGAATGAATGAGTGAATGTCTAATGTGATAGTTCATACTGCATTGAGACATGTAGGTTTGAGTGTGACATACTGGTGTTGCAACAATGGTGCCTCGTGATGGTATATGTGGACAGTGACACAGTCCACCATTAATTCCTGAATCAACACTCCACAACCACTGTGAAGTAACAGCCAAAGTTACAGTACAGGTGAATAAAAAGGCAATAGTTGGTTACACATCTGCAGACCCTGACCTTTGTTCTGTGAACCTCGATGTGGCTGAAGTCAAGGGTTATGGTCTACATGTAGGCCCCACTGCTTAGCAATTATTTGCAACATGCAACAGGCAGCAATAATCTTGCACGCAAAGTCTGAGGAGAAGTGGAGCACACCCGCGTGTATGGTCACAATATCAGGCACGTGACTTGAGGATATCAAAGGTACCCTCAATGATGGCTCCCATACATATGTAGGCCATATTGTACATCTGTTGTGCTTATGTGATTGGACATTGGACTGAGTAAGGACATGGGGAGAGAGAACACACCCAGAGTCAATTGCAGTAAGGAAATGTGATATTTATTTTGATCAACATCATGCGGCACACAAACTATAAATACATGCATTCAGTGTTATTGTTATGGGTGTCTAATGTGATGTGTTGATGTTTGAGTGGCTATGCTTTTAATGGCATTCCATAGATATACAGGTGGTGCCTGTGTGATGTGATGAAAGATACCTAGTAGCCAGCAAAATCTCAAGCACCCAACTGATGTGCAAGTGGTGACTGTCGAAAAATGTAGCTATTGTGTGTGCACCCAGGAAAGACAGCGTAAGCATCAGTGAGTCAACTGCCGGATGTGTCCATTGTGGAAATAGTGTTCCCATTGTCAGGGTGGTTGGAGTTCCAAGCGTATGCATTTGATGTCACCTAACACACGGGGAAAGTGTGTAATTTAATAAAATTCAGTTGCCTCCCATTGCCTTTACATCAGTTAGTGGGGCATGGTTACTAACTGATGCACTCAGCTAGTGATGCATCTTTGTACATGTGATAAGTACTGTGACTGGCAAGTCTTTGAGATGACCATGGTGACCACATTCATCCTCTGGAAAGATCCTCTGTCAAGGAAAATGTGTGCAAACAGTATTTTGAGATGTGCAAAGATTTCCCAGTAGCAGGCTGTGTGTGAATTGAGCACCTGCTCCAGTATGTAAGCATATCAAAGAACACAACAGGTGAAAAATGGTATCTAATAATGTAATAATGATACTTGTAAAGCGCACTGTTACCCCATCTCGGGGTGTCCTGGCGCTGAAGACTGCTGGGGAACCCGTCCTGGCTTTCCCTGTGAGATGGTCCCTTCTGGGTATCTCCAAGGTGAAGCCAGGCATCCCCAGCGTCTGTGGGGGGCCGTTGTAGAGATGAGGCAAGCTTAATGCCCAGAGTTGCCCAAGGCGAAAATTATCGAGTCCGTTGACCCCGGTCCACGACCCTGCCGCGTCGGGAATTGAACCCTGGTCCCAGGCCGTTCTCTGATTCCTTGTCTGCCGCCTCTAACCAGTGAGCCACACCACTCCACGCAACGACTGCTTCCCTGGCCATCCCAAATATATTAATCACTTGACTATGAGCCCTCTCTCTCCACCTCAAATAAATACTCCTTAAGAGGAGATGCAGGGGAACAAAGATATTCAGGTAGTGAACATGTTTTTTTGTGGTCTGTGGTTTGTTTTCTTTTTGAGTGGTCTAATTGTGATTTGTTGGTGCCGTGATGATGTCACCTGTTGATGGATGTGGTGCAGTCCTGACTCTTCTCCTCCACCCTTTGAAGCAGCAAGTGTATTGAATGTTAATGAAGCACTGTTGCATTATATACTTTATACTACCTGTAGATAGAAGTAATGGTGTATTGACTTTTACTTTGGAAAAAACTGAATTAATAAAATGAATATATATTTGATCATAACAATTTCCTTTTATTTTATTTTTTTTGCCTTTGGGGTTTTAGTGTTATTCTCTACCTCCATTGATACCTATGAACATACTCTGCAGTAACAGCTTATAGCTATGCACGGTGTATGACTTGGCTATTGCTGATTTGATCCTGTTTAGTCAATTCTTCTGTAGTAGATGTGGGTGTAACTTTGGTGAATAGCAACTATCTGACTCTTTTATGGGGGTGTTTTAGTAGTTCTGTGTGTCCCCCTAAATCCCTCCTTAGTTTTGCCATAACTCCACCCATTTATTAGTGGATAGTCCCATTTTCCTAATATTCCCCATTGCCCCTACACTGTAGGCTCTAAAATGGAGACCTCTGCTGGTGGAGTCCTCCACACTCCTGGTGGAGAACACTGCACATTAGACATAGGGTAAGTGCATGTGGAGATCTCCAGCCAAAGGTTTGTGAATAGCATTTGTGAATATGTAAAGTAGCACTAGTTGAGAACGTATTCATGTATTCAAAATGCTTAATTGAATAAGCCTGTGTTTGTTATTCTTTGTGAATATATGATAACCACTTTGGCAGTACTGTTTGAAAGTTGGTAATAATGTTATACAACAGAAAGGTCGACAAATAACTTAACCCATTACAGGGTTCCAATTTTTCAACTATATTAAGTTTCCTATTGTTATTACAGTTGCTCTTACAAAGTTTAATAATAACTCTGGTAAAAATTATATAAAGAACTTTAGAGCATTCCAAATGGATCACATCAATACACAAGGAACAGCTTATGTACATCCTACTAAAATGTGCAAAGTCTATAAGCATATTAATCAGTATGTGATTATCTATGCTGGAACCTGAAAACAAAATTTGCCATTCAAGGCACTGTATTATACCTATTGAATGAACAATATATTATCCAATGCAAATCCACATGAGGAAAAGCAAATCCCGACATGTGTTTCACTGTACAGTGGTGTAACAAAACATACATGAGGGGGGCCCGTCCCCCCACCCAATCAGGAGCTTGCCCCTACCCGCGCTGTGGGAGCTGATGTTATGCCACTGATTTCACACTGTAGATATTATTACTGGCTTATACCTTGTCCAGGTAAAAGTAAAGAACCAAGCACTAGTGGAATTCAAGTTCTAAAACGAAGGTGCCGCAAAGAAAACAGGATCCCCTGTTTTTGCAGCGAGCATACCACGTGAAAAATATGGACATTCTATTTAATTGCGTCCTCAAATGCTGGTGGCCCTCAATATACTATAAGTACATATAGAATAAGTTTATAATTATCCACACTAGGCCACAAAAGGGAATTTCACCCTTCCAGATTTTGAATTTCTGGTACTAGCGAACCATAAATGCTCAAAAGCATAGGATATTGCAAATGCAATGCAGTCACAAATGGTACCTACTAGTTCTGTTTTAGGCACATGGAATACTATACATCTATGTAGAAAGTTCAAGGCAATTATAGTTGTATTTTGGTACTGGTCATTTCTGTCTAATGGTGTTAGTTTCAAATTATATTTTTATTTAACTGTATGATTTCCCTCCCTTGTTTTGCAGCACATTTCAACTGCATCCAGGTCAAACTGTAAATGGCCAACTGAATTTCATCTATGGCACTTTAATGCATTGTATCCGTCAGATTGCTTACATTGCACTGGTGTTGGGGAATTTTGCACCGGTCCTGGGCAATTTAGCAATTATATTTGACCGCAAAATAGTGTCAAAGACAATAGCACTGACTTTTAGGGGCATCATTATATTTTTAATAGATCTGTCGCCTATGTATTTCATGTAATCTGGCCCACATCTCTACCCTGAACTAAACAGACATTTGTGGACACATAATTCATGAATTCGAAATTAACAAGGTTTGTTAAGAGGAGCACGTTGACCTGTAAAATGATATTTAAATGTAGGCTGTGGGTGGTGGGAGCAGGTTGGATCCAGTGTTGTTTCTGGCCTGTCCTGTGTTTGGAATAAGATATAGCGGCTTTATGACTTTGACCCTTGTAGAACCTCGTACTGTTTAAGGGCAGTAAATATTTCTCAAGAATGACTGGAGCCATGTTCAAAACACATAAAACAAATGCATTTCCAGCTGAGACCTCCAGAGCAACAAGACAATTGAAATCCTTTATTACATTAATATGAAATTACTTATACTGTTTTTGTTTAAAAGAAAGCTCTTAATTTTCAGTACAAAGGAAAATGAGTTTGTTTTTCTTCCTAGTAGACACTATACCTCAGGTTTAATTATTTTAAAATAGTATGTTGGTTTTTCAGTAAACAACTTAAATCATAATTATTCCCAAATGTTTAATGTTTCCATTGAGCAAGTCCTCTAATTACAGGTAAGACATTCATGTCAGCAATGGAAACCAATGAGTAATAATACCCACAATGACAGCTAGTCACCAGGGCTGGATTGGAAACCAAAAGCTCTCCGGGCATTTTCTTTCAGTCAGGGCCAGCTTTAACGTGACAATGTTTGTTGGCTCGCCCCCCAGTGACGGCCTCCACCACAGATTCCCTCATCACCACCCTTTAAGAGCACCCCCAAGCCTCCATAACCTCTCAATCAGATGCATTTAATTAGTTATATCGCACAACTCATACCACTGTAGGGTGTTAGAGCACTTTACATCACACACACATTACACAATCAATCAAACATATAAATCAGCATATAGGAAGTGTTACATAAGCCGGAGGACTACAAGGTGTAGAAGATGTCATCCGTATGGTAGGTAATATAGTTTAAGAGTGCTTGGTCTGGAGAAGCACAAGCTCAGAATTGAAAAGGAACATCATAGTTGGGTGTTCTCTTTCACAATAAGAATTCATTTCTACCCAAATGATCCCTTTTTTGCAACATTAATCTCTTGCACTAATCTATACTTTGCAATGTGCATGCATTTCTTTGATGACAGTTAATAATAATTCACTGTGCTATAATCAGATTTTAATTTATAAACTGCAAGTAACAATAGGATGTCTCTTTGAAAAGCAGTAGCCCACTGATCTATTTACATTATATGCACTTTGTGATCTGTATGGTACACATTCTTTGCAGCGGACATCTTACTCCTCTGTGCTACTTTAAGATCAGTCAAAACCTCAACTTGACAAAACTCTGAACTCTCTCCAGGAAGAACACCAGCGTTATCTTTACATTTTTATTTTTTGCTCGAAATTGCTGGAGGCAAGGAATTCGGCAGGTAGTGCTTTTAAAAACAAAATAAACTTGCAAATATGGAGCCCCCTGAGTCGGCATACAGTCCGATGACACCGGCGACACCGCCTTAGAGCGGGCCCTGCTTCCAGTCCCCCAAATGGGCAAATAGAAGGAATGCAGTAAGTGTATCCTAATCCTATGATCACAAGGGGGTTTAAGGAGGCATATTAATGAGTATGAGTGAAGTCAGGAAAGTCAAGAAGTAGATGATGAAAGGGTGAATTCACAAATGATGGCAGTGAGGGAGGAAAGGAAGGGCAATGGGGAGAGGAAGATTTTCATAGAGAGGAACAGTGGTGTAGCCAGTCTGTCATGGGCCCTAGTGCAAGAAAGGAAATGGAACTGTGAAATACAGCAATAAGCAGGGTTCAGTGGACCCCGGTGCCACTGCACCTGCTGAAGAAATGGGAGCTAGATTCCAGGAGAGGAAAAGGTTGATCAGACAATATGATGTTCAAAATAGGTTGCAGCTGAGAATGGAGGCAAGATGGTGAGTCTAGTTTTGCTGTGTGTTGATAAACAATTGGTGCTTTGGGTTGGGGGACAACTTGATAACATGTGGCGAGAAAGGAATCCCTGATTTTAGACTTCAGATTTACAGACTCCATTTGCAGGAGCACATGCAAACTCAACATTTGCTGGATCTGAATTGAAGCACAGTAAAATTTATAGTTGCAGGGATGCCAGACTGTCGTAACTGCAGGAATAGCCTCAAAATCGCCTCTGATGTGCGATGGAGTAGCAGTCTGTAAGTGCTTTATTTTTGGACCAGCAGCTTGATGCTGCTGCAGGTCAGGATTGGGATGAAGTTTATTCTATAGAGGGGCATATTTACTATTCTTTCATGCAATGAAGGGAAGCAAACAAAGCTGCTGCACTTGTATTGTGTGAAGAAGAGAGAGCAGAAATGCTCCATATTTACAAAGATATGAAGCATTTCTGCTCTCTCCTCGCACTGACTGAATATGTGCAGACTAGCGCTTTGCACCATAAGGAGAGGGTGCCTACGTTACAGGCAGCATTGTTTTTGTACAGGAAGAGACACCTTCCTGCTACAGAATAACAGTCCTGAGAGCCATTTTCCTCTTTCTGTGTGTGCTGCAGAATGCAGTACAGGTGGAACGAGGAAGTAACAAGGAGAAATAAAGATACTTCTCTTTGCTGCTCCTCACTGGGGAAGGTGTAGCATTTTAACACATTGCCAGGTCTACCAGCTTGAGTAAATCTCACTGCTACCCCATTTATATGACCCAGTAAGGCCTGATGAACAAAAGTACCTTTGTCCGGATTGCTCCGAAGTCAAGGAAGATGAGGGATGCAGTCAATCCTTCCAATGGTGGCAATGCACTGTCCTGATCCACACAACAGATATCCCACGCAGTAGGGCAACAGATATCCCAAATAGGTACTTATTCTGAGGATTTACTCGAGGAGATAAATCCTTTGCAGTTCTGGGGCTGAAAAGCATGGAACCAACTTCCTGGTCATTTGCGACTTACTTATATCAGAAGCCATTTTTAGAAAACAGTTCAAGACCTGGCTCTCTGGTGTCTCCGACGCACACTGTTAATCGTTTATTCTTTGACATATACCCCTTCAGGACATTTTGTGTTATGGGGTCATTCTTGTTGCCACTTAGCACCAGGATTATCCTTTGGGAGTGGCTCTGCACTCTATAAGCACACCATTAATTCATCATTCATCGCTTCTAAGGGGTGTTTTTACAGTTTATTCATTAAAATTCATATCTCAAGGTCTACTCATTGGATTTTTGTTATTTGGTCTTGTGACCCCCAGTTGTTAACTGGGAGGACGCTGCAGGACAGCTAAAATGTGCTACATCTGAACTCTGGTGAAGGATGAGTGATGAATTGTTTGATTAATGTATGGATATATTAGTTGGTATGCTTCTTGAGATTATGTGGAGAATATATTTAAGTGTTCTAGTGAATGAAAGATGTTTGGGTTGTGTGGGGTGCTGTAATTTTTAGTATGTGATTATCTGTATTTAATTATGAATAAAATTATCTATTCGTGTAAAACTCTATAAATAAAGAATTTTGATATCTTACCATTATGTTGTTTTGATGATTCTATGATCTGGCAGTGCATCTTAGTGAGCTTAATTCTGTTAGTTATAAACTGTGGTCTCTGTCGGAGCCATTTATATTTACTAAAGGGGGCAGACATTCTTGTATCTGTTAGTTTCTGTTTTCTCCCTGCCGGTCTGCCCCGAATCAGTTTTCAGGGGACCCCTACTTATGAATGGAGCCAGTAGAACCCAGGGCTCTCCGGGGCTGCTGGACTGGCCCATATAAAGTCATGGAGTACAAGGGGGAGGCCACCAACTTGGTGGACCACCAAACCCCTAGGTATCCCCAATGGTGCTCCATGTCAATCAACTTAAGCCTCACTCTGAGAGTTCTGAAATTAGCATACTCCTACTGACAGATGTGGTAGTGGAATCGAGTAGTGAACCTCTCCCTGACATCCTGTCTTCACAGGAAGACAATGGGTCAGTAGATAGTGTCAACCTCTCTTCCACCCTGACCCCAGAACATGACAGGGCATGTTACCAGTTGCTGGGACAGTTTGCCTCACTGTTCTCACTTACCCCTTGACTCACACATTTATGCATCCATGATGTTGACACAGGTGACAGTCCACCTTCAAAGAACAAAATGTACAGTTTCTCAGACAGAGTGAGGGCCAGAATCAAGGAGGAAGTCTCCAATATATTGGCATTAGGGGTTATTGAGCCCTCTAATAGTCCTTGGTCTAGCCTGTGTTGTTGGTGCAAAAGGCTGCCCCACCATGCATCATATCAGAACTCCGGTTAAGCGTGGACTACCGAGGACTCAACTCAGTCATCAAGGCTGATGCACATCGCATCCCTTGAGCTGATGGGCTCATTTTTATTTTTTATTTTTTTATTGAAGTACTTGACATTTTCCTTTATTACAATTAATCCAAAATAGATGATAGACTGAATTTAAACAACAACAAAGTAAATTTCCAGGAGAACATACAAACAAACAGTTCAAGCATCAGACATCGAGTTTGTTAACCATAATCAGATAACAATCTAATCAAAGTAAGATTCCCAAATTTTTGTAAATTTCCTCAATCCCCCAATCCTTTGGGCAAATATAAATTCACTTTTCCTGACTCTCTTCATTTTTTGATACCACTCATCTACGGTTGGAACCGTCTCTAACCTCCAGTTCTGAAGTATCAGTGATCTAGCGACTGCTACTATAATATACATATGTTTTGCCAAAGGCTCGGATAATTTAAGCTCTGGATCAAATCCATATACAATTAAATTCACATAGCAGGGAGCCGTAAATTTTAAATAAACTTAAAGCAAAGTAAAAATTCCGTCCCAGAATACCTTAATTTTAGGGCAGAAAGCTATTATATGGGACCAGTTAGCTAAGTTCGATTGACTACATCTAAAACAGGTAGATGAAGTATTCCTGTACATTTTCGCAATGGCTACTGGGGTACGGTATAAGAGCCACTTACTAAAAAAAAGCATCCTTCGCCAATTGGCACCTCTCAAAACACTGAAATTAAATGTATTTAATATTGTCCAAGAGTTCTCAGTTAGTTTAGAATTTTCATGTTTCTGCCATTTTTTAATTGCTTTGGCGCTTAAATCATCCTCCCTACTTTGCGCTAAGCTTCTTCTCCATTTTCCGGGGTTCTTAAAAAGTGGAGACCAAAAGATCTCATTGGTTAACTGCGAAGATTGACCTATCTGTACTAGATCGATTTGAACCACAGACTTATAAAGCAAGTTATATGAGCCTATCAAAACAAAATTTCCGCAAATTAGAATGGGCATCTCATTCGGAGTCAACCAAGCTCCGTTTTTCACAAAATTTGACAGTGTTAAGAACCCAGATCTGGCCCAATTGGATATAATTTCTGACCCCATTTTAATCCTGAAACCAGAAATAGCGTCGCTCTATGGCGTTATTAAGTTCAGGAGGGAGAGTGAATACCTTTTCAACATAACATCACATTTTTTAAAGAACCAATTCAAGACCTTATATCTGACTAATTTTGGTGATTTAAGAATCGAGAGTGGGGAGGGAATTTTAGTCTCTTTACAGATTAAATAAATTTTTTTATAAATAATGCCTGACTAGATACAGGATGTTTGAATCTTGACAGGCACTGTACGAAGTATGCATAATAGTAATCTTTAAGATTCGGTAGACCAAGACCTCCTTGTTCCCTGTCTGCATATAACGTACTAATAGCAATTCGGGGCGTCTTTTTTGCCCAGACAAAGGCGGAAATTAAGGACTCGACTTTTAAGAAAAACGAGCCGGGGAGGGAGCAAGAAATAGTAGAGAACAAAAAGTTAAATAAGGGGAGTACTGACATTTTGATTAATGCCACCCGACCTAGAATAGATAAAGGCAATACATTCCAGCGCGTAAACATATCACAAAATTTTTGAATTAGAGGATTGAAATTAAATGTATATAAATCCCATACTGAGAAGGAAAAATATACTCCCAAATACCTTTTGGGTCTATTATTAATACAGCTCTGAATATCAGGGTGCAGATCGGGATTTATCCCACCACAGATTAAAATCTCAGTTTTCTTTTTATTAATTCGATACCCCCCAAGGCTTCAAATTCTGGAAAGACAGAAAAGGCCTGTATTTGGGAATGCATCTCAGGTTTCAATAGCAACATTATATCATCCGCATATAGTTTGATCCTAGCCATGGAGGCAAGAGATGGAGAAATATCAGTGCGGTTCCTAATTGCTATTGCTAAAGGCTCAATAAAGAAGGCGAAGAGGGCAGGAGACTGTGGGCAACCTTGCCTCGTCCCCCTCTGTACTGAAATCGAGCCTACCATGAATGTATTGACAAGAATATGAGCTTTTGCACCCTGATACAGATTTTTAATTAGATTAATAATTTGGGAATACCAAAACGCTGCAAAATAAAAAAAAAGTGTATCCCAAACCACCAAATCAAAAGCTTTTTCTGCATCTAAAAGGAGAACCTTTCGTGTTTTAAAATAATCTAGTGCCTCAATCAAATAGTGTGTGTTGGTGATGAGTTGGAGGCCTGCAATAAATCCATTCTGATCCGGTTGTATCAATTGCGGGGAGACATAATTAAAGCGAATAGAGAGTAATTTTGTGATAATTTTGTAATCCGAATTAAGTAGTGTAATTGGCCTATAGGAATTTGGGTCTTTAGATTCCTTTCCCTTTTTCAAAAAGCTAACCACCGTACCATCATAAAAGGACGCTGGAATTGGGCCGCCCTCCAACATGGAATTTAATAATAAAAGAAGAAGTTCAGCAAAGGAGCTAAAAAACGTAACAGAAAATTCAGCAGGAAGTCCATCTGGACCATAGGCCTTACCACGTGGGAGACCCTTAACTACCAACTCTAGTTCATCCCAAGAAAATAAAGTTGCCATTGTTTCTTGGTCAAGATGAGAAAGAGTAGGGAGAGGATATTAATCTAAGAAATCATTAAGTCTGTAATGATCCGTAATATGATGTGAGGTATAGATGTTTTCATAGTGGGACAACATTATAGTCCCTATCTCTTCCGAATCTGAGGTGTCCAAGTCATTAATTGGATATTTTAGGGAGTGAATTATATTGGCAGCAGCTTGTTCCTTAATCTGCCATGCCAAAAATGTACCCGTAAAATTACTATGTTCATATATTTTTTGGGACTGTATACAAAAGATTTCTTCGCTTTTTGCAAAATAGTGTGCACTAAGCCCTCGCTTTGCAGCGCTTAATTGATTCTGTATACTCACAGAGGGATTGTGATACTTTTGATTTATTAGGGTCTGTACTTTTTGCTGCAGTAAATTCTTCGTGTCCCTTAAAACAGCTGATTCCCTTACGTCTCTTCCTATGACAACCCCACGTAAAAACGCCTTCAATGAGTCCCATACAACATGGAGAGGGGCCGTCCCCATATTGCGTCCGATTTATTCCCTATCTCATCTTTAAATGATGCATCCCATATTTCATTTTATTAAACACCCATCGCTTCGAGGTTTTTTTACTATCCGCCAACACAAATTCAATAATTAACATCGCATGGTCGGAAAAGCCATTATGCAAAATTCGATGATACCAACTTTTAAGTTTTGTAGAGGCAAGAAAAAAATTAATTCGGGAAAATTACTTAAACCTTCCCGAACAGCAAGTAAATTCCCTTTTGGAAGGATTCGAGAAACGCCAAGGGTCAACAAGATCAAGGTATTTACATTATTAATAATTGATGCAAACGATTTGGGTTTTGACTGTTTTCTTCCCACCAGTGGTAGAGTCTAATTTAGGATTCATAAGGATATTAAAATCCCCCCGATGACAATATCCCCTCCTACCATCAATAAGGACTGAAACAACTCTTCATATATCGTAGGGTTATCATTCAAGGGAGCATAAAAGCTCACAAACGTTATGGACGATGGTCTATTTTTTAATTTACAAGTGACCCAGCACCAACGACCTTGGCCTCCCTCTTCAGTTTGAATCATTTCTGCCTCCATTTTCCTATTTAGGAAAATTGCGGTTCCTCTCTGAGACTCAGTAAAGAGAGAAAAGCCATGATAGGAAGCCCAAACTTTAAACATAGAGAAATTGTCAACTTTTGAAATGGGAATATGAATTTCTTGTAGAAGTATAACTGCAGGGTTTTCAGTCAAAATCCATGTTTCTATGGCTCGCAGCTGATGGGCTCATTGACAGGCTAGGTACTTCCATATTCTTCAGTACCTTTGATGTGACGTCAGGGTACAGGTAGATCACTCTGACTGAGGGACCAAAAGAGTAATGTCCAACCCCAGAGAGCCACTTCCAGTCTTGGGTGAAGCCCTTTGGTTTGAAAAATTCCCCTGCTATATTTTCCGAAGGTTGATTAACAGGGTCCTGACTGATGAGGAGGCCTTTTGTGTCACCTACCTAGATGACATTACTGTATACAGTTACAGCCGGGAGGAATACCTGCATCACCTCCAGAGGGTGCATCAGGCCCTGCAACATGGAGGTCAATAAGTGCCAGATTGGGCAGGGTTCTGTGGTGTACCTGGAACAACTGGTAGATGAGGGCAAGGTACAGCACCTCCAGGCCCATATTGAAACTATCATGGCCTGGAAACCACCTGAAACCCAGACAGAAATGAGAGCCTCCCCAGGTCTCACAGGCTACTACAGGACATTTGTTAAGGGTTATGGCATCATTGTTGTGCCCTTAACTAAGCTGACTATCAAGAAGCAGCCCATATTAGTGATCTGGACAAAGGCTTGTCAAAAAGTCTTTGACTCTCTCAAAGAAGCCATATGTGCAGCACCTTTGCTGCTTTCTGCAAGCAATTTGCCAAGCAAATGGATGCTTCAGAGCATGGCATAGGGGCAGTCGTAGCACAGCTAAATGAAGAGGATCTAGACCAACCAGTACCCTTTATTAGTAGGAGGTTACTGCCACTGAAACAGAGGTGGAGTACCATTGAAAGAGAAACTTTTGCTGTGGTCTGGGCACTGAAGAATTTGAGACCATACCTGTTTGGAACTCACTTCCTGGTTCGGACAGACCACAGGCCCTTCAGATGGCTCATGCAGGTGAGAGGTGAAAATCCTAAACTGTTGAGGTAGTCCATCTCCCTAAAGGGAATGGACTTTACGGTGGGACACTGTCCGGTGTCAGAACATGCCAATGCTGATGGTCACTCTAGGTTTTTCCACCTTAGTGAAGAGAACACCCATGGGGATGGGTTGCTCTCCCCACTTTCAGTTTGGGGGACATGTATTAGAGTGGTATTCCCCCCAACGTTTTGCCTGCCTCCTCCATTTTTCTGACTTCCTTTTTGCTAGCTTTCGTATTCTGTGCACTTTACCACGGCAAACCAGTGTTAAAGTGCTCGTGCTTTCAGCCCTTAACATGGTAATATTGGTTCATTCCCAATTGGCATATTTAATGTACTTAAGTACCTAATAAAGTGCACTACTTGTGCCCAGGGCCTGTAAATTAAATGCTACTAGTGGGCCTGCAGCACTTTTTGTGCCACCCTCTTAAGTAGCCCTCCAGCCATGACTCAGGCCTGCCATTGCAGAGCCTTTGTGTGAAGTTTGCACAGCCATTTCAGCTTGGCAAGATAAACCTCTTTCCAGATCCGAACCTTCACTTTCTATACATGTAAGTCACCCCTAAGGTAGGCCCTGGATAACCCAGAGGGCCGTGTGCAATGCATTTAAAAGGCTGTACTTGTACTTTTAAATGTACATGACCTGGTAGTAAAAAAATTCCAAATTTGTTTTACACTATTTAAGGCCTATCTTTCCCACAGGTTCAATGCCATATTATTGACAACACTAAGCTCGTGGTACAAACATATTGAGACAAAAATATCAAAACCAAAAATATTGATTTCCTATACTTAATATAAATGTAAAAAAATATTGGAAAATAAATATCGCTGTTACTAATATCAATAAATATTGTGTGTACATATATATATATATATATATATATATATATATATATATATATATATATATATATATATATATATATATATATATATATATATATATATATATATATATATATGTGCATCCCATTCGACCACAAGCCTTTGAAGAAGAGAAATCGAAATGTGTCGGCAGTGGCACTATGACTGTTTAAGGATTCAGCAGTCAACCGTTTCCATACCTGCAATAAAGGGCTTTTGCTTGGAGCCCTGGTGGTGTTTGAGTGCTTCCTAATTCAACGGTCAAGCAGGAGCAACAATATTTAGGCGGTGTTCCTGCCGCCGGGACTGCACCACCCCGGGAACCTCGGGGCCATAGGGTTTGTCATCTGTCAGCTGCACGGTGGGAAACCCCCCTATAGGATTTAGGACACGTGAACTGCGGAGGCCCATCCAGGGTCTTTTTTGTCCGGCAGAACATTTTTACACGTAATGAATGCATCAGCACTACCACTCCCGGAATCCTCAGCACATCTCATACAGAGTAGCCCATCAAGCGGCATGCCATTAAAGGGAAGAATTGGGAAGGGCTGTGACCGGGCTGTGCATTTCATTCGACCACACGGCTTTGAAGAAGAGAAATCAAAATGCGTCGGCAGTGGCGCAATGACTGTTAAAGGATTCAGCAGTGAACTGTTTCCATACCTGCAATAAAGGGCTTTTGCTTGGAGCCTTGGTGTAGTTTGAGTGCATCCCAATTCAACGGTCAAGCAGGAGCAGATATATATATATATATATATATATATATATATATATATATATATATATATATATATATATATATATATATATATATATATATATATATATATATGAAAAGTAATCCCAACCTGTCAGTGGATGACAGGCAACATCAGGGTGCAGACCTCATTACGCCACAGCAGACAGCCAAAACGAAGCTCACAATGAATCCAACTCAAGTGAGTAGCAGGAATAAACGTTTATTTAATGAATGACGCGTTTCACTCCACTGGGGAGCTTGTTCACATAAAAGCACTCAAAAGAAGTGGGAGAATATATACATGATACAGGGAGGGGCTTGATTGGGAAGACACGCCCAAGAGTAAAAAAAGAAATAAAGAAACAGTGCAAAAAATAAAACATGTTATTTTCACATAAGCAGAAACATGTACCCAATATAAACTAACAGTTTATATACTAGTCATGGCAATTTTAAGCAGTATAAGGATATTACAATGAGAGCTGTAAAGTACAAGCATTGATCAAAAGCGTTCGAAGAAAGTAAAAAATGGCTGGCTGCAAAAGTTTACAAAAGAAGGGGGTGATGAGGGAAGCACAAAAACAAGCAAAATAGCAAGTGTGACGGCATAGTGCCTAGTCAGTATGATGTGCTTTCCAGGGGTTTATAGAAGCCAGCAACATATAGAAAATCTAGAACGCAAGCAACTCAAGACATAGTGCCTGAATATTCCAACAACGCCACTGTTTTCTAAATAAGAAAACGTCATGTTCACAGAAAACAAACAGTAGTGGTACAAGTTAAGTACTGCAAAGACAGTGCAAAGCATAAAATAACTGAGTATAGGGAAAACACGATAGATTAGAAAGTGAAAAAATAATAAAAGATACAGAAGCCCAACCTAAAATGTGTGAAAATAAAATGAGATTCAGAAAGAAGCAAAGGGAAAATAGTAACACCTGAGGCGAAATAAAGAATGTGTGTTGTTCGAGATAAGATTAAAGTGACATGAATGCTTAGTCAAAACATTTTATCAAACAAAAATGACTAAGAACAGGCGTCAAAACAGAAAAGTGGCAATAAGCCAAAGCCAATAATTGACGCATTGACTGAACAAGAGAAGGAAAAAAGGAACATAATAGTTACGAGTATGAAAAAAAGATCGACAGAAACCAAGAACAAAATGGATCTGCAATTTGAATGTTACAAGAAACTTTTTAACTCCTCACTCAGATTGAGCCCGTTAGGGGCCTTGGTATCAAGGGACATAATGAGTTGAGATTCACGCTGTCTCAGTAATTTTTCGCGGTCCCCACCGCGACTGGGTTGAGGCACTGAAGAAAGGACTGTGTATTGCAAGTCCTTCAGCTTCTTGTCATGGACTGCTTCAAAATGCCTCGCCACCGGGTAATTGCTATCACTGTTAACGATGGCCCTGATATGCTGAAGTATTCTTTGATGAACAGGCAGCTTGGTGCTGCCTATGTACTCCAGATCACATGTACATCTGAGCTTGTTGACAACAAACTCCGATCTACATGTTAGATATTCTCTGATGGGAATAGGTGTGTCGCTAAATGCAGTGACATATTCAGTAGTATTGGTGGCAAAATTACAGGCACGACAGGAAGTGCATTTAAAAAAACCCATTTTGATGATCTTAGTGAGTTTGGGTGGATTTTCTGGTGCTGTTCTATCAAGAGCATCGCGCATGGATGGCGCACGTCTGAATGTGATGGTAGGTGTTTCAGGTAGCATTGGGCCAAGAATGGGATCCGTCAGAATGATAGGCCATTCAGTGCCAATGATGCGCCTAATCTTTCGCTCCTGTGAGCTGAAAGTAGTTATAAGTCTGACAGTGCGCTGAGAGTCATCTTGGGTATTTTTCGTATTAACTGTAGTGGGCTCCCTTGGTGTAAGTAGTGAGACTCTGTCTACTGATGAAGCTTTGGCCAAAGCTTGATCAAGTATAGTACTAGAGTACCCTCTTCTCAGGAAACGTTGTTTGGAATCCTCAAGGCATGTTGCCAAAGAGTCAGGGTCACTGCAGATTCTGTGGATACGAATAAATTCGCCAAAGGGAATACTCCGGATGGTATGTGCTGGATGGGAGCTGCGTGCGTGTAAAATTGAATTACCAGCAGTATATATATCTGGCAGGTTTGTGTGATTGAGTTAATTTTGTTTTTGTTATATATAAATAGCCTCAACACCTGTTTTTTAGTGTAGTTCCTATTTTCCCAATATGCCCTGCGCATTGGAATAACATAAACAGTAGTATGGACGTAGAAGTGCGGATCTTCCAGGTCTCCACTGACAATGCTAAACTTAATTAGGTTTGTTACCAACTAGCTCAGAGGTCACTGGAAACTTTCTTGACTGAATTGGAAGTGATCAGCTTCCCTGGTACAGACAAGAAGGGATTCAGTTTTCCAACAACCGCATAAACATGACAACTTTGCTCCTTAGAATAAGAGTCAATCTCTAGAGTCGTGTGAAACAATAGACAGTTATTTTACTCAGTCAGTTTTGTGCAGATTACTTTCACCAAAGTGCAGAGAATAGAGAGACGAGCGTTTTCAATAAAAAGGTATTATTTATTGAACAGTCTTTCTTCTCATGCAAGAGAAATGAATTGCCACAATTGCAAGACTAGTTATTATAAAAAGTGCGTACAGTAAAATGAGGATTGCGAAATAATACTGTAGAAGCATTGATATGGTTTGATATGGTTTCTTAGCCATACAATGGTTAAAATAAATAAAATATATACATTCATATATACATTTGACTAACGTACTCAACTAGTGCTTCTAACTACGCCTACCCCAGTGTACCTGACCTAAGCCTAATACTTGGGAGGGAGTAAGAAAGTAGCAGTTTTAGTTAAGTTGGTTTTGCCAAGGTTTGCTTCAAGAATTCTCTCTAAGGGTTTAGTCAACACCATACCTCTGGAATAGAATGTTGGAGGTCTTGTATCTCCTTCCAGGACTCGATATCCCAGTCGCTCGCAAGAGTAGGCTGGAAACGCCGGAGCTGGATTTTCTCGGCAGGAGAAAAAGACAGCGTCTCTCTCAGCGCGTCGAGGAGGAGGAGGGGCAGCGTCCGTGGGCAGCTTGTATCTGCTGGGCTCTGAAGGGGACAGCTGTTCTGCTCCTATGTTCACCACACCATCGCTATCATCGATGTCGTTGAGGCAGCGTTTGCTTAAGGCAACCTTGGTAATATTTATACCTGAAAGGTGCCTTGTTTGACGTAAGTTTTTGGACATAAGACGTCAATAAAGATGTCACTAGGAAGTGATCGTCTCTTAGTGCTCATTAGAGTTCTATTACTAATCAAAACATAGCAAGTGGGGATTTCCCAGGTTGCTGAGTTTTTATCTTGTTGAAAGAACTCGGAGTGTAATCTAGGAATCTTAGATAGTGGCTTCTGCTGTGTCATTTGCTCTAATGAGCTGCAGAGGAAGAGATTCTGAAATGTGGCTCTGTTCGTGTTAGGCCAGAGACGAGTTTCTGAAATATTACTCTTGATCGTTTATGCCATTATAGGGGAATAAATGGATTATAGCCGTATAGGGGCATAAGGTCACAGTATTGATCGGGGTCCTAGATTAGAACGCGACACCCACTCCACGAATTTATGTCCATCAAATTACTAAAAACTATAGCAAAAGATGCATGTGTAACATTACCCACCCCAAAATACATATTCGCATTTGATATGGCGTATTTGAAATACATGGATTGTACTGTACGTCTTTAAGCATAGAAATCATTCAAAATTATAGCATATGTAATCAGTGAACGATTTTGCAAAAAATTACACATGAAATATCTCTTAATACAGAAAAGAAGTGCGAGATAATTTCATCACATATACATGCATTGCTGTAAAATGTGCTAGAGGCTGATGTAAAGTTATTATGTCTCTAGACTTACCTAAAAATAGAAGCTTCTGTTCTTTATGAATAGGTCTACTTTAAGCAAAGAATTTTCGTGACAGAAAAAGGTAAATATTTTGAAAAATGTTCAATTAAAAAAAATTCTTGTTGAACGGGGGAATAGAGTTCCAACGCTTTTCAGCAGTTTTTGTTGATCAAAACTGAAGGCCAAATTCAGAGTTCATGGGAACGCTGTGTGTCTGAATGCTTTTCAAAAAATTATTGTTTCTGTTCAGGGGAGAACATCATATCAGACAGGCTCTCAAATAATTGGTCTACAAAATCAGGTGACAGTTTGACCAAGTTCGATAGTGCTGTAACTTGGCAGGTGTGAGAATGATTGCTATCATCAAAGTCTGGATCAGCAATGCTCACAGAGGGTCGTACCTGGGTGATGTCGCTTTTATTTCTCGCTCCACTGTTACCACCTAGTCGTAGCACAAGAGTCTCAACGAATGCCGTCATCAGGATTGGTAGCCGCTGGGGACAACACAATGCGTGAGCCATTATAGGACTTAGCAAAGTATCGATATCCATTGGTACTGCTGATGGAAGTGCAAGACAGATGTCCAACACGCACTCATCTCCGCATAGCATACATCGAAGCACAGGTAAGATGCAGGTCTGCCATATCGGTCTGAATGAAAGAAACCAGGTCATGTTCAGATCTCTCAGCCTGGCCAATCCAAGGACTCTAGTTATTCGGTCCCGGTAGCGTATTGCTAGGATCGTTTCTTCCATCCTTGTAGGAGTCATGTCTGAGTTTTGGCTTGCCATATCGGAGCAGGAGGGTCAAAAATAAAATGCCTGCTACAAGTCCCAAAAATAGGGGTATGCCGCCAAAGACTGAATGGACAAAATTAGGAATGATTCCTAGAATTGCTTTGAATGGTGTTAGCAGTCCCGTAAAAATCGTCTTAAATATGCCTGGGATGCCTGTGGCACTAGACATGTTAAGGAGTTGGCTAAGCATTTCTGTGAAATGCACGGGGCAATTTGTTGATAAAAGGTCATGAATCTCAGATGTTGTCCATGCAACTTGGAGTTCATACGTCTCTTTTGATGACGTGATGGGCACTGTTGTCTGCAAAAGCACAGACTTCATTCTGCTTATAGTATCAATTCGTATAGAAGAGAAATTCAAACGAGGCCATATGAGAGTCTCAGTGTCTCCAGGGCCGTTTGGAAACAATGCTTGCATACAGCATTTGACCATGGAAGTTACGCTTACAAGATATGCTTTCCCCGGCAAAAGGCCACAACAGCTGCGATCCGTTCTTAGAATGTAACTCCCATTCGAGAGCTGCTTAAAGAAAGGCTCTATCTGCATTGCAGGTGTGACATATTCGTGGCATGAAAGGTTGTTAGAATTTCCTTCACAGGCTCCGTGTAAATTAATACCCTGGCACAAAAGTATACCGCTTAGTGAATGTTTACAGTTTTCACCACTAAGAAATACATTTTTGTTGCTGTCACTATAGCATGTGTGTGTGTATGGTAATTTCCATGTTGACTTAATGTATCCTTTACCCAATCGTTCATACTGGCCAGTAGGTATGTATTCAAGGCAATTTTTAAATCGGAAAGTTGTTATCGGAATTGTGATAATCCTGTGTATTATCCATTCAATGACAGGACTTTCTGACAATGTCAAAGGTAATCTCTCAAGTTTTTCGATGCTCAGGATTGTATAGTCTGCTCCTTTCTGTGCCAAGCTGATTTGTTTATCAGTAAGGTTAAAGATGGAAAACAATGACGTTGTGTTGATTAAACGCGAAGGCACATAGCCTGAACGAAGATTTTGCAGCGTCCAGCCTAACTGTACAATAGAACGCAATTGCGACTAGCCATGCTGTAACATTAGCAAGTCTTTGTCTATTATATCTATGGCAGATGATACAATACTGTCCAGTGAATATATTCTGGAGGACAGAGTGATTAACCCATTGTCCACTACAGAAAGTGATTTTTCCAAATTAATACGATTATTTTCTCGTATTTTTTCTGCTGTTTCAATTTGTGTGACTTTCCAAGCCTTGTTGTATGCCGCATAGATGCTGGCCGCTATGAAGCATTTTTGACGCTGTTTGCGTGGTCCCATAATAAAATCGCGCAAATCAGCACCATCTTTAGGTAAAGATAAGTGTTGCTTAATTTCAGCCAGTGTGGATGATTCTAGCCATTCAAGGCACAGCTTCCCTACACTGTATGTTGTTACTATCCCTGGATGTTGTCTCTGGGAGTATCTAGGGTCTGGTCTGGTCATTATTAACCCCTGTGTTTTATTCAGGAATCTATCTTGACAGTTATTCGTGTCAGTAGGCCAGATTAACTACTTTTTCCAATCAGGATGTGTTCTGTTTAGATGTAAAATTTTAGATACGTCTATTTCAATATCTGTTGTTGCATTATCAGGTATTGGCTTTGGAATAGATGGTTTGTTAAGGTCTTTGATCTTAGCTAGGCCAAGACAGGTTGTTTGTTGAATTGTGTCATTTAAGAACATTATTTGTTCTGGGATCATGCAGGCTCGAAATAGTGCTTCTATGCCTTGTACCTGCCAATCTTTTGTACCCCAGATTGTTTTTGTTTCAATGTTATTTTTCCAATAATCAAAACCAAATGTCATCATTTTTTCATAAAATGCTTCTGAATATATCAATCTAGTATTTGTCAGCATTGTTTTCAATCCTGTTTTATCTAACAGTTTATAATAAAACGTTTCTGCATCACTGGTGTTAAACCCTGAGAAGTACTGAAATTTCTTATAGAATGTTTTAGAACTGCTTCTAGGTGGAGTAGCACAATGTTCCCATTGGTTATACTTAAAAACATTTCTAGGTTGTGCAGATTTATGCAAGTAATGATCACCATAGTGTGTGTAGCAGAACATCTGTTCATAACTAGACGAACCTTGTAAATAATCATGTTCTGTGAATCTTGCTGACATTACTAAATCAGACATCATATTATTAATACTTTCAAAATCCCAATCATCAGAGAATGTACTAGGTTTTACAAAGTCACTTAAGGAAACCTTGAATTGATGAGGATATTTCAGGATTTCGACCGGACCATATATTTCATAGTCAGTTTTGTCACATACTACCCCGCCGGGTATTGGAATGGCTGTGACATTTACTGTTGACAGTTCTCTTTTCTTCACGTGGGATGATCTGTGTGGTTTGAGGACTAAGTTGATGTTCTGACTTGCCGTGTCCATTGTATTGTAATAAACTCTCCTAAAATTAAAACTAAAATTAGGCATAGTAGGAGTATAAATACCCCCGAAATATTCCAATGCTCAATAATGGTGCATCCAGATATACTTCTTTGATTTAATGAAAGAGTTCTGTTGCTTTTTCTTTAAAAGTCTTTTTTATTTCTGACATCACTTCGGGGTTGCTTTGATCCTCAGAAAAGTTGTCGAAGTTGATGAAGTAGCCAGAGGCAGTTCTGTCAATTGTTGGAATTGTTCTTTCAATGTGTCTTTCGGTAGCACTTTCTGATGCCACATTATTGTAGACTGGTGTTTCATGACAAACTGTTTCAATCTGTGTTTCAAGAGGCATGAGTTCCATGGCATTATTGCGTAGTCCCTCTCTGTGCACTGCAGGCTTATCGAATGTGATTAGTCTTTCAGTTTGAACCTCTTGAATTGTTGCAAGTTTGGGTATTCTGTTGTTTCTCGGGAGTCCACTGGGCCTACTGTTGATTATAGGCCACATGCTTGTGGTTTTACTAGGTCGATTGATACAACTCTGTTCTCCTTTTTAACAGCAAGGGGCGGTAGTACTACTGATCTCGTTCCTTTGATAGCTAAGACAGGTACTGCTTTTCTGTAGGAAGGCCCAAATTCCTTCTTCACCGCTATTTTTTCTCTGACTAGATCCCCAATCCTTGGAATCCAGACAGGCCTTGCTGGGGCTGGTGGTGCCTCGTCAGTGGTAGCTGGCTGTTGCTTTAACTTTATGTTGCTTAAGTATTTTCTTGTTTCATTCAAGTCCTGTAAAACAGCCAAACAGTCTTTGATATCAAAGTCTGTTTTCTTATCTTTTACCACTGATACCTAACTATCTAAGTCCTGAATGTGCATTCTATTTCCGAACAATAGTTCATATGGGCTGAAACCTTTTAGAGAATTTCTTGGCAAGCTGTTTAGGCTTAACTGGACACTTATTAAATGTTTGACCCACCCATCACCCGAACCTAATACCTTCGCTGTTATAGATTGCTTTATGTCCCGGTTTTTTCTTTCTACCACACTGTTCCCTTCGGGGTGTGACGTACAAGAATACCGCAAGCCAACGCCCATGCTGGCTATGGCCTCCTTATAAGCTCGAGAGCTAAAAGCAGGACCCTGGTCAGAATGGAACATGGCAATTGCGTATGTGCCTATAAAGACTCGCAGATCTTTTATAACCGTTCTGGCGTCAGCCGAGTGCTGGGGGCCACATTTTTTAAGTGTGTTTAGCCTTAATGATATACAATGGGATGCATTTCTCTCGTTTGATTGCGCGGATAGATCGCCTTATGCTTTCTATTAGGGTTTCTGACACTACACTGGCCGGTTCTCCACTGCGATCTCTGTTGCAGTCCTCACAGTTTTTTGCAAATTCATGAATACCTACACTCATTTCCGGCCACCAGTACTCTGATTGCAATTCTCTCAGAGAGTCCCTGATTGTTTGGTGTCTCAGACCCAACCCCATATGTGCCTCCTGTAATAGGAATCTTCTCCTGTTCATGTTTGGAATTACCCTATCCCCCACTCCAGGGATTCGAGCAAAAGGAACGGAGTTTGCATCAATTACGTATGCATAATTGAGTGGATAGTTCACGGGTAGTGCTGCACAGCCGCCTTTCACTGACGTTTTTACTGCCAGCATGGTTTCCCCGTCTATGTATTTTTCTGAACGCTTTTTTGTGGCTACGGAAGCCGGTTTAGTTGCTTCCGCTGTGGCTGTATTAGCCAATGAATTTCCTGCAACGTGAACGCCATCACGTTGATGACTCAGAGTGCGTATCACGTGAGTCTTTTGTAGTTCTTTCTGTAAAAGAGCTACCTGTTTCCAAAGCATTTTATGCTTTATTGTGGCACCTGTGTCATCTTTGTAGTCGTTTTTAATCCAGCTCTGCAACTTATTATTGTAAGAGTTGACGCAAAAATGCGAATCGCACACGATTAGTGTCGGGAATTCACGTTCTGCATTTTCAAGCGCCATCTTTAAAGATCTGATTTCAGCTCGCTGAGCCGAACAGTTTCTTACTGATTCCGTTTTTGTTATTTTCGGTCTGAATTTACCGCACAGCCAGCGACCTTTAACAATCGCGCAGGCTGCATCGTAGGATTTGTTCTCTACGTTGAAATGCTGTACAAATCTATCTGTATAGATTATACAGGCGTACTGTGGGAGAGGCAGAAGTTCGATTGGCAGAGGATATTCTTCTTCATATATCAAATCATTCAGTTTTTCGAATTGCAGGGCGAAATATTATTTCACATCTTCCGCTCCAAGAGAATCTGCACACTGTATCCATTTCGGATCCAGTGACACTGTGGGCAGGTTTACTGGGCTGAATAGCGCCTCGAAGGCGGATTCCGCTGTGAGGATATTGATCCTTCTACCATGTGCTAGTTCTCGGTCATTCGCTAATGCAGTTTGTACTGCTTTCACAGTTTTGTCTGTGTGACTGAATGTTTTTTCGGCTTGTGTGTACAAGTGAGATTTAATTGAAATTGGAACCTTTTCTCCCTCATTAGAGGTCAGGTACGTGAATCCGCATCTTCCTGGGATGACTCGGATTACAAGATTGCATGTATTGTCAAGTGTATCTAATTTTGTTTTTGCTAACATGTCTGTTTGCAGTGATCTCAAAATTTCTGTGTGTTTTTGAGTCCAAGTGATTGGTTTAAAATCAGGTTTAATTAATTCGTAGAGAAGTTTAACCCTCTCCGCATAATTTAGAATGTAAGTTCTTCCGAAATTCAGAAAGCCTAGAATCGATTGTAGGCTCTTCAGCGTTTTCGGTGCTTGGAGTACAGCGCACTTCTCTAAGAAGTTGTCCTCTAGGCTTTTCCCTTCACTTGATAATTTGTATCCTAAAAATAATACTGTCAGATGGGCAATTCTTGACTTTTTAAAGTTGAATTTATAACCCTCTGCTGCGAACCCAAGTATAATGGTGTTCACTCTTTTCAAGTGAGTCTCCAAGTCGTCGTCTGTGAGATAGATATCATCTACATAAGATAATGCCTCATCATCATATATTTGTAGTAACTCTGTTAGTCTGGCTGAGAATAGTCCTGGGCTGTTCTTGAATCCCTGTGGGAGCCTACAGAAATTTTTCTGTGACCCCATTACTGAGAAAGCGGTCAAATATCTGCTTTCTGGTGCAATGTTTTGACAAAAGAAACCATTAGATATGTCTAATGTCATTTTATATTTTTTCCTAACTATGTTATTCATTAGTGCAGCACTATGCGAATTTTGTACTGCAAATGTTTTGCAACATGCATTAAGGTGTCTGTAGTCCAAAACTAGATGATATGAATTGTCTGGCTTGGAGACAGGAAACAAAGGATTATTCATTTGAGAGGTGCATGTTTCAATCACCCCCTGGTATTCAAGTTGATCTAAAATCTCCCTGACTTGTTTTTTAGCTTCTTGCTTAATGGGATACTGCCTTTTTGCAGTCGGTTGACTTTTTAACTGGACTTTGTGAGGAGGAGAGTCCTCATCCCATCCTACATGATTTTTATATAATGCTGGTGTCTGGGCTACTGCCCATTTCCTTTCATATGTATATTTTTTGTGAATCGGAATGTGATTCGAGAATGCAGGCATAATCATTTCTTCGCCACGAGGGCACTCCCTGACAAACTCTGGGGGCCAATCTTTTTCAGCTAACAGAATGTCATAGCCTTTTGAGAGTTTATCCCAAAATAGACTCCTTATTTTCCTAGTCTTATCACCCTCTATACGCGGTGTTATTTCGTATATCTTATGGGGCTCGCTAACTCTGGTGTCAGCAGTTTCTACTTGAATGTATTCATTCGTGTCTACTGTCTCCAGATGACTCATCAGGATCTTGCGAGCTATGGTGATTTCTGCTGCACTGTCTAGCATTGTTTGTGCCCACTCCCCGTTTTTCAACTGTGTCCTCAGTATTGTCGGCATGTTCGATTACTCTAATACTGGCTACCTTCTTTCTTGGAAATTGAGATTTTTTACTTTGAGCAGGTTCCTTGTCTTTGGACTTGGTGAGCTCTCCTGGGTCTGACCGTCCTCTTCTTTCCAATTTCTGCGAAAAAGATCGAGAGGGACGTGTATCAATACTTGATATCTATCAGGCTTCTTCAAATTATCCCTATTTCTAAGGTTATATCTCTTCTCAGAGGGCTCCCTCTGGGGAGACTGGTGTTCTCGAGTCGGAGTTCTTTCCCTCCGTCGAGGAGACCTTCCTCTGGACTGGAAAACTTTTTCCTTGGGAGTGGATTGTTTATTTCCATCCCAGCTCTTTTTAGGAGTGTTTGAATTATTTTTAATAAATAATTTAACTAACTCTCTGTATGCCTTTGTTGATTCTCTTATTTTAACTAAGAGTTCTTCACTTGACATTTTATCAATGTCTGGATGTGGTGTGTGCTGGCTAGAACCGGCCATGTTGCTCCTGGTCTACCTAGTGGACCAAGCCTGGTAATATGATCATTGTGTTTTAGGGCGCCTTTAAACCAGAGCAGGTGCTCTTGGAATTTTAATGGGATTTCAATCTCCTCGAAAGGAGTGTACTCTTCCGGTGGATCCCCTATTTTGTAATAGTGGAACTCGTGTGTTGCAGCGTTTGCCGCTGGAAATTTTATCCATGAATAGAATACCTCTGTCTGCCGATATTCGTGTGCCTCTATCACGAAGACAACTGTGCCACCTTGCGTGGTCAGTCCATTTTCTATAAGTTTTAACGTTACAGATTTTCTTAAATGTGCCGGAATGATTATTGCACCCAGTTCAGTAGTTTCATCGGGACCCTGCTGAGTCGCATTTACTGCACCCCCAGTGGTTCCGTTTTCTAAGTCTGACATTTTATTGTCAGAAAGGTTTTTGCAGAGCAGGTCTCCAAGGAGACAAAGATTAGGTGCACAATATTTTGGAACACTGTATCCTTCAACGTTGAATAAACCAGAGCTTTACATAGGAATCTCTTCCTACTAAGTTCGGGCGGATTTTAACCTTTCACCCACTCCAGACGTCTATTGGAGTATTTACGGTAGAAAGGGGTCTGTGTGAAAAATGCACGACTGAGTTACTCTAACGTCTTGCGTTAGTTTTATCGCCTTACCAAACGTTGGGCGCCATGTAGTGTAGTCCTATTTTCCCAATAGGCCCTGCGCATTGGAATAACATAAACAGTAGTATGGACGTAGAAGTGCGGATCTTCCAGGTCTCCACGGACTATGCTAAACTTAATTGGGTTTGTTACCAACTAGCTCAGAGGTCACTGGAAACTTTCTTGACTGAATAGGAAGTGATCAGCTTCCCTGGTACAGACAAGAAGGGATTCAGTTTTCCAACAACCGCATAAACATGACAACTTTGCTCCTTAGAATAAGGGTCAATCTCTAGAGTCGTGTGAAACAATAGACAGTTATTTTACTCAGTCAGTTTTGTGCAGATTACTTTCACCAAAGTGCAGAGAATAGAGAGACAGGCATTTTCAATAAAAAGGTATTATTTATTGAACAGTCTTTCTTCTCATGCAAGAGAAATGAATTGCCACAATTGCAAGACTAGTTATTATAAAAAGTGCGTACAGTAAAATGAGGATTGCGAAATAATACTGTAAAAGCATTGATATGGTTTCTTAGCCATACAATGGTTAAAATGAATAAAATATATACATTCATATATACATTTGACTAACGTACTCAACTGGTGCTTCTAGCTACGCCTACCCCAGTGTACCTGACCTAAGCCTAATACTTGGGAGGGAGTAAGTAAGTAGCAGTTTTAGTTAAGTTGGTTTTGCCAAGGTTTGCTTCAAGAATTCTCTCTAAGGGTTTAGTCAACACCATACCTCTGGAATAGAATGTCGGAGGTCTTGTATCTCCTTCCAGGACTCGATATCCCAGTCACTCACAAGAGTAGGCTGGAAACGCCGGAGCTGGATTTTCTCGGCAGGAGAAAAAGACAGCGTCTCTCTCAGCGCGTTGAGGAGGAGGAGGGGCAGCGTCCGTGGGCAGCCTGTATCTGCCTGGCTCTGAAGGGGACAGCTGTTCTGCTCCTATGTTCACCACACCATCGCTATCATCGATGTCGTTGAGGCAGCGTTTGCTTAAGGCAACGTTGGTAATATTTATACCTGAAAGGTGCCTTGTTTGACGTAAGTTTTTGGACATAAGACGTCAATAAAGATGTCACTAGGAAGTGGTCGTCTCTTAGTGCTCATTAGAGTTCTATTACTAATCAACAGTGGTCCCATGCATAGAGAAGTACAGGAAAAAATGAATATAGACACAATGGAGCTATATTGAGTAGCATGATTTTTCCAGCCGGACAGTGATCACAGATTTTTACTATAAAATAAATTCAACAAGGAAAATACCTTACATTCACAAAGAGTGAGACACAAGCCTGTGCCCTCACGCTTACAAATTGGCAAAGTAGGAAGATAGGAAAAGGCAGAGGAGAGATGTTTAGGCAGTAAGTGAGCGATTTCTGAGAGATGAAAAGTAACAGAAATTCAATTACACCATTAATTGCATATCTCATTTGGTATACATTCACATATATGGTGTTACAGTAAGTCGACGGCGTTTCGATCCCTTAACCATAATACACGGGATCATCATCAGGACAAAAGTATTATGCCCAAGGAGTAAATTACACAATAGCCTAAAGAAGGAAGGAAAAATTGGAATATATCAGCAAGAGAATATCACAGCAGAACGTATTCGGTGACATCAAGTGAATAAAGTGAGTGAGAATTCCTTAAGGGAACAACTAATCTCAGCATGCGTGATCTCATCAGTGGAGGTCAATCGGAAGTACGGCGAGTGTCTAAAAGAGTGGCCAAACGCTGGCGTGTATAAATCACAACAAGGATGCAGTTTCAAGGACAGTGGACCTATGCGGTTGTCATCGCAATTGTAATTGCTTAGAAGAACATAATAAGGACCATATTGAAAAACATAACATGCAACACTATTATACACAAGGTTTGTCCAGTTTTGTTGGACGTCAGCATAAGGGTGGTCATAGTGAGTGCCCAAGATTGTGAACTTGTTTGGGGTCTGTGCATGACTAACCCGTGAAAACCGAAAGTGAGGGACAGGATGGCTACCTGTTAGTAGCGGCTAAGCGAAGAATCGTGGCTTGCTGTGCAAGGCCGGCGGCTGGAGGGAGTAATTGCCAGGATGGTCGCACTGCTGAAGGAAGAAGGCCAGTCAGTGCTGTCCAACTAGGAGTAAACTTAAAAAGGGGTCTAAGGTTTTAAACTCACCCGGATATTGCCCGAAATGGGCACTGAGTAAGTTGCGAATTAATATGAGAGCCACCCAGAGGAGGTGACTTGTCCAGGATGCTCAACAAAGAAGAACTGAAATGGATACTGAGAACTGACAGTCTAAATACAGGTCTGAATTTACTGAAGGACTGGACCAGTCTACTGTAACTGGGTCAAATGTTTTTCCAATCCTGCAGTACATGTAATTGTGTCTATAATTTTTGTTTTTAATCACTCTGCATTTTGCAGTTTCCTTGCATGCTTATGTAGTTTTTATGGAAGCTTTCACTCACTCACGGAAGATGGCCGCCGCATCTCCCTCTTCTATTTAATTTTCTATTAGGCTCCATCACTCACTTCCTGGTTCCCTGCCTTATTTCACTCACTCAAGATGGCCGCCGCCAGTCCCTCTTTTATCTTTATGACCACTGTGGCTGGGTCCACTCGCCTATCAGCTTTCACCTCCCAGTTTACCTTCCTGGTTTTCCGCCCTACTGGGACACAGCCGGATCCATACACGAAGCCCTCTACCTGGGTAAGTCCTGTTATCCCTTGGGCACGTCATTGACACTCCCACACCGGAGTATTGCCCTGAACAGCAGGTTATTATTTCTCCTAACTGCAGGCTCGTGCTCCTGCGCCTCATTCCTGGCGTCTGATGTTCATCCTCCCCCATTGCGGGTATCGTAATTCGCGATTACGGATTAACTAAGGTTCACTCTCGAACCTCTTGTGGTAAGTTCAGCCCATTTTAGCTGTCTCCATGTCCCGCCACTCCCTCGTCCAGGGCACAACCTTAATCTCCCTTCCTTGACCCTTCCTCCCTCCAGGCTCCACACTCGGCTAACGGAAGTTCCCCAACGCGGGAGTCCACACGCCCGGCGGACGGCCCCGCCCTGGAGCTGCCTTACTGCTCTCATATTAATTCGCAACTTACTCAGGGCCCATTTCGGGCAATATCCGGGTGAGTTTAAAACCTTAGACCCGTTTTTAAGTTTACTCCTAGTTGGACAGCACTGACTGGCCTTCTTCCTTCAGCAGTGCGACCATCCTGGCAATTACTCCCTCCAGCCGCCGGCTTTGCACAGCAAGCCACGATCCTTCGCTTAGCCGCTACTAACAGGTAGCCATCCTGTCCCTCACTTTCGGTTTTCACAGGTTAGTCATGCACAGACCCCAAACAAGTTCACAATCTTGGGCACTCACTATGACCACCCTTATGCTGACGTCCAACAAAACTGGACAAACCTTGTGTATAATAGTGTTGCATGTTATGTTTTTCAATATGGTCCTTATTATGTTCTTCTGAGCAATTACAATTGCAATGACAACCGCATAGGTCCACTGTCCTTGAAACTGCATCCTTGTTGTGATTTATACACGCCAGCGTTTACCACTCTTTTAGACACTCGCCGTACTTCCGATTGACCTCCACTGAAGAGATCACGCATGCTGAGATTAGTTGTTCCCTTAAGGAATGCTCACTCACTTTATTCACTTGATGTCACCGAATACGTTCTGCTGTGATATTCTCTTGCTGATATATTCTAATTTTTCCTTCCTTCTTTAGGCTATTGTGTAATTTACTCCTTAGGCATAATACTTTTGTCCTGATGATGATCCTGTGTATTATGGTTAAGGGATGGAAACGCCATCGACTTACTGTAACACCATATATGTGAATGTATACCAAATGAGATATGCAATTAATGGTGTAATTGAATTTCTGTTACTTTTCATCTCTCAGAAATAGCTCACTTTCTGCCTAAACATCTCTCCTCTGCCTTTTCCTATCTTCCAACTTTGCCAATTTGTAAGCGTGAGGGCACAGGCTTGTGTCTCACTCTTTGTGAATGTAAGGTATTTTCCTTGTTGAATTTATTTTATAGTAAAAATCTGTGATCACTGTCCGGCTGGACAAATCACGCTACTCAATATAGCTCCATTGTGTCTATATTAATTTTTTCCTGTACTTATCTATGCATGGGACCACTGTTGCTAGTAAAAAATTATGTTCCCCGAGGTCCTGTGCTGACTCGCTGGGTGCCCTTGTTGTTTTTTGCTATTACTAATCAAAACATAGCAAGCGGGGATTTCCCAGGTTGCTGAGTTTTTATCTTGTTGAAGAACTCGGAGTGTAATCTAGGAATCTTAGATAGTGGCTTCTGCTGTGTCATTTGCTGTAATGAGCTGCAGAGGAAGCGATTCTGAAATGTGGCTCTGTTCGTGTTAGGCCAGAGACGAGTTTCTGAAATATTACTCTTGATCGTTTATGCCATTATAGGGGAATAAATGGATTATAGCCGTATAGGGGCATAAGGTCACAGTATTGATCGGGGTCCTAGATTAGAACGCAACAGTTTGATTGAAAATAGGATGGACCTGCCCAAGATAATGTCAGTCAGTGTGCCCACCTTGCTCTATGCTGATGACGCCATACGTATTGATGGCCAGAATGGCAAATTGGTTAAAGCTACTGGCTGAAAGGTTTGTCAATTTTATGGATGATTTGGATCTGGATACAAACATCTCAAAGACCCAATATATGGTTTGTGGGAGGTAGGCTGCAAAAACCAGGACTATTGACAATAAGGGCCCGATTCCGATTCGGTTAGGAAGGCCTCCTAACGGCATTTGCTCCGTCCGAATAGGGAATGTGTCTTTCCGACGACCCGGAAAGGTTTCTGACTGACCGAGTTCGATGCAAGTTAGGCATTAGGATTATCCCAATCTGAACCCGACAGCATTTGAATGAATGAATGAATGAATGAATGAATGAATGAATGAATGAATGAATGAATGAAAGGGGTTTTGTAGAGCGCGACTGCTGCCCGAGGGCGTCCAAGCGCTAGGTAGAGGAAATAGTGCTCTGAGGGACGCGGGGAGAGAGCCAGGGGGGAGTATTAATTTCTGAAAAGGAATGTTTTTAACTCTTTACGGAAGGACGAGAGGATGGGGTTGGACCTTAGGGAAAGGGGAAGGGAGTTCCATAGTTTAGCAGCATTGAGCGTGAAGGACCTGCCTCCTGCTCTGAACCTTTTGATTCTGGGGACTGCGACAAGGAATGCGTTTGTAGTTCGGAGTAGCTTGTCGGGCAGTAGGGGGTGAGAAGTGTGTGGTTGATCTCAGGGCTAGCTCTATGGAAGGCTTGATGCGATATGCACAGGGTTTTGAATTTTATTCTCTCCCTGACAGGGACCCAGTGGAGTGACCTGATCTCTAACTTAGCCGATTCTCTGCGGGGAATCTGGCATAGCGTACCAGCTGCGCAATTCTGAGTACGGTGGAGTTTCTGCAGCACGTATTCAGGGGCTCCCAAGTAAAGGGCCTTGTTAAAATCGAGTCGGGCCTGGAAGAGGCCCTGAATGACAACCTGCTTGACTTCAAAGGGCAGGATTGGAAGGATCTTTCTCAGCATCAGGTTGCTGCTGTTTTAGTTGCCTGAGTGTTAAAATTGATGGTTTTGTCCAGCCAAACTCCCAAACTTTTGATGTCCTCCTTCGGGGTTGGGGGTGGGCCTAAACTGGAGGCCATAGCTGGTCGATGGGGGTGGGAGTGGGGGGGCCAAGGAGCATGATCTCGGTTTTGTCGCTGTTGAGTTTTAGTAAGGATGCTGTCATCCATCTCCTGACATCCTCCATGCAGGCTGCCAGGTTGGTTTGGGGGAGCCCGCTGTTCTTCTGTGCCAGGGAGACCACCAGCTGTGTGTCGTCCGCATATGAGATGATCTTGATGCCATATTGGCGGACGACCTCAGCCGGCAGTCTCATGTACACATTGAACAGCGTGGGGCTCAGGGAGGAACCCTGGGGTACCCCGCAGTTTAGAGGTCTGCTAGTGGAACAGGAGTCACCTTCGAAGACCTGAAAGGTCCTTCCGCTCAAAAAGGATCCCAACCAGTCAAGAGCGTTTCCGGAGACTCTCAGATCGGAGAGTCAACACAGCAGGGTTTTGTGGCACACCGTGTCAAATGCGGCGCTCAAATCGAGGAGGACCACTGCCACTGACCCCCCTCGGTCCAAGATCCTCCTGGAATCTTCCGTCACAGCTAGAAGAGCCGTTTCCGTACCATGTTTAGGACGGAATCCTGTTTGGGTGGAGTCCAGTAGAAGATTCTCTTCGAGGAATTTAGTGCGGTGGAGATTAATATGCTTCTCCAGAACTTTGCTCGCCCAAGGCAACAGGGAGATTTGACGGTAGTTGTTAGGGTCCGTGGGATTGAGATTGGGCTTCTCTGTAGTGCTTTCACCATTGCCTGTTTCCAAGTAGGGGGAACCACTCCTGTTTGCATGGAGCTATTGAGTAGCTCCATGAGGGTGGGGAGGATGACTTGGTTGGCCATGTTCATCATGCGAGGGGGTGCTGGGTCACAGGGAGAGCCTGATTTTATCTGTTGTGCAAGGGATTTGAGTGATTCTAAGTCAAGTGGTGGGAATTCATTCAAGGATACTCGCGGAGGGTGTTCTATAGCGCTTGGAGGTTGGGGTTTAGTGGTGATAATCTCTGGGCCGGGGGCTGCAAAGGATACATATATTTTATTAATCTTTTGATAGAAAAATTCAGCTAGCTCGTTGCATCGAGCTATGGGATTGTCGACTGGGGCTGTGGGGGGGAGATCTTGGAGAGGCTTTTGACTACTTGGTATATTTCTCTTGGCTTGGATCTAGCTGCCATGATTTTCTCTTTGAAGTAAATGGCTTGAGCTGTATTTATTTCGAGTTTGTATGCCCTAATAGCTTCCCTATACCTGTTTTTTTCAGTGGTGACGTATTCTAGGCGCCACTTCCTTTCAAGCTTTCTGCACTGACGTTTTAACTCTCTGAGCTCCTCCGAGTACCAGGGGGCAGTTTCTCGTGCTCTTTTTAACATGATTTTCCTGGTGGGGAGGATGGAGTCGATGGAGTCCTCGATCCATTTATTGAATTTCCTGCTGTCGGGTATGGGGCTCTGGGAGAGAGAGGGCTTTGAGTTGGATAGGAGGCTCGACCACTGCTCTGGCAGGAGTCTGGACCAGTTTCTCATCTTTCGTGAAATAGGGGTGGACCAATTAAGGGGAATGAGAAAGTGATCAGTCCAGGGGAGGTGTGTGATAGTGCCAACCGTGAGGTTGGGGCAATTGCTAAAGACCGGGTCAAGCAGGTGACCTTTGTTATGAGTAGGGGACCGGATTAGTTGTTCTAGTTGGATAGCGGCTAAGCTAGAGACTAGCTCATTGGCAGTGCTGTCAGTGCTGTTGTCGAAGTGAATATTGAAGTCGCCCAGCACCGTGAAGTTGGAAGAGGACATAGCAGATTTGGCCGCTAACGAGGGTAGTGAGGAGTGGAAGTGATTCAATGGGCCTGGGGGGCGATACACAAGTGCCCCTGTTAGACTGTCGTTTGGGGTGAATTTGAGGCAGAAAGACATCTGGGATTGGGTCCAGGATGCAGTGGCACTGGTATAAACATTTATGGATAATTGCAAGGCCTCCTCCTTTTCCGCTTGTGCGGTCCCTGCGAGAAATCTGGTAACCCGGGGGAAGTGCTTGCATCACATCTGGGTCACAGTCTGGGGTTAACCAGGTTTTGGTTAAAAAGACAGCGTCAGGAGTCCGCTCGTCTAATAGCAGGAAGATTTCTGCGCTATGTTTTGGCATGGACCTGCAATTTAGGGGCAGTAGGGTGTAGTTTTGCTGGACCGGTCTGAGCCGGGCAGAGTGGAGGCTAGTGTTGCAGCGTTGACAGTGGGTGGGGAGGTTCAGGGGATGATGTCGGTGAAAGCAGCTAGCATCTGTGGGGGGTTTAAGTGTGAGGAGGGCAGCAGCGCTATAATGAGTCCTAGGAGGGGGGCCAGGGGGAGTGGTCCCTGTCCCCGGCCGGCCGTGGACGGGCGCAGATGGACTTGCCTTTGGCGCGCCGGGGGATGCACATTATTTAAGGGGAAAGGGGTGGGCGTGGCCTCCCGGCAGTGGGTGTGGCCTGTGGGCTCTGGCAATGGCGGCAAAATAATTTTTCCTACCCGCGGCAGAGCTAAGATCCGCTGTGCGGGGATGTCAGGTGGCTTTTGAGGGGGGAGTGCCCAGGGACAGGTGAGTCAAGTTAAAAACACACAAGTACAATTTACAATTTTTTTTAAAAAAAGATCGAGCGTCTCTCCTGGCTAATCGCCTCAGGAGTCTGTGTCCTCTAAAGATTGCCGTCCGCGGCGCGACTTATATAGGGTTTGGTGAGGGGGCGTGGCCTCCCGGCAGTGGGCGTGGCCTGTGGGCTCTGGCAATGGCGGCGAAAGAATTTTTCCTACCAGCGGCAGCGCTAAGATCCGCTGCACGGGGATGTCAGGTGGCTTTTGAGGGGGGAGTGCCCAGGGACAGGTGAGTCAAGTTAAAAACACCCAAGTACAATTTACAATTTTTTTTAAAAAAAAGATCGAGCGTCTCTCCCGGCTAATCGCCTCAGGAGTCTGTGTCCTCTAAAGCGTGCCAGCCGCGGCGCGACTTACATAGGGTTTGGTGAGGGGGCGTGGCCTCCCGGCAGTGGGCGTGGCCTGTGGGCTCTGGCAATGGCGGCGAAATAATTTTTCCTACCAGCGGCAGCGCTAAGATCCGCTGCGCGGGGATGTCAGGTGGCTGTTGAGGGGTGAGTGCCCAGGGACAGGTGAGTCAAGTTAAAAACATTGGAATGACCGAGCTGTAGGGATCATAATCGTACGTCTCTACGGGCTGCGTTTCGAACGATAGAGTACGATGCTGGATTCAAACAGCCTTTCTGAATCGTGCCGTCCAACTCCATTCAGCAGTCAGAATCAGACTTTAGGGGCACAAAGTGTTACCCCCTCCACCCAGAGCTTTCCCAATTGGGCCGGTGGGGGTACCTATGCCCCCCCCCTTACCAGCCATGCACAGTGTGGCAGGCACCAGGGGGTCCCAAGGAGATTGCCGCATTGACCCTGCTGTCACAGTAGATGCACTTACCCCACATGTCCCCGATTAGACCTGTACCATGGCTTTCCCCATGACACTTGCCCAAAGTTTGATTGTATGGACTACCCCACTGGAGGTAAAACTGATGCCTCAATGCACTTGCCACTATATACCCGAGTGACTGTGTGGCTGCTAAGATGCTGACCAGAAGTGTGCCTGATCGGACCAAATCACTGCTTCTTCACTAAAGCATCTTGAATGACTCAGATGCCATACCTGAATCTGCGACCAGAAGAGAATTGCATTGCTGTCCTATCCCAGGGAAGACCATGCAACTGAAACAACAACACACCTAGTCCAGAAAGAAGGAGGCATTCCTGTGACCGGGCACCCATGCATTGATGACGCCGTTTGTATGAAAGAAGCCTTCGGACTAAAAACCGCTGCACACCTGCTACTGCCTCTGGCTACTACTGAGTGTCCCACTTTAGCTCAGAAGAGGGGGAGTAGCAGATTTATGCATTTGTGAACTGGATGAGACAAACAATGACAGACTAAGGGGCATATTTATGAAGGTTTTGCGTCACCCTTGAGCCATGCAAGTTGCACCAGGGCGACGCAAAATTCCTATCAGATTTAGGGTGAGAGTAAGGGAGATGGGAGGGGGCAGAGGGTGCCTCCTCTCCAGGAGGCAGTAGTCCAGCACAAAAGACAGGTACCTGACTTTTTGTGTAGTGCATAGCATTGAGTTTTACTGCATATTAAAGTTCTTCTCATTTTACAAAGAGAAGCACTGTTTGGAAATTCATATTATTACACTGGCAGGTGTCTGTAGAGTGCTGAACCTCTTGTACCACAAAACTGACCTCCCAGAGAAACCTATGATTTCTTGCTATCTTTACCACAGCTAATAATGAAGGGGTTGCATATGGCCCAGTTTGCAGAGCCTTAGTAGGATGGAACATGGGACATTAGACGCACATTATCTCGTGCCCCACAGGCTGTGGCCCTAAAAGCCCTGGCTTGCCCCGTGACCACCCCTAAAAATGTCTCACAATTTCCCTCCAGCTATTGCTTTATTTATAATTCCAACCTGTGAGTTCATTGGGTGGTCTTGTTGAAGGGTTGGCCTAGCAATGAGTCTAATGCACATCAAAAGTGCCCAGTGTAGTACTATCAGACAGGCAAATAATATAATTTCTTTTTACAGTTTTACATCCTCAGATTTCACACTATCTTAAAAAAGTCTTCTCTCACTATATTACGAAAACCCCAGGCGCAGACTGTGCAGGTAAGAGCGGTGGGGTGGGAGGTCATTTGACAGACGACGAGGGAAATTAATAATTTATTTAATTTCCCCTCTGCGTCGTCTGTCAAGTCCCCCCCCCCCCCACCCAGCCCCACCGCTCTTACCTGCACGGGCCGCTCCTGGAAAACCCAACATGAAAAAATGGCCTTGGTTTAAAGCTCCTAATTTGTGCCTCTCCTTTCATTCTTTCCAATTGCACTCTCCTTGCCTTCGGTTTCTGTCATGCGCTCTTGCTCTAAACATAGAATAATCTAAATTGTACGCTTGTCTGCTTGAATCTCTATTTTTGTATTCCTCCAAATTGGTCACACCTCATTTCATAGATCACAACCTTTTCTTTTCTATGCCTAATCTCCTCTAGCCTATGTACTTATCCCAGCAATCATTTGCATGAACACACAGTAATGCTCCTCCTATTAATTTCATCTAGCAGAAAGAAACCAGAGCGAAATGAATGGAATGATTTCCTTGAGAGCACAAGTCTAATCCTAATAACCAACAATAACCTAAAGCTACTTTATTGACCACTAAACTCCCAGAGTAGTGTGCTACTCGTGTAAAAGCGCTTCAATGCCTCGCCATGGTCATTAAGCGCTATATTAAATCAATTACAATACTGTTTCTGCAGCTTGGGATGGATCAACCCCGACATTTTATCGATCGCTGAAGAGGTCAAAAAAGCAAACTTTTTCCACCATCCCTTTGGCATTGAATAGTTTGCAAATTGTACATACATTTTGATATTCTGCTCTTCACTTTCATTATAGTGTTTTTTTTCTACAACACTGGCATAACATTTACATCAGCCTTTCGCAGAATTCTTTTCGCAGCTAACGCTGATTATAAACCCACCAGAAAAGAAGATTAATGTGCTGCATTTCGCCCTCTTCACCTGCTGTGTCTTGCTGTGCTCACAATTAGCATACCACTGCAGTTTGTCTTTCCCCTTTTCTGGTTCTTAGGAGCAGCTGCTGACGCTTTTCATGTAAGCAAGATTATTTTTTCCTCCCATGAACGATCAGCATGTTCTTAAAGTTTTTCACCGTATCATCTTAAGGCCACCTACAAAAATGTGTACATCTAGCAGCTTCTATGCAATCTTTAGGCAATGCAGACTTCAGATAGCTTGGATTATACAAGGTCATGCCATATGACCCAACCTTGGCCTCTCTCAGCCACTGTTCGTGAGAATGTGGGCTCTGTTAAAAAAAACATGAATGTTCAAAAGTCTGTGTCTCAGAGGTGTCAGATGTTTGCACACGAAAATGCGTTAGATATATTCAAGATCTTTATCTGGTTCTCTACGGCCAGCATGATTAATCTTTAGTAGAGAGTCTGGGACTCTGATAATACAAAGGGGCAGATTTACAAGGCCCTTGCGCCTCTTTTACGTCACCGTTGCGTCACTTTTGTGACGCAGCGGCGGCGCAAAAGATGTGCCATGGTGTGGGGTATTTACAACGTGACGAATCTACAAGATTTCACTCAGTCACTTTTGGGCCCATGCTGCGTCAAAACCCTGCGCCTGCTTGAAGCAGGCGCATGGATTGACGCAGCATTGTGGAGATAGAGCCCCCCAGACCATTGCTGGAGCTGCGTTGCGCTTGCGACGCAACTCCAGCAATGTGCCGCTTTTACGGCACAGATGCGTCACGCATCTGTGCTGTTTTTGCACCATGGTGCGCTGCATTATAAATACGGCCCATCCAGGGTGGTGGAGCTGCGGCGCACAATAACTGGCGCATTCCTGCTGATATGCAAGGATGCGCCACTTATTGTAAATCTGCCCCAAAGTATTTTGGTGATGAAAGAAATGAACGAATAATGGGGTGAAATAGGTTGTTTTCATTTAACTGAATTCGCGCAATCATCCATCAAAACTGCGGTTGGACAAACTGTACATTATACAAAATACAATAACAAATGTTTCAGGACATACACAAAGGTCCTCATTACGAATCGGGTAGAGAGGAACTAACTCATGAAATCCTACGCCACCTGATTCCAAGTGGATTGGGCTTTCCACACCCGGGGGCTTATGTAGGAGATCCCTGCTTCACATTTGCACCACGTAAAGTGGTACATGCATTACGCAGGGCTCTCATTTCGATTTATGAAGCCACACAAAGCCATACTGCATGGCTTTGAGTGGCCTCATAAATCATGAGCAAGGCGATGCAGCGCAGATTGCTGCCTCAGCTTACTCTGCCCCCGGGAGGAGTTCCATGGGTGTTGCGGTGGGTTTTTCCATGCAACACCTAAGGAATGTGACGCTGCCCCACATTTACAAAGTGATGTAAACCTGGAGAAGTGCCAAATCCGTACGCCCCCCAAGGTTAGGTGCAAGGAGGCAAAATATGTTTATTTCTCCTTGTTTTTAACTCTTTCCATGTGTGCTGCATTCTGCAGCAACATAGAAAGAGGAAAGCACCTTTTAGGATTATTTTTGTGCATGAAGGTCCCCTTCCTGCACAGAAATAATCCTGCATGCAACAAAGGCTGCACCATGGTGGAAGGGTGCCTAAGATGGCGCTAGGTTGCCGAAATGGCTCCACAAAAGGACAAAGGAAAGGAATGCACTGTATTGCTTAAATATGGAGCATTCCTGCCCTTTTACTTTGGGGTAGGGCAAGCAACAAGCTGCCTTGCTGCACTACCCTATGCCAAAATCCTATAAATAACCCCCCTGGTTTTTTTCCTGGTGTGGGACAACCAGAACTGATTTTACCATGTGGTAGAATCGCATTAGGCTTTGTTTGCATAGCAGTCTCCTTCCCATTTTATTTTTCTGCCAGGGGCATCCTTACAATGCTTTCTTCTGCTAAAAAATAACTTCCCACACACGATTCCTCCCACTCCCTTGTTCATTCTCTCCCCGCTCAGTGGCTCCCACATACCAACTGCAGGAGTTAACTGTATGTGCTAAAACCCCATGGAATTAGGAATTCTTCCTGGCTGTATAACTGGAAAATCAGTTGAACACAATAATTTCTAATTTTATTGGGTTTACCTTGAAATTGCAAGATATGGGGACGCATTTACTGCACCTTAATGTGATTTTATCATGCCCCTATGATGGGGAAATACTGGCACCCTCCCAGGAGCAAATGAAATGAAACTCACCAGACATAGCAGGATTGCTCAGAAACAGATTGAAATGATGTATTGGTACAAAAAGCATGCATCATTGCTACTTAGCAAGGAAGAAGTCAGGTCTCCTGCCTTAGGGGCTCTGAGACTGCTTCTTCCCAGAGTGGCTGGTTTCTGGGTGCTATATAGTTTAGTAATGCCATGTCAGTGGAACTAGAAAAGGAACCAAGCCAAATATGGCTAACATGGATGTGCAATGTCTGCACCATGCAAATTATAAACAGCCAGATATGGGTAGACCAGAAAGGCTGGCTCGGCACTGTGTAAGCAACTTGCACAACCAGATAAGGAAACTTATGATGACGTCAGGACAAGGAAAGTGACCTCTAAGGCTGATTCAGAATTGATGTTGGAAACTGTCCAGGCAAGATCCAATAGGAAGCCCTTTGGAGCTCTGAGCCTCATGTTAGTGTAAGTGCATACATATGAATTTAAATGGAAATACATATATATATATATTTTGCAACAATCCTCCCTTTTGGATAGACCTATCCAACATTAGTGTAAAACCAATATATATATATATATATATATATATATATATATATATATATATATATATATATATATATATATATATGTATATATATATATATATATATATATATATATGTATATATATATATATATATATATATATATATATATATATATATATATATATATATATATATATATATATGTACATATGAAGGAAGCATTAGTTACACATCTTTGGATGGTATTACACAGTGTTTGCATAAAATGCATATATTGTCATATTGATACATCCTAATGAGATCATTATTATATCAGCAGAATGTTGTGATACCGGAAGCATACTCATAATTAGGTGCCCAACAAATATTGTTTGCCCTTATACAATGCATCAGGCTACACTGTCACTCAGTTCCCAGGCACTTTCTGCAAGTGTCAGTAATTTAAAGGCACGCAGTGAGCGATCATCTGCTTCTCCTCCTGGCCCGCAGTCGTCTTGTTCCCGGGTTGGCTTCCCGGACCTGCCATGCTTTGTCGTCTTCAGTTTATTTTTCTGCAGGTGCAGACCATCACCTTTCTTCGAGACTGCGTCGTGTACTTCACTCATCAGCATCAGTTTATGACACGACCCTCTGACACTTTATGATGGGCCAATACAAAAGGGGATGATGGATGGAGCGTTTGAGCAAATCAAACACTCACTCCCAGTCAACTGATATGGGTTTAATCCATCACCATTCTTTAGCTCACTCAGCCACCCCAGTTCAGACATGGCCATATGAAAAGCAGTCTGACCATGTGCCTCATGGGAACAGTCCAGCCTGAACTGCCAAGCCATATCTTCCCTGGACCGGAAACAAGCATCCTGGGACCGGTTTCGGATTTATAATCCTCATCAGCCAGGCTATCTTGAATCCAGTGGCCAAGTGAGCGAGGGACTCATGTCTGAGCATACCCTGCCAGCTTAGGGCGAACAAAGCGATACAAAAGGGGATGATGGTTGGAGCGTTTGAGCAAATCAAACACTCAACCCCAGTCAACTGATCTGGGTTTAATCCATCACCATTCTTTAGCTCACTCAGCCACCCCAGTTCAGACATGGCCATATGAAAATCAGTCTGACCCTGTGCCTCATGGGAACAGTCCAGCCCGAACTGCCAAGCCATATCTTCCCTGGACCGGAAACAAGCATCCTGGGACCGGTTTCGGATTCATTATTCTCATCAGCCAGGCTATCTTGAATCCAGTGGCCAAGTGAGCAAGGGACTCACGTCTGAGCATACCCTGCCAACTTAGGGCGAACAAAGCGATACAAAAGGGGATGATGGATGGAGCGTTTGAGCAAATCAAACACTCACCCCCAGACAACTGATCTGGGTTTAATCCATCACCCTTCTTTAGCTCACTCAGCCACCCCAGTTCAGACATGGCCATATGAAAATCAGTCTGACCCTGTGCCTCATGGGAACAGTCCAGCCCGAACTGCCAAGCCATATCTTCCCTGGACCGGAAACAAGCATCCTGGGACCGGTTTCGGATTCATAATCCTCATCAGCCAGGCTATCGTGAATCCAGCGGCCAAGAGAGCAAGGGACTCACGTCTGAGCATACCCTGCCAACTTAGGGCGAACAAAGCGATACAAAAGGAGATGATGGATGGAGCGTTTGAGCAAATCAAACACTCACCCCCAGTCAACTGATCTGGGTTTAATCCATCACCATTCTTTAGCTCTCTCAGCCACCCCAGTTCAGACATGGCCATATGCAAATCAGTCTGACCCTGTGCCTCATGGGAGCAATCCAGCCCGAACTGCCAAGCGATGCATTCCCTGGACCGGAAACAAGCTACCGAGGACCGGTTTCTGGCATTTCAGCCGTCTTCAGCCCGGCTTGCTTGAATCCAGTGGCAAAGTGAGCAAGGGACTCACGTCTGAGCATACCCTGCCACCTTATGGCGAACAAAGAAAATCCAAAGGAAATGATGGACGGAGCGTTGACAATACAAGCACTCACCCCCAGTCAACTGATCTGGGTTTAATCCATCACCGTTCTTTAGCTCACTCTGCCACCCCAGTTCAGAGATGGCCATAGGCAAATCAGTCTGAACCCGTGCCTCATGGGAACAGTCCAGCCCGAACTGCCAAGCCATGCATTCCCTGGACCGGAAACAAGCTACCGAGGACCGGTTTCTGGCATTTCAGCTGTCTTTAGCCCGGCTTGCTTGAATCTAGTGGCAAAGTGAGCAAGGGACTCACGTCTGAGCATACCCTGCCAACTTATGGCGAACAAAGAAAAACCCCAAAGGAAATGATGGACGGAGCGTTGACAATACAAGCACTCACCCCCAGTCAACTGATCTGGGTTTAATCCATCACCATTCTTTAGCTCACTCAGCCACCCCAGTTCAGACATGGCCATATGCAAATCGGTCTGACCCTGTGCCTCATGGGAACAGCCCATCCCTTTGTGCGACGAAACACCTGGTGGCTGTTGAAAGCTGTTGTGGAGGCCTACGTGAATAAAATACCAAAGAAGAAAGAAATGATTATATTAGTGTCTTACTGTGTGATATACTGTTATCTGGTTGTTTTAGCTAAATTGGGAGACCTTATTTACAAGAGCCGTGTGCTGGGGAGTGAATTCTATTTCCTGCTAGCTGAGGCTTCTTTCTGTGGAGTTTAGTGGTTCTCCACACCCTACAGCACCGTCAGTGCAAATTGAGAGATTGAGACTTACTGTGTGATTCTTCCTAGTAGAGCCATGTAGCCTATACTTAATACCATTTTTCTGAGCGGTGAACGTTTTTCCAGCTGTGTCAGCACACCATTGGCAGCACCACTTCATTTGCAATGTTATTTTGCTCTGAAACAGAGATGAAAAGGCAGTTTGTAGTCAGGCAGTCCTCATGATGGTGCAGTACATAATTTCTTTTTTAATTTCTTGAAACAGTTTGCAAGTTCGTTAGTCATAGCATCTGCATTCAGGGACCCATTGGTGGCAGCAGTTCATTATCCCCAGGAAGGACATCATTTCTTGGTGGGCAGGAACTGAATGCCCTGAAGCAATTTTATTCTGTCAGGTGGCATGCAGCGTGTACCTTGGAAATCACATAACCCAGGTAATTCACCTCTTTTTGGCAGCACTGGCATTTTGACAAAGAGGCGTTGTGTCTTTTCTTCTGGAGGTAGTTCAGCAGAGCTACAGTGTCTTTTTCACAGGCCTCAAGTGATGAAGATGTGACCAGAAGGTCATCATCACACTGCAGGACGATGCTACCACCTTCCAGGCATAGGTCGTTTAAGTCTCTCTTTACTGCCTGCGCATTGACATTGGGACTCACAGTGAACGAAGTGGACTGGGTATCCCAGCATGATGGCAAAGAGGCTTTCACCCTGTGGATGGACTTTACTGCTAAAACCTACTGAGGAGAGAAAAATATTCTGCCTCTACAGGTATGAATAGTAATATAGTACTGGTGTCAGGCACAACAGGCTCTAAGGGAACCACATGTTCATAAGGTAATCACTTTATGGGGACAGCATGTTTTCACCACCGTCTCTTTTTTATTTATTTTTATTTTAAATATCACTTTATGGTGAGGGCCTTTTTCCAAAACTCTCCATTCCCTAGATCTATAACCTTATTGTTAGTTACGTGTACATCATCCATTTCCTTTTCATATGTAACAAACTGCAGTCTAACAGCATCATTCATCATCTCTCAACACATCTACATGTGCTCTACAGGGGGTGAGTACAACAGAGAATCCTTACTGAAGCTGAAAGCAGTAAGTGCCCTGTTCTAACCTGTCCTTAGGTATTTGTGAGTAAATTCCATTTATTTAAAAAAAAATATATATATATATATATATATATATATATATAGATAGATAGATATATATATATATATATATATATATATATATATATATATATATATATATATATATATATATATATATTCAATGAAAAAACCATTGGTTATAGAACATATATAGTTAGGAATTTGCATTTACAAAACCTTATTTTACTCGCATAAAACCATTGAAATTCCATATATAGTTAGATGCGCTAACTATATATCGGGCACCCGCAATCCACTGCTGATGATGTCACATATTACATCATTCATGACATGGTCAGTGACATCACTGATGACATCACTGATAACAACTCAAATGACATCACTGATGACATCTCAAATGACATCACTGATGACATCACTGATGACAACTCAAATGACATCACTGACAACATCACAGATGACATCATTCATGTGTTAATACGATGAACCTCTACAGACTCTGATATATCCTTAGATACACTCAGTGAAAACAGACACTCACAGATTGTCACTCATCCATGGAGTTACTCATACACCTAGACAGTCATGCAAAGAATCAATCACACCTCCAATTCCTCAACTATACAGTTATACACACCTTACTTATTGAAACATATTCTAACACATATTTACTCTCTTATATAATCCCTAATAAAAGTTCACAATGATCCATACAGCCACTCACACATTCACTGGCTCTAATGCACAGTTATTTATATATGTTAACTCTCACATGTACTGTGTTTTACATATGTACTTACTTTGACATGTAGCACTGAGATATCCATTCACTCACCAATACACTCATGCACACAGTCAACCGCCCATACAGCTGTTTCCACATGCACTTTTGAAACCATACATCTAGTGAATCAACTGCTCACACATCTATGCACAGAGTCACACACCTCCCAGCCACTCACACATATACTCAGTCTCCCATACAAATACTTGAGCAACCAATCAATAACCCATATAGTTATTCATATAGCTACTGATCAACACATGCAGCAGTTTACAGAACAACAGATATAATGATGCACAAACTAATATAGTTTATTCACTAACCCATGCACTCAGTGAGACACATTTAATCACTCCCTCATACAATCAGTCATGCACCTACTAAATCCTTCATCCAGACATTTATACATCCACTCATTCTTCAATATGTAAGACATATTTTAACTTTACAGAAACATACAGTCACTGGATGTTGTGATCAGTGATGTCATCAGTGATGTCACTGACCATGTCATGAATGATGTAATATGTGACATCATCAGCAGTGGATTGCGGGTGCGCGATATATAGTTAGCGCATCTAACTATATGTGGAATTTCAATGGTTTTATGCGAGTAAAATAAGGTTTTGTAAATGCAAATTCCTAACTATATATGTTCTATAACCAATGGTTTTTTCATTGAATTTTCAAGGTTTTGTAAATGCAAATTCCTAACTATATATGGACTATAACCTATGGTTTTTTCTGTGAATTTCAATGGTTTTTTAATAGCAAATATCAAAAGCTGTCAAATGTGAAGTACGTGATAGGTAAAAACGTTTTCGTGTTTATGCACGCTGATGTGCTTTGAACGCTGCCCCCCCCTCCCTTCTTTTCTCTTAGTAGTACTCTCTCTTTGCAGATAGTGAACGGTAGTTAACGCAGACCTTTACCCCCGTTGTAATCCGTCGTACCTGCTTGTCTCTCCATTTGATTGATTGTTATCCAAGCATTTACTGTTTTAAAATTGGTTCTCTTTGGATCATTCTCTATTTACAAACAAGCACAAAGTCGCAATACTCTGTTTAGTCTTTGCAGATAGTGAAAAATCGTGTAAAAAAATAAAAGTAATCGAGCAAAATCAGTAGACCACTAATTCGATCTCTTTTTGACCTCGATAAAATACAAACATTAGGAACAACCCTTCATGAGAAATACGAAAATAGTGAAATGAACTGAGCTCCACACCATGAGGGCTGCAAGACAGCTCGACTCCGCCACCCACCCCGCCCAAAATAACGACAAACCCTATGCAAATATTATAAATATAGACAACACACCAGCAAAGAAACAGGGTAAAACATTTTATTAAATAACTATTTACATAACTATTTTATACTTTTTATTGCCCGATCCGGCTAGCTCAATCGATCGAGCATGAAACTCATGCACTGATAGCAAGCGTTGAGAGTTTGTAGAACAATGGCTTCAGATTTTCCACATACGGGAACTGGGAGGGGGCGTTTGGATCCTGCCCCTTCCCCAAATAAGATTTTCATACGTGAATGTTCGTTCATGCTTTTTGTCCCTGAGTTGCTTCGATGTCACTGCCTTACACAAATGGCATAAGTCCTGGATGTTGAGTGCCATACTTCAGAGTTCTAAGCAGCGCTTGTAACACTGTTTAAACCTTATTTGCACCTGCTGCAGCTTCACTATTCAAAGTAAGTAGGGTCCGTTTGTGGACCTGACTGCATTGGAAAACAATGTGATACGGTGCCTCCCTAAACCGCTTGACGGAGGCCCCCGAGGGGCGGTGAGATGGCACGGACTGAGAGGGGGCGCTTGGCTCCTGCCCCCTCCTAAAGTCGTGTTGCCCTGATGTGGCCTGAGATCGCCCCCGACATAGGCGGCCGGCTCCCGGGGTCCGGCGGAATTTTTTCCCTTTTGATGGCTCTTTCATTCTGGACCTTGTCCCACAATCCGTTTGACCTGAAGACACGCTGTAGTGGGGCGCCCCTTTACCGTTTTAGTTGCCATTCCGCCCGCTTTTGGTACTCTGTGCCTCTTCCGCCATTCAGCTGTTTACCGCCCGCTCTTGCGACTACAGCGTCTCGCTCACCATGTAGTTGAGTTGCTCCCGCTCTTAAGATTTAACCGAACTTTTTGGACTGCTGAAAGCGGTTGTATTCCGACCGCTGGTTGGTGGAGACATTTTGACTATATTCTGGACCTGCGTTGTCGCGTAATGCGTCATATGACGCGCCGCGTTAGCGCACCCGGAAGTGCTCCGGTGCGCAAGGCGCAGCTTCCCGGAAACGATCCAGAGCGCGCCGCGCAGCGCGTAACGTAAGCATAACAGGTCATGTGACTTGTTAATAAAACTTTTCATTGGTTCATTTTACTTTTGTTTTCCTAATGATGTAAGACTAGGTCATGTGACCTAAAAATAACACTTTTCATTGGATTAAAATTTTTTTTTCCCAAACGATGAAAGCCCCACCTTGTTTCTGGATGTTTCAGACTGAAGCTGGCGTCACCATGAGAGCACCACCATCTCGTAGCTCCGTCGTGGCCATTCCGCAAGCAATCATGGCAGCCGCTCCCCACCGGAAGCCTGCGGGAGTCGAGGGCCCCCAAGACTTTTGTACAATCTTCAAGGCTGAGGGGACGCTTTCGAGAATGGAACCCAAGCCCTGGCAGACAAGCGTCCGAGTTCCAAGGTGTCCCAGGGCCATTTTACTGGACCAGGCCCAAATCCGAAGAGCCGGCCGCCATTTTAAGAGTCCTGTGGCAGCCGCCTATCGCTGCACCGCAAGAGTGGGAGCAACTCAACTACATGGTGAGCGAGACGCTGTAGCCGTAAGAGCGGGCGGTAAACAGCTGAATGGCGGAAAAGGCACAGTGTAGCAAAAGCGGACGGAATGGCGACTGAAACGATAAGGGGCGCCCCACTACAGCAGACGAGCCTCCGCCATGTGCTTCAAAACTGCATACGTATCTCGTGATATCAAGGTTGGGCAACCAGTACACAACAAGCAGTTACGAGTCTCATTTACACCGGCGCCATTTTGGGCGCGGCCGGGCAGGTCCAGGATCTAGTCAAACATAACAAATGAGGCTGACGTCTCTGAAGCAGTTGACGAACAGCAGGACATAGCAAATAAACATGAAGTCTCTAAAGCTGTTAACTCACTGCAAGACAAAACAAGTGAACCTGAAACCTCTGGAATAATTGTCGCTCAAAAGAACAACACACAAAACTCTGTAGAGCCTGAAGAAAGAAAAACAGAAGGGCACTGTAGTTTCAGACACACTTAACACTAATGACTTAACAAAGATATCGTCTGTCTATGAAGCAGTTATCATGTTCACAGAATTGACAAAGAAGTGTGCAGACACCAATGCTATTAAGAAACACAAGGAAATCCCTAACGCATTTGTCAGTCATTGGTTAAGCAGCTAGGACCTGTTCACTCTTGACACCCCAGGTGCTGTGTATGTTGCACTATAGTGCTGCATCGGGAATACGGACAACCCTATTGATGTTGATTTTTCATTATTGATTATTGTAAAGAAATGGCGACTCCCCCCTTTAGCAGATTAGCTAAATGTTTGCGTAATTTAGGCATAAAAGTTATATTATTGTTGTTGTTGTTGTTATCGTTATAGTTCTGGTTAATTTCAAAAAATGTTTAAATATATTTACAGTTTTTGTTGCGTTCGTTATATTTAAAAGTTAATAAAGTTTTATAATCCTACTTTGTTGGAGTGCTATATATTTTTAAAAAATCGGGTGAATGGGGCCTTGAATCGGGTTATTGTCAAGTGTGGGCTTTGCAAGTGTACTGCTACAGGATCGGACATTTCAAACTCAAATGCACGTTCTTTTTCTTACCTTTCCGAAGCATGGAGCGCAATAGCAGGCAGAGAAAGGGTGATGCACGTGTTGAACACTACCTGGCCTGGCAAGTTGCTGGCAGTGCCCCCCCGCCCGCTCCTGAAAGAGGGCACACACACACCGCCGCCCCGAGTACTTCACAAATCTTTAAAAGACCATGCGCTTGTTCATGAGGCTTAAATGGTTTATCACCCCTTCTAGAACCCCTGCATCGACCCTCTGACGTTTCCTGGAAGAATTAGCACGTAACACAATACCAAGCCCTGTCAGCTGAAACCCCCGAGGAATCGTGGGGCATATTATCAAGGGGGTTTATTTCCGCTTTTTTGGCTTTAAAAGCCAAAAAAAAGGAGATAAAATTATCTCCCTATTACCAAGCTGTCGCTAACACCAGTTAGTGACAGCTAAAAGGAGATAGCGACCATCTTGGGCCCCGCTTTGCATGTCAGTGATATTTATCACTAATGACATGCAAAGTGGGCGTGCCAAGATGTTAGCGACTGGAAACAGTCCCTAACCATCGCTATCTCCTATTACCAACTTTTGGAGATATTCGCGCTAAGCGCGAATATCTCCAAAAGCTAACACCTGCCCTGAGCAGTTTTTAGCCATGTTATCCAATGGAAGGTGGATAACATGGCTAAGAGCATTTGCTGGATAATGCATGAATATCGCTGACTTTTCAGCGATATTCATGCATTGCGGCCGTTTTTTATCGCATTTGCGATAAACCTTGCTAATAGCAAGGTTTATCTGCGATAAAATTCGCCGATCTGCGGCGATAATTTTTGTCTCTAAACAAGTTAGAGACAAAGATTATCGCTAACACCTGCCCTGAGCAGTTTTTAGCCATGTTATCCAATGGAAGGTGGATAACATGGCTAAGAGCATTTGCTGGATAATGCATGAATATCGCTGACTTTTCAGCGATATTCATGCATTGCGGCCGTTTTTTATCGCATTTGCGATAAACCTTGCTAATAGCAAGGTTTATCTGCGATAAAATTCGCCGATGTGCGGCGATAATTTTTGTCTCTAAACAAGTTAGAGACAAAAATTATCGCTAGTTGTTGGTAATATGCCCCCGGATTTTTCCTTGCAGGAATCGGGAAGCGGAAGACTAGCACTGAAATCAGTAGTCTCACGCCTCAATCGGGAGGGTTGGCATGTCTGGATTCTCTACAGCTGGGGCCATAAACTACATCCGCAGGGCTAGGTGATAGCCTGGGTCCGGCCTGGACAATCGGACACAGAGGAAGAGGAGTGTCGGAGGGTGCGGTAGTGAATAGGGTGAAAGGGAGGTGTCGGGCGAGCACAGAGTGTGATTCTCAGGGAAGAGCAGCGCAGATGGGGGGAAGTATATGGCCGATGCATGAGAGAGAAAGCGGGGGTGACCAGTGCGTGGGGGAGATGCTTGCGAGGGTGGGGAGCCGTGCTGAGAATCGACGGCGTGCAGAGAGTGGGTCTGGTCAAGGCATCTAAAATGGCTGCCGTGCATGACAAAATTGTGGCATTGGACAAAAAGGCAAGATGGCGCAGACAATGTTTATCAATAAGGATTCATTTATAACAAAATATTTACTCGCAGTGACAAAATGGTGGTCAACACTTCCTGATTTCCATCGAATCGAACGTTAACAGACGTCACGCAGCAAAAAAAAAAAAAAAAGCTCACGCACAGCCGCTGGAAGACATGTATCTACATATATGAGCCTCCTCAGCCACCCTCAGAAAACATAAGGGGTCAGGATACGTCTCCCGCACCCCCTTATACCTAGTAATTTAATTAAAACGAAACACAAAATGGCGAATTCCCGTTTCGCTACCAGTTTGCGGCCCAGTTCGCGGCCCGGGAAGCGCTTCTACCGTGAAAAATATTTTTTTTTTATTTTCCCCACGAGACCCTTTAATAACCCCAACATCATTCCTAGAGGGTCAAGAGAGGTATACCTTGCCCCCTTTCATTAAATTCCCCCTTCGTTTTTCACCTCTTCTTCTCTCTCGATCCTACCGAGAGATAAGATGGCGGCCGCTCCGGACTGTTTAGAATGTTGACAGACACCGGAGAGCCAATCAGCTTTCTGCGCGCAAAGTTCCGTTTCGCGAAAAGTAAGCGAACCGGAGCGCAGCCCGGAGCGCTGTTACAGATATATATCTTGTTTTGAACGTTAATTTCTCAAAAACTACTGGAGCACATATATTGAGACCTAGCAAAGGCACATCGGGCTAGCAGTCCCTACAATTTTGCCAAGTTTCGTGCAAATCCATTCAGCCGTTCGAGCTAAAAGTGAGGCCAACCGCCCTATGGAAATTAACATGGGAAAAACGTGTTTTGGGACCCCCCTTTTTTCTCGGCCCCCCCTTGACAAAACCCCCCCAAATTTTCAAGGGCTGCTCAGAAACAAAATGTGCCATTTTCCTGAAAATTTCAGCCGATTCCGTCCACAAACGCCAAAGTTATTAGACATAGAATTTTCAAAAGTTCCATAGAGAATTAATCCTAACTATATATACCTACTGGCGATAGCCAGTAGGTAATATATGTATATATATATATATATATACTGCTGCAAAAAATGATATTGATTTATATTAAAATTGTGAAATGTATCCCTTTATCTCCCACATTAGTGAAAATTATCTTTCACTTTAGTGAAAACATGAGATTCTCCTTGAGCATGTCTGATATCTTCATCCTAAAACAGTATGCAACAATAAAACGGATACCCTACTCTTATGTACTCTCTGGTATCTAGCTGTGCCCCTTTATAATGTTATTCAGTAGGATAAACCCCACCCTGCATATCTCCTACAAAGGTATTATTTCTCAAGAAAATAATGATATCCCCATCTGCTCCTAATATAATATGCAATAATTCCTTTAGCTAATGGTACCTAAAACACATCTGTGGTATCCAATCTAGTTCCAGGAAGGCCTAATCAAGGCCATGATTTGGTTGGAACAACTGTGTAAATTCTCTTAATTGTAGTTAAATTACTAATGACGATTTCCTGAATAATATTAACATGAATTGAGAATTAATTTGCCACTAATTTTCCTAGGCACATTATAGCCTCAGCCATCACTAGAGCAAAGTTTACATTACCTGTAGTGTTTTATCCTACAATGTTAGAATCAGGAAATGTAATTGATACAAAGGAATTAAGTTGTTAAACTACTCTTCAACGTTACAGGCAGGTATTAAATCTATGTTTTTCCTATTTAGAACGAGTGGCACTGGAGTGTGTATTCGCTTAACACGTGTTATTTGCTCTAGACCAAAAATAGAAGCAAATCTGCTGAAAAGGAATATGTTCCCCCCTCAATCATACATCCCTGTTTATTTATTTATTTTTATTTTTACTACAAGGGCTATAGACTAAATGGACAACTTGCATTTACACAATTATATATGTACATGTGCACATTAAGAAACGATGTGATGCTTTCATAGTGTAATGTAGGCCCCTGAAAGTGGAAATCACACGCTGTCACAGTGGCTAACCTCAGGAAAAAAAATGCTCCAAAACTCCATGCGTGGATAATTTGCTTTCAGTAGTGATGGTTAGTTCTAAATACAGAACTTTACCTCTGACCCTTAAACTTGTTGTCCCCCGTCTGAGCAAGGCTATTCCCATACTCCCTTTACAATTCAAAGTAACTCTCGAGAAGTATGACTGAAGGGCATCGCTGCTCCGTGCCTGAGTGCTGTTATTTTTAAAGGTATGATGCAACTTTTACTCTTTATATATATATATTTTTTTTATCCTTGTGCACTGTGCTTTTCTAGCACCTAAAAAATTTGCTCAACGTTTCAGTTTTCAGAACGCCATAATGCCCTCAGAACTATCGTGCCTTAAGGCATGCAATATAATTCACATGTCTCTAGAGCTACTCTCTTTTTGTATATTTGTAATTGTATTTGAGACTGCAGCCATTGGGCCATACTAGAAATCATATTTTAAGTTTGTCACTAAGACACAGTAATAGTGTCATTGTTAGAGAAACTAATCCTTTTAATTTGGTGCAACAACATATTTAACCATTTGGAGATAGAAGTCGGAATGTTTTTTTTTTTACTGAATTTTCACAGTGATGTTGTTAGACATTATAAAGATTATGATAATGCAAAAACGATTTTAGTGCAATTACTTTTAATAATTGTTTTCATTTAGTAATTTTTTGAATAATGATCATTAACCCTTCTGTTGTTTCTACACATAAAAAGCAAGCATCACCCCTTTCCCTTTGTCCTTAAATTCATTTATTTATAACACTTACAAAATTTCTTTTGAAACTAAGCACAGAAGCTTTACTGAAACACAGAAAAGTTATTTCACTTTTTTTAAAAGCAGTAATTATTTGCCATCAGATCCACAGATGTGCTTTTTAGGAAAGCAACAAGAAAGAAAGTCCTTACTTTTATCCTTTCTATTTTATCAAGAATAATGAAGCTGTATTTCTAACTTTCAAAATTAGTATTCTTTAATGCACGTGTTTTTATGCCATTTTGTAATAACGTAAAACCTAGTTGCCACTGCGTTTTATTTATAGCTTGTGCCTGTAACTGTGTTTTATGACCGGCAGGTGTCAGCTTCTACAATTTTCAGGAGAGAAGACAGCAGCTGGTGCTGGGAGTCAGCTCAGTTCATTCTATTAAAACCCAGGCATTCCAAGCCAGTCAAAATCTATTGCTTTTATTTTAGCATTTTACCCATACAGCAGCCACCAAGAACTCATGCAATGTTAATGCTTTTAATATTTAATATCGTGTATCTAAGGAGAGTGATGTACCATTTTTCACAGTAACATTTTTTTAGAAACTCTAGGCCTGTGTGCACATTTTACTGCTACTTTGAAAATTCTTTTTTCTTGTCTGTGAGGCCTACTCTTTTCTTATTTAGTGCCCTTTTCTAGGAAAATTCAGTTTTAACATTAGCATGTTACGATTATTATTATTTTTAATTTTATATAGGTCTAGCTATACTCAAAGGTTTTAGACCGCTTTATTTGGTATGAGACAACATTTACAAGTGGTACATAAAACATGAGCAATCCTTAATACATCAATTATGTACAGAAACAAACACAAAATATATTCTATGAAACAAAGGACAATGTCTGCAAAGTCCATTCTCTTTTTATTTGGCATGCTAAGCAATTTTGCCTTAAGGTTTAATTCTAATTTGTACGATTGTGGGAATATAGTAATTGAACGTTCACAGATCTCTACTTTGTTACTGCGTCACTTTTCATAGTAGCGTGCAGCTACTTAACATATTTGATATAATTCATATTCTTACCTTTTTCTTTAGGGCTATCTGGTGATGATTTGTTTTGAACCTTTTTTCCTCTTGCCAGTTTTAAACTATTTTCTATTGGGCTTACCATGATTTTCTTCTGCGATCCCCTCTCATGAAATATGTTTTGTTTACTCAAAATGTGCACGTACCCTGAAAGATAAATGCAAAAGGTCTCCTACAAAGGAAAAGTTGTTAGGTAGTGGATAGAATGTGTTAAAAAGAGGGAAATCAAAAGTTATGGACCAGCCAGAGACATCACATAGAACCCGTTTGCTTTTCTAATGCACTAATGTGATTCATTTTTTATATAAATCAAAGAAACATTTCAAGGAAACATAGAGGTCCAGGACTGAAGATCAATGCCCTATTCAAATGAAGTCATTCATCCATGACATAACTACGCATATATCAAAATAATTGTCCTTTGTTCCGGTGCAACCCGCAAATCAGAAGCTCCACTCACTATATTCTGGGAGGGTTTCTTTTTGTGGGTAAAATCAATACCCCATCCTAGCTTAGGGTCTCCTGCAATGGATTTTTATAAAACCCCTGAAGGGTCTAGCCATTTGTCAATATTTATTGACATAAAGTAACTTAGTTACTTATAAGTCACCTGTTTCACAACTTCTTAAATGTGTATGTACACATAAATTATTCTCTAACCCAGGGTCTCCTGCAGTGTATGTCACATATCAATTACTGTATTGATACAAAGAATATTTTAAAACATTCTCTACAGTCACCTGTTTATTTTAAATGCCAGTTAATGCCCCTTTTATTAATACTATGGGTTAAATGCGCATCTGAAAGGTCACTTGCAGCAAGGCAAATTAGTTATTTAGCTTACATCTCACTTACCGACTGGTAACATCGCTGTCCTCCAATATCCCACTTCTGACACCATTCTGATGGGGAAATATTGGCACCCTCCCAGGAGCAAATAAAATGAAACTAACCAGACATAGCAGGTTTGCTCAAAAACAGAGTGAAATGTATGTATTGATACCAAAAGCATGCATCATTGCTAATCAGCAAGGAAGAAGTCAGGTCTCATGACTTAGGGGCTCTCAGACCGCTTCTTCCCAGAGTGTCAGGTTTCTAGGTGCAATATAGTTTAGTGATGCCATGTCAGCGAACTAGAATAAGGCACCAAGCCAGATATGGCTAACATGTATGTGCAATGTCTGCACCATGCGAATTCTAAACACCCAGATATGGACAGACCAGAAAGGCTGGCTCGGCACTGTGTAAGAAACTTGTGCAACCAGATAAGGAAACTTATGATGACGTCAGGACAAGGAAAGTGATCTCTAAGGCTGATTCATAATAGCTGTCGGAAGCTTGTCCAGGCAAGGTCAGATAGGAAGCCCTTTGGAACTCTGGGCCTCATGTTATTGTGAGTGCATACAAATGAATTTAAATGGAAATACATATATATTTTTCAACACCCTAATTCTGTATATTTCATCATGAGGGCTAAAGTGCGAATCAAACTAGTCAGTGATCATCCCTGTCCTGTCTATCTGTATATACCTATGCAATTGTGAGAATGTAGACTAGCTCAGATAACTTATTATCCCTAAAAACATGTACTGATCTACAATAACAAGATACAATAAGGCAATTCATACAATTATACAATTTAAAAAATAATTGTTGAATAAACACAATTGGTAACACAAAGCAATCCAACTATAAGGTCTGTGCTCCATCTTTCATGCCTATTGTAAGGAGTTCATTCATAGTAGCACATATACCCTTTTAAGCATTTAGATCGAGTTGCCCAAGACAAGTCTGAAAAACGTTGCTACTGCAAACAAACTGTACTGCATTGGTACATGACAGATAGATATAAGAAATAGACTGTCTTCATGGCTCAGGTAATATAGAAATCCCTAAAGAGTGGGACTATCTATTGCTTCCCTGACTCCCTACAAAAATAACAAAACAAGGTAATGCGTAAGATTGTTTGTTTGCAGAATTTATTGCATGGACAGAGTCTGAGGACCCATTCTTGTTTTATTACTTTAGCAAATTTTCAAGATGAGGGTCATTCATAATGTGCACCTTGTCTCTTGGAGCTCATTGGCTAGGGTGCAAACTCAGACAAGACCCCAACAGGCAGATGCCTCTGGAGGGATATATAAAACTGAGGGGCATGTTATCAAGAACGTGTGATAACCATCGCAAAAGTAATTTAACGCAACTGCCAACTTCGCAGCCTATTGCGGGAAAATTATACCGTGTTAACCAAGCATTCTCAACACGGCGGTACCATGCAATAGTCTCCAGATAACCCGTCAAATGTCTGTGTTAAAATCAACGCCAAGCTGCAAAAATGCGAAACACGAACGTAAAAAAATCTTGCGATGAGGCCAATCGCAGTACAAAAAGTACCGAAAATCAGCGACAGGCCTGAAAATGCCACGTGTCTGGTGGGAAAATGCACCATAAAAGCAGAGTAAATAAACGGTGAAATGACAACGTGCTAGCACAACTCCACAGGCGTGACACAGGACAAATGACCATTGTCGTGGGCCTTGAGAAACAAGGTGCATCCCTGCATCATGGCGGCACATATCAGAGCACAAAAGAATCCCTGTTGTCACTTGTAGGTCACATATGACAGCCAAAATGGAATGATTTGGGTCACATGTGAAACGCTGAAGAGGGGGATACCTTGACAACTGTGACACACAGAACTGGCAATTCGAATATTTGACACCATAAACAGCCTCACTGCACAGAGGTGACACACCCACCATCCATCAACAAATCCCTCAATTGACAGCACAACATGTCGCACCCACACTTGTTTTAGTGAAGTGCCTGCACAGAGAGTGACATGCACGCAGGGAATGTGTATCGGAATGCTTTTATTAGCACATGCAGTGCTTGTGGTCAGTCAACGTACTGTGCCATGACTGATAAGGACCCACACAATGTGACATTAACCAGAGAAGAAATTGTCAATTATGTAGTCCCTAGAGGCTATTCCTGCTGAGGCTGCAATGGGGTGTGGTCCACCTGACTCATGTGCATCATCTTCATCCGGTGCATCTGGCACTCATACCCATGGGGCCTTGCTGCGTACACATATGTTGTGCAACACACAACATGAAACGATCATCTTGCACACAAGGTCTGGGCTGTACAGGAGCTTACCACCTGTGATGTCCAAGCACCTGAAACGTGACTTCAACACGCCAAATGTGCGCTTCACAATGCCCCTTGTGCATAATGGGCCACAATGTACTGTCTCAGGGCCAGTGTGTTCGGGGCTCGGAGGGGTGTCATCATCCAAGCGCAGAATGCATATACTTGGTCACCTGTGACAGTGCAGAGAGACATGAGTCATGACTACGTTCTGCATGATGTGTTGGCAGACTCACTGGTTCATTGGTGTGTGATATGTGTGACCTAGTGATTCCTGAACTACATGTACTGTGTGTTGCACATGAGCTGCATCACTGTGTACTACATAGTCTCACTGCTGCACCCCCCACCGAGCACATTTACTAGTGTAGGTAGCGAGATTACATCACATGAACCCCTCCGGCACACCATTGACATGCCTGTCTGCGCATGTCTACAAGCCTGAGTACGACACAGTGATGATTCTGTGCAGAATGTGGGTGGCCACATGTGTGTAGGCCCATTGCAAGGACAGGTCTGACACAGATGTAGAGCACCTGCCTGGCTGTACTCGACGTGCAGTTGAGGGTACATCTTTGGCTCATGCTGCGCTAATAGCAACACACACAACAGTTGGCATGTGTGATCCCTGACCCTGAGCGGGCATGCCCTCCCCCATGTACCCCATCGGCTGACCATGCACACCAGGGGCATACCACATAGCAACATTGTCCATTGCGGGATAGGTGGCGCAGACACTACAACAGAGACACACGCATTAGCCACATCCTTGGCAAGGCCCACGCTGAACCACACCCAGATCCAGGTGTGGAGGAGCCACACCCCTATGCAGTACTGTCGTATGCCTGTCCACCCCGCTTACGCACACATGAAGATTTGACACAGTTACATGTCCAAGGTCTACACCACTGCCTGCGGTGACATGATTGCGCACGCTGTACACAGCACAATGTAATGTGGAATGACCCCGGTCCCACATGCATACATAATGACCACACGGACACTCTGAGCGACTTTGTGGGACTGGCTACGGGCATGTGCGTCCGGACCCTTTAATTGCCAGGGTTGGATCTCCGTTGACGCCTGTGATGGATGGGTGTTGGGTAGTGTAAGCCACCACTCAGGGATTGGGTGGTGCTGGCAACAACCACAACAGTGAGCAGACTATCAGCAGTACAAGGTACGAACATCATGTGTCCCTGACTTGAGCAGAACAGAGTTTGTGGCCCCGGATTCACAGCGCCCGGCACAGGCGCACCGCCACGGGACGGTGACTTGCGGTGCACTGAGGTAGGGCCACGTGAGCTGAGCGTGTACTCATCAATGTCCAAGGGGAAAGTCGCAGAGGGTTGCAGAGGACAGTGGAAGGTGTCCCTACAGGGCATGATGCAGAGGGCAGAAGCAAGCAGGAACAGGCAAATGGCGGAGTGTAATGCTCCAGAATCCACTTTGCCACCTTGCCAGTATCAGTTACATGTAGAGCAAGACAACCTCCAGCCCATGGGCCCAGACACCACCGATGTGCAAACAGAGATCGACCATGAATTTCAGGGCACACACTCAGGGGCACCAGAGTTGGAAGGGGATGCAGTCTGCGATGAGGTCTGTACGATGACATTGGCTCTGCCTTGTAGTGGGCAAGACTCAGTTCAAAATGTGTGACCTATTCCACCGCATTGTGTGCCAGAGCCAGCAATCATCAGGGGCCCACAGCCACGTTTGGTAGGCAGGTGCTGCACAGAGTCAGGGGCATCAGTGCAGTTGTTGGTAGTGTTCCATCACCTCTGTAAAGGTGAGCCAGCCTTTTCTCCTCCAGACTGAAGCGCATCTTCGCCTTACTCATCTCCTTGCATACTGTGACATGAACACTGCCATGAAGATATCAAGACTCAGTTCCAAAAATGCTACCTAGTTGGCCGCAGTGTCGGATGGAGGCTGTGGTCAGAGCGGGTTAACTGCTGTCCAGCCATCTCCTCCTGGATCTCTAAAGCACGATGTTGGAATGGCATTTGCATTAGATTTGTGGGTGACATTTGTAGTGGCACCAGAGCTGAGTGTGTGTTTAGCCAGCGACGATGCCGTGTCCTGCCAGTGACGGACTGCATTGGATTGGTGTGAGGCCTGCAGGACCGCAGTGTAGGCCGAAGGACGCAGTCAGAAAGTGCCCACAGACACGTTTGATGCGAGTCCTATGCACAGCCTTGGTGGCACCACATTGAACGGAGTATAGTGACATACCTCAGCCTTAAAAATAATTCTCTGCCATGGTGTAATCAAGACTCAGTTTCATATGTGTTTCCTACTTGTATACTGTGTATGCCGGTGGAGTACGACAACGAGAGTGGAGTTCTACGGGTCTCTGTTGTGGAGGCAGTGATGGTCCGAGGAGGCTGCAAATGTCATGGGCCTCGGCGTGGAGCTAGCACGGGCACGTGGTGGGCCCTCTCTGAAACACGCCGGTGTCGGCAGTTGGGCATTGAGGACTGGGTGTGCAGTGGTGGGTAAGACGAGTTTGGGGACCAGTGGCCCGGGGTGCAGCAGGGGCACAGGACCGCAGGCAACACCGCTCACGGCGACAGCGTCAGCGTCATGGCAGGGTGAGAGGCGCCGTCCTGGCAGAGATGTTGGGCATTCCGGAAGAGAACCATGCCCAGAGCTACGTGCTTTTTATTCACACTCCTACGCTGGCCCGGTGTACACCGGGTCAGCCCACTCTGCACACGCTTAGAGGGAGGGATGTAATAAGCTACATATCCGCAATCTTTCCTACTGGCTGGGGTGACATGGTTGCGTCCAGTATCCACTACATTCCAAACAACAGCAGTGTGTGTTGACATGGATATGTGTGTGGTCTGCATACTGCAGTCTGGCCAGCACATCCACGCCACACTTGGCATTGTGTATATGCTTATTCATGGGCCACTTGCACCCTTCGCACATGCCTGGTTTGCACCTCTCCCCAAAATCTGCTATTGTGTGGCTGAGGTGCCATGCCATTGATGGCTTGTGTACATGGCTAGCCCAGGTTCCCACAGTAAGTTTTGTTGTCGTGTCTGGTGGGTGGGCATTTTATTTGGCATGTTGTATGTGAGTTTGTAACGTGCATTCCCAGAGTTGTGAGTTGCATGATTGTGAAGTTGAGGTATGTGGTGTGTTTATTTGGTACTCAACAACGAGCAGTGCTGTTCCATCGGTGCCATCCTGGAAGTGCCAGTTCATGATAGACTGTCGGAAGAGGAAGGAATCATGCACACTGCCTGGGTAGTTGGCGACGACATTGGTGAAGAGTCCCCGGTGGTCCACTATTGACTACACATTGATGGAATACGTGTGCTTTCTGTTGCATTAATTGTGTGCAGTGTCGGCAGGTGGCACAAGTAGGACATGTCTGCAGTCTATTGCCCCCAAAACATGCGGGAATCCAGCTATGGCGTAGAAGCCTTGCTTGGTCTCCAGTTGTTCCTGCGGTGTGTGGGGGAAGTATAGGTACTAGGCTACCAAGCTGATGATGGCATCCAGGACAGGTTTGAGGAACTTTGATAGGGCTGGCCGTGAGACTCCTCCGACTCTGGAGGTTTTTGTGTTGCAAGGTAGCAGAGGACAACAGATGCAGCACAACTATCAGCTTTGTCTGCGGAGGGATGTTGGTTGTCCACTGTGTTGGTACCATCAGCCTGTGGGCAAGGATGTTCAGAATGCAGAGGATGGTTGTCCTTGAGAGCCTGTAGTGGGCAATGACATACTCTAGTGTCATGTCTGTGAGGCTGGTGCGTTTTCGGAAGGTCCGCGGTCTGTGTCTGCGATGCCTCTGTGGTGGTCCGGGAGGGTGGTGTGGGGACCAGGGGGTGGTGGCGGGCCTGGGGGTGGTGACGGTGGATGTTGTGGGCCTGTTGGGGCTCCGAGCTGCATGGTCAGTAGCTCCATGGCATCTATTCTGTTGTCGTTCAGGTGTGGCTGTGGTCTGGGCTCCCTTTTGTGATGCAGGCTGCCGTCTGGCTTTGCAGTAACTCAGAGCAGGTGTTAATTTCCTGCTGCTAACGTCCCTTATTGCATGTTTTGTGGTTGTATAGCTGATCTGGCTGGTCGTTGAGAATGCGGCAGAGTGGTGTTGTTGCGGCTTTTTACACGGGAACACCTACTCTGCATCTCATTAGCGATAGTTGCCGGGGTCGTCTGTGGTGATGTTTTTTGCAGCTGCTATCGCGGCTAAACTGGTGCTATGGGCTCTTGGCACCAGCTTGTGAATGGGGTGATGACTTTATTGCGACTTTGGCTGCCAAAAAGTGCCGTTAACTCGGCGATAGCTCCTTGAGAATATGCCCCTGAGTCATCACATATTTGTAATTACTCATAAATTGAATGCACTTGTACTGAAAGCTTTGAGCAAAAGCAAAGCATTAAAACAGTAGTTACTGGTACAATAGTGTAGAATTGAGATTGAGGTGTCAAGTCAAGGGTGGGGGAGTATTAGACAGCATTTTAAGAGACATTTAGGGCTACATGTATCAAGCTATTTAGAGTTCACAAAGGTGCAAATTTGCAGCATTTAAAACAAAAAGATTGCTTTATTTAAAAGCAATCACAGACATGGCGGTCTGCTAACCCCAGGAGACCAGCATCCAAGTGAACTTGGAGATTCCTAGGGGGTTGCAAATTTTGATTTACCTCACTAATATTAATGAGGTAAAGTGATTTGCAAACCCTTAGGATCGCTATATGAAATTCTTTGAGTTTTATACAATGTAAATTGCGATTACCTTATTGCGATTCTCAGCAATTCGCAATTAGGTCTTTGCAATTTACAATTTTGATCGATGTAGCAATTAGAGTGCTAATCATGCAGAACTGATACATGATTCAGTTCAGCTGCAGCCCAGTTAAGCGGCTTGGAAGGCTCTCGATTCCTCACAGGTCATCCTGGCACAATTGGATGCTAGAGAATTTGACTTATTTGGGCAAGACTCTATAATCTTAAAAAATGCCAACGCGCAGATATTAATTTGCGCAGGGATTGCAATTTTAATTTGTGCGAGAATGTTTGCACCCTTGTTAAAAATTACAGCTAGTTAAACCTGCCAGAATTTACAGGGGGAAAATACGCAGCCAATTTTGATGAAGAAAGCACCAAAGTCTGCATGTCATGCACCATTTCCAGGGCAAAACTCCCAATAGGTGGAATTTATCTCACCAGACAAATTCTGAAGGAAGGTTTATCAGATTTTATCTGATACAATAAATCTTGCTTCTTCCTCTGGGGGACATGGCCTGAGCTACATCACAAGTCCTCAGAAAGAAAACCTTGTCATCTTCTACGTGATTTCTGGTACTGGTCTGAAAAGCCAAAGGAATCTCTACAAAGAGGCCCCATTAACCTTCAGCACAGTAACAGGTGCAAAGTCATTGGAAATTAGAGCAAAGATGGAAACACTTGCTCTTGTTTGATACTGTAAATGAATCTTTTGCTGATCTTTCTCCCACCTCACCGCCAAGACCTGGAACTCCCTCCCCGCCCAACTATGGCACACACAAGACCTGCTGACCTTCAGAAGACTCCTCAAGACCTGGCTCTTCGAGCATTAGCAGCACCCCCCACCCCAGTGCCTTGAGACCCTTATGGGTAAATAGTGTGCTTTACAAATACTATGATTGATTGACTGATTGATTGATTAATGAAGGTTGATTTAGACATTAGCAAACACATGGAGATGATGGACGGAGCGCTGAAACTTTTCAGACACTCATGCACCAGTCACAGATCTGATGGATTCAACCCAGATTTGTGACTGGGGGTGTGTCTGAAAAGTTTCAACGCTCTGTCAATCATCTCCTTGTGTGTGCTTTGTTTGCCCTAAGTTGGCAGAGTATGCCTAGACGTGGGTCCCTTGCTCACTTTGCCACTGGATTCAAGCTAGCCTGGCTGAAGAAGGGTGTTACCAAGAAACCGGTCCCAGGATGCTTGTTTCCAGTTCAGGAAAGACCTGGCTTCGCAGTTCGGGCTGGACTGTTCCCATGAGAAACAGGGCCAAGACTGATATGCCTATGGCTGGGTCTGAACTAGGGTGGCAAAGTGAGCTAAAGAACGATGATGGATACAACCCAGATCTGTGACTGGGTGTGAGTGTCTGAAAAGTTTCAGCATTCCATCTTTCATCTCCTTGTGTTTGCTCTGATTTAGACGTTAATCAAGTCTTGCATTACCTCTTTAAACACTAAACTGCTGATGCTCAGTAGGGGAGAATGGAGGGAAGATCGGTGCAATATTGCCCCTTGCCTCCACACACAAGGTGGAATATTTTTTGTTTTCAAAGGTGATGAGGAGTGCCACTACCCCTTGCTGTCATCATCCTGGGGGCTGCCTAGAAGCGCCTTATCATAGATCCAGCCGTGAATAGAGACTTTTGCAATGGGTGTTGTGTTGTGTTTTTTCTTTTATGGGCTAGATGACATGAGCGCATCGGAAATGTGTACAAATGGAGATAACAAGTGAACTGGTATCTCCATTTGCATCGCCCACTGAATAGCTAAAAAGAATTTAACTTTTCTCGAAACAATTCATGAGTGGAAGTTGTACTTTCCACTTTCTGGTGATGGGGTGTGCCTTTTTTAGACCCTCGTTTTCTCCTCTGTAGGCTTCTCTGTGCTTGTTGTGTTTTTTTGCTTTCAAGCCTAATAGAATGATCATGTATCATTTATCCTGCCAAGTCCTGCACCTGCTTCCAATCTAAAGTTTTATAGAAAATTGCTTTGCATGCTCCATAATAATATCTTATATATTTTTTTAAAGCATACGATTTCGTGCATCTGGAATTCAGAAATGCCTCTGTTGTTTCAAGACAGTGGGATGATAACACCCACTTAGTACAAGAATGGAGGTCACAGAAGGAAGACTCTTTTTAATTTAATTAAAAACCATGATTAATCCTGCGGAGATTTCGTAAGCAGCCAACTGAGAGATATAGTGGCTCTGCAGTGTTTCCGAGCCAAACAATTAATGAAATTCTGACATTTAAAGGAGGGAAAATATTGCTCGTTTTTTGGCCAACAAGTTAATCTTGATGTAGAAGGAATTAAAAAAAGATTAAATGTCACTGCGCTGGCAAGAACAAAACAGGTATTTGAAGATCCTGCCTTTCAATAATGGACGTTTAATTTTGCAAAGGTTTTCCTACCCGACTGCGTAGTCCGATATATTAAAACCTTCCACCCTCCTGTCTGTCACAGAAATTGCTGCACGTGCGAACAGATAATTGACTTGGTTGAAGTGCTCTAGTTTAATTGAGTCCTGAAGAGATGTTTTTAATGTAGTACTGATTCTCACTTAAGAAGAAGGCACCTTCATCTTGTCCTTGAAACAAAGCGACATCTCTTTGTTACTGATGAAGAGTGTCTTTATTTGTGCCTGTGATATTAGTTTAAATCCTATGGGGCATATTCTCAAGAACGTGTGATAACCATCCCAAAAGTAACATAACACAACTTCCAACATCGCAGTCTATCGCGGGAAAATTACGCCATGTTAACCAAGCATTCTCAACACAGCGGTACCATGCGAAAGTCTCCAGATAACGCGTTAAATGATCGCGTCAAAATCAACGACAAGCCACAAAAATGCGAAATGCAAATGTAAAAAATCTTACGATGAGGCCAATCGCGGTGCAAAAAGCGGCGGGCCGGTCCACTCCGCTCACACTTACAGGGGGGATGTAACAAGTTACATTTCCGCAATATTCCCCACTGGCTGGGGTGACATGGTTGCGTCCAGTGCCCACTACACTCCATACAGCAGCGGTGTATTTCAACATGGATATGTGTGTGGTCTGCATGCTGGAGTCTGGCCATCACATCCACGCCACACTTGGCATTGTGTACATTCTCATTCATGGACCACTTGCCTCCTTTGTGCATGCCAGGTTCCCACCTCTCCCCACAATCTGCGATTGTGTGGCTGAGGTGCCATGCCGTTGTTGGCTTATGTACATGGTTGGCCCAGGTTCCCACAGTAAGTTGTGCTGTCGTATCTGGTGGGTGGGCATGTTTTGGGCATGTTGTATGTGAGTTTGTGATGTGTGCATTCCCAGTGTTGTGAGTTGCATGATTGTGGAGTTGAGGTGTGTAGTGTGTTCATTTGGTACGTGCCAACGAGCAGTGCATTTGCGTAGGTGCCATCCTGGAAGCGCTGGTTGATGATGGACTGTCGGTAGATGTAGGGATCATTCACACTGCCTGGGTTGTTGGGGTTAACGTTGGTGGAGATGTGTGTGCTTTCTGTTGCGGTTATTGTGTGCAGTGTTGCCAGGGGGCACAAGTAGGACACGTGTGCAGTCAATTGCCCCCTCACACATGCAGGAAGCCAGCTATGGCGTAGATGCCAGCTTGGTCTCCAGCTGTTCTTGTGCAGTGGGGGGGAGTATAGATAATGGGGTACCAAGGTGATGATGTCATCCACAACCATTGTGAGGGACTTGGATTGGGCTGACTGTGAGACTCCTCCGACTCTGGCAGTTGTTGGCTGGAAGGTAACAGAGGCCAACACGTGCAGCACAGCCGGCAGCTTTGTCTTAGGTGGGATGTTGGTTGTCCCTTTGTGCCTGTGGTGGGCAATGTCATTCTCTGGTGTTGAGTCTATGAGGTTGGTGCGTTTTCAGGGGGTCGCTGTCTTTGCCTGCGCTGCCAAGTGTTGGTCCGGGTAGGGGGAGTGGTGGGGGTCCGGGTGGGGTGTGGTCCTGGGGGTGGTGGTGGTGGGTGTTGTGGCCCTCTTGGTTGCCCGTACCGCATGATCAGTGGCTCCATGGCATCTTTTGTTCTTCAGGTGTGGCTCTGGGCTGGCCTCCCTTTTGTGGTGCAGGCTGTGGTCTGAATTTACACCAGGTCAGGGAAGGTGTTAGTTTCCTACAGCTAACACGCATGTTTTGGGATCTTATCTCTGATCTGGCTGGTTGATGTGAATGTTGCGGAGTGGTGTTGTCGCAGCTTTTTGCACTGGAATGCCTACTCTGCATCTCATTAGCGATAGCTGCCGGGGTCATCTGTGGCGAAGCTTTTTGCAGCTGCTATCACAAATAAACTGGTCCATTGGGCTGTTAGCACCAGCTTGTGAATGGGGTGATGAATTTATTGCGACTTTGGCTACGATAAAGTGCTGTAAACTCGGCGATAGCTCCTTGAGAATATGTCCCTCAGTGTGTCGGCGTTGACGGTACTGAGGAGTGAGTCCCTTCAATGGTGCGTAGGGGAGGCAGAGCAGGCAGACAACGCTGTAGTTTAAACTTGAAGTTGCCAGATAAGAATACGCCTTGACCGAGATCTCAGATTGGATCTGGAAGCTGTCTGTCACCAGAGTTGTCACTGTGGTGGTTGTCTTTCCCTCAGTCTGGTGTTTGTCTCTCCTGTGGGACAAGGAACAAATAAGATGAAGTGATCAGATAGTGTAAGAAAGCTTAAAAAGTCATAACCTTATATCTCTGGCCTTTGATAGGCAACTTTAATGTTGTTAATATTATCATCCTGGATTAGATTTGTCTGGTAATGGAAAGTCCTCTCATTCCTGTGGGAAGAGCCATATCCAGAGTATAACCCAATGGCGGAGTATCCTCCACTTCAGGGATATGATGGCTTCTCCTCTGAATGCCGCATTCCTAACCCTGGGTGGAGATGTCCACTACGCCCGTGGAGTGTGCGGAGATTTGCCTTCTCTGCGTCCCACAGAGAACGCGGAGAACATGCACCTGCTAATACAGTCTATGCAACTTCACTAGTGTTCAACTATGATGAGTGTTGATTAGAATGACAAATCATGTGCCTCAATGAGCATTGTCCGTACACAGGCAGGGACTGATTGACGCATTGCACTTGGGGTTGAGTCCCTATTAACAGCTCCACCTCTGTGAGCCAGACATTGCTGTTGGGATAGTTACTGGTAGGCCTGTTTCCTTGCGTGTCTTGAGCAATGTGAGTATGGTGTCCAAATTCTTGCCATGTGGATCATTGTGATTCATCAAAACAGGCTGTGTCCACACAGTGAGTGTGAGTAGGTATCCGAAGAGATGTTCTGTTGTCACATGTGATGGGGGACACTACTTTGGGCCTGCTACCGAATTTGAAATTTTTCCGCATAGCCCTATTTAATTCATGGACGTGGGGCTACGTCGGGGGGTTGCGAGATTGTTGTTCATGAGCAATGAGGTCACAGCAAGTTCACACCTTCACAGTCATCTAATTGGCCATGTGGGTCAGGGTCAAACATGCGCATTGATGTCATTTTCCAGAGTGTACCTTTTTGTGCAATCAATGTCCCTACATTCCTACATACTTTTATACTTGATTGAACATAGACATGACACATCTGTGTGATTTGGAATGTTTTATTCACATTCTGTGGAGTGTCGGAGCTGGAGCAGTACATGGCCATGCAAACCCCACATTACATGGTTGCCCAGTGGAGAGCCGACCAGAGTTATTTGGGGAATGGTAAGTTGATTGGAAGAGGAAATGTTTAGTCCACAGCCTGATTACTGTGCCATTGGTAACCTGAGCAGATATGGCAGTCCATGGCGGGGTCCAGGTAAATCTCGCAGGATGTTTTGGGGGACCGTGGAAGGTGTTGTTCCAGGGCATCATGCAGAGGGCTGAACCAAGCAGGAACAGGCCGTAAGGCAGGGCTGAATGCTACAATCTCCTTTTGCACACAGAGGGCCTTATTTATGAAGGACTTGCGCCACCGGTGCGTCACTTTTAACATGGGAAAAAGTGACGCACCGGCGGCGCAAGTCCTTCATAAATAAGGCCCAGAATCGTTACCATCCACATCGGAGTCCTCTGATATGTCTTCTGTGTTAGGGGTGTGAGGTGGTGGTATAGCTGTATCACTGTGTGCCACTGACACATCAGGGTGCGGAGGTGTTATGGCTGCATCACTGTATCCCACTGACACATTAGGGGCCGAGGTGTTATGGCTGCATTCCTCTGTGCCACTGACACATCAGGGGGCAGAGATGTGTGTGTCAAAGTTCCTGCAGCAGTCATCTGGGGCAGGCTCTGTAGCAGCAATGGCAAGATGAGGATCTGCAGGGCATGGAAGATCCCAGCTACATCTCGCTGGTTTCCAGCTGTGGCAGCCATCCTTCCAGCCTGCATCCGCTCCATGTTCTCCATTGACCTCCGCATCTGTGCCAACTCTGTGCTGTCATCGCTGGAGCCTGCCTGACTAGACAGTTCTTGTATCCGAGTAATGGCTCCTAGTAAGGTCAGCCAAGGATTATTGTAGAGCATGGAAAAGACTATGGGTGTCCGTTGGGGACTGTAAGTGGTCCCTGATGGAACTTAGACACCCACGTATGGCATCCAGTTTGGCTGCCATGAGGTCAAAACCCACCTGCACCTGTTCAGACAGCTCCTTATGGTGGTCTAACACACGGCGTTGGAATGCCATGTGACTTTCCATGAGGTGGTGGGTGCTTCCTGCTGTGTGGTCAGTGCAGGGGGTGGGCTCACCTTGATGCAACTGGGCTGCCATGCTCCTGGAGGTGGGGTGCAGAGGCTGCCACAAGCCATTGGAGGGTGTCGGAGCAGATGGCCAGGGAGTCCTCTTCATCATCAATGAAGATATGTCTGGTCTGCTCTGCAGGAGTTGTTAATTGTCCCTCAGCAATGTAGAGGGGAGATGCAGGTTAACAGTGTGTTCCATGTATTTTGATGCATTGTACATGTTTACAGACAGACAGCATGACAATGTACATCTTTTGGAAGAGCTGGCTACTTGATGGGAGACAGTGGACATTTTGACTACATGATGGATGTGAGGTTGTACTCGTACATTATCATCTCACAGTTTTCTGCTATGCCAGATGTGATTGGCCAGTTTCTATGCATAAGCAGCACCTGTTGTGTCCTCTGTCCTGTAGTGAAAGTGTTTTGGTTTGTGTCACATTGTCATCGATGTTGATGTGCTGTGATTGCTATGTGTGCATTGTAGGAGAGTCGCCCCTGCAGCTCTGATTTAGCAGCCCCTTATCCCTTTTGAGGTGGAGCGCCTTTGACTTGTGTGCTTGTACGGTGCTGAGATGTTGGTGACTTGTGTCATTTGTGCTCTTGGACGGTTTTTGTACTCTTGTGCATTGTTTGTCTGCAGATGTGTTGTTGATATTAGGGGTTGTATGTGCATGTGGATGTGTCTGAGTGTGACTAGCTACTTTGAGGTTGTGATCCACATTAGGCTTCCTCGGTGTTGTGTCTTGCACCAAGTCATGTATTTTGACTTCAGCAATGCTATCGGTCATGCAGTGGCACTTCCATTGTCAGTGTGGCTCACAGAGGCGATGCTTTGCTGGATTCAGCACATGTGCATGGGTAGGTTGTGAGATTTGTGATAGGTAGGGGGCCCCTTTGTGCACATAGTGGACGGGGGCCTACTTGGTGTTTCTATGTGTGCTGCAGTTTGCCAATGGTATCAGAGACATGTTCCACAATCACTGTGGGTGTGCAGTGTGCCACACATAATTGTGCATGTGTGACATTGTACCCATCTCCCCCCGTCCCCCCAGTCCCTGGTCGTTACTCACCCTGTTGCTTTTGGGTCAGGTCATATCGATCTGAGTATGGACTCCCAACTCCTTGCACCGTCTCCTTATTGATGACTGTGGCCACCATTTCCTCCAGCTCATTCAACTCCTCCTGTGGTGCAGGATTCCCACCTCCAGTCGCTGTTGCTGCCTCCTGTTGGCAGTGATTTTCTGCTTGCTTTGGCTTTTCACATCATGCCAGCACCTCTTGACCTCCTCCATTGACCTCCTCAACACTCCGACTGTATTCACATTGTTCATGATGGGCTGCCATATTTCCGTTTGTGTGACCAATTACCCAGTGGAGGTGACGAACAGTTGTTAGTAGTGTTCTATGACCTCCGTGACGATGATCCGGTTTTCCTGCGGACTGAACCCCGTCTTCCTCTTCTTCTTCTCCTTGCCCTACCCCGACCATGGGGTTCCTGGCTGGCCCTCCATGGGGTTTGTGGGGTTCGAGTTGTCCTCTGCTCTCGGTCCGGGTGCATCCATGGTGCTACGCAGTTTATTTTAGTTTTGGTGTGTTCTTTATTGCTTTTATAAAGCATTTTCCCACATGACGCGTGGGAATTGCAGGCCTGTCGCTGGTTAACGCTGATTTTTGTATTGCGATTTGGGGCAACGCAACATTTTTTGCGTTTGTTATTTGCATTTTTTCAGCATTGCGTTGATTTTAACGCGGTCATTTGGCGTGTTATCGTGAGACTATCGCATGGTGCCGCCAGGTTGGGAATACAACGTTGACATAGTGTTATTTTGTCGCGACAGACTGCGATGTGCAAAGTTGCGTTAAGCTAAATTTGTGATAATTATCACACGTTCTTGAGAATATCTCCCTGTGTGTGAAAAATAGTGTGAATACCTTTGGAAATGGTTATTTTTTTAGGTTATTCACCACTGCATGGTGCAAAGGTTGGAATTGAGCCCAAAAGTTGGCCCAATATATGGTACTAACTTTTTCCTGCACCTCAAAAACAAAGAGGCAATCACAATGAGGTTGTTATTGTTTTAAGACCTTGGTAGATCCCAAGGTAATTCTTTTCTTGTGAAAACAAGACCAAGTTAAACATTGTGGCCTTCATTAAGAATTTGCATTAATTTGGTCTATGGTACCAGTGTGCCAGGGCTAGACCTCTTAGCCTTAGAATGGTCTTCCCCCAAACATTTTGCCTGTTTGCCTCCAATTTTGCTGATCTCATTTTTGGTATCCTTAGGATTCTGTGCATTTTACCACTGCTAACCAGTGCTAAAGTGAATATGCTCTCTCCCCTAAACATGCTTTATTGGATTATCCACAATTGACATATGAAATGTACCTATAAATCCCTAATAAAGTGCACTACCTGTGTCAGGGCCTGCAAAGTAAATGCTACTAGTGGGCCTGTAGCACCAATTGTGCCACACACTTAAATACTCCTTTAAACATATCTGAAACCTGTCACTGCAGAGCCTGTGTATGCAGTTTGCACTGCCATGTTGGCATGGCATTTAAAACCTTTGCCAAGCCTTAAAACTCCCCTTTTATTACATATAAGCCAACCCTAAGGGAGGCCCCAGTTTTCACACAGGGAAGGGTGCTGTGTAATTTTAAAAGGTAGGACATGTACTTTTAAGTTTTACATATCCAGGTAGTGAAAAACACCCACATTAATTTGTCACTACTGTGAGGCCTACTCCTCCCATAAGTTAACATTTGGGATTCCTTATTACCTCTAATAAGCTGTAATTCCCAATTGGAAGGAGTTAGAGCTATCATTTGCAGTAACCTATGGATTTCTAATGATAAGTCCTCTTTAGCTTTAATGTCAAATTTATCATTACAATTTTTAATATGCCACTTTTAGAGGGAGATATCAATGGCTTTGGGCAAACAAATATACCCTTGTGGGCTTGGGTAATAAAGTGAAACAGGTAAAGCTGCCTACAAGGAATTCATTCAAAAAATATGTTTCTTGTAAAAAAAAAAGTGCATATCTACTATATAGTGACAATGTATGTCACCATGAAACAAATCAATGCAAGTCATCAATGCATAAATACTCCTCTCCACATGTTTGAAAAGTTGAGTTAATCCTAAAGATAGGATTCAGAGCACAAATTTAAATGAATTTAACAATAATTAAAGGAAATAAGAATGGTTTATATGTCAACATTTCGGTCTCTTTTGCAAAATGTCAATGAGACCATCTTCAGGACAAAGAATGACCTTGAGAGATTGTTCGACCCCTCTAGAACAAAAATTTATATAATACATATAACTTACTTATTTAATAGTAAGTGGTTTAAGATACAACGGGAAGATTAGTGCAACAATTTTCAGATATGTGTTGATAGACTTCATTAGACATCAATTGTTAAATAAAAGAATGAGTAAGAATTATAATTGTGGTGTTATAAAAAAGAGTATATATCTATATATACATGGATTTCGAATCGACTCAACTTTTCAAACATGTGGAGATGGGTATTTATGCATTGACGACTAGCATAATTTCATTTATTGATTAGTGATTTCCATTATCAATGTATGTGAGAACTGTTTGCATTTGAACCCCTGTCTTATATATTGTGGTAAACAACCTTTACAACGCAACTTTTACCACGCAGTGCCTTTACGACGCAACTTTTACAACGCTAACCATTACAACGCATTGCGCTGGGGGCGCTCTAGGATAAGGAATAGGTTTAATTTACTATCCAACACCTTCCCTACTATCCACGGGGACTGGAGTTGGAATAGTAAATTAAACTATTCACTATCCAGCGCCCCAAAGCACTATGCGCTGTAAAGGCATGCTTTGTAAAAACCGCGTTGTAAAGGCATGCGTGGTAAAAGCATGCGTTGTAACGTCATACATCCATATATTGTCAATATAAACAAAATTATCTATTGATACACCTGGTTACTGTAATTTATTTACTCAATAGATTATGTAAGTTTTGAATGATTGGATTCATGGTGACATATGTTGTCACTCTATAGTTGATTTACAAAAAACGTATTTTCCGAGAAATATATTTCACTTTTAGAAAGATGCAATTTTTCTGCTCTTAGCCCTGTGTGCCTGCAGCCTCTCTCCAATTCACTACTGGAGTGGGCGACAGCTTGGCCTTGTGCTTTTCCTCTAAACAGCCACACACAATTGGAGCTTAAGTGTGACTTGATCCTAGGAGGATAGGAGGGAGGAACCAGGATCCTTCTCACAGTTATACTTGACTAAGCTGTGTCTGGTCCCCACACAAAGCACGGCATACCCCCTGTAGTGAGTCTGAAGTGAAGGCAGAAAGGGAGGACCTCTGTGCACTTCAAAACCCTTCTTTGAAGTCTCCCTTACAACAAAGGAACCACTGGGGGTAAGAACTTGACCTAAGATCCTGCCATTTCAGTACACCTTTGGACCTGCGGAGACTTTTCCAGGAAGAAGGAATGCTGTGCTGCTGAACGACTGCCAATCTGCTAGACTGCTGCTCTGGAAGAACTATTTTCTTGCTGTGCAGAGCTGCTGCCAATCAGACGTTACTGAGAAGAACTGGACCTGCATCACTTGAACCCAGAGCAACTGCAAGGGCTTGCTGGCTTGCCTCCTAATTGAAGTCTCAGGGTGACATAAAAGATTGCTAAGTGGTGCCACGCCAGTACTGGACCCTTGGAAGTGAGCCTAAGGTGCTGTTCAAAATCATCACCGCTGCAGAGACAGAACGGGGTCCTTGTCAGATCTGAGTTGCCGGTGTCAAAGCATCTTCAAGACCGTGCAGATTGGAATTGGATCATCACCCCTGTTATGAGGACCAGAACAAACACATTGCTGCCCCTTTGTTGATCAGAGCCTCTGCTCCGCCCCGCATTCAGAGCCATCACTGCCTGATGATCTTTAGGTGAAGTCCTCCTATATCCCTCGACGACAGCATTGACATTGAAGCTGAAACTCCACATCGCATTGGATCCGATGCATCAACGCTGTTGCATCGCCAGGACCAGTGCATTGTCACCGAATGTGTGGATCAAAATCGCCACATCACCCTCTGTGCTCCGCAGCCCCTCCATTGCCAGGATCTTCGACATCGATGCAGCCCAAACCAAACTGGTCCCTGTTGCCAGCCCATGCTCCATCACGGTTGGCCTGAACCTTTGACTGTGGCATGGTGTAGCGCAACCAGCTATCACTTGTTGGCGCTTAGTGCTCTTTGGTGCTGTTTTAACTTATTATTTTAAAAAACAATAGCTCTGGTTCTACTTATTGAATTACTGTCATTTTGCTCTTGTTTTATTTGTTAAATTAAGCTTCTTTTTCCTAACCAGGTTTGATCTTTTTGTGTGGTGTTTTCACTATTGTACTTTTTGAAGTGTTGCACAAATACTTTGCACATAGTATCTTCAGTTAAGCCTGACTGTTTTGTGCCAAGCTAACTGGGGGTGAGCACAGGTTGTTAGGGTGTGTTTGTGATTTACCATGTTTAGGACTGTGGTTCATGCTTGGACAAGGCGCATAACTCTGCCAACCAGAAACTCGAAAATACTGGTTCAAGAGACAAATCCACAGACATTTTTCACATACTGCTGGTGAAAAAGGTCAGCTGTAGGGCCAGTTAGGGTCAGGGGTCAGGGCAGGGTAGGAGTAGCCTGAGGGAGTTGTGTCTGCTCCCTCCTTGTTGTGCTGTGGGTAGTGGTTAGACGGTTACTCGTTCCTGGACTCTGCCATTTGTCTGAGTTGAACATCTATTGGGAATGAGGAAGGAGGGTGGTAAGAAGGTCAAAGGCCTGCATCGGTATCATGTTATCTATCCCACTATTGTGTTGCAGAGGTCAGAACAGGGTTAGATTGTACTCTTGTTCTCAGTACTTGCTCCTGCCCCTGCTGAGGTTTCATTAGATGCACTGCAGCCGGTGTTGATCAGGAAGGAAACACCGGCTGCAGTGGAAACATCAGATCCGGATATTGCAGTCCCTGGATAACCAAACCTAAAGCAATGGTCAGCTCTTAATTGTCCTCACCTTATGACACTCTGCCACATGGTGGCACTGCTCATCTAATTTAGAGATGAGCTGAACAATGGTTGTTAATCAATAATACATTAAAAATACTAATACCTGCCTCCCCAGCCATTCCGTTAGCTTTGGGGACCTCGAATAATCTGAACTGTCACCCTTGCAGGCGAGCAAGATGGTTAATAGTTGTTTTGGTACCGTCATTGGCAGCGATGACAGGGCAAAAGATGGTGCAACCTGCTGTGGCCTCCTGGTCAGGACCCTGGCACTTTGGGGCAGATTTATAAGCCCCTTGCGCCACTTTTGCGTCGCTTTTGACATGTTAAAAGTGACACAAAAGTGGAGCAAGGGGCTTGTAAATCTGCCCCTTAGTATTTTACAAATTAAGCACTGGACTCAGCTCAAAATGATTACTTGTGGAATTCCACCCGGAGCACGACTACCCTCACTAATAATGAGCTCCTAAGTACAGTTTATGGCGTTATAGCCAGTACAGGAAATGGCAAACGTTCTTTTTTTTAAAGTATATTTTTATTGGAAAAACATGTTTTACAACATATAACATATATCATATAACATGTATTAGTCCTCTCATTGCTGTTGCTGGGTATTAGCGTAAACTGGCCGTGTTGGTGGTGAAATCATTCTGGTTGGCGTAAGTTTGGGTGTTCCCCCAATCCACTGCCCCAGAAGGATGAAAGGGAAGGGTGAGAGGGAGCAGGAAAGGTATCAAGGTAGAGAGAGAGAAATAGCATACAGGAATTTTTATTATTTTTCTCGCTTAATTCTTGATCCGGCGGGGGTAAATTTGAGCTCCGAATGGTTTGTTTTGTGAGGCCTATTCACAGCGGGTCATAAGTGCCTAGGGATTTGTCCAGAGACTCCCACATTCCCCTGTACGGCTGTCTCCATGGCGAGATTTGTAGGGCTATGGTATCAGCGCCTCCAAGATATGTCACCCAATTGATCCAGCCCCTGAAGGTTGCCTTAGAGGTGTCTTCCCAATTGGTGAGTATTATTTTAAGTGCCGCTGTTAGAAGGAAGTCTAATTGGTCTCTATCTTGTTGGGAGTGTAGTTCTGTTGTTCAAAAAGCGGTGGTCAACCTGGACCAAAATTTGCCTCACGCGATGATTATTTGAAATGAAAGGAAACAACTGTGGGGCATATTACCAAGGGCCTTAACGCCGCTTTAGCTGGATTTTTTCCCACTAAAGCGGCGATAATTTTATCGCCCTATTACCTAGCTGTCGCTAACACCAGTTAGCGACAGCTAGTAGGAGATAGAGATCATCTTGGGGCCAGCTTTGCATCTCAGCAATATTTATCGCTAATGACTTGCAAAGTGGGCGCTATCTCCTATTACCTACCTTTGGAAATATTCGCACTAAGCGCTATATCTCCAAAAGCTAACGCCTGCCCAGAGCAGTTCTTAACCTTGTTATCCAATGATAGGTGGATAACATGGCTAAGAGCATTAGCTCGGTTACGCATGAATATCGCTGACTTTTCAGCGATATTCATGCATTTCGGCTGATTTTTATCGCTTTTGAGATAAACCTTGATAATAACAAGGTTTATCTGCGATAAAAATATGCGGAGCTCGGCGATAATTATATTGCCGCTAAGCCAACATAGCGATAATCATCGCTAGTTGTTGGTAATATGCCCCTGTGTTTTGCACTGAATACAAAAAAATAGAGCATCAATACTCTCTGGAAGGAGGCTCCCGCGGAGTTCATGAAAAAGTAAAAATTCAACCAAGAAAGCAAGGGTTTCCGATTACAGGGAAAGAAAATATTAAGAAAAACACGACCATGGATCAAATCGGAGATAATTTAATAAACAATTACAATCAGTGGCCTGATTACCTGCCACAGCTCGAACGGGGGGCATAAGCCAATATTTTATTTTAAATTTGTAATGTAGGTGTTTTTTCTTTCACCTTGATTACAAGATGAAATTTTATGTGGAACCGTAAGTATAAGCAGGAGTTTGAAAATGACTGCTAAATAATTTTGCCTTTTTTAAGCCTGTAACTTATTTTTCAAGCGAACTCCAAATAAATTAATTCGACTACCCCCTGGTGGGGGATTTGAGACAATCAGAACATTGATTGCATCATAGACTGTGGGCCATGAAGTGATTCAGACTAGTGCCTTAAATCGTGGTTATGTTTAAAATGTGTTGAATTTTTGGCTCAGTAAAATTTTCACATATGAGTGAAGTTCAAAACGTTATGAATCAACTACTAAAGAGGATATGCAATGTGGCTTATCCCACACCTTTCCATCCATGGATGAACTTACACAGGTAGTAGGGGGGGGGCTGAGGCTCACGAGCACTAGGGCAACTCACAGGGGTTAGACCAGACCTAGGACCTTTAACAAATTCCAGATAGACAGAGCCACCTTGGCCCGGGATATTGAGTGTATGAGAGAGACCAACCAGGGGACAGGGGGTGGGCGGGCGGGGAGGGAGGGACAGTTGGGGTTTGCCAATAATGAAAGCCATGATTATGGTGTTTGCAACACATAATTGAGATGCATCTGGGGAATGTTATGACAAGTAACTCACAACTGAAATGTTATACTCCCAACAATTAATGGTTAAGAAAATGGAAAAGACTGCTGTGTGATATGATGAGCAACTGAACAGAAATGTATGTCATCCTGAAACAGTCACGAATAAAGAGTTTAAAAAAAAAAAACCTTCCATCCATGTTAGGGCTGGGCAACAGGCCCTCAGAGGCCCCGTTTGACAGTCAGATTTTCTCGGTTTCAAATGAAAACCACTGGAACTGCTAGCAGAAGCTAACTGGATTGAAAGTATATTTGAAGGAATTTTTTTAGAGGTGTTGAGGACAGGAGAAGTTATTGTTTTCATGTTGTGAAGTTTAATTGAACGCTTGTGTAGCCCTAGGCTTCTTGGCGCTAACAGTGGAGCAGATGTTTCGGTTACAGGTTGTTTGGTGACATTTTTCTCAGGCCATGTTAGGGAAGGTTTTCTGCACAAAGGCAAAAATCAGGTAATAGTTTGTAGAACCAATGCTGAACATATATAACATATCCATGTGGACCGTTCACAAGGCTGGGGTAATACCCATGTAGACCGTGCACAAGACTTTGGTAATACCCATGTGGACCGTGTGCAAGCCTTGGGTAATATCCATGTAGACCATGTGTAAGGCTGGGGTAATACCCATGTGTACCGTGCACAATGCTGAGGTAATATCCATGTGGACCGTGCACAAGGCTAGGGTAATACCCATGTGGACCGTGCACAAGGCTGGGGTAATTCACACGTGGACCGTGCGCAAGGCTGGGTAATATCCTTGTAGACCATGTGTAAGGCTGGGGTAATACCCATGTGTACCGTGCACAATGCTGAGGTAATATCCATGTGGACCGTGCACAAGGCTAGGGTAATACCCATGTGGACCGTGCACAAGGCTAGGGTAATACCCATGTGTACCCTGCACAATTCTGAGGTAATATCCATGTGGACCGTTCACAAGGCTAGGGTAATACCCATGTGGACCGTGCACAAGGCTGGGGTAATACACATGTGGACCGTGCGCAAGGCTGGGTAATATCCATGTGGACCGTGCACAAGGCTGGGTAATATCCATGTAGACCATGTGCAAGGCTGGGGTAATACCCATGTGGACCGTGCGCAAGGCTGGGTAATATCCATGTAGACCATGTGTAAGGCTGGGGTAATACCCATGTGTACCGTGCACAATGCTAAGGTAATATCCATGTGGACCGTGCACAAGGCTAGGGTAATACCCATGTGGACAGTGCACAAGGCTAGGAAAATACCCATGTGGACCGTGAACAAGGCTGGAGTAATTCACACGTGGACCGTGAGCAAGGCTGGGTAATATCCATGTAGACCATATGTAAGGCTGGGGTAATACCCTAGTGTAGCCCTAGGCTTCTTGGCGCTAACAGTGGAGCAGATATTTCGGTTACAGGTGTGTTTGGTGACATTTTTCTCAGGCCATATTAGGGAAGGTTTTCTGCACAAAGGCAAAAATCTGGTAATAGTTTGTAGAACCAATGCTAAACATATATAACATATCCATGTGGACCGCTCCCAAGGCTGGGGTAATACCCATGTAGACCGTGCACAAGACTTTGGTAATACCCATGTGGACCGTGTGCAAGCCTTGGGTAATATCCATGTGGACCTTTGTGCAAGGCTGGGGTAATACACAGGTGGACCGTGCGCAAGGCTGGGTAATATCCATGTAGACCATGTGTAAGGCTGGGGTAATACCCATGTGTACCATGCACAATGCTGAGGTAATATCCATGTGGACCGTGCACAAGGCTAGGGTAATACCCATGTGGACCGTGCACAAGGCTGGGGTAATTCACACGTGGACCGTGCGCAAGGCTGGGTAATATCCTTGTAGACCATGTGTAAGGCTGGGGTAATACCCATGTGTACCATGCACAATGCTGAGGTAATATCCATGTGGACCGTGCACAAGGCTAGGGTAATACCCATGTGGACCGTGCACAAGGCTGGGGTAATTCACACGTGGACCGTGCGCAAGGCTGGGTAATATCCTTGTAGACCATGTGTAAGGCTGGGGTAATACCCATGTGTACCGTGCACAATGCTGAGGTAATATCCATGTGGACCGTGCACAAGGCTAGGGTAATACCCATGTGGACAGTGCACAAGGCTAGAGTAATACCCAGCACTTTAAATGGGCTGGTACTCACTGGTACTGAGTACCGGCACTTCCGAAGTTTTTTGACGTCAGTACCAGCACTTCTCTGTAGCCGGGGAGAGTACCGGTATCCTGATTCACTGCAGGGCATGCTCAGGTTAGGTTTCTGATCCAGTGCAGGGCAGAGGCCGCTCTGCTTCTGAGCAGCTTGTAATTAACTTGGCCGAAGTATCCTTTTCCAGAGTTGCTGGTGTAGATTCCAGCAGAGCCCATTTGAATGTCCCCAAACTGCAGGGGGGTGAGAGGGTTTGTGTCACGCTGTGATTAACAGGACAGGGTATCTAGACAGACCATACACTGTCTATCAGGTGCGCAGCAACCATTGGGGTGAAAGTGCCATCACGACTTTCATTTTGTGTTATGAGTTAATCTGTGTTTTTTTACATAAACATATTTCCATGTGTTTTAATATGTGCTGTAACTGGTACAGAAGTTTCTATGTATGATGATATTTTCCCCTACGCCCCCCCCCTTGCCCCCCCCCCATTTGCCCCACCTCTATTTTAATGAGTACCTGGCCTTTATTTTTCTCCATTTAAAGCCAGGGGACAAGTCCTAAAAAAAGAAGTGGGCGGACTCTGTCACCGGAAGTGGCGTCACAACGGGAAGTGGCGGCACGAAAGGTGGCTTGCACCATCGGGCTCATTGCATCCCCTCGCTCACCCCTTAGATGCGAATGCATCTGAGAAGTCAGCGCGTGAGCAGCGTGCTGTGAGCTCCGAGCTCCTCGTCCCAGAGAGGCCAAAGAGTGAAGTCCAGCTGTTTGGCAGGGGGGACGGCGTCCACCCGGTAAAATAAGTGGGGGGACGCCGTCCACCTGTGTGGTACCCCGACTCGAGCCCTGTTTAAAGCACTGGTAATACCCATGTGGACGTGCACAAGGCTAGAGTAATACCCATGTGGACGGTGCACAAGGCTAGAGTAATATCCACGTGGACCGTGCACAAGGCTGGAGTAGTTCCCATGTGGACCGTGCACAAGGCTGCAGTAATACCCATGTGGACTGTGCGGAGCAATTCTGCCAGTATATGTCTCTACAAATTTCTCGCAAGTAAGGCTCTGATTTTCTGTTGGCCTTTGCTGTTGTACCGACGACGACAGTGAGCATGCTATAGCTTTAAATGAATGTGTATTCATTCCGACTGAGGGCTACAACGCTTCCCTTTCATGTGCTTGTGCGCCTGAAACGGGTTTCTGCTGAGGCTGCGTTCTGTGTGACTGAACACTGCCAGTCGTCTCCTGAGGATCATTATTGTGCCAGGTAATTGCAATGATTTGGGAAGCCACGTAGTGTCTCCAGCGGCCACTGCAGCTGATAAGGTCCTACTTCAACCATATGCTACACATAGATGTTCCTTCGCCTCCATTTTATCTGCGTGTCTCTCTAAAAAACAACTGTGTTGTATAGGTTATTTTAATTTTTTTATTTTTAACCAGGACCCCACAAAATTAAACAGTCTAGCTGCCATGACAACAGCCAAGTCTGGGATGCTAACGCTTGCAGCCCTACCTCTGTCACGGAAATTATACCAGCCAGAAATACAGCCGAAGGAAGCAATAAAGGCGCGAGGGACCTAAACTGCGAGGCATAAACCAAAGCCACGGCATTTGCGGCGCTCCTGACAGGAATTAAATATACAGCAGGGGCTCGGGGGTTGGAGAGCCGGCTTCACCTCTGAAATGAGAAGACTTTGACCTTGACATCAATACAGTCTGATGCTCCGTGACCTTGATAGCTAGCTTCTCAGAGGAGCCAAGACGAATTGTAAAACATGTGAAATGACACAGAACGCGCTTAAATGTCTGACAGGAGAAAGCTGCCTTTGTACCGTCGTCGAGGGGAAATCTCTTCGAAGTTTATCAATGTAATTTATAGAATGCGATTCAGACATTAAACAGCGTTAATTAGTTCAAGAAAGTATTTTATCGCTTCTCTTTTAAGAATGAGCTCTTTGTTTCAGACTATACGTGTAGGAGGCAAAGATACAGGGGCAGATTTACAAGCCCCTTGCGACACACGGGTGCGTAAACAATGCGCCATGTTGCGGCCAATTTACAATGTGACGCATCTAGGGAGATGTGTCACCTTGTAAAGCCCTGCGCCACATTATATCTGCGTCAGGTGTAATGTATGCAGGGTGGGAGTTCCCACGCAGGAAGCCTCGTAGAAGTGACTCAGTGAAATCCACAAGATTTCATTGCGCCACTTCTAAGATGCCACTACGTCAAAAGCGTAGGGAGTGACGCAGTGTATTAGGAATAGGTCTTCCCATGCATTGCTGGAGTTGCACTGTGCTTGCAACACTACTCAAGCAATGCGTGACTTTTGCACCAACAGGTGCGCCAAAATTCTGTCAATTCTTGTGCCATGGTGCGCCATATTGTAAATACAGAACATCCATGGCAGCGCAAGGGTTTCGCAGGCACAGGGAAACTGACGCATCTATAGAGATGCGTCAGTTTTTTGTAAATAAGCACCATAAACGTAAATATTGGTTGACATTTATGTAAGCAGTCATGAAACAGTGGTGACAATGACATGATTTGTTGTGCAGCACTGTATATACGCATGTATCCAAAGGACATTGGGCCTCATTTATGAGAAATGATGCATCGCTGCGTGAAAGCAGCGATGCGTCAATTCTCAGTGCGCACTTCTTGCGTCATGATTGATGTGTCATATTTATAATATGACGCATCATGTCGCAAGGAGTTACAGATACGTCAGTATTTCTGACGTATCTGTAGGCGCAAAAGTGACGCATTGCTGGAGTGTGTCACAAAAGTGACGCAACTCCAGCAATGTGTTCTTTCACATGGGCAAGTCCCATGTTGTTAGTGCCTGCGTCAGTCTTACGCTTGCCATGAAGCAGGCGTAAGATTTTGACACATTAGCGGCCATGAAATGGCGCAGTGAAATCTCATAGATTTCACTGCGTCACTTTCATGACCCTTTCTTGCGTCAAAACGCCCCCCTTGCATACATTATACCTGGCGCTGGTATAATGTGGCGAAGGGGTTTACAAAGTGACGCATCTACCAAGATGTGTCACTTTGTAAATATGGCGCAACAAGGCACATTTTTTACGCCACTCATGCGTCACAAAAAGTGAGGCACCAGCGGCACAAAAGTGACGCACAGCCTCATAAATGAGTCCCATTGTCCTCTTCCAGCTAACTATTGGTAAAAGATACCCCCATCCGTTCCTCGCCCACATCCCTCTGACCTTTCTACAGTACCCACCACTGGGAGACAGGAAATCGTAACCGATAATGTTATGCAAAATGGGTTACCAAGACCGAAAATGTAAGCAGTCATGATGACATGTTCCACAGCTCCTGCAGGACCAGACTGGCCTTTTATTCCAGGGGGCATTTCCCCTTGGGCTGGAGTCCTTGGAGGCCGGTTTGGAAACCCAGGGCCTCTCTTGGTGCCTCTGTCACTTTCCAAGGTTCCCCGAGATTAATTGCAGCAGGCAAGAGAGAAAGAGAGAGAGGTGGCACGCAGAGAGGAAGTGATCAGAGAGGGAGAAGAAGGGGGGAGATAAGGAGCTACAGAGAATGGATGGCTAGAAAGAGATTGCAGGGGGAAAGGAAGAGGGAGGGGCAGGTTTGAGCATTTTTGAAAGGCTGCTTTCAAGGTACCCTAGTCTGGCCCAGAGCTCCTTGTATGCTTCTGTGCAATATGCAGTCCTTTAGTATCCATATCTGGGTGTGTCCCATGTTATAGTGAAACGTTAATATAAATGAATATGCAAAATATGTATGTCACAGCACAAAATTACGTGTGTGTGTCTCTTACCTTTTGTGCCTCCATGAAAAAGTGGCATGGCCACCGGAAACCAAAACATTCTCTTTAATTTTTAGCTCATTCATTGCACAGTCACATGCTAATAATAATGTGATGCACTGGAACAGTTTCACACCCGACTAGCATGCTACTTTTGCAGCTCCTCTGACTCTTGAGGCCTCAAAGCTTCCCACATTCAACCTTCACTAGCAAGCCATGGCTGCAAAGGCAGGAAGAATGGAAACCATGGAATGTGAAGAACCTGCAAATCAGAATAAGTGAAAAATTAAATGGCCATCTCCTCAAGTGGCATATCAGGTTGCACATACCCAGAACAGGGCAGCCAATCATCCCTGGAGCTAAGTGAACTAAAAAGCAGCTATCAAAAGAAAGGCAGTGACAAATCTAAAATGAATAACTCATGATGACACATTTTACATAGTTCAGCAATGGTGGCAAACCAAAACAAATGCCACATGAAGGCATTATCCTTACACATCTGATACATTGGATACAAACAACTCAGGGGCATATTATCAAGGGGGTTTATCTCCGCTTTATTGGCTTTAAAAGCCAAGAAAGCGGAGAAAAAATTATCTCCCTATTACCTAGCTATCGCTATCACCAGTTAGCAACAGCTAGTAGGAGATAGCGACCATCTTGGGCCCCGCTTTGCATGTCAGCGATATTTATCACTAATGACATGTAAAGTGGGCGTGCCAAGATGTTAGCGACTGGAAACAGTCGCTAACATCGCTATCTCCTATTACCAACTTTTGGAGATATTCGCGCTAAGCGCGAATATCTCCAAAAGCTAACACCTGCCCCTGAGCAGTTGTTAGCCATGTTATTCAATGGTAGGTGGATAACATGGCTAAGAGCATTAGCTCGGTAATGCATGAATTTCGCTGACTTTTCACGATATTCATGCATTTCAGCCGATTTTTATCGCTTAGGTACCTTGATAATAGCAAGGTTCCTTGATAATAGCTCGGCGATAAAAATATCGCCGCTAAACCAACATAGCGATGATTATCGCTAGTTGTTGGTAAGATGCCCCACAGCCACCACTCTGCAGTAGATTGAACATTTGCTTATAGGATACACGCAACTCTTGGAAAGCCCTCGAAATCATAGATACTGTGTGCATGGACGTCAATTCACCGACAGGCCAGAGATAGCAGAAATGAATGACACGCCCTTTGACCTCCACTTTCACTCACATACACGTACTTACAAACACAAATTCACACATATACACTCTCGCACATGAACACACTCTCACCCGCAAGCACACACACAACATACATTTAAAAGCATTTTTTACTTACCTCAATTGCCAAGGAAGGGCATACTCCAGCGTATTGTACTCCATTTTCATTACACTATAAGTGAATAAAATATTGTATTTATTCACTATTAGTGTAATAAACAATTAACAGAAAATGAGGAGAGCGGAGCCCCAGCTGCCCTAGTGTTCTTGTCACTGAATATTCCACCTTTGAGGCCAGGGGTCTCAAAGGCAATGCTAGGGGTAGCAAAGGACAAGCCCTGGGTCACAGCTGTGACCCTTGGCGACACCTAAATGACTGGTAATGATTTATTCACTGCTTATTTTTCAGATATTTAACTACATTCCTATTATTAAGTTCAAATATAATATCATTTTTTTTAACCACCACATCAATTGGTTTTGGTAAGCAAGTTCTCTTTCAATTGTAATTTATTTTTTACTAAGGTCCTCACGAGAGCATGACTTTGTGTTTTATCTTTTCGCACATTCTCTTTTCAATGTTTCTCAACCATTTCACGGCCGGGTTGCACATTCCCTGGTCATGAACCAGTGAGAGATGTACTTGCTTTGGTAATGGTGACTTTTTTTACGTTATTATTCTTTTTACTTACTTCTATATTCACAGTGCAAGAGGGTTTTAACCATGTATCATCTGTCAGTTTTTATTGAGACTCAGTGTACATCTTTTTTTATTCATTTACATTTTTATTTTTAGGCATAAGATTTATTGTGGCTTTCCTGATGACATACTAAGATCTATCATCTAACTAAAATCCATTCAATTGCACTTTTTGATTTATTGTGTTTTTAATTTTTTTTTATTTGTTTATCATTACCTTTATAAAATTGTAATCTGTTTACTTCATGTATGATTGTACAATTTTTCCTATATGGATTATGTATATAGGATATAAGCCTTTGTTTGTTGTATGTATTCATTATTGAGATTTCTGTTGGTTATATTGTGATGTTTCTGTTTAATTTATGTCTTTCTTAGATGTATAACAGAAAGTGTAATGGTTATTTTAAACAATTTCGTCTGAATAAAATGATTTTTTATTGAACATCACTGTACACTGAGTCTGTACGTATTATGCTTCTATAACAAGGCCTTATGTAATTAATAGACAAACAGTTGCTTAGGGAATTTTCCTTCAGTAATTGTATTTTCCCTGTCCTGGGAACTTATATCAGTAGCAGGGGGTCCTTGTATTGACACTATAAGACACCTAAATGACGTTCATGACTTTGTGAGGTGCCTCGAGATTTAATTTATAACCTTTGTTAGTCAACGATGACATGCAGGTCTTGTGTATAGTAACTGGAATGCACAGCCTTCAGGTATAGCCAATCAAGATCCAACTTCAGATTAGAGTAAACCCAGGAATCAAGATAGCAACACACATTGCCTGGCCACATTTACTGCTGGGAAACTCCAAATGCCTCAACTGTGCCAAAGCAGAGGTTTTAGTATAGGATGGCAGGGCAGATAAGGTAGTACCTCTGACTGGCATAAGCAATCCATAGCTCTGCTACAATCAGACCAAGTATTAAACAAGCATTGGCAAAGCTAAGGGGTCCTGCTTTTCTTAAACATGCAATGAAATCAGCAATAGATCTGCATTTTGTTAGGGGGAAGTGTTTGGTAAAAGCACACAGCTAATACCAAACATTAAAATTTTGTTACAAGATAAGCTAAATATAAAATTCCAAAATAAAGCATTTGGATGCAGCAAAATGGAAACTACTGTCAATGACAATATTGTGGATGCTATTTGTAAAACGCAATGCAGCATCATAGTACATGACTTGGTATGTAGCTTAAAGAAAGAAGAACTGAATAAATGTACGGGGCCTTTTCACCTTGACAGCTGTATCCGGACCTCTAAAGGTACTAGGAGCGAGCTTAACAGTACTGGAACCATACTTTAGACATGTGCTCCAAGTCTCCTTTGCCTCGGCCAGTCTTCCTGAAGTGTGGAAGAAAGCTATTGTACTCCCAATTAAAAAGAAACCCAATGTGAGCCAAGACACCCTTGAAAATTTACGCCCCATCTCTCTGCTACCTTATCTAGCGAAGGTGGCGGAGAAAATAGCCAATAAACAGCTCATGGCCCATCTGGAAACCAACAATCTCCTTCATAGCTCTCAATACGGCTTTCGGTCGGGATACTCCACGGAGACAGCTCTCCTGAGAGCGACTGAAACCCTACGGGCAGGAGCAGATGCGGGTCATACTATGGCACTTATTATGCTGGACCTCAGTGCAGCGTTTGACACTGTAGCACACTCCATCTTGCTACAGTGTCTAAACAAAGCCGGGGTCACCAAGGCGGCACTGGGATGGCTGAAAGCGTTCCTTATAGACCGCTGCTTTCAGGTGCAGAGGGGAACTTACCTCTCAGACAGCATAGCTTTAGAACAGGGGGTGCCTCAGGGCTCTGCCCTGAGCCCCACCCTGTTCAACTTATACATGGCTCCTTTGGCAGACGAGGTTCAATCGTACTGTGTTGAATTAGTTTCCTACGCCGACGATACCCAACTGCTTATCTCCCTATCCCAAGCTCCCACCACAGCAGCTGCCAACTTTAAAGCCTGTATGCAGGATCTTGCAGGCTGGATGAACCAACACTGCTTGAAGCTTAATGGCTCTAAAACGGAGGTATTAGTGATAGGAGGAAATGATGCAAGCTGGACAAGAGAATGGTGGCCACCTTGTCTTGGTCCTTTACCTATTCCCTGTAAGGAAGCAAAGAATTTGGGTATATGGGTTGATCCCAAACTCTCTTTTGATGGTCATATTCATAGAGTAGTAGGGAAATGCTTCGGGGTTCTGAAGACCCTTAATCGCACGCTGGACCTTCTTTCTTTAGAGGCCAGACGAACCATGACCCAAGCCTTAGTGACTTCCCGTATAGACTACGGCAATGTGCTACTCCTAGGAGCCACGGAAAAGAACATCAGGAGATTGCAGGTTCTCCAAAATACGGCAGCACGACTAGTCCTTAGACTACCCAAAAGAGCAGTCGCCAAACCTACTCTGGCTGCTCTACACTGGCTACCAATAAAAAAGAGGATCTTATACAAAGCACTCTTAATGTGCTATAGGATCACCTCGCACAAAGCCCCTCCTTATCTGACGGATCTAGCCATCACCTATGAGCCTAATAGAACACTTCGCTCTAGGGGAACTGGTCTACTTAAAATCCCCCGGATAAAAAAAGCCAGAATGGGAGGCCGCTCCTTTAGAGTGTTAGCGGCCAACAAATGGAACTCTCTTCCAGTGAACATCAGGTTAGCGGATACTGAAACTAAATTTAGGAAACTATTAAAGACCTACCTGTACACCCTCTAGTTTCAGGCCTCTCGACCACGTCTGCCTCTTTCTCCACAGCGCGGGGACACGCCGGGATGGCGTCGCCATGCGCTTTACAAAACCCTTTATTATTATTATTATTATTATTAAAGACGTCTGAACAAGCACTTTGCAATGTACTGAGGTGGGATTTAGTACTTGCAATGCACTCCTTTACTCCCTTGCTCTTTTTGGGCTCAGAGGGGCATATTTACAGGAAAATGGCGAAGCGCGATGCCGCAAGCAACTTTTCTGCGCCAAGCTGCATCATTTTCTAAGTACAAAAATGCACTGTATTTACAACAATATGGCGCATTACTGCACTCACGCCTGCCCCGGCATAAAAAAAGCAGCCTAGTGCCATGGCAGGCACCCTTGCACCATGGAGCAAGAGTTCCTGCGTTGCAGGGATGAGTGTTGTTGTGCAGGAAGGGGCACCTTCCTGCACAAAAAAAATCATCAATGGTGTTTTGCTCCTTATGTGGGTGTTGCATTTTGCAGCACACATAGAAAGAGCTAAAAACCAGGAGAAATAAAAGTATTTCTCCTCGGTGTACATCTCTGACACCTCCCTTGGGGAAGCATAATTGTTTGGCTCTGCCTCAGATTTACAGATCCTTGTAAATCTGGAGCAGTGTCAAAAAACAATGTTTTTTGAACGTGGGAATGCCCACAGAAACACCCATTGTACGCCCCTTAGCCACAGAAAACTGTGTTGAGGAGGACCATATTTACAATGCTGCGTTAAGCCCGTAAAATGGCTTAACACTGCCATGTAAATATGGAACAGGGCACAGCGCTACCGGAGCATGGCAAAAAGTGACACTCCGGTGGTGCAATGCCCTTGTAAATATGTCCCAGAGTCCTTAAAAGAAACATAGGTGGATGTGTAGAGCTCATTAGCCACCTAGACTGCTGAAAACCCTCAACTGGCTTGTAGGTAACCAAGAGGACCTGCCTCCTTTGCTAAACCTACATATGTTTTTTCTAGTGTGAAAGACACTAGCTCTCCCAGGAATCTACCAGAGTTATATCTTAAGTTTGAGAGAGAATGGGGGGAAATATAGCAGAGTGCGCCTATGTGCAGTACATTTTAGACTATCTAGAGCATTTGTTAAAAGAACAAACAGAAAATGCATTGGCAGAGTAAAGTGCTTCTTCGCTGATAAGTATTTTTGTATGTGTCGTTGTGTGACTGTGGGATTGGGCGAATGTGAAAATTATATCATTGATGGAGGGGTGCATGAGTGGAAGGATGGATGAATGAAGGAGTGGCTGATGGAATGGCTAGTTAAGTGCATTTGTAAATGTTCGCATAATGAGGCAAATGGAGGCCACATAAAAGAATGAGCGAGTGCATGAACGAACGCAAAGACGTTACAGCAATCTTACAGCCTGAAACTCCAGCCAACAACTGTGATAATATTATTAAAAAATCACGATAATAACCAATGTTATACTATTTCAAGTATTTCACATGGTGTGTGTATCAAAGCATGGAGTTTCTCTAGGTGAAACACTTACTAGAATATTACAGAACATGTGCAACTGTGTAATTGAGAAGCCATCATTGACTGTACATAGTCAACCAGACACACTGCATATTCATTCATCCACCAAAAGGGATATGTCTCCCTCACCAATAAAGACCTGCACATCAGCACATGTGAAATGTAGCTGGACTTGTTCTATGTATTTTCATTTTAAATAAAGCAGTAAAATCGAAAGAAACTATTTACTGTTTCATCAGATAAATATAACCCTTATTTTTTGCAGACTGAAACAAAGTTACTACCAGTGAACTCAAGTGCATATGCCACCAAGAGTGGTTGAACTAAGAACCAACTGAGCCCCAACCAGAAGCATCATCTATGTGTGTTCGTATTGTATGTCTGTAACCTTGTAACACTACTTGTGGACAATGTACCTCACTGAACAGTGAGCAGAAGTGTGGTAACTCAGGGGCATATGTCCAAGGAGTTAACGCCGACTTAGTGGCACTTTTCCGATGGTTCAGCGGCGATATTTTCATCGCTATATGTACAAGCTGCCGCTAACCTCTGTAAAACGTCCATAGAAAAGATCGCCACTTCTGTTAGTGATAATGACATGCAAGGGAGGCGTTCCCGTGCAAAAACGACCGCTAACCCCACTTCCCGATATTTACAAAGTAATTCTTGTAGATAGGAGGACCAAAAAAAACGCCTCCAACTGCAGTAAGAGGCAGTTTTTTAAGATCAGAAAATAGCTGGTCTTAAACATGGAGATAACACTTGGGGCCTCATTTCAGCAGGCTTTTGGTGCTGGACAGTGCTGCAAGCAATGTTGCTGAGCTGCACTGCGACAAAACTACAGGGCAGGAATGCACACCATCAATAAGATAGTGCGCATTCCTGGGCCTCAGTCATTGAAAGTGTTGCAGCGCTGCAACAAGATAGTGTTGCAACACTTTTCACTATGCCCTTCTTGCGACACCATGGATGCACTGTATACACTGGACAGCGCTCCATGATGCAAGTAATGACAGCAGTGGCGGTTCGTCCATTGGGGGCGTTGGGGCGTTGCCCCACTAGCCATGGACAACCGTCACTGCATACATACAATTACCGAGTTGTCCTAATGCATTTATTTCCTTGAGGTCGGTCGTTGTCACTAACTATAGTGACGTGACGTCGCTCATCGTGGAGGTGTGGGGGGCGGGCCTGCACCGGCAGTGAGTGGCAGTCGCTGGGCTGGCAGATAGCAGCGTGGCAGGGAGGGCAGGGGGCAGCAGCAGTGTGTGCGCATTTAGGACAAGTCATTTTTATTACTTGCCCACGCATGCGCACACACGCAGTAGCCCCTTCCCTCCTCCTCCTCTCCTTGCACTCAAACAGGTAGAGACCCGGGGGAGCCGGGTCTCATTATGGGCAGTATTAGCCCTGCTCTATGTAGTTAGTGATTGGCCGGCGCTGTGGGGACGTCACCACGCCCTGGCGTGGACAGAAGGGCTGCTTCAAGAAGAACACAGAGTCACGAGGAGAGTGATGGCACACGCTCCCCCTTCCTCTAGAAACAGAACTGTTGATTATTTTACTGATGGCGCTCGCACTGAACAGAGCATTTTGCTGCCCGGGCCTTTCAAGCTCTCTGTCTGCCAGCCTAGAACTGTAGTGCCGGCCTGAGCTGCTCTGCCACCACGGGAGCTACAACAGATCAGAGATTAACGGTCCGGGCCTTCCGAATTCTACAAGAGGAGCCAGTGCAGCTAAAACGCGCCTCTAGCAGACCCCTCCAAATCATCTTGCAAATGAAAGGTTAAGGTGGGTTGTATTACAGTTTCGTTTAGTCAATTTATAGGACTACGTGTTTTTTTTAAATAAAGGTGTGCGCTTTAAATGAAAGTTAATATGTTCATCTTCGCGCGAGTGTGAAAACTGAAGAGCTTCAATGTGAATGTGGAGTTCTAAAACATGTAACCAATTAAAAGCGAAATAGCGATTTAAGGGGCAGGGGTAGTGACGCCAGCAATGGTTGGTTTAACCATAGTGAATTTACCACCAGGTGCAGTTTTGGCAATTAATTATTTTCCCTTTGCCAGGCTTCGTTGTCATGTAATCCAATTAATACATCTCTGCAAAGGCCAGCAATGTAACATGACTAATCACCGTATGGCTTTATCATAGCCATACTGTGATTGGCCATTTCTGCTCTTGCCTCTCTTCTCACTTCACTTCGTGCACATTGCCGGTTTTGCACATCACCTCGTGAGTCCCCTCGCCTCTGGACATGTCCCGGGCTGGCCGAAATTACAAACACATTCCAAGTCACAGAAGCGGTGGGCCACAGAGTAAAACAAAAGGTAAACTCTGTTTTGTTGATTTTCTAAGTTTAAGTGTTTCTATGGTATGCCAATGCCGCCGTCGCCAGTGTTCAAATATGCAGCTGTAGGCTAGTGCAGTTTATTTTTAAGGGTGCTGCTAGTCATATATTGTGTTTGTAACTATTTATAAATTACAAGCAGGTGAACCAGGCTTGTGTCTCGGCGTCCGCTCAACCTCCTGTGATCCTGAGCAAATCACAATCTAAATCTACTCGTGCCTAAATGAATGTGTCTTTGTGTAAAGTAACTGGTGCTCATGTAAAGCACTCTACTACCATCTTAAACCCTGCTATGAAAAGTGACTTTTGTTTTTCTTACTACTAGGCAGTAGGGCACGAATTGCTGGCCATGACTCAGACACACTGCATAAACTATTTAGATTACAATGAATGTCTGGCCTGTCCTATGGATGAAGTGTGACTGAATTTATTTTAATTTTTTCAACGGAGCGAACAGTAAAAAAGTGTGCTTTGTTCGCCCTTGTGAAGAGCAGGGAATCTTGCCTCGCTATAAATCAAAGGGTACTGTAAACTCCAGTGTTTTCAAGCTTCTGTGGTTATGAGGCCTGATCAACTTTCTTTTGTCTTTATTGTCGCTTTACATATGCTCTATAATTGGGGTAAGTGCAGGTCCTTATGGTAGCGTGCTGATGTGTCAAAAGTCTCAGACTTCCACGGATTTTGACTTTATTATTATTTATGGTAACGGCAAGGGAGTCTCATCTTTAGACACTGCAGATGCAGACTTGCCTGCATGGGGCTCTTTTTTGCTAGGCCTATGAAGGAGCCAGCGTTGATCTCCCCCATTCACAAAATATATATTGTAAACAGTGCACTTTGCTGTTAAAATGAAAATAACTTTGCCTGGCCCCCACATGTTTAACTCCGTTCTGTAAATCAGCCTGAGAACTAATATAACCCCACAAAAAAATGCACAGTAAATCGCCACGGACTTCCATAAAAATGTTGTGCCACCCCTCTCAGCTCACTATTGTCAGACTTCACCAACCACCACTGACACATAGTAAGTCTTGCTCCTGTAACGAGGTACTGTTGCTATCGCAGCATCAGATGTAAGATGCTTCACTAGCATATTCAGAGGTGTTATCGCAAGGTCTGTTATGAAGTTCTGTAGATATACTGGATAAGCAGCTACTATGTCATTATCATATGAAATCTTTTTATTGATTTATTTACCAACTTACTTTCTCAAATTTGCTTGAAAATGCACCGTTTGGCCACTCTTTTTTTCAAAATGTTCTTAGGGGGATATTCCCTGAACTACTCTTTTGGCGGCAGTCTCTCTTGCCGCCGGTAACTCACGCACAACCTTTACGCCACCTTTTTCAAAAGTCACCAGCCGCCACTGTGTAAGATGCTTCACTAGCATATTCTGAGGTGTTATCGCAAGGTCTGTTATGAAGTTCTGTAGATATACTGGATAAGCAGCTACTATGTCATTATCATATGAAATCTTTTTATTGATTTATTTACCAACTTACTTTCTCAAATTTGCTTGAAAATGCACCGTTTGGCCACTCTTTTTTTCAAAATGTTCTTAGGGGGATATTCCCTGAACTACTCTTTTGGCGGCAGTCTCTCTTGCCGCCGGTAACTCACGCACAACCTTTACGCCACCTTTTTCAAAAGTCACCAGCCGCCACTGTGTAAGATGCTTCACTAGCATATTCTGAGGTGTTATCGCAAGGTCTGTTATGAAGTTCTGTAGATATACTGGATAAGCAGCTACTATGTCATTATCATATGAAATCTTTTTATTGATTTATTTACCAACTTACTTTCTCAAATTTGCTTGAAAATGCACCGTTTGGCCACTCTTTTTTTCAAAATGTTCTTAGGGGGATATTCCCTGAACCACTCTTATGGCGGCAGTCTCTCTTGCCGCCGGTAACTCACGCACAACCTTTACGCCTCACCTTTTTCAAAAGTCACCAGCCGCCACTGAATGACAGCTACATCTGGAATCCTGACGTATGTGTCTGAGCTAAAGTTATGCATTGCTGCAGTTGTGTCACAAGCAAGACGCAACTCCAGTAATGCATGGGGCCAGCCTATCCATGTGGCACTGCGTCACTCTTATGCCTGCCATCAGGCGGACATAAGGTACTGACGCAGTGCCGCCCTACAATTGTTGCTGTAAAATACAATGGATTTCACTGTGCCACTCCTATGAGGCCTTGTCGTGTGGGAACGCACACTCTGCATACATCATACTCGATGCAGGTTTTATGTGGCACAGGGCTTCACAAGGTCACACATATGCCTACATGCGTCACTTTGCAAATACGGTGCAACGTGGTGCTAGATTTTGCCTGGTCTTTTCTTGAGGGGTGTCAGGGTGTCAGCACAATTGGAGATCCCTTGGTGGCAGTTGTGCGCTGCGGTGTTATCACCTGTAAGCATTGGTGGAGTGGTGGAGCTGAGGAAGTTGACGAGAAGTTCTTCGGTGGACTTGATCCAGCTGTGAGGGGTGCAATGATGGTGGTGGTGTACGGTGGGCATGGTGAAGATGTGATGTATACAATGATGGTTGATCCAGGAGAGCCTGGTGGTGTGGCTGTAGTTGAAGCTCCCGCAGGTGGAGGAGACGTGCTCGACCATGTGTCCTGCTATGTGGCACCGCTGATCCCTGAAACTATCGCCATGTAGCGTCGTCTTGTAAATACGTCGCTAACAGGGCGATCGTTTTCAGTGGTACGCGGTGGTAGGAAAACTGCTGCTAACTGCGTTAGCGGTAGTTAACACCAGTCGTTGTACATATACCCATCAATGTCTCACTGACAGCAAGAAGAGTGAGTCGAGTGTGCTAACACAATGTCTTTTACTGACAGTGAGTAGAAGTATATTGTTATATATGGCCATAAAATAATCCCATATAATATAATTTCTCAAATGTTCCTATAACAGCTGAGTTATTTGTCTCTAGCCATCTGCAATAACGAAATGGTATAGCTGCTCACCTGTAGTAAGTTATTACAGAGTAGTTGTAACATCATAATGCCCCCTGCCAGAACCAGCACCCAAGGTGAAGGGCAAGTTATCAAAGGTAATTACAGCTGCAGTTTAAACAACAAAAATGACAGCAGGCTTTTTGTTTTTAAGATCTGATTTTCTGAAATGAGCAACAGGCTAACTATTTTCGATGTTCTGTTTTTTTCCACAAAATAGGTTATGTACAGGACAAATAGAATTGTTGCGTATTTCGTCACATTCTAAGCTACATAAGTTTTCCATCTGAATTACGTTAAATTCTAATATTTTTTGCAACAAATTACTAATTTCTTTTTGGTGAGTTTACTTTTGAACTACAGATTCTACTTTTGTTATTCATGTTTGTAAACATACTGTCTCTTTCATATGAAAGAGCAAGTCTGTTAGGATGTAAGCTGTGTGTGGGAATGGTATTGGTGTGATCATATATAATAAGGAATAAAACACTCTATGCCCTAAGTAAAAAGGATATTGCAAGTCACCTCAGAGTCCCATGACTTTATAAAGGAACTCCGCTATCCGCCTATTTTACTTTATCATCACTGAAATTGTTAGTGACTTTCAATTTCCATATAATGTACGGCAGGAGGTATTTCATTCCATATATAATTAATATCATCACATTGTTAGCTGGACGCTATACAAACCTATGAACATACCAGTGTCTGTTACACAAAATAATCATGGACACCTTGTATCCTGTCCATATCCCTAAAATTACTGTTAAAACATGCCATTAGCTAATTGCTGATATTCACAATCAGTAATATTAAATGCATAATCTAAGTTGTGATACCAGTGCTTTTTGGAGGTACCATCTAAATGTACCTATCTCTTCAAAGTTTCTAGTCCCCCTGAATTTCTTTGAAAAATTGACAACAATCAGTAAAGGGTAGCCTGTGCTACTGAGGAGTCTATGAAATTGTGTACATTTTTCTTTAAACATCTTACTATTTATTTACTTTTATTTTAAAGTTTTTGGTAAAAAAAACGGAATTAATTGCATTAGAAGATATGTATACATAAAACTCTGATTCGTATTTTTGTAAATGTGTCACCACAAGGTTTTAAACATGCCCTAGTTGTAGCTGCGACTACTGAAAGAAAAAGAAAGATGAATGGAAAGGCAATTTCAGGGAAGCAATTAAACGGAAGCGAAAAGCGGCAATACCGGACAACACGCCTGATTGCTGACAGAGAAATGTTGTGATGGCAGAGTCTGAAGGGAAAGGGAAGAACCTACGATGTGGTTGATGGAAGGCCATCATCTGAGGCCACTTCGCACAAGTGGTTCTGTGCGGCCCTGAGGTTCAGCAGACAAAACAGGAGAAAAGCATGAAGGGTTCTGACATCTGTCCCATGGCTTGGGTTCAGCAAAGCTTCCAAACATGCTTCCTCGAGGTGGCATCAAAGAAACACAGAAACTCACTGCACTGTGTAGAAATAATGGATGACAACACAATACACGTTTTGCATAAATGTATTTAAAAATGTCAGCAGCGAGCATGTTAATTTGGGGGCACTTCAGATTATTTGGGGAAATGAACTCATAAAGGACAATGTGACTGAGCTTCAAGCCTTACATACAATGCACATGTTGTACCAGTATAGTGCAAGCTCTAGCTCTAAGACATCAAAACAAGGCAAATAAAAGCTGTCCACACCTTGCCTATTTCATGTATGAGTGTCTGCTAATGGCCACCTATCCATGATCGGCCCAGTAGTAGTGTGTTAAAGTAAAGTTTGTAGACGGGAAGAATATTTGGGTTGGATAGACCCCAGATAGCAATGTGGATTTAATTGCTTCTCTGCAGAGAAGTTGTGATGTCTTCGGTGGCAGGCCAGGCTCTTGGATGCAGAGGGTAGGAAAAATATGTATTCTTTGTGTTGTAGGGAAAATATTTGTGCCACTCTGTGAGGATCTGGGTGTACCAAATGATATGACTGTGGGGCCTTATTGTGGAGTACACTTGCCGAGACCTTTCTGGGTCCAGTCAGTATAATTTACTCAACCTTAGTTCAACTATGGGTAGCTCTGGCTTTGAGCAGTAAGGCTTGGCAAAACAACTTATTGTGAAGTATTTAACACCACCATACAATAAAATAATAAAATCTCAGACCAATAAAAAGACACAACACTAAGTTATCAAGATAGAGTGTATTTCTATGAGCTTTCAGAGACCTTGATCATTGAAATCCACTGGATGGTTCCAGAGATACAGATTTGAGGACGTTTTATCACTTTTCAATTCAACTGCACACAAGCATTGAAAAACGTAAAATTGTAATACTTTTGAAAAGTTTGGAATCGTTAGTGCAAGTGTTTTGGTCCGGTTTGAGTGACCAAAAACATGGGCGAGGTAGGTGGCAAGATAGGATACTTCAGAGAGTTGGCAAGATAGGATACTTCAGAGAGTTACCTGACAACCAGAGCGTTTTTAAAGAAAGATCCCAACTTTAGACATCAGCCAACATATTAGTCATTGGTCCGGATGCGGAGGGATGCAGGCAAAGAAGCTCAAAAGGATACTCCCGTAGTGGTGCGGTTGATGGAGTTGTCTCAGTGATGGCCACGGAGATGGGAATACCTCGAATTTCTCTATGTTTGCAGTAGTCGGACAGCTAATGCTGGACTACTCTTCGCGTTGCACCGCGGGTGGATGCAAAACCTTTTGAGTACCATTAATCTGACATCTAACTTAAAACAGCACTCTGAGGTCCCTCAGACTCGGGGGCAGGTTTTGGCTATCTTAGAATCTCTATTTCACGTTCACCTGATCCCTGAAACTATCACCATGTAGCGTCGTCTTGTAGATACGTCACTAACAGGGCGATCGTTTTCAGTGGTACGCGGTGGTAGGAAAACTGCTGCTAACTGCGTTAGCGGTAGTTAACACCAGTCGTTGTACATATACCCATCAATGTCTCACTGACAGCAAGAAGAGTGAGTCGAGTGTGCTAACACAATGTCTTTTACTGACAGTGAGTAGAAGTATATTGTTATATAGGGCCATAAAATAATCCCATATAATATAATTTCTCAAATGTTCCTATAACAGCTGAGTTATTTGTCTCTAGCCATCTGCAATAACGAAATGGTATAGCTGCTCACCTGTAGTAAGTTATTACAGAGTAGTTGTAACATCATAATGCCCCCTGCCAGAACCAGCACCCAAGGTGAAGGGCAAGTTATCAAAGGTAATTACAGCTGCAGTTTAAACAACAAAAATGACAGCAGGCTTTTTGTTTTTAAGATCTGATTTTCTGAAATGAGCAACAGGCTAACTATTTTCTATGTTCATTTTTTTCCACAAAATAGGTTATGTACAGGACAAATAGAATTGTTGCGTATTTCGTCACATTCTAAGCTACATAAGTTTTCCATCTGAATTACGTTAAATTCTAATATTTTTTGCAACAAATTACTAATTTCTTTTTGGTGAGTTTACTTTTGAACTACAGATTCTACTTTTGTTATTCATGTTTGTAAACATACTGTCTCTTTCATATGAAAGAGCAAGTCTGTTAGGATGTAAGCTGTGTGTGGGAATGGTATTGGTGTGATCATATATAATAAGGAATAAAACACTCTATGCCCTAAGTAAAAAGGATATTGCAAGTCACCTCAGAGTCCCATGACTTTATAAAGGAACTCCGCTATCCGCCTATTTTACTTTATCATCACTGAAATTGTTAGTGACTTTCAATTTCCATATAATGTACGGCAGGAGGTATTTCATTCCATATATAATTAATATCATCACATTGTTAGCTGGACGCTATACAAACCTATGAACATACCAGTGTCTGTTACACAAAATAATCATGGACACCTTGTATCCTGTCCATATCCCTAAAATTACTGTTAAAACATGCCATTAGCTAATTGCTGATATTCACAATCAGTAATATTAAATGCATAATCTAAGTTGTGATACCAGTGCTTTTTGGAGGTACCATCTAAATGTACCTATCTCTTCAAAGTTTCTAGTCCCCCTGAATTTCTTTGAAAAATTGACAACAATCAGAAAAGGGTAACCTGTGCTACTGAGGAGTCTATGAAATTGTGTACATTTTTCTTTAAACATCTTACTATTTATTTACTTTTATTTTAAAGTTTTTGGTAAAAAAAACTGAATTAATTGCATTAGAAGATATGTATACATAAAACTCTGATTCGTATTTTTGTAAATGTGTCACCACAAGGTTTTAAACATGCCCTAGTTGTAGCTGCGACTACTGAAAGAAAAAGAAAGATGAATGGAAAGGCAATTTCAGGGAAGCAATTAAACGGAAGCGAAAAGCGGCAATACCGGACAACACGCCTGATTGCTGACAGAGAAATGTTGTGATGGCAGAGTCTGAAGGGAAAGGGAAGAACCTACGATGTGGTTGATGGAAGGCCATCATCTGAGGCCACTTCGCACAAGTGGTTCTGTGCGGCCCTGAGGTTCAGCAGACAAAACAGGAGAAAAGCATGAAGGGTTCTGACATCTGTCCCATGGCTTGGGTTCAGCAAAGCTTCCAAACATGCTTCCTCGAGGTGGCATCAAAGAAACACAGAAACTCACTGCACTGTGTAGAAATAATGGATGACAACACAATACACGTTTTGCATAAATGTATTTAAAAATGTCAGCAGCGAGCATGTTAATTTGGGGGCACTTCAGATTATTTGGGGAAATGAACTCATAAAGGACAATGTGACTGAGCTTCAAGCCTTACATACAATGCACATGTTGTACCAGTATAGTGCAAGCTCTAGCTCTAAGACATCAAAACAAGGCAAATAAAAGCTGTCCACACCTTGCCTATTTCATGTATGAGTGTCTGCTAATGGCCACCTATCCATGATCGGCCCAGTAGTAGTGTGTTAAAGTAAAGTTTGTAGACGGGAAGAATATTTGGGTTGGATAGACCCCAGATAGCAATGTGGATTTAATTGCTTCTCTGCAGAGAAGTTGTGATGTCTTCGGTGGCAGGCCAGGCTCTTGGATGCAGAGGGTAGGAAAAATATGTATTCTTTGTGTTGTAGGGAAAATATTTGTGCCACTCTGTGAGGATCTGGGTGTACCAAATGATATGACTGTGGGGCCTTATTGTGGAGTACACTTGCCGAGACCTTTCTGGGTCCAGTCAGTATAATTTACTCAACCTTAGTTCAACTATGGGTAGCTCTGGCTTTGAGCAGTAAGGCTTGGCAAAACAACTTATTGTGAAGTATTTAACACCACCATACAATAAAATAATAAAATCTCAGACCAATAAAAAGACACAACACTAAGTTATCAAGATAGAGTGTATTTCTATGAGCTTTCAGAGACCTTGATCATTGAAATCCACTGGATGGTTCCAGAGATACAGATTTGAGGACGTTTTATCACTTTTCAATTCAACTGCACACAAGCATTGAAAAACGTAAAATTGTAATACTTTTGAAAAGTTTGGAATCGTTAGTGCAAGTGTTTTGGTCCGGTTTGAGTGACCAAAAACATGGGCGAGGTAGGTGGCAAGATAGGATACTTCAGAGAGTTGGCAAGATAGGATACTTCAGAGAGTTGCCTGACAACCAGAGCGTTTTTAAAGAAAGATCCCAACTTTAGACATCAGCCAACATATTAGTCATTGGTCCGGATGCGGAGGGATGCAGGCAAAGAAGCTCAAAAGGATACTCCCGTAGTGGTGCGGTTGATGGAGTTGTCTCAGTGATGGCCACGGAGATGGGAATACCTCGAATTTCTCTATGTTTGCAGTAGTCGGACAGCTAATGCTGGACTACTCTTCGCGTTGCACCGCGGGTGGATGCAAAACCTTTTGAGTACCATTAATCTGACATCTAACTTAAAACAGCACTCTGAGGTCCCTCAGACTCGGGGGCAGGTTTTGGCTATCTTAGAATCTCTATTTCACGTTCACCTGATCCCTGAAACTATCACCATGTAGCGTCGTCTTGTAGATACGTCACTAACAGGGCGATTGTTTTCAGTGGTACGCGGTGGTAGGAAAACTGCTGCTAACTGCGTTAGCGGTAGTTAACACCAGTCCTTGTACATATAGCCCTCAATGTCTCACTGACAGCAAGAAGAGTGAGTCGAGTGTGCTAACACAATGTCTTTTACTGACAGTGAGTAGAAGTATATTGTTATATAGGGCCATATAATAATCCCATATAATGTAATTTCTCAAATGTTCCTATAACAGCTGAGTTATTTGTCTCTAGTCATCTGCAATAACGAAATGGTATAGCTGCTCACCTGTAGTAAGTTATTACAGAGTAGTTGTAACATCATAGTGCCCCCTGCCAGAACCAGCACCCAAGGTGAAAGGCAAGTTATCAAAGATAATTACAGCTGCAGTTTAAACAACAAAAATGACAGCAGGCTTTTTGTTCTTAAGATCTGATTTTCTAAAATGAGCAACTGGCTAACTATTTTCGATGTTCTGTTTTTTTCCACAAAATAGGTTATGTACAGGACAAATAGAATTGTTGCGTATTTCGTCACATTCTAAGCTACATAAGTTTTCCATCTGAATTACGTTAAATTCTAATATTTTTTGCAACAAATTACTAATTTCTTTTTGGTGAGTTTACTTTTGAACTACAGATTCTACTTTTGATATTCATGTTTGTAAACATACTGTCTCTTTCATATGAAAGAGCAAGTCTGTTAGGATGTAAGCTGTGTGTGGGAATGGTATTGGTGTGATCATATATAATAAGGAATAAAACACTCTATGCCCTAAGTAAAAAGGATATTGCAAGTCACCTCAGAGTTCTATGACCTTTTAAAGGAACTCCGCTATCCGCCTATCTTACTTTATGATCACTGAAATTGTTAGTGACTTTCAATTTCCATATAATGTATGGCAGGAGGTATTTAATCCCATATATAATTACTATCATCAAATTGCTCACTGGCCGCTCTACAAACCTATTAACATACCAGTGTCTGTTACACAAAATAATCATGGACACCTTGTATCCTGTCAATATCGATAAATTACAAGTTAAAACATGTCATTAGCCAATTGCTGATATTCACAATCAGTAATATTAAATGCAAGTTGTGATACCAGTGCTTTTTGGAGCTCTCATCTAAATGTACCTATCTCTTTAAAGTTTCTAGTCCATCTGAATTTCTTTTCAAACATCACAACAATCAGTAAAGGGTAGCCTGTGCTACTGAGGAGTCTATGAAATTGTGTACATTTTTCTTTAAACATCTTACTATTTATTTACTTTTATTTTAAAGTTTTTGGTAAAAAAAACTGAATTAATTGCATTAGAAGATATGTATACATAAAACTCTGATTCGTATTTTTGTAAATGTGTCACCACAAGGTTTTAAACATGCCCTAGTTGTAGCTGCGACTACTGAAAGAAAAAGAAAGATGAATGGAAAGGCAATTTCAGGGAAGCAATTAAACGGAAGCGAAAAGTGGCAATACCGGACAACACGCCTGATTGCTGACAGAGAAATGTTGTGATGGCAGAGTCTGAAGGGAAAGGGAAGAACCTACGATGTGGTTGATGGAAGGCCATCATCTGAGGCCACTTCGCACAAGTGGTTCTGTGCGGCCCTGAGGTTCAGCAGACAAAACAGGAGAAAAGCATGAAGGGTTCTGACATCTGTCCCATGGCTCGGGTTCAGCAAAGCTTCCAAACATGCTTCCTCGAGGTGGCATCAAAGAAACACAGAAACTCACTGCACTGTGTAGAAATAATGGATGACAACACAATACACGTTTTGCATAAATGTATTTAAAAATGTCAGCAGCGAGCATGTTAATTTGGGGGCACTTCAGATTATTTGGGGAAATTAACTCATAAAGGACAATGTGACTGAGCTTCAAGCCTTACATACAATGCACATGTTGTACCAGTATAGTGCAAGCTCTAGCTCTAAGACATCAAAACAAGGCAAATAAAAGCTGTCCACACCTTGCCTATTTCATGTATGAGTGTCTGCTAATGGCCACCTATCCATGATCGGCCCAGTAGTAGTGTGTTAAAGTAAAGTTTGTAGACGGGAAGAATATTTGGGTTGGAGAGACCCCAGATAGCAATGTGGATTTAATTGCTTCTCTGCAGAGAAGTTGTGATGTCTTCGGTGGCAGGCCAGGCTCTTGGATGCAGAGGGTAGGAAAAATATGTAGTCTTTGTGTTGTAGGGAAAATATTTGTGCCACTCTGTGAGGATCTGGGTGTACCGAATGATATGATTGTGGGGCCTTATTGTGGAGTACACTTGCCGAGACCTTTCTGGGTCCAGTCAGTATAATTTACTCAACCTTAGTTCAACTCTGGGTAGCTCTGGCTTTGAGCAGTAAGGCTTGGCAAAACAGCTTATTGTGAAGCATTTAACACCACCATACAATAAAATAATAAAATCTCAGACCAATAAAAAGACACAACACTAAGTTATCAAGATAGAGTGTATTTCTATGAGCTTTCAGAGACCTTGATCATTGAAATCCACTGGATGGTTCCAGAGATACAGATTTGAGGACGTTTTATCACTTTTCAATTCAACTGCACACAAGCATTGAAAAACGTAAAATTGTAATACTTTTGAAAAGTTTGGAATCGTTAGTGCAAGTGTTTTGGTCCGGTTTGAGTGACCAAAAACATGGGCGAGGTAGGTGGCAAGATAGGATACTTCAGAGAGTTGGCAAGATAGGATACTTCAGAGAGTTACCTGACAACCAGAGCGTTTTTAAAGAAAGATCCCAACTTTAGACATCAGCCAACATATTAGTCATTGGTCCGGATGCGGAGGGATGCAGGCAAAGAAGCTCAAAAGGATACTCCCGTAGTGGTGCGGTTGATGGAGTTGTCTCAGTGATGGCCACGGAGATGGGAATACCTCGAATTTCTCTATGTTTGCAGTAGTCGGACAGCTAATGCTGGACTACTCTTCGCGTTGCACCGCGGGTGGATGCAAAACCTTTTGAGTACCATTAATCTGACATCTAACTTAAAACAGCACTCTGAGGTCCCTCAGACTCGGGGGCAGGTTTTGGCTATCTTAGAATCTCTATTTCATGTGCCTGGTGACTGGTAGCTGCAAATCTTCTGCGAAGGCTACCACTTTGTCTGTTTTGGCTCGTTCAGCTCTTAGGTTCCAGGAGGTGGTTTCAGGGAATCAGCTCCCTCATCCTTGGAGTCAGGGGCCTTTGAGAAGCTGGGAAATGGACTTTTCCACAGGTCAGGATCAGCAGGCACAATCAATCTTGCTACCCCAAAAGTGCAGCAAGTGCTGTCCTCTCAACAATGTAGCCTCTCGTTGCGCAGTTCAGGGGCAGCATTGCAATCCTTCTTTGGTCCTCTCTTCTTCTCTAGTGAACTAAGAGGTAGGGTGCCAGGGCCGTCATATTTATCCCAGAAATAAGCCTTGAGGGGACCATGCGGTCACTAGCCAATAGGCTACTGACTCCCCTCTCCTATAGTGACAACATTCCTGTGATGTGTGGCACCTGGCTATCCCAGGCTACTTCATTCTTGCCCCTTTAAAGATGGCATGATCGAAGGGATAATGAGGAGCGGAGCAGCCCACCCTAGAGGTGTGGCTACCAGTGGACTACATGCCCTTGGGAAAACCAGTTTGGGCACTGATTTCCCTCTCTTTGCCCTGCCGCCTAATTGTATGCAGGAACAAAAAGCATCCTGCTCAGGGATGTTATTACCAGTAGCCCTTCAAAGACAGCTTCACCTTTAAAGCCTATCTTTTGGGCTAATACATTGAGAGGCCATCCTGGGAGAGGAGGTCACACCCCGCTCTGCGGCAACTGCCTTTGTTCCCACATAGCGAGGTTCACACATCTCCCCGGAGGTCAGAAACCTGTCGGTGTATCATGACCTTTGTGAGGCCACTGTAATAGCTGGAATGCAGAGTAGCAACTTTATAAAAGTTGCTTAACTTTAATAGTGACTTTAAATCTGACCTGGCCATCAGGTCGGACTTAATGTCCCCATTAATTTGATACCTTACTTGACATTGTTATATGGTCCCCTTCAGAAGTTAGGCAGATTGGAATGCCAACCATTCAACCCTGTAATAGCCAATGGGGCTCCTAACCTTCCTCAGCAAAAGGTCAATTTGGAAGTATAGCTGGTAAACCATATTTAAACATCTGTCTCCCTTAAAAATATATAGCTCCCTCCAATAAGACTATATAGGCCTTATCTGAGGGTGACTTACTTGTATTACTTAATGGAAGTTGTCCCTTTGCCAACAGGTGTAATGGCAAAGTCGAGTTAGCAGTATGACACACGGCCCTTTAAGTCTGCAGTGGCAGGCTGTGGTCCATTTTGCTTCTCTTACTCGCAGGATGCGACAAACAGTGCTGCAGCCCGGTGTGCACACTCTGCCTTACATGCCCTGGTTACCATATACTAGACACTTATAAGTAAGTCAGTACTTGCCAACTGGGTGTACCCAATTAAACATAACTTTTGTATAGGGTTAAGCACAGGCCATGAGGTCTGGTTGGGAGGCCTCAGTGCACTCCTGGAGTAAGAAAAAACAGCAGTATCAGTCCAAAAAGTGGGGATGAAAATGCAAAAAGATGCACTTCCTTACATACTCTTGATCCATTCTTCACCTGAGGTGTTTGTTCACAACTTGTTGAGAGCATGAGAGCAGTATTGTAGCAAGGATGCCAGAAGCCTTGCCTCAAGCAAGCAAAATGGTCTATTTCACTGTTGGAGGAGGTAGTAAAATAAAACAATTATCAGGGTTCAATGGGACCCAATGCACAGCACCTGCTGCATCAGTGGTAGCTACGCCCCTGGTTGAGAGGAAGTTAATGGCGGAAGCCTCTCACTCTTTGCTGTGTGCAGGCAGAAGCAACCTGGAAGTTCTGTAACCTGCCATGAAATGACCTACCTTGAGGCTTGATTTAAGGAAAGGAGCTGACTGACCACTAGGAGGTGTGCTGAATGCACCCTTTGATGAGAAAGACATTGCATAGAAAAGTATTCTGAAATGGGTGTAAATTGAACTATTGCAAAGATCAAAAAAAGGAGAAGGGCATGTTTGAGGACTATTGCCTCAGCTAGACCCGGGTCTTTTGAGTTTTCTGCATACTATGACACTCTTCTACTGGTCTTCATTAATTCTTTAACATCTGCTGACAGGTGTGAGGTGCTTAGACTCAGCACTTTTGTGGAATGTCCTTATCTCCACGGGTCTGGTCCAAGCCCTGTCTGTGGGGCACCTGTTTGTATATTTTTCACAAGGCTATATTCCTGGAAAGATAGCAAGGACAAGATTCTAATATATGTGTAGCAGGGTGCCCTTGTTTTGGTCATTTTGTTCATCTCTATGCCCAATTGGGCATCCTTAGTCCATATATGAATGGAGAGCTCGCCCAGCATTAGTTGCTGTTTCAAGCAAAAAGCTTCCACTACTAAAGTACTGACTTGGATCTGGTCAAAGCATCTTATCCCACACTAGTGGGTAGCCCTTGCCAGGCATGAAGAACGCGTTCCTTCATACTGAGGTATACCTCAGGGCAGAAGCTGAAGCCCAAGTCTAGGGACTGTATCATGCACACTGATGGAGCACTCAGTTGGCCAGAGTTTTTGCCTTGCAGAATAGCTTTTCTCTGTGGGCTTCACAAACCCTATCATCAGCTTGGCCACACTCTCTTGACTGGGAGAAGGATTTTGTCAGTGCGGTGTCCCTCTCACCTCACCTAACTCTTTATTTATTTTATGATATTAAAATAAAACTCATAAGAGGCATAAGTAAGCAACACAGCAACCACAGTTTCTCTATCATACATAAGATCAAAGTCCAATAGTAGCCATTCCTGTTTCATATAGGATCTTCAGAAGAAGGGGCGCTCCCAGGGAGATGCACTGATTATGCACCATCTCTGTTTAGTGCAAACTTAGTGAGCCTCCTGATGGCCTATTTGCCCCAGGGCTTCAATCTGAAATATGGTGCAGACACAAAGGCAAAGTGTTCCCTCGTTTCCATGGTGCCATGCACATGTGCAAATTAGGGAACGCTCCCTTGAGATCACATTGGTACACATTTAGCACCACACAAGGGTGTTCCGGTTCTTCTGTAACAAACAGTGTGACCCAGAGGTGCAAGAAGCAGGCAGACTCGCTTGTTGCACCTCCTAGCGACACTGGCCTAGATTTACTAACATTTCTTCCTGTGGTTGCGCCACATTTTTGGCACGGTCATGACGCAAAATGGTAATTGATGATATACAATCCCACACAAATCAGATTTGAATAGCTGTGTGTGGGAATTTTCCCAAACTTTGCTTCAGGGATGCGTTCCATTGCGGGAAGCATAGATTTTCCCATGCAGCCATCCATGGATTTTGATGCAATCCCAGATTTACTAAAGGCAAAAATACTATCCACCGAGACTGATCCTAAGGGGAGATGGGCCCTAGCCAAGATTACCTTCCTTAATAATACCTTTATTTTAGCCGGGTATTATGGCCCTAACATAGACGATCCCACCCCATTACAATCATTATACTCCCAATTATTCTCGGTAAACTTTCCTGTGATCCTAGGCGGAGATTTTAATATAATTTTAAATCCAAATACAGATCGGATACCAAAAGGGAATTTGAACACCTTGCCCAAAATGAGAGAATGGCTGGCAATATATAAAAGAGATCTAAATCTTCTTGATGTATGGGACGAAAAGGGCTCCAAACAAGATAGATTTACGTTTAACAATAAAAAACTGAGAATACAATCAAGAATTGATTATTTCCTAATAGATCATGCACTAGTAGAAAACACTCATAAAATGACCCGCCTTCCCGCCCATCTCTCAGATCACTCGGCTGTCCAAATGACATTAAAAATAAATTATGTTACAACTATACCGAGATGGACTCTAGACCGTACGGTCCTCCAGGATCCCACAATAATCGACCAACTTACACTAGAGACAGAACAGTATTTTCAAGACAATAATGGGAGTGCTTCACCGCAATTGATCTGGGATGCATATAAGGCAGTAATTAGGGGCAAGATTTGTAGCTTGACTATACATAAATCAAGAGAGGCAAAAAAAGAGATCCAGAAAATGGAAGAGAACATAAAAATACTGGACCGCCAGATCTTAATAGACACTTCCTCCCCGAGATGTCAAGAACTAATGAGGGAAAGGCTTAATTGGAAGGAAAAAATATCGACATTATTAGAAGGAAAAATTAGGGAAAGATGGGAATGTAGTAAACTTGCCCATTATGAGTATGGAGAAGGCTGTGGAAAAATGCTTGCGTGGAGGCTCAAAACAGACCAAATTAGAAATAAAATAAACTATATACATCCGACAGACAGCTCTCAAAATGGGTTTGAAGAGAAAGTTATAAAAGAAGAGTTCTCTGCTTTTTTTACTAAACTCTACTCTGAGGATTGCAACCCAAAAATAGAAGAAATAACTAACTTCCTACTAACACAAAATATTCCAGTTTTAACCCCAGAGGAAAAAATAACTTTAAATAGTGAAATAAAATCAGAAGAAGTTGCCCAAGCTATTAAAGAGTTAAAGAGAGGAAAAGCTGCAGGGCCTGATGCCCTCCCAAACGAACTCTATCTAAAGTTAAAAGATACGCTGGTTCCCCATTTAACACTACTAGTCAACAAGATTTTTATAAACAACGTTAAAATTCCGGAGTCATGGAATGACGCCACCATCTACATCATACTGAAACCAAGTAAAAATCCAAAGCAATGCGAATCCTACCGCCCAATATCCATTCTAAATTGCGACTACAAGATTTTTACTCAAATCCTAGCAAAAAGACTAGGGAAAATAGCGGGAACATTAATAAACTTTAATCAAAAAGGCTTCATGGCAGGAAGGCATTTACAGGGCCTTACGCATGAGCTGATTGCAGCAATTGATATTGCTACCGCAGAAAAGATCCCACTATCAATAATTACGATTGATGCTGCTAAAGCACTAGATAGAGTTAATTGGTCTTATCTAAGCGAAGTATTAAAGAAATTTAATCTGGGGGAAAACATCGTAAAAGCTGTAGAAAATATTTATAATTCGCCCAGAGCCAAGATATTAATTAACGGCCACCTAACAAATAATATTCTGATAGGTAGAGGTACACGCCAGGGCTGCCCCCTCTCCCCCCTACTTTTTAATTTCTATATTGAGCCGATCGCAGAACATCTTAGGAATCTCCCTTCAATCTCCCCATTTTCCTACCAAGGGTGGCACAAGAAAGTCGCGTTATATGCAGACGATCTCAGGATCTTTACCTCAGACCTAGAAGAGGCTCTTAAAACAACAGAAGAGACCTTGATAAGCTTTGGGAGGATATCTGGTTATCAGATAAATCAAACAAAAACTGAAACCGTAAGCTGGAATGAAAACTTTGTATCCCCCTTTAGTAAAGATAAAATAAGATATCTGGGTATTGATCTGGTAAAGGAGATTGATAAAATTACCCAAATAAATTTACATAGGGTAGAGGTTGAAGTAAAAAAATTATTGAAAGTCTGGAAAGCTCTGCCCTTAACATTCCTGGGGAAATCGAACATCATAAAAATGGCAATCCTACCAAAATTTACCTTCATTTTCAACGCTATCCCTCTCGAGTTCAATAGAGATAAGATAAAAAAGATCCAGGGAGACTTATCCAGTTTCATATGGTCATCTAAAAAACCAAGAATTGCATGGCGTAAATTAAGAAGATCTAAAGAGCAGGGAGGAATAGCAAGCCCAGATTTATTAGAATACTGCAGGGCCTTCCAATTCAAAAGTAGTAGGGTGCTGCTGGGTCCATATGTAAATTACCCACTATTCTTACGTGTTTTAACAAGCAATACCAGCCACTTTCTATACAAATTTGGGCATCCAAAGTTCTTTAAAAAAATTAAACTAAAGGTCCTGAAATCTGCCGTTAGAATATGGTACTGTATCAGATCTACATTGGATATCCCCTTCTATAGTGATAAGGCCCCGATCTGGGATTCTCAGAACACACCAGACTGCCTTAAGGATAGCTTAGCAACATCGCTAAGATCAGCAGGAATAAAGGAATGGGGTCAACTTCTGTTTCAAAACAAACTGCTTGATTGGGATATATTGTCTCATCATACGAACTCCACTCTTTCGAAATTCAAATACTACCAACTACTGAGTTGGAGTAAGTCTCTTAAAGAAATTAGAAAAGGTAATTCCACCCTGGAGATAAAGATGCAGACGGATAAACCATTTCGGAAAGAAACTTCCTTCTGGTACTGGGCCTTAATCTCGGCTGGGGAGGAAGATTTTCGAATTCCAGAAGGTATCTGGGGAAAAGATCTGCCGACGCTGGATATAAGTAACATATGGCAAGTATCTATGAGCATGTGCTGGTCAATTGTAACTTCTGCTGCTCTTAAAAGAAACCATTTGCTCACTGTACACAGAGCCTACTGGACACCGAAAAAATTATCCAAACTTAACGGGGCCACAGTGAAGAATTGTCCAAAGTGCGATTTACAGCTGGCTGACGATCTACACATGTTTTTGCGTTGTCCCAGCCTGGATGCCTTTTGGAAGGAAGTGGGTACTACCTTAGAGGGGGTATTTGGAAGACAACTCTCTGTAAGTATGGACCTAGTTATTTTTGGGATCTCAAGAACAAATGTAGAAAGGCCTCTTACTAAAACTCAAGAGAATTTACTTTTCATTTTGATTCTTTTGGCAAGGAGGGAGATTTGTGTAAAATGGATAACTCCGGTTCCCCCTACTCAGAATGAATGGTTGGCTTCAATCTTGAAAGTGTTTAATTTAGATAAAAATAAGAAGTATGCCTCTAAAAAATATAGATTCTGGGACTTGTGGGAAGATTACCATAAGAGGTGAATTAAAGGGTGTGGTTTATATAACATGTGTATACAATATGAAGCTAACATTCCTGGTTTCCCTAACGCCTCCTCTGTTCACTGTCCAATGATTAAGCTATCGCAACAATGATGAGAAAGGCATGTAAGAGTAGCAAAAATGGCTAGCTCAACCTACTACGTATAACCAAGCCTTCTCCCTATAAGTATGTGGACGTAAGGGGTTTCCTTTTTCAAGGGCGCCACGAAGTTGAGAAAGGTCCCTGAAAACTCCTGACTTTTAACTGTTGCGTAATGAGGACAAAAAAAAAGAAAAAAAAAAAAAAACACCCCCCAGTTAGTAGCAGCTGACATTCCAGCGCTCCTTGTCTGTCACGATCTCAATCAGGCAACGGACTCACAACCTATGGGCCTTGAACAAGATCTCAACACCCAACGAAAATTGGAAAAAATCAACATTGCAAAGAAAGGGGTGGGCACAACCCCCTTCAAAGGCAAATCTGACTTTATACCGCTTATGACCAGAGATGCGGTGGATGTTTTTCAAGACTGTATCATCACAGAAATAAAAGACCTATACAGGAAAACCAATACTCGGAAGAGACACATTTTCAACCAAAAAAGAGCTAATTACTATGAACTGATCAAAAAACTTAATGATAACCCTGATATTGTGGTTAAAACCGCCGACAAAGGCGGCAACCTAGTTATCTGGCCAAAAATAGACTATATCCAGGAGGCACAAAGACAGCTACAGGACAATGCATGCTATGTGAAATCCAACTTAAAAGATTACAAAAAGGCCAATGAAAATTTGAAAAAATTGTTACTTAAATGGCGCAGGGAAGACCTCATTTCAGGTGACGAATTCAAATTTATGCTCAATGAATTTCCTGTCTTACCGGTTTTCTATGTAATACCAAAAGTCCATAAAGGAATATTACCAATACCTGGCAGGCCAATTATCTCCGCTATCAAAAGCAGTGGGGAGAATATCGGGCGTTTTATAGACTTTTTCCTGCAAAATTTGGTAAGTCAACTGCCAAGCTACGTTCGAGATATGAGTGACTTTTTGGGAAAAATAGAGGGCCTGGAATGGCAGGAAGACATGTTACTTACAATTTTGGACGTTGAGCAATTATACACTAGCATTGCCCATGATTGTGGCCTTAATGCAATTGCTCATTTTTGGGGGCAAAGGCCATTGGAATTTCATCAGCACAACAAAATGATTTTGAGCTTAATAGAATGGTGTTTACATAATAATTACTTTTCTTTTGGAAAAGAGGTTTGGAGACAGCTCCGAGGTGTGGCGATGGGGGCCTGCTTCTCCCCCAGCTCCGCGTGTTTACACGTGGGCTGATGGGAGGAGCGGGTTCTATACGTTACACACCAGGTTTGGGTCAGAGAAAAAATTGTTAAATTTTTACGCTATATAGACAACATCTTTATAGTTTGACAAGGAGACGAAAGCTCGTCAATTCATTGATGAAATTAACAACAATACCCTTAACCTAAAATTCACGTCCTATATCAGCGCCAAACAAACTGAATTTTTGGATGTCAGTGTGTATATAGATAAAGACAATAGATTACAAACGACCCTACATAGAAAAGCTACCGCAGGCAACACAACCCTGCATGCGTCTAGTCTCCATCCCATGCACACCATTGATAATATACCACTAGGAGAAATCCTTCTTATCAAAAGAATATGTAGCTCCCAGGAAAATTTTCTTAAATGTGTCAAGGATTTAAGGATACGACTAAAAGCCCGAGGATATTCTGATCAGGTGTTTGATCGTGCTCTGGCTAGAGCCGACAAATGATCTAGGTCCTCCTTATTCCCAGAACCTACTGATAATGAGACAGCTGCAGTAACCTCAATAGTGGCAGTTTCTAATGACTGTCTGAGGTTTATTACTGCATTCAGTAGTCAGGAGAAAAAGATAAGACAAATTATTAACCGCAATTGGCCTACCATTCTGACGGACACAGTGTTAGGAAGCATGTTGCCAAACAAACCACTGGTAACGTTTCGGAAAGCACAGAGTATGGAGACAGTGCTGGGCCAAAGCAGTCCAGAATTAAAGCAAAAAGCTATCTGGCTACAACCGGCATCTGGGTTCCATAAGTGCTCTTCCTGTAGAGCATGCCAATTTGGCATCAATAAAACTCACTTCAGTACCCCATTCAAATCAGAGGATATGCCTATTGTTGGCAACCATACATGTAAAACTGAATATGCTGTGTATGCCCTGACGTGCACCTGCGGCCTTAATTATATAGGCAGTACTAAGTAGCAGGTGCACGTCAGGATCTTGCAGCATATCAGGGCCATTCTGCACTGTGACCATTCTTACCCGGTGGCTCATCATTTTCAGATTACACATAATAAAGACATTAATTGTCTATCTTATTATGTTGTAGCCTCAGTCCCCACACCTAGACGCGGTGGCAATCGAGAGCTTAAACTGAGGCAACTAGAATCTCGTTTTATCCTTGAATATGACAGCAAGTGGCCTAATGGGCTGTATAATACTGAGGATTTACGTAACTTTCTCTGAAACTAAGCTTTATGCTTTAACCATTTTATTTCCTTAGGTAGTCAGGTTCCCTGTTACCTAGAGATGATCTCTTCTTTAATGAACTGTATGTCTTGAATTTCTCCAATTACATCTGTTTGCTAACACTTTGTTTTCCGTGGCTAGTCAAGTTCCTTGTTAGCCACGGTAACATTAGTTAACCACTGTCCACCTCCTTGTACATTTTTCATATTTATCACTATTTAGGATTTTAGCACTTTTTTTATATATGGGTGGTTTTATCACTTTTTTAACATGATAATATTTTTATACCTGTATAAAATGTTTTAAATAATGCTTTTTATAATGACAAAATTGTGAGTGTATCCAAATTGTCGGATTAAGCATTTCTGCATTTTTTACACAGGTCACTTTATCATGTATTTGCAATATTTTATATTGTTATTCCCTATAGCACGCGTGATTGCACTTTATCTACAGTTAGACACTGATCTAGTCCAGCACTGGTATTTGCACTTTATATTTAGCCTGCCTTGAAAACACTTGAATATCCCTACTATAGACCCAGACATTTGGCTTTTATGGATTTATCCAGTTATTCGTTTACTAACTTGCATTAAGAGACACTTTACAAATTTTAATTAATGATATTATGATTGTCATGTTAATGAAAATAATTCATTGATATTTGTGTTTAACTTATTTTTGCGTATTTGCACGAATATTAGCTTCAAAACACACAAGATGTTGTTTATGTCTATAGTCATGTGACTGTTCAAAGGGCGGAGCCTATGCTACTCACTGAGCATTATAAAAACCAAAAAGTTGCACTAGTTTGTTGCATGTGAACAAGGGCTCCTGAAGCCCGAAATGCGTATTGCCCTCCTGTTTTACCAGCTGCAATAAAGTAAAGAACCTGTGAATCCAGAGGTCCGTCTCACGCCAGTCTTGAGTGGATCAGTAAGTGGCGGTTGTGGAGTTTTGAATATATATATATATATATATATATATATATATATATATATATATATATATATATATATATATATATATATATATATATATATATATATATATATATGTATATATATATATATATATATATATATATATATATGTATATATATATATATATCTTCACATGCCGGTTCCAGGTTACCCGGCCATTGAGCGCTCGGTGTGGGTGCGTGACCCTAGGGCAGAACCTCGCCGTTATATATTTTACACTTCTCAGCAGTTATACGAAAGAATTTGGGTGCACTCCCTCTGAGTTCCACACTTAGATTTATTACAATCTTTTCAGCATGAAAACAACACGATCTACGCATTTCAGTGCTCCCGGCACCTTGCTCACGATCACTTTCTCAAGTTTTTTCTAAACCATTTAAAGCAACCAACAGTGTTTGATGTTACATCACATCCTGTTTCTCATAGCTAGGCATTGTGGTATTTGTAGTTTTTATAGTTTTTATGTATTTTAAAGTTTGTAAAAAGAGTCTCTAGGTAGAGTTTGTACCATTCATTTAACAAAGAAAATAATAACCCCTTATTCTCATTTTGGAGCTCTTTCCAAAAATTAGATGACAATTGAATTTGAATTAATTTAAATTTGCCATTGTCTCTGGCCAGCTAGAATGTTCTTGTCATTTCCAATCCCTCTGGTGGGATTTGTCATCTGATTTTACAGTGATTGGGGTCCTTTTATTTTTCATATATTTGAATCTTGTCTTGGTTTTGGATTTTGGTTTTGAACTTCACAAGCTCTCGCCTTCTCATATTTCTCATTTGTGTTTCAGAGATGAATATATAACTCCTCCGACTGATTGAGGCCGTGCGGACTTAAAGTTCTGAAATTTAGGATGTGGCGTGACTCCTTTTGTCTTAAGGCTTTTTCTCGATCTCCTCCACGTATATTCTTTGGTATTCATCAAGCAGGGGCCGAGAAAAAAGGAGGGTCCCAAAACGTGTTTTCCCCATGTTAATTTCCATAGGGCGGTCAACCTCACTTTTAGCTCGAACGGCTGAATGGATTTCCGCCAAACTTGGCAAAATTGTAGGGACTGGTAGCCCGATGTGCCTTTGCTATGTCTCAAGATATGTGCTCCAGTGGATTTTGAGTAATTTAGGTTCAAAAAAATATATATATCTGTAAGCGTGCCCCGGTACGCGCACCGGGCCGCAAACCAGGGCGCTACGCAAGTTCGCGAGCGGAAAGCTGATTGGCTCTCGGGTGTCTGTAAACATTCCAAACAGTCCGGTGTGGCCGCCATCTTGTGTCTCGGTAGGATCGAGACACAAGAGGTGGCAAAAACAAAGGGGGAAATGACCAAAAGGGGGCAGGGTAGACCCCCCCTGACCCCCTAGGTTTGATGTGGGGGCCATAAAAGGGCCCGGCGGGGCAAAACATCTTTTTTAAAAAATTTCGATTTGCGCGGGGGGAGCCCCCTGTACGCGCACCGCGGAGCGTACCGGGGAGCGTACCCTGGAGAAAAAAGAATGACAGACTTTTTTAAAAATGTGGGTTTTTTTTATAAATTGGAGGTAGTTCTAAAAAGAACAGTTTTTTTAATTCTTTTTGTTGTTTTATATTTTTTTATTGTTTTTTGAACATTTTTTACTTTTTTTGGCTTTTCTGAACAGTTTTATATTTTTTTTGTTTTTTTTATGGGGAGAAACAAAAAACAGGGAATTATAAACGGCTCAACTGGAGAAAAAAAACAGGAACAAAATTAGGGTTTCTTCAGGCACTTGAGGTTATCAGCAGCAATGTTGATGAGGGTAATACTCTTCTCACCATAAGTAATTGTTTTGCCACAATATATGCAAACGATTTTGTAATCACCAAACTTAGTTTGTATGTTTGGAACCCTCTGACTTGCTTCTGGACCCGATAGAGTGGGTTCTTTGGTTGTTGAGGTGCTGGCAGACGATTGTGGAAGGTTTCTGCACAGTTCTCTCACCTCTGCTGCAGATTAGTTATTGGGGTGCAATCGTTGCATGTGCCGAATCATTGTGTGATTCTCAAATGAATATTTTTTTGCAGGGTTCCCCCTGGATAGTACAGCGCCACAGATGAGACAAGTCACCTTTGCAGCGTTTACCTTCTTTGCACCCCTTGGGATTTCAAAAAACTCCCATATAAAGTGCTCCTTAGGTTTATATGGGGCATTGTCTTCAGGCAGGAAATGCCTTGTCTGCCTTCTCTCCTCCTCCTCCTCTTCTTCTTGACCACCAATGTGATGTTGTGGTGGTCCTTGTGGTGGTGGTGGTGGTGGTGGTGGTGGTGCAGATGCTCCAGCTGCTGCTGCTACTGTAGCAATTTCTCTAACAATAGAAGCAGGTCTTCCTCACTCAAATAACAAAGTGAGAATGAGGAAAAAAGGTGGGGGCTTTCATCATTTGGAAACAAAAAGTGTTCTGAACCAATGAAAAGTGTTATTTTCAGGTCACATGACCTGGCGCGCTTACGCTACGCGCCCCGTAGCGTAAGCGCGTCAGGGTGCGCCCTGGGGCGCTTACGTAGCGCGATCGTATGTGCTCCGGCGCTTCCGGTTGCGCTTACGCCGTGCGTCATAACACGCATCCCGCGGCTACGCGATACGTCACGATTATGTTTTTATTTGCGGCAATAGCGCAAAGGGGGCGCTCACCGGTACGCGAACCGGTGCGTGGCAAAACTACGCTTACCGGTAAGCACATCGGTACACGCCCCGGGAGCGCTCCGGGGCAAAAAAGTAAAAACATAAAAAAATAGTATTACATAAATATACAATATAAAATTCATTATAAAAAATATTACATTTCATACCGAAAGAGATTTGCTATTAAAAAACCTTTGAAATTCACTGAAAAAACCATAGGTTTCACACCAGTTATAGTTAGGAATTAGCATTTAAAAAACCTATTAAATTCACTGAAAAAACCATAGGTTTCACACCAGTTATAGGTAGCTGGAAATTTTACTGACATAAAACCATTGAAATTCCCACGTTATAGTTAGTTGGACTCACTATAACTTGCGCGTGCAATGCACTGCTGATGACGTCACATATTACTCATGATATGGTCAGTGACATCACTCATGACATCACTGATGACACCATCCAGTGAATGTGTGTCTTTCTGAAAAATAAATATTAGTGAGTAATGTTTAAATATTTAAATATATGTATTAGTGTTTCAGTTTGTGTATAAGTGGCTGCATGGGTTGGTGAGTGCTTCTGCTTCTGCAATGGAATAGATCCAGAAGGGGGACATTCTGCAGGAAAATGGGCCACAGAGGACATCTGTCTGCAATGGTACGCCAGTACTCATGTATCAGCCAGGAAATTACATGCTCATGGTAGGCCCTCAGGTGGCCTCTCAATTTATGTGAAACATGCTGGAGAGGTCTCTATTAAAGAGGTTGGAAGACCAACGGACACAGCACAGCGCATTGTGGTTAATGGCCTATGGTACGGTAAATCGAGAAAAGAACTCCTAATCATCAATGTATACCTTAACCACAACGGAGCATCAAAAATGGGAAACACCAAACAGATTATTGCAACCCTAGAGGAAGTGCTCTGTGAATTCTCCCATGTGGACCCGATTATCACTGGGGATTTCAATCCTCACTAATGGAGCCAGCAAAGTGGCTAAGGCTCACCAGCGGAAAGAAAATTCAATCACTTTCCAAGGTCATTCAATCTAATCTCAGTTAAGGTTTGGACTGAGCAACATAGTCCCAATGCTTCAAATCTTCTAACCTTCAATAATCAGACCACAATTCATTATATCTTCATAAGAAAAAGTATAAGGAATAGAATTCTGGATTTTTAGATTCATCAACATGATACAAGTGACCATGCAATGCTTATCACAGAATTTAATCTCCAATGTGACTGCCATGAGGAATTGGTGCCCATAAGCAGCACATGGGGGTGGGAGGTGTAGAAATTAGTGAAGAGGATTGGATAGAATGGTCTTAAATTGGGAGTCTTGAAGGCCGGCATTAGTACGAAAGGAACATAGTAGGCTTCCCTCCCCTACCATCCAGAGGAGGAACACCTGGATCGAAGCATTGCGGGCAGCCCTACTGAAAGGGGCAAGGAATACAACCCCCAAATCAGTGGGCAACAAGAACGAACCAGGAAATACAACAAAAAGTTGAAGAACAGCACCCGCACCCTCAGCAGGCCAGACGGGCATATGGGAAAAACGGTACTCCGGGGGCAGAGAGAGCTCATAAAGATGCACAGCGGAACCACAAATACTTAATATGGAATGACAAATGCCAGATTCTGGAGAGGGATTGTATCAAACTATTTTGGTTATGCAAACCAAATAAAAAGAAGCAATTCTGGGAGTATATAGCCAAGATGGAACGTACCACAAGGGATAGGCGGAATGCAGTCACAGCAGAAGCCTGGCTGGCCCATACAACAGAAATATATACAAGGAAACCAGGTGGCCAAAATGTCAGCTCCTTCTCCGAATCAGATGGAGCCGAAGTGGAAAAATATGACCAGACAGACGAGAGGGAAGAAACCCAGGAGCCAAAAAAAGTTATAAAGGTTTTAAAAAGGATAAAAAGAAATGGAGCCCCTGGTCCAAATGGCCTACCGGAGTGACTGTTTAAACAGGATCCTAAGGAGTGGGCTGATTTGCTATCACCTTTGTACAGGGAATGCAGAGACCTGGGAGACATGCCGGATGCCGGGTGCGGCTCGCTATTACAATCAATACATAAGAAGGGAGCTAAAACCAATCCAAAAAACTATAGACTCATTGCCTTGTTAGATATCAAAGGCAAAGCATATGCCAGTATTTTGCTACTGGAATTAACCGTCTGGAGAGAGGACAATGAAATACTACCTTTTTACCAGACCTGTTTCCGAAAAGGCTGCTCCACTATAGACAATATTATGTCTCTTTGATGACTGGCACAACAGGCAAACTTCAGTAAAAACCTGCCAGTATTCGCATACTTTATAGACTACTCGTCTGCCTTTGACGGGGTGAATCAAAATAAAGTATGGCTTAAACTGTCCCGCTGGAAGATTCCCGGTAAACAATGAAGGGAATTATGTCACTGTATACCAATACTTGGGTGAGAATCAAACTGGCGGGGGATACTGTCACACACAAGTTGCCAACTGACCGAGGCCTAAGGCAGGTCTGTGTTCTGGCACCTACACTTTTCAACCTTTACAGGGAAGACCTAGGGAAAGATATACATGAAGCAGGTCTGGCAATCCCAAAAATCAGACAGCAACGATTAAACATGCTTCAGTATGCTGACGATCTGGTGATCCTCGACCACACCAGATTAGGTTTGCAAAAAGGGTTTGAATGCATTAAACAGCTACAACCAGGAAAATTAACTTGTGGCCAACGCCAGCAAAACGAAAGTTGTGGTGTTTGGTAAATATCTGGAGAAAACAGGCTTAAAATGGAGACTGGGCAACAGCAGAATAGCCACAGAAAGAGCGTATTAATATCTAGGAGCGCGGCTGAACGACAAAGGCAAGGCAACCTTGCACCAGGCCAAGACGCAAGCCAAAATACAAACCACCGTCTATGCTCTGTGTAAACTTCAAGGCAAATTACACAGCCCCACTACGAAACTCATCATGAGAGTGACAAAATCTAAACTTGTGGTTGCTGGGTAGGCATCATAGGCCTTCCCAGGAAAGATGATAGAAAAAGCCCAGTGCCAGTGTTACAAAAGCATCTTTAGGCTCCCCAAGTACACACAAATGCCCTGATTCGGCTGGAGTTTGGCGTGGTACAACACAAATATGAATGCAGAAGCACACTGATCAAATGTGGGTTTAAGACGACAAAAGCTCAGAGAGGTTCCCTTAAGCAGGTATTGAGAACTACATTTGAGGGAGTATCAAATCCATGGCGGAAATATTGTCTGAAGACAGTGGCAGAGTTGGACTTATCCACAGCAGCCTGGTCCCAAGAAGCACTACATTGCCCGCAATAAAGAGGGCGCTAAATAACCACACCACCCAGATCTCAAGGAGTGAAGACATAGCAAGTCTGAAGGCAATGAGAGGGCTGTCCGGCTTAACTACAGCATACAAGTTGCATAGAATCCAGCCCTATATGAACAATCCTTTGGGAAGGAAATGCCTGAAAGAAATTCAATGGGCGTTCCTACTTCCCCTGCCAATAAAAGATTTGAACCCGGGCTGGAAATCACTGAGCAATATAGTCAGTTGCAGGTTGTGCAATTACACGGCAGAATCGTTGCTACACCTACTATGCTGCTGCCCCGCTTTACTACAACATCGACCTATACTTTTGATACCAATTTTCCTAAGGCACTGGACCAGAAAATGCGGTGAAGCGGTGGCAATGCTTCAGTCCAGCACCAAGCCCTCGTACCTGGCCAAATTCGGCAAATTTATAAATACGACACAAAGGGCCCTAATTGAAAACAGAACAGAGAAAAGCGTGTGGTTGTAATTGTCGAGTATCTGGTAGCAACAGAAGGAGCCGAACAGTGAAGAGCCCGGTCCAAGAGAGAACTGCATGGCACTCATAAGTCCCGCAATGAATTAAGTGGCAATCTCCCATGAACCTACAGAGAACAGGGACCTCTTTAAATATGTAATTTTAAAACTAATGAATTTTAGAATAAGGCTACATTTTAGAAATGGTCTGTCACTACTGACCAAAGGACATCTCTAATCTTTTATATATGTTTTATGTATTATAAGGGGGCGAGATTCGTATTTTAGTCCAATTTTGTTTTTTGATAATGTACTGTAACTTTGCAATGATTTTAAGTAATTATACAAATAAAAAAATTCATTAATCATTCATTCATTCACTGGTCAAGTATGTAGAAAGGCTGCCCCTGCCAGGAGCACCATGGGATATAATCCTAGTTATTTTTTTTTTATAAGGACATTGCTGTCGGACTATTGTCAATTGACTCCTGCACTATCGGGGGAGAATTCAGGTGGCTGACTATAATTTCCTAAAAAAACTGCTGGGGGTTCCCAAAGGTGCTGCTAATTTAATAGTACATGAAGAGACTGGATGGAACGTACCACAAGGGATAGGCGGAATGCAGTCACAGCAGAAGCCTGGCTGGCCCATACAACAGAAATATATACAAGGAAACTAGGTGGCCAAAATGTCAGCTCCTTCTCCGAATCAGATGGAGCCGAAGTGGAAAAATATGACCAGACAGACGAGAGGGAAGAAACCCAGGAGCCAAAAAAAGTTATAAAGGTTTTAAAAAGGATAAAAAGAAATGGAGCCCCTGGTCCAAATGGCCTACCGGAGTGACTGTTTAAACAGGATCCTAAGGAGTGGGCTGATTTGCTATCACCTTTGTACAGGGAGTGGTTGTAATTGTCGAGTATCTGGTAGCAACAGAAGGAGCCGAACAGTGAAGAGCCCGGTCCAAGAGATAACTGCATGGCACTCATAAGTCCCGCAATGAATTAAGTGGCAATCTCCCATGAACCTACAGAGAACAGGGACCTCTTTAAATATGTAATTTTAAAACTAATGAATTTTAGAATAAGGCTACATTTTAGAAATGGTCTGTCACTACTGACCAAAGGACATCTCTAATCTTTTATATATGTTTTATGTATTATAAGGGGGCGAGATTCGTATTTTAGTCCAATTTTGTTTTTTGATAATGTACTGTAACTTTGCAATGATTCTAAGTAATTATACAAATAAAAAAATTCATTAATCATTCATTCATTCACTGGTCAAGTATGTAGAAAGGCTGCCCCTGCCAGGAGCACCATGGGATATAATCCTAGTTATTTTTTTTTTATAAGGACATTGTTGTCGGACTATTGTCAATTGACTCATGTACTATCGGGGGAGAATTCAGGTGGCTGACTATAATTTCCTAAAAAAACTGCTGGGGGTTCCCAAAGGTGCTGCTAATTTAATTGTACATGAAGAGACTGGGACTGCATTGATTTCTGTTATTCTGGCTATACGTCCATTGATCTTTTGGCTCAACTGTTGGCTGAATAAAGACTTAAGCCTTAATCATGAGATATTGAAGGAAGCTTTGAGTCTGGACCATATGCTTGATATCCCATGGCTTAAATACATAAAGGGTGGTTTTGGTGACCTGGGGCGCCCAGACTTGTTTTTAAGACCTGATTTTATAACTGCAAAAGATATGGTGTTTGTAAAGGAATCATTTATCATGCTCAAAAAAGCAAGCAGAGATGGGGTAGAATTTTCATAAACTAGCGTGTGGAAATTCATGATGCTAAAGACTATTCCGGGCACTGAGCCTTATCTCTTAATGCCTCTGTCAAACTATGAGCGGTTCTTATTGACCAGGTTTAGAATGGATTATTTCCATTTTTTACTTGCTGTTCCTCTGGGGCGACACAGAGGACAAGTGCTAGCACCCTGTGGCTGCGACGGGGAGCCTCCACAGGACTTGCTGCACTTTATGTTCTTTTGTAACTTTTATGATGTTACCAGGAGGTTCTTTTTAAAATCACTTTTTAAAAAACTCAATTTTTCCAAAGTGCGCCCGCCCTTTATTTTCTACAAATGTTAAAACCTGAATGCATCCCTTTTGTGTTTTTTTTTTTTAATGCTCATTGAAATATAGAAAATGTATGAAAAATTAACTTTTAAATGCCGCCTGTTTTTTCTTTCTATGTAATACAGTGCTGTGGCCATCGGGTCTTTTTAACCGGTCAATTAATTCATCTGTAATGCTGGTATCTTCTTTTATTAATTGGATAGTCCATCCACATTGTAATAATAACACTGTGTCTTTTAATAATTTTTATATACGGCAGTTAAATATTTTAATATGTATACAATGGGATTGTCGCTTAGAATGTCTAGGATGTAGAATCGCCCTGTGTCTTTTTATGAGATCTGTAATCTTTTATAGTTTTCTATTTTTTAAACCGAATAAAGATTTTGATTGATTGATTGATTGACTCCTGCACTATTCTTTTTGTGAACTCCTCCATTACCATCAGATATAGACCCCCAGGAAGGCAAGATTCAGTGTTACACCCTACATGCAGCATGGTTGATTTGAGAGGGCAAAGATGACTCTGGGTAAAGGGTTTGAAGTCCCCAGACAACAACCTAGGGTCTCCTGTGTCATCCCCAAATGCACACCAGTTAGTAGTCTCTATCCATCCAGGGTTGGCCACAAATTCTGAGGCTCATTGCGAGCCAACTATTGTGGGCACAAAGAGGGGTAGGGCTCCCATTTATCCAGATAGGGGGGAACCCACGGATCGCCCTAGCAAACCCAGTCACCCCAGAGTTTGTGATCATCATTTAAGGTTCCTTGTCTGGAATGTGGCAGGGATTTCCAATCTACTAGCTGATCGAGAATGGTGTACCTTTGTGGATTCCTATGATGTGATTTTATTTCAAGAAACCTGGAGTCTGTGTACTCCTCACAGAAGCAGGTTTTCTGAGTATGGAATAAATGCTACTAGGAAAAAGTTGGGTTGACCCTCAGGTGGTCCAGCAGTCTGGGTCAAAACTACACCAGGGTCAAAAGTTAAGCTGTTCCACGTTGATTCCCTCGATATATTAGCGTTGACACTTAACAGTGGCTGGAAACCTAGGGGCATATTATCAACAACTAGCAATATTTATCGCTAAATAAGCTGAGCGACATTTTTTTTATTGCTGCGCATCGCCGGATTTTATCACAGAGATAACGTGCTATTCGCAACGTTTATCTCCAAAGCAATAAAATATCCGGCGGTAGCGGCGAAATGGGTGAATATCGCTGGAAATCCAGCGATATTCAGGCATTATCGCTAATAGGGACTAAGTTAGCCTGAATATCTACCTCCCATTGGATATACAGGCTAAGAACTGGTCTGAGCAGGCGTTAATCTTCAGCAATATTTGCACTTAGCGCGAATTCTTTTGTCGCTACTCCTGCATTGATAATAGGCGATAGCAATGTTAGCGACTGCTTTCAGTCGCTAACAGGTTGGGTACTCCCACTTTGCATGTCATTAGCGATAAAAATCGCTGACATGAAAAGCGGGCCCCAAACCGCTCGCTATCACCTAAAAGCTGTAGCTAACTGATGTTAGCGACAGCTTGCTAATAGGGCAATGAAATTATCGCCGCTTTGCGGGCAAAAACGGCAGCAAAAGCGGCGATAATTTCATTTTGCCTGCCTTGGTAATATGCCCCCTAGTATTTTTAATGTATATAAAAGAGTTTTACGGGTATTGAGGAAACAAACACGATTTACATCCTAGACGATGCCTTGTCCAAACACTCTGATAGCGTTCTTGTGTTAGTAATGGGTGATTTTAACTCGCCCTCACTCTGTTAGATTTTACTGAGGAGTGGGACAGTGAGTGGCAAATTCCATAGTTGGATCTTCCTACGGTCAGGTGGACGAAGAGAGGAGCCCAGGTGTTGGCTCTTACTCTGCAGCATGATCTGTGAGCTACAAACAGGAGAACGAACTCTGACCCTAAAGGAGATTTGACAGTTAAAAGACCTGGCCATGCTAGCAGAATCGATTACTGTTTGGTTGCCCTTAAACTTTGGCCCCTAGTCCATGATATGACAGGGGCCAAAAGAATAGATAGTGACCATAATGCCCTTGTCCTTTCCCTTATCAAGCCGGGTACTGATGAACCTGACATCACGGTTAGACCCGGTTTGGGTGCCCTACCCATCACGAATAACCAGAGACAAATTAGATAGGACTGGGTGGAGGAACATCCTGGGGTTCTTGACGCAGCCAAAGGCAAAGTCCGCCAGGAGCTGAAGGGACTGGCCAAATACCCCATAAACGTTGTAGTGACGATTCTGGGCACCCGCAACGAGTCACTCTATAATGAGATTAGGGATATACTGAGTAAACCGTGTAAGGTGCTAAAGAAGGAGATATACATCACACATAAGAGATGTGACTCCCAGGTTGCTTGGTTCAACCAAAACTCGAGGGAAGCAAAGGGAGCGCTTGTACATGCAGTAAAATCGAAATCAAGTCCAGATGAAGCGGTATGTAGGGTCAAGTGCAGGCAGGTAATGACGACAACAAAAAAGAATTGGGAAGGTTCATCGTGGTCCTCCCTACAGAGGGTGCTGACAACCAAAGACCCTATGACTTTCTGGTGCAAAGCAGCGCATTGGCTTAAGGGTAGAAAGTCAGCTCTGGAGTTAACTGTCCAGCCTGAGGAGTGGGTATCTTACTATGAGTCCATTTACGAATTAGGCATTACAGTAATGGAAGCAGCCAGTGATAGGTGGGGGGAAGTTCCAACTGGAGTGGGTGAAGCTATAGTTTTTTCTATTGAAGAAACTCAAGCAGCGATTCACTAGTGTGTTCCAGCCCATGTCCCTGGCCCCGATAAAATTCCAAATGACTTGTATAGAGAGGATATTATCCTCTGGGGCTCCTATATTAATTTGCTTACCAACTCCATGACATCTGGTGCTACAATCCCCCCTTCATGGAAATTAGCAGAAATAATTCCCATCTACAAAAAGGGGGATAGAGCTAAGCGAGCTAGTTATAGGCCAACAAGCCTCATTGACTCCTTGCAGAAAATATTTTGCAAACAGATCCTGGCCAGGATCCAGGATTCAGGATTGGATCCCAGAGTCCCGGATCTTGAGTGATTATCAAGCGGGTTTTCGTGCAAAAACCAGCACCTTGGATCAGGCCTTCTGTCTTCTTTGCATTTATTAGAAGGAAGTTGCTATTAAGGGAGGGAAGCTCTATGTGGCTTTTGTTGATTTACGTTCTGGGTTTGATTTAGTTCCTAGAGCCAGTTTATGAAAAGTTTTAAAATAGATGGGTATACCAGGAAATGTGTTAAATCTGACTGCATTCATCAAACATAGCTCAAGTTAGGTGGGGGGGAGAACAATCAAGTCACAGAGAATTTCCCAATTCAACGTGGAGTGAGACAGGGATGTATGTTAGAACCCACACATTTTTTACGCTTTTTACCAATGGGGTGGTTGACTTTTTAGATCGTGATGGGAGTGATGCTCCAAAATTCGGCATAAGAAGAGCACCTGCTCTTCTCTTCGCTGATGACACACTTTTAATTTTAGACAAAAAGACATAACCCTGTTGTAAAAGTTTTTTCCAGAAGGGCCTATTTACAACTGTTTAAATTCTGACTGCAGGCCAATACACACAGTCTACTTCTCACAGGCTCAATCTCATAGAACCGGGGATTGCAGATAATCTAACAATGTTATGGGTATCACAATATACTACAAAGCACATATAAGAATTTTTTTTAAATTAAAAATAATTACTATTCACATAAAATCATATAAGTGCCTCCCTAGGGGTTACAGTCTAAAACATGTTATACTAATGTCTCTTATTAGAGACAGGCATTAAAAACAGTCTGTGTATTGGCCTGCAGTCAGAATTTATACTGTGGTAAATCGGCCCTTCTGGAAAGAATTTTTACAACAGGGTTATGTCCTTTTGTCTGCTTGTATACCCCCTCCCTGTATACAATATATGGGTACCTTCCTTCTTTTTGACACTCTTAATTTCCAAATACCCGCATGGTCTCCAACAACTTCTGAATGATTTCATGCATTTCGACGATGAGCTGGGCCTGGTATTAAATGAGGCCAATACAAAATGTATGATTTTTCTCAAGATGTACTGCTAAACCATCTAAAAAATGTGTGTTTGGAGGAAGCAGGCATTTGAAGCAAGTAGATAGTTTTGATTATCTGAGTATTCGTCTGACCCCAAATATGCACTGGGCTCATATATTCAATTCATAGACATACACTGCCTAGGCAAGTGGCCCCAGCCTTGGAAATCTACAATAGTAAAGTCCTTGGGGGGGGGGCTCTTTACGGAGCAGAACTCTGGGGCACTGGTAACACAAATTGTTTGTCTTGCATAGAAAATCGCTTTCTGAGATCTCTTCTAGACCTACTCCTCAGTACCCATCTGACTCCTCTTTATTTGGATTTTGCTCATAGACAGCTGGCCTATAAGGTAGACTATAAATTACTCATGTTCTGGTATTGGTTATGGACTGTTGAAGAGCTCACCCCCTACCGTGAGGTGAGGTCCAGTCTTTTGAAACTCCCCCAGGTAACCTCGATTCCATCATTTAGCTCATTGAGGGACCTTTTACGGAGGCTTGGGATAGAGGAGTTTTGGTCCAATCCGGAAAGTTTGGCTTCTATTACGAGGGCCAGGATTAAAGGGATTTTCTGGGAAACAACAGCTGAGAAGTTGTTAAAACCAGAGGGTAGTCTGACCCAGGAGTTTTTTGAATTTCAAATGTGTTCCCCACTATGAGGACACTATTGATGAAATGGTTCTCCCTCTGGCTCGCAAATGTTTTTTTTACAGTTTTGTTATAAGACTTTCCCAACAAAATTGTTTTGTATGAAGTGGCATTGTAATGTTTTAAGGATGATCTCTGTCCCTCGTGCAAAGCCAGCCCAGAATCCATTGTGCATTTACTATTATTTTTTCCACATTGCATATCTCTAAGGAAAAAGTGGATAATTCGGATATGCTTATTGGTTGGTCCCGGCCCTACCTAGAAGTATTGAGAATTTTGTATACATATACAAGTAGGGAAATAGTTTTTGGCCTTGCCAAACATTGGTATAAACTTTGGATCAAGCGCTCCAAATGTATTGTATGAAGTACTATATTTTTTACTTGGTTTCACTCCTTCTGTCTTTTTAAAGCTTTCATGGTATTTATGTCTTCTTAAAACAACATTTAAAAAAAAATGTTTTTACATTCTGTTTTTAATTTCTCTTGTGCTATGTACTTTTTAAGATCTCTGTGATCGAAATAAAGTTATATATGATTATGATGAAAATATATATATTCACAGAAAAAACAAAGGTTATAGGAACGTTATAGTTGGGTTGACAGTTTTCCCACAAAAAAACATAGATATTCAACAGCTATAGTTATACTTATCTCAAGAAACAATAACTCATGCCTTTAGGCAACTATAACTTGCGCCCTTGCCCTGCACTGCTTATTATCCCACATCAGTTATGACATCTTCTATGACATCATTGATGATATCGTTGTAACATTTCCAATACATTTATTGAAGAGTAAACTGTGTATGGCGGGGGCTTGAGTTATAGTAACCTTATGGCACAAGTTATAGTTTTTGGAGCTAAGCGTAACTATAACTGTTGAATTTCTATGGTTTTGTGTGTATAAAATCTAAGTCTAACTATGACGTCCCTATTTCTTTTAGTATATATATAAGTATATACATGGTAGGTAGGTATAGTTAGGACCTAGTTTCCACAGGAAAAGTGTGTTTTGGACTTGCCTATAACTTTGGTGCCGTTTGATGAATCTTCTCAAATTTTCCCAAACTAGTGTTCTCTTTTGTCTAGTTGTGCATGGAAAGTTTCAGAGTGGTCCATCAAGTGGGGGAAGAGAAAAAGGGGTCAAAAAATGTGTTTCCCATGCAATCGCCCATAGAGATTTTGAACACGACTACCGACTGAACTGTTGGACGGAATTACAACAAATTTAGCAAAGATTTAGTTTTTGGTCCAGAGAAAGCCCTTTTTGTGATTTGTGTAAATCTGTTCTGTAGTTTTTGAGATATTAAAGGAAAAACAGCACTGCTGTAATTGGCTGGCCGCATCATGAGTATAAAGTAGACATCGAGGAACAGTCCATGACTGTAAGACTAAACATGAAATATAGTGGAAGGGGGCACCGTAGAGATTCCCTGACCCTTTGGGTGCAATGCAGGAGTCTGTGAGGGAGCCGTTATGGGCAAGAAAATGTCTAGAAACTTTTTTCTGCATATGTGAGGGTTCACAAATCCCCTGTGATACTCAGTGTGCCCCGTGTAACTTTGCGACACTCATGCACCCCCTCAACAGACCCACTCAGACACTTACACACTCGCTCACAGACCCACTCAGATACTTACACACCCATTGAGAGACTTACTCAAACCTGCACCCCCTCACAGACCCACTCAGACACTTACACACTCACTCACAGACCCACTCAGATACTTACACACCCACTGAGAGACCTACTCAAACAAGCACCCACTCACAGACTCACTTACCCACTAACAGACCAATTGAGACACTCATGCACCCACACACAGACCCACTCAGACACTCATGTAGCTACTCACAGACCCACTCATACACTCATGTACCCACTAGACTGACATATCTACTCACAGACTCAATCAGAGGCTCACAAACCTAGTCACAGACTGACTTAGAGACTCATCCACCTACTCATAGACTTGGGCAAGCACTGATGCACCCACTCACAGACCTACTCAGACACTCATGCACCCACACACAGACCCGCTCAGACACTCTCACAACCACTCACTGACCTGCTCAGGCACTCACACACCTATTCAGACACTCACCTACCAACTCACAGACTCCCTCAGAATCTCATGCATCCACTCACACACCCACTCAGGCACTCATGCACCCACTCACAGACTCATGAAGCTCCTCACAAACCCACTCAGACATTCACGCACCTACTCACAGACCGACTCAGACATAGTAACACTCACTCACAGACCCACTCTGGCACTATCACCCCCTCACTGACCACTAAGACACTCACACACCCACTCACTGAACTGCTCAGACACTTATATACCCACTCACAGACACATGCACCTACTCACAGACCGACTTAAAGACTCATGCACCCACTCAAACACTGAAACACCCACTCACAGATCCACTCAGGCACTCTCACACCCACTCAGAGACCCACTCTGAGACCCACTCAGACACTCATACACCTACTCACAGACCTACTCAGAGAATCACATAGCCACTCACAGACCAATTGAGACACTCACATACCCACACACAGATCTACTACAACACTCATATAGCCACTCACAGACCCACTCAGACACTCACACACCCACTCACACACTGACTTAGACACTCATGCACCACCTCACAAACTCGTTCAGACACTCATGCACCCTGTCACAGACTTACTCAGACACTCATATGTCCACTCGCAGACCCACTCAGACACTCTCACAATCGCTCACTGACCCCCTCAGACACAGACACACCCACTCAAAGACCTGGTCAAACAATCACCCACCCACTCACAGAATCCCTCAGTGACTCATCTACCCACCCACTCACACACACACTCAGGCACTCATGCACCCATTTACAGACCCACCCAGACACTGTAACACCCACTCATAGACCCACTCCAATACTGTCACACCTTCTCACTGGCCCACTCAGACACTTACACACCCACTCGCTGATCTGCTCAGACACATATTCACCCACTCATAGATACATTCAGACACTCTCACACCCAGTCATAGACCCCCTCAGACACTCATACACCCACTCACAGACTCATGCACCCACTCCCACTCCCACTCCCACTCATATACTCACACCCCCACTCACAGACCTTCCTCAGACAATCATACACCCACTCACAGACCCATTCAGAAACACACACTCACTTAAGACACTAATATACTCACTGGCATACCCACTCAGACACTCACACCCATTTACAGACTCACTCAGACACTCTCACACCCTGTCACAAAACCACTAAGTCACTCTTGCAGCCACTCAAGATCCACTCAGACACTCACATACCCTCTCACAGACCCACCCAAACACACACACTGTCTCACAGACCCAGACAGGCCCTAATGCACCCACTCACAGACCGATTGACACATACACACCTACTCACAGACCCACAGAGACACTCTCCCACCCACTCCCAGACCCACTCAGACACTCTCATACCCACTCCCAGACCCACTCAGACGCTCTTGCAGCCACCCACAGACCCATTAATTAATTAATTAATTAATTAATTGTGTGCTTATATAGCGCTGGAATCACTCCCGAAGGGGTACCTCCGCGCTTCGACCGCTGCGAAACCCTTCCTGGCTTCCCTGAGAGATGGTCCCTTAATGGGTATCTCCAGGGTGAGACCAGGCATCCCCAGCGGTCTGGTGGGGCCGTTAGTGAAGATGAGGCAAGCTAGTGCCCAGAGTTGCCGAGTGTGATCGCTGATCAGAGTGGGCACCGAGGCGAGAGAATTATCGAGTCCGCTGACCCTGGTCCAGAAACCTGCCGCGTCGGGAATCGAACCCTGGTCCCGGGCCGTCCTCTGCTCTCGGGTCTGCCGCCTCTAACCAGTGAGGCACACTACTTCACACACACATGCAGACACACATGCACCCACTTACAGACGCACTTAGACAGACGCACTTAGACAGACATGCACCCACTCTCAGATCAACAAAGACACTCATGCACCCACTCACAGGCCCATTGACACACTCACATATACATGCACACCCACAGAATCCCGGAGACACCCTCACACCAACTCACATAAAAACTCAGTCACTTATGCGGCCAGTCAGAGACCCACTCTGACACACACACATCCATTCTCAGATGCACTCAGACACTTACACATCTACTCACATGGAGTAGCACACAGGAGAAAGCTGGTGCTGAATGAGAAAGGTTTCAAAATGAAATCAGTTAAAATGGATGACAGAACCTGTTTTATAAATATAACATATTTGATTGGATGGTGTAAATAGTACCTAAAATTAGAGGATCAGTGTCTAAATATCGAGGGTCAGAAAATCGACTGGCCACAATATAAAGGCCAAAAGATAGAGGGACAGAATATCTAGTTCCAATCTACAAACAGGTAAGGACTAAAATATTGAGTACAAAATATTGTAGTTAAAAATATAGGTAACTAAAATATTGAATTTTTAAAATGTTTTAAAACTAATATAAAAGTAATTAAATAATAAGCACAATTAAGTAAAACATGGTAAAATAATGTAAAAAAGCTGAAAGTGTAGAAATAATAAATGTAATGTAAAAAACATTTTAATTGTTTACTTATATATATGTTAACTTAATATTAAAAAAATTCATATTCTTAATTATAAAATAATTAAAAGATTATTAAAAATATAATTAAATATATATTTAAATAAACGTATTATATACATTTAAAAATAAATAATATACAATAATTTAGATAATCATATTAATTTTTTTAATTTCAATTAATATTTTACACTACATTAAATGTAACAATAATAAACACATTGCATAGCGGAGGGAATACAATTAGAATTCTCACTCCAACAAGTGCAAAAGTAGGGAATGTGTTGGATAGCAGGTGGGTATAAATTACCATTCCCACTCCAGTGAGTGGAACAGTAGGGAAAGTGTTGGATAGTGGGAGTGTAAAAATTACTATTCCCACTCCAGTTATTGGAACAGTAGGGAAAGTGTTGGATAGCAGGAGTGTAAAAATTACTAATCCCACTCCTGGGAGTGGGACAGTAGGGAAAATGTTGGATAGCGGATGGTAAAAATTACTATTCCAACTCCAGTGAGTGGAACAGTAGGGAAAGTGTTGGGTAGCGTAGGGGAATAATTTAGTAGACTCACTTCTACAATATAATTAAAATTAATTAACACATTAATTAATAAAATGTTATTTACCTCCCACTATTTTCCCCTATAAACGTTATCTCCAATAGTGCAAAATATTAATAAATAACATAATTAATTAACAATTAATTAATTAGCTAATGACAATGAACAATCAAATTAATAACCAACATATCTAAATTAATTAACACAATTAACACTATAAAATAACTTTGAATAAATATTATGTAAAAATGCATACAAATTGAATTTATAATAAATGAATTCCCACCCCACTCCCCTATTGACACTCAACACACTGCATTTTTTTAACATAATTAACATTTGAATACATTATGATTAATTCATATTTAATTGATTACCAATTAATCAAAACATTACACAATTTACATATTTATCAATTAATTAAAAACTTTCAATAATCACTTTTTAAATATTTAATAATAAATTAATTAACTTAATTAACAATAGAAATGATAAAACACTAAGGGGTCCATTAGGATGGCGGGCGGTGGCCCCACTGCAGTGCTGGCGGGCGAAAAAATGCCTTTTTCCGCCCTTGAGCAGCGGGAAACACGTCCGCCAAATTAGTATTGCAAAACATAGGTCAAATCCCATCCGCCGCAGAGCGACACGCACCACCATCAAAGTGCGCCTACCACCGTGGCAGTGGGAGCCAATGGAGACTCTCTGCCGTGCGGAATGACGTCCGCCCGCTCCACAAATTAGGATGGCCCAAACAGGCAGACGCACTGCAGCGGTGACACCGCCCAACCAGAGATGGCGGAAACTCGACAGTGGAGCGCAATAGCAGAGACCCGGTCCACACCACCCGGTCACGACCACCATAGACCCAGCTCTACATGTGTATCCGGTGCTGTACCTGCTACAGCACTATCATCTAATGGGCCGCCGTGGACGACGCCGCAGGTACGCAACTACACAAATACAATACACAACACACTGGCTGACACAGGGTCCAAAACCACAAAAGACACCCTGCTGGGGGCAACAACACATCCACAAGGGCACCCACACAGACCCACCTGCCATCAAGTTACCCCACTGCATCCTGGAACCACATCGACCGCGAACTTGTAGCAACATCCCAGTCCCCATCACGTCACTGCAGCGGTCAACAAATACGCACAATGCAGATGGCTGGGCCAGTCCAAGGCATTGGCAGGGCACAGAGACCACAGGGACACACCACCCCCAACCACACATCAACACACCCCATCAAGTAACAGGCCAGGTGCCCATCCTGTGCACCACCATGCACCGCTACAAGCAACAAGCACAGCAACAAGCAAGCACAATACACACCCTGCACCACACAACAAACAACCAGGGAGACAGCCACTGCAGGAGTGGCTGACAAAGAACACCCAACACCAGTGCCACACACACTGAAGGCTGCCAATACTTGCCAGTACATACACACACAAACAAACACACAGCCTGGGTGTAGCCACAAACATAACACACACACAGGGATGCCTGAACAGATGCCTGACCAAAAGCAACAGACAAACACTACAGAAACACACACAGAACCCCACCGGAAACAGACATACCCTGTCAGCCAAACTGTGGAAAGGCAATGGGAGCACAGACACAACAGGAGTTCACAACCCCATCACTCAGGAACAAAACACACACACAGCACACAAGAAGTGCACCTTCACAGAACTACACTGCCACATGAAACCAACCACAGATGCACATGAAATCAAAAATGAACAAACACTACAGGACATCAGGGGATGCACATTAGGCAATGCCAATGCCACATACACACTGTATGTACAACAAGCAGTGTGTGCACACCAAGCAGAACAGTCACACACAGACATGACTGACACAACATCAACACACACAACACAAATCAGCACAGCACAAACACAACAGCAGACCCAGGAAGTGAAGCAATACCACAGCCAACACACATACATCCAACACAACAACAACAGATGCACCACTCTGGGATGCAAGAGCAGAACAGCACACACAGCTGAAGTGCACATGAGCAATCCTCACTGATTAATAGCACAAGAACACCACACATAAACCATTGGGGCAATGTCCAGAGTGGAACATCACTCTTGGCCCAAGAACTGCACCACAAAGCACAGTGTCACAAATGACGTGATGGGGAAGCACACACACATGTAAACCAAGGGGACAGCTGATATCAAAGTTAACTGACTTGCATGTCAGTAGTAGACATGTAAGGGGTGTACCATACACAAATAGAGGGAGTGCAGACCCACAATGGAAAGGCATAAGTGGCACACATAGGGGATGGCATTACACCAAAACACCATGCCATACAGGAGTATAAAAGGCATCATGTGCCTGCAATGCATGAGAAACACAACCACAATGGCAGTGTGGAGCAGCAGGGCTACACAGTCTACACAAACACACTCGACACATGGATGATCAAACAAACACAACACTGATGTGCAAGTCACACACTTTGCACACTCATAAGTGACTAAACAACAAGGAGGGGTCAGACAGAACAGCATGGACACACCAACACACTGCATAGTGCACAACAGACAACTCACACATGTGCATACAACCATATCCACAGGGCAGAACAATCCAAACAACAGGCACATAACTCCTGGGTGACACATGCGTGTCTTTCGCAATCCAGGGGCACACACACATCCACACCCCCTACAAAGTCACACCCTTCACACTGCACACCTCTTGACTACCCAAGAGTACACATCTCATGTAGGCCATGGGACCAGGACTAAGGGCCAACACAAGATGACCATACACATACACAGCTGGGCACACATAAAGGAACAACACACATACATCATGACATTGCCCAGCCTGCATGCAAACCTGTGCAAAGCATCACACCCTGTGCTGGCAGTGTCCCCCAACCTGACATGTGAACAACGTAGCCAAAAATAGCAAACCACTAAAAAGAGAACTGCATGACAGGTAAAATAGCCATCACAGATAACACCAGTATCAGTGTCTGAATGGACTGAAGACCCTGTCACCCCTGTTTAAAAATGGGATGCGCCTAAAGAGCTTGTCAATGTTTAAGTGACACATAGAGCATGGGGCACAGGCAACCAAATGCAAACACCAAAAGAACTTTAATCAGGAAGTACACTGACAAAACAGACAACAGGAGTAACTGTCTTTATTCACATATTGCATAGCTGTGACAGTAGAACAACAGTAGACAAGAGCAAAGCACAAAATGCTGATCATATGCAAGATAATCTGCACAGGCAAAATCCAAACAGGAAGGCCAGTGTCCATGGCAGGTGGCACAGCAAGTACATGAGAGGATGCGCATGGGAGATTCCAACATGGCAGAGCAACAGGGCCAGTGTCCATGGCACAGGTGAGAGTACAACACAGCAGAGCAACAGGGCCAGTATCCATGGCACAGGGGAGACTACAACACAGCAGAGCAACAGGGCCAGTGTTCATGGCACAGGGAGACTCCAACACAGCAGAGCAACAGGGCCAGTGTCCATGGCACAAGAAAGAGTACAACACAGCAGAGCAACAGGGCCAGTGGGCATGGCACAGGTGAGAGTACAACACAGCAGAGCAACTGGGCCAGTGGGCATGGCAAAGTGCAGAGTGGGTACATGAGAAGCTGCACAGGCAAGGCCAGAACAGCACTGAATGACAAGGCCAATGGGCATGGCAAAATGCAGAGTTAGTACATGAGAAGCTACACAGGCAAGGCCATAACAGCAGTGAATGACATGGCCAGTGGGCATGGCAAAATGCAGAGTCAGGACATGCGAAGCTGCACAGGCAAGTCCAGAACAGCAGTGAACGACAAGGCCAGTGGGCATGGCAAAGTGCAGTCAGGACATGAGAAGCTGCACAGGCAAGCCCAGAACAGCAGTGAATGACAAGGCCAGTGGGCATGGCAAAGTGCAGAGTCAGGACATGAGAAGCTGCACAGGCAAGGCCGGACCAGCAGTGAATGACAAGTCCAGTGGGCATGGCAAAGTGCAGAGTCAGGACATGAGAAGCTGCACAGTGAGTGTGTTTGACTGTACCCTACCATGGCCAGCAACACACCCAGGTGGTAAACAATGGACATGACTAGCACACGTGTATGAGAGACAGGTGTATGAGGGGGACTACCACTCACTCTTGGCTGTCAGGTGGACTTTGAGCTGGCTGTGTGTCGGTGACAGCAGGACCACTTGACTGGGGAGATGAGACAGAGGCCCAGGTGATGTAGGGCTATCAGTGGCTTGGCAAGCTGGAGGGCTGTTTGGCCCAGGTGGTGTAGTAGCACATGGAGGCAGAGTCATGCAGACCTGTGACACAGTGTGGATGGGAGAGGTTTGAGGGGTGCCTTTCCACTTTTTGGGAATTCGAAATGCCTTCCCTGTCTTGGGGTCAATGGGAACTGTTGATGACCCAACAGACACACACACAAACAGACCTGCATCAGGTACAGACACTGGCACTCCCTCTGGTGACGTGCTGGATCTGCTGAATGATTTGTCTGGCTACGCCTCTAGCCCACCTTCCCCTGTTTGCCAGGTGTACCCCCAAGAGTGCCCTTCTTCCCCTGTTTGCCAGGTGTACCCCCTACAGTGCCCTCCTTCCCCTGTTTGCCAGGTGTACCCCCTACAGTGCCTTTCTTTGCCTATTTGCAAGGTGACCCCCCTACAGTGCCCTCCTTTGCCTGTTTGCCAGGGGTAGTCCTTACAGTGCCCTCCTTCACCTGCTTCACTGGGCTTGGAATTGGAGTTGATGTGGTAGGGGAATGTGGTCCTGAGCCCTCCCTAGGTGTACCCTTGCCATACAACACCTCCTCAGTGGGCAAAGACACTGCACCCCAAGCTCTGCGTGAAGTTTTAGGGACAGGAGAGTGATGCCTCTGAGGCATGTGAACCTGCTTCATTGCTTTTTCGGCCTTGGTCTTCCCTGATGGGCTCCTGTCTTTGCATTCTGGGGTGGCTCTGCTCTTCTGCAGGGATGGTGTCTGTGGCAGGCCCGCTTGGGTTGTTTCTGCTGGGTGCTTCTTGTGCTGTATCGTAACTGTGACGCATGAGAACCGTGGTCACTATCATCTGATGTGGCTACTGACTGAGGGATGGACAAAGACACTGGAGCAGGAATGTGAGTATATGCCTGTTGAAGGGCAGACATCACCATGGATGACAAAGCTTGGACTGTATGGTGTAGCCCACCCACGTCAGAGTATATGCCCTCCATGTAGGCAACCACCTGGCCTAATTTTTTGTCATGGTCACTGAAGGAATTGAGCAGGGATGTCTGGCCCACACAAATCTGGCACAGGAGCTCTACAGACTCAGCAATGAGGGCAGCAGGTGGGACAGGTGCAGGCTCAGCTGTGCCAGGCGTGAATCTAACTCGTCCCCTCTTACTGACATGGACATGGGCAGCATCAGAGGAAGTGGATGGGAGGCCGGCCACTGGCTGCTGTGTGGTTGAAGATGATGCAGAGTCCCCATTCTCTGTGCCTGCCAACATTGATGCATCACCCCTGGCATCAGATGATGTAGTACCTTTTGTCTCAGGCAGGGATTCCTCCTGCATACTCTGGTCCCCCTCAGATGCGCTGGTGAGCTCTGTGTCACTGGGCTCCGGTGCAGCTGTAGTGCTCCACCGCCACTACTGGTTCCGGCTCCTGTTCCTCCGTGCCCACTGGCGATTCTGCATGAGAGAGAGATGTAGGGTTGTGTTAGTGTCATCAGCAGGACAAAGCTATTCAATCAATGCAGTACAGGAGATGCCCAAATCAACATGGTGACCTCCACACCCTGCAATCACATTGCTGCAACACACTACATAGACCACAGCAGTGCCTGTAACCCTGAATATCTGCCATGACTGAGCCATGTTAAGGCCACACAGCACAACACCCTGCCCATGGATGAAGTATAGCAGACACACAACTTGCTCTGCCCACACCTAGGGACATGATGTGGGGACACCACTTATTACCACTGACAGACCTTGAGGGAACAGGAGGGGACAACACACACACCTATTAGGACATGACAGTCCACAATGGCAAGTAGCCCATACCAACCACCATGTGGTACTCTGGGGAACATTGTTGTCAGATGTGTGGGCCTCAACGATCATGGTGCATGCAAAGTAGGCATACATGAATTCACATTCAGAAAGTGGACATTGCTTTTCACCCCTAATAGATTCCCCACACTATCCCAATGCTGAATGACCATGTAGATCCTAACACATCTGGCTATGGGAATGCACAGCAGGGAGGATCACCTTTGTTAGGCCAGTTTGGGCCAATGCATGACACTGGCACCCATCCCAGCAGCCACTCACATGACACAGCACAGCACTACCCCACGAACATCACATGGGCCACCGCTGCCACGGGCCCTGGCCTGTACACATGCATCAGATCCCAGCCAAAGTCACCCTCCCCAAATACTCCCCCCTGCCTTGCTGCCGATGCTCCTTCAGACGTGCATCCAGCTCAGGATGTCTCACTGCCAAGATGCGGCCCATCAGTGGTGTCATGCTGTGCCGTGCCAAGTACCCAATGTGTGGTAGAAGCCCCAAGGTTCTCTCTGCCACGTTCTTTGCCAGCCGGCTGATGTGTCCCACCTCTGGTGGCAGAGGGTGCGTCGTTGGTTAGATACCCCCAGGGCTCACACCTTTGCTGCAATGGCCCTCCACACGGCCTTACGCTGGTGTACCTTGAGCTGCAGGCATGGGAGAAAAGAAGGGGAAATGATCAGTGACACGGTGTCATGAACCAACATCTATCAGTACAGTAGCAAGACTCAAACTCATTACCAAATGTAATCTCCCTCCATCCCAAACTGGGGTACACCTCACAAGGGCACTCTACCTGGGCCAAGCAGATGTGATTGCATGCATTTATGAGGGACTGCAGGGTTCCTGATGATCTCACACACATGCAGGATGACTGTACTGAACACCCTCTGTGGCTTGCACACATCTCCAGTCCTATGCGTGTCTGGCCACTACATACATCACATATCGACCTGTGTCTGTGCGTAGAATCACTGTGTGCATGACTGGGCAGCATTCAATGAGCATGTCCTGTAAACATATGTGTATGTAATATGTGTGGAATCAGGGTACATGGACTCACCAACAAAATATCCATTCTCACAAGTGTTGTTGTGTGCAATTATACAGGGCTGAGATGGTGCATATTTTTATTTCAGTGTGAATGAACAAGAGTAAGGGCACAGTAAGTGCAGTGACGTAATCTTGTCTTGGTGTGCGGGCACTGGGCATAGCCTCCGTGTTCACACTGAGTCGGACAACAGGGGCACACAGAGACAATCAGCTGAGCAATTACTGTCCTGGCACCTGCATGTCCAACATCCTGTCACTCTGTATGGCTGACAATGTAACACACTCCACTCAGACATACAACTGCAGGCAGGGAAAACCCTGAAATTGGGACACACACACTCCTTCGCCCTGGAGACAGCATGGTTGTCAGTGTATGACACAACCCCACACCCTCAGGCATATACTGCAGCAGTACAACTACATATCTGCCCCCCCTGCCCTACACCTTTTTTTACAATGACTTACCACAACATTGGGGCACCATACAGCCTTGGGTACTGTGCGAGCACCTCGTCCACCAGGACCTCCAGCTCCTCGCTTGTGAATGGATTGGCACGGATCTTCTCTGTCCTTGCCATCCCTGTGGATATGGAACACCTGTGGTGGAAGTGGGTGGTGAGGGGTCCCAGGCAGCAGGCTCTGTAGGCAGCAGCAGGAGATGGTCCTATTTATTTATAAAGTTTTATATAGCAGGGCAGCAGGCTCCATAGGCAGCAGCATGAGAGGGTCACAGGCAGCAGGCTCTGTAGGCAGCAGTAGGAGAGGGTCCCAGGCAGCAGGCTCTGTGAGCAGTAGAAATGTGAGGCTCACTCTCACTGATTTATAGCCCCCTGGGGTCGTTTCTTAGGTGCCAAGATGCAACAATTCCTTGTCCAGGTCTGCCTCTTTCAAAAGCATCCAATGACTGCCTCCGCAGTGGCGGAGCACGTCTTCTGCAATTTTCAAAACAGCATCATGCCACCGCATTTTTTGCTCCCATTGGCTGTAGGCAATGCTCATTGGAGGTGATGCACCGCAGGGGCTCGGGGTGGGCTACCACGATGGTGCATCTTTCAAAAGTATCCAATGACCGCCTCTGCGGTGGCAGAGCACGCCTTCCCCGATGTTCAAAACTGCATTATGTCACTGCAATCATTGCTCCCATTGGCTGTAGGCAATGCTCTATGGCAGTGACACACCGCAGGGGCCAGGCAATAACTACCGCGAGTAGGGTGGCAGAGCATGCCCACCGTCATTTGGGCATGTCTTCATGCCAATGACTATCGCACTTGTGTAAGGGGTGGTGCTGGACACATACCGCCGGGGCTAGGTGGTTGCTACCACGAGTAGGGTGGCAGAGCATGCCCACCGCCATTGGGGCACGTCTCCATGCCAATGATTACTACACTTGTGTAAGGGGTGGTGCTGGACACACACCACCGGGGCCAGTCGGTAGCTATCACAAGTAGGGTGGTGGAGCATGCCCACTGCCATTTGGGCATGTCTCCATGCCAATGACTACCGCACTTGTGTAAGGGGTGGTGTTAGACACACAACGCTGGGGTCAGGCAGTAGCTACCGCGAGTAGGGTGGCATGCAATGGCAATGTCCATCTGGAACTGTTCAACAGTACACAGTGGCAATATGGTGAAGGGCACATCATCGTGCACACAATGCCATTGTTCCATTGAATCCACAGGTGCCTGCACGTGCCATGGTTGGGTATGTGTGACGTACATTGGTCTGTAGTCCCTGCCATGTCAATTATGCATTTGATGGTTGATGATGCATGACAGTGCTGAAGTGGACTCAACAATGTGTACACTAATCAATGTGTTGTAGGTCAGTGATGAGAGTGACAAGGCTTGTCTCACTGTATGATTTTGTTACTTACTTGTGCTTTTATATCTGCTCATACACACAATTGACAGTTTGCGGACTACTGCGGTCATTGTGTTGTGGATGTGTGCCAAGTTTACATGATGCATTGAGGTGTGACAGGTACAGCAGATGAGTATAAGACAGTCCTGTTTATATTTTACACACATTGGCTGGATGGTACGCTGCAAGGCGTGCATATGTGAAATGTAGGGTTTAGTATGTGTGCATTCACATTGACCTATGTGTTGTTTGATGCATTTGTGTATAGTAAATAGAGAGGTGTGCCCTCTGTGTGGCTCAAACGTCCACCCATGTAACCTGGTGTGTCACACATTTCTCTGGGAAGTCTTTGTTTTTCCTTGACATCCTTAACAGGATGTGCATGGCCATCACATGATGTTTGTCATTGACATGTGTCCATTTTCATCTCAACTAGGAGGAGGCCTAATCTCATACGTCACTTGAAGCTCCTGGAGGACATGGAGGATGTTGCGATAATTTGCAAATTCCGCCTCAACAGACCCACCCTGAAGACCCTTTGTGATCTGTTGGAGCCCCACCTGCAGCCTCGTTGCCACTACCCAACATCTTTCACACCAATGTACAAAGTGATGGCAGCCTTCCATTTTTTTGCAACTGGTTCCTTCCAGGAGACCGTGGCCAGCGCTGCAGGGATGTCTCAACCAATGTTCAGCCTGGTGCTGAGGGATGTTCTTGCAGTCATGATGATCTATAAGGACAGATACATACATTTCCCCAGGGGAGCAGAAATGGCCGGTGTGAAGGGAGCCTTATATCCGCTTGGGAACATCCCCCATGTTGTTGGTGCCATCGATTGCACACATGTCAGTCTGGTGCCACTACAGGCGAGTGAGCACATTTTTCGCAATCAAAAACATCAGTCGATCAATGTGCAGGTGTTGTGCCTGGCAGAAATGACCATTTCGCATGTGTGTGCCAGATTCTCTGGCTCAGCCCATGACTCGTACATCCTGAGGAACAGCATTGTGCCCCGGATGATGGCAAATCTGCTTCCCGAGCGTGTTTGGATTGTGGGTGAGTATGCTTAGTAATATGACATGCTGTGTGTGTGACCTGCTGCCTTGTGCCTGTGCAACATTGCAATGTGTGTTTGCCATTCCTAGGTGAATCTGCATATCCCAGTCGGCCATGGCTGCTGAGCCCACTTTGTAATCCCAGGACCCTGGCTGATATCAGGTACAATGAGTCCCACAGCAGGACCCGTCGTGTCATTGAGCGGACTTTTGGCCTTCTCAAGTCAAGATTCCACTGCCTTGACAAAACTGGAGGTGCACTGTCATACTCGCCTGCAACAGTCTGTAAAATCGTTGTGCCATGCTGTATGCTCCACAACATGGCCATTCACAAGGGGATTCCCCTGCTCCTGGATGGTGATGAGGACCCAAGGCCCCGCCTGCCCAAGGACCTGAGTCCAGTGGTGAGGACAGTGGAGAGGAGGAAGGAGTTGACACCAGGGAAGATGGCTACCTACCTGTAAGTTTGTTTGGTGTACTGCAATGGCTTCAAAGTGCTTGTGGGAGGGAGGGAGTGTTCCATGCTGCTGGGGTGTGGAACAGAGGCATGGTGGGAGTTGGAGTACAGGCATCCCTCTCACATACAGGCCTCCCAGTGAAGATGGCTACCTACCTGTATATTTGTTTGGTGTACTGCAATGGCTTCAAAGTACTTGAGGGAGGGAGGGAGGGCTCCATGCTGCTGGGGTGTGGGACAGGGGGCATGATGAGAGTTGGAGTACAGGCCTCCCAGTGAAGATGGCTACCTACCTGTAAGTTTGTTTGATGTACTGCAATGGCTTCAAAGTGCTTGTGAGAGGAAGGGAGTGCTCCATGCTGCTGGGGTGTGGGACGGGGGGCATGGTGGGAGTTGGAGTACAGGCCTCCCTCCCACCACATACAGGCCTCCCAGTGAAGATGGCTACCTACCTGTAGGTTTGTTTGGTCTACTGCAATGGCTTGAAAGTGCTTGTGGGAGGGAGGGAGTGGTCCATGCTGCTGGAGTGTGGGACAGGGGGCATGGTGGGAGTAGGAGTACAGACCTCCCTCCCACATACAGGCCTCCCAAGCAAGATGGCTACCTACATGTAAGGTGAGGGTGAATAATTCAATGGCTTCCAGGTCCTCCTGGGTAGTGGGGGGGAGGGCTCCATCTTGCTGGGGTATGGGACAGGGGGCATGGTAGGAGTAGTAGTGCAGGGTTCCCTCCCACATACAGGCCTCCCAGTGAAGATGGCTACCTACTAGGAAGCTTATTTGATGAACAATGCAATGGCTTCACAGTGCTTGTGGGAGGGAGGGAGTGCTCCATGCTGCTGGGATGTGGGAAAGGGGGCATGGTGGGAGTAGTAGTGCAGGCTGACTGTGCTCATGCTCCCATGGATATATTGCTAGCTACGTTTAAGGTACATGGGAGTGGGTGTCTGTTGGAACTGTGAGACAGGTTTTCTGGGTGTGTGGTGAAGATGAATGTGTTTTTATCTGGTGTGGTGTGTGTTTTTGGATGTGCAAAACAGTACATATCAGTGTGTTGGTTGACATTTGTACCAGCCTCCACTCCCCGGATACTCCTGAGAGACTCTCAGGATGCAGTATGGCAAGCACCTTCTCCTCCCATGGTATGAATGTTTTCTGCGGGATGAGAGGGCCACTGCCAGTCCAGTTAGCCAGCTCCCAGTTCTTGCTCCTCCTCTCTTTGACAACCCTCTTAAGATCATGCCACCGCTTTATGATCTCCTTCTTGGATCGCGGGGTCAACCCTACTGCATTGACCCTTTGTACTATCCTTTCCCACGTTTGAGTCCTTGTGGCTAATGGTGTCTGTTGGACCAGGCTACCAAACAGTTGTGGTTCCACTCTGACTATCTCATTTACCATGACTGTCACTCTCTGTGAATGTGGGCATTTTCTGTGATGCCATGGTGTGTGGTGTTTGAAGTAATTGTGGGTGCAAGGGTGTGGGTGGTGGGTGTGGTGTTTTTGTGTGAGGTTTGTTATGTGCTGGGGGATTGTTGGTGCTGGTGTGATGGTGGTGGCGGTGGTGGTGGTGGGTGTGCTGTGTTCTCTTGCCTCGCCTGTCAGATCTGGTGGATGCCCTTCTCTTCTGGACTATTGCAAAGGATTCTGGTCAGTAAAGGGGCTGGTTTTACACACAGCTGTGTGGGTGTGTCCACATGGGATTTTGCGGTCAGGTGTGTTGTGGGGGTTGTCCTGGGAATTGTATGTTTCTGTTTGGCATATTTCCTTTTCATTTGGTTGTGTTTTGTGTATTTGGGGGGCATGGCTACTTTGGTTCGTGCAATGTTTGGTATTGCGGCAGTGTTTTTGCATCGTCCGCCATGTTTTTCATGTATCTTCCGCTGCGGTGGCTATGCTTCAGCTCTTCCACTGTCTTTCACATTCACTCCCGTATGCGACCATGGCAGTCGGAAACAGCAGATCGTACCGCGGGACCATCAGGGATATACTAATTTCCTGTGCGGAGTCTCCATTATGCTTGCGGCGGGTTGTAGCTTTTCTGCTGCATTCCTGACCGCCGTGGTCGTTATTTAGACGTCACCGCCCGCGTCGGGCGGTTTTTGTTAGCCCACTACCGCCGCAGTGGTTTTTTGGGGCAGTTGTTCCTAATTTGACTGCCGGTTTCTTGCCAGCATTTTGTCGGATCCTGCCTGTGGGTGCCAAGAGTCAACGCTCCTCGCCTACCTGTTTGGGCGCTTGTTGGTTTCCTCCCCGCCGCCGCTCGAGTCTCCCTCGCGGCCGCCGGTTGAAGGGAACTACATTTCCCAGCCTGCTCCCTGACCCGGAACACCTTCCCTGGGGTCATCGCGCCCGGAGGCGCTTGAAAATCCCGCCGTCCTCGGTGGAGCGGGTGTCTTGCCAGCATTTTGTCGGATCCTGCCTGTGGGTGCCAAGAGTCAACGCTCCTCGCCTACCTGTTTGGGCGCTTGTTGGTTTCCTCCCCGCCGCCGCTCGAGTCTCCCTCGCGGCCGCCGGTTGAAGGGAACTACATTTCCCAGCCTGCTCCCTGACCCGGAACACCTTCCCTGGGGTCATCGCGCCCGGAGGCGCTTGAAAATCCCGCCGTCCTCGGTGGAGCGGGTGTCTTGCCAGCATTTTGTCGGATCCTGCCTGTGGGTGCCAAGAGTCAACGCTCCTCGCCTACCTGTTTGGGCGCTTGTTGGTTTCCTCCCCGCCGCCGCTCGAGTCTCCCTCGCGGCCGCCGGTTGAAGGGAACTACATTTCCCAGCCTGCTCCCTGACCCGGAACACCTTCCCTGGGGTCATCGCGCCCGGAGGCGCTTGAAAATCCCGCCGTCCTCGGTGGAGCGGGTGTCTTGCCAGCATTTTGTCGGATCCTGCCTGTGGGTGCCAAGAGTCAACGCTCCTCGCCTACCTGTTTGGGCGCTTGTTGGTTTCCTCCCCGCCGCCGCTCGAGTCTCCCTCGCGGCCGCCGGTTGAAGGGAACTACATTTCCCAGCCTGCTCCCTGACCCGGAACACCTTCCCTGGGGTCATCGCGCCCGGAGGCGCTTGAAAATCCCGCCGTCCTCCGCGTCGCGGGACGCGAGCGGGACGCCCGGACGAAGCCCGGACAAAGGGCGGACAGTCTAAGACAGTCCAAGACTGGCCACGACTGGACTGGACCGGGACACTAACATCTGTGGTACCGTGAGTTACTTGCCATAGTGCCCTATTTGTTCTTGACTCTGTACACGTACGAGGCTAATCTGTTATCCAACTGTGCCTCTTTGATCTACAATGTCAAAACAGAAAACACCTGCTACGCCTGTTAACACCATGGAGAACTACTTAGTGCATAGAGTGTCTAAAATAATCAATGATCGGCGGTCCTCCCTAGGGCTTAACGACTCCCCACCTTGTGCTCAAACAGAGGTGTCCTGCCTAATTGACTTGGACATAGAAACTATGAATCCAAGTGACACTGATAATGTCGAAAATGTTGATTGTTTTGCACCGAACACCTCTATAAATGTCCCACAACTTGTCACGAACATAGATTCATTAGTGGCTCTTGAACCCAACCAGCACTGTAATGATTTAGTGTCAGCTGATGGCAGTATCACCCCGCCAACGCCAGTCCCTGCGCCTAGAGCAGCTAAGAAATCCACCAAAGTTACCTCCAAAAGGCCGGGACTACGGTCAAATAGTAAAAAACCTTTAACTATAACCAGCACTGAACACAAAAATGTAATTGATGACATAGTAGAGGAAGGGAGTAGCACTATAGATTGGGATGATTTGTTGTCCAATAAATTTATGGGTATGTTAGAATCGAGGTTGGTACGAATAGTTAAACCACTTATATCCAAAATAGATCACTTGTCTGATAAAGTACACAAATTAGAAGCCCTATTAAAAGCAGCAAATGACAATTTGGGGGACATTCCTAATTCAATCATAAATAAAATAGATGAGCTTCAGGAAAATATGATTGAGAATGCAAAAACTACATTGGCATCAGTGCAGTCTGGTGCTCTCAGTGTCACAGGCGTCCCTGCCAACCTAGCTGATGTGGTTCCCCCCCCAACAACAGAGAATGGTTCTATATCTGACTCCCACCTTGACTCAAATCCTGTCGAGTTGATAGTGGAAGCGTCACCTTTAGTGTTAGTACTTGCCAATGTCCCAGTACTGAGAAAAGATCAGATTGAGACCCCAGATTCACTTTTAAACAAATCACTGCAGTGGCTAGGCAATAATATCCAAGCAACTCCCTGGGGTAGAGAAAAATTGACCGATGATTTGTTATCAGCTCGAAGAGTTAAGTGGATAGGGTCTAAACCCAAGAAATTCGCCGGGGACTGTGTGGTTTTAAATCTGAAGGGTCCGGATGTATTGCCAGACATCCTACAAAACATTCTCCCACCCCAAAGAAGAACGGCAGAAATAGTCCCGCTAACGTTAGACTTCTTCTATAGTAGAAGAGGTCTATTAGCAAAACCAACTATCCTTAGAACGAAGTGGTCAGTGGTTGGCCCTAGAAGGGTTAGGGGCGGTACTAACGGTGACTGGGGGCCAAATTTGGAAAACTGCTTCTCGGCTCTATCGGATCTAAATGAATGCGATTGACTCGAAAGCTACGACCCAGCCCCTTATATTGGGCCGTTGCAACAAAATCATACAAGAGAAGGAAATACAATTAGCACTAATCTGGGTTACCCGATCATAGAGAAAATAAAACCATTGTATTTGATATGTAACAAACCAGTTTTAAAAGGGCTAAATATAGTAACAGAAGCTTATACATGTGCTACTGAGATCAGCGAGTCCGAGATCAGCCCAAGGGTTGGACAAACATCTTTATTAGAAGTGCCAACTAATGTAAGAGACCAGAAAGAAGATCACCTACCCGATCAATGTAATTCTAAGATATTATCCCTAGTATCATGGAATATTGCAGGCATAGCAAGCAAGATTAACACACTGGAATGGGCTGAATATATTAATCAGCAAGATATTATCATACTGCAAGAAACATGGTCACTTACTCCAACATTTAAAGTGGGATATTTATATTATCACATCCCGGCAATTAGAAACCGCCTCGGACGCCCCTCAGGAGGCTTGTTAATTTGGGTACGACAATCTCTAAATGCCGTGATAACACAATTATCAATACCATCAAATGACATTATGGCCCTTACTGTCAGATGGGATAACGGCCAAGAGCTTAGTATATTTAACGTCTACGCTAGGGGAGTGTCTAGGGGACAATCTTCCAACACTCTAGTAGTTTTAGAGCAGTACATAGATTTACTACCACCACAAAACCAACTAATAATAGGTGGTGACTTTAATGTAACTTATGAGCCCCTGGGTGAAGAGGACCGGATTCTGTCCGAGGAGGAGGATGCCAAGTGGGGTATTCCCCAGTTGGATCTGCCTGCTATCAAAAAATGGAGTAATGTAGCAATCCAGTTAAAAAGCCTATGCCTAGCCAGAGGTCTGAGAGCGGCAAATGGGCGCACGCCCTCTGACTTACTAGGTAAAAATACGTTTGACAATGGGCGCTCATCCAGTAGGATCGACTATATATTAATAGATGTAAAACTTTGGAGCAAAATGCAAGATATGGTCGTAGAATCAAGAATAGAAAGCGATCATAATCCCCTGAAACTAACCTTTCTCTTTCATGGTAAGTCCTCATCGCACCCTAATGACAACGGAATGGTGACGCAGGATGTAGTATGTTCCAACAACCAGCGCCACCTCAAATGGGGAATGATGATAAAAGATAACACAAAATTAGAGGCACTGAAAGTGTTAGTGGTAAACAAAGTAAACATCATTAAGTCTAAACAAGGGTTCCCAAGTTTTAAGGATTACATGATGGAGGCCCACGAAAAACTTTTTTCTGAATTAAAAAGCTTTTTTCTCAAAAAAATAGACTCTAGTAAAGTGGCTAAAATACAACAGAGACAAGGCTGGTACGATAAAAGTTGCAGATTGGCACGACTTAATTTGAGTATAGAATTAAAAGCTGGCAATGCAATAGAAATTAGAAGAGCAAGAGATGCATATAGACAAGCCCAAAAAAAGGCAAAGAAACGCTGGGATGAAGAAGGGTGGCAGGAATTGAAGGAAGCTTGTGCTGCCAAGGACTCCAAGCGCTTTTGGGCAATTGTAAAATGGGAGAGGGGAGGAATAGCTGCCCAGCCACAAAATAATGTCCCTATTAACAAATGGACTGAGTTTTTTAGACCACAGTATGCCCGCAATTTGGTCCATGCTTCTGCCCAACCTCCGCCTTCTGTTTTCTTCAGAAACCAAATATTTGACAAGAATGATGTAATTAAAGCATTGGACGGAATAGCAGGAGGGAAAGCACCAGGTATGGATGGCATCCCGGCCGACGTGTTTCTGTCGGACCGGAATGCGTGGTGCTCATATTTTGAAATGCTGGCCAATGCTGTGGCAATGGGTGGGGAAGTTCCCCACTCATGGAAGGGAGCAGAAATAATCCCCATTTTCAAAAAAGGAGATAAAACGCTAGCCCAAAACTATAGACCAATAAGTCTCATAGACACGGCGCAAAAAGTAATGGGTCGCTTAGTCCAGAACAAGCTACAACAATGGATTGACGATAAAAATATACTATCCCCCTATCAGGCAGGGTTTCGTCCACTGACCAGCAGTGTTGACCAAGTTCTCTATTTTTTAACAATTTACTGGAGAAACGTCACACTGAAAAAGGGATCGTTGTATGCTGTCTTTGTAGACTTAAAAGCGGCCTTTGACTTAGTCCCCAGAGAAAAATTGTGGCAGACCCTGGCAGATGTAGGTCTAAGCCAGGAATTCATCACCCTCCTTGTCCGCCTTCATGATAATAATTTTGCCAAAATTAGATGGGGCAAGCAAGGCGAAACCACAGATTCTTTCCCAGTAGAACGAGGAGTCAGACAAGGCTGTGTGTTAGCCCCAACACTATTTTCAATTTATATTAATGGAATTGTTGACCACTTAATGAAATCCCCAAGTGATGCCCCAATTATAGCAGGTCGCCACGTTCCAGTTCTAATGTTCGCGGACGACACGCTCCTACTCTCACGCACTCCGAGCGGTCTCCAGAAAGTGGTTGATGCCTTTGGGGAATTTTGTGATAGTAAAGGACTTGAATTGAATACTAACAAAACTAAATTCATGTGCCTAAACTATCAATCCTCATTTAAAGGAGTAATTAAATATAAAGGCATCCCCCTAGAAAAAGTAGACGCCTTTACTTATCTAGGCATCACCATGCAAGGAAACATGAAGTGGCAATCGCATATTGATAATACTCTATTAAAGTTTAACCAGCTTGCTGGTGCAGTAGCACTGAAACATCGTAAATCACTAACAAAGCCGGTTAATTCTGCACTAGAGATATACAATATGAAAGTGTTAGGTGCCTGCTTGTATGGGTCTGAACTGTGGGGGTTTTCTAATCTAAAAGAATTGAGCTGTGCCGAAAACAGGTTTTTGCGAGGGCTAGTCATGGTCCCACAAAGCACACCCATGCTCACTCTGAAATTGGACCTTGGCAAGAAAAACATAGAGGATATAGCCAGGCTACGGCCACTCCTATATTGGAGGCGCTTGATGGTGACCCCAGAGCTGTGTCATTATGCTGAAGCTCTGAAGGATGTCATTGAGTGTGACCGATTCCACTGTATCAAATGGTTAAAAGAACTCAAGGGGCTTCTTGCACTACTAAAATTGGACCATCTATGGGGTAACTGCGATGTGGCCAGCTTTCCATCGAAAGCAAAACTAAAAGAATTGTATTGGGAAATGGTGTATACAGTAATGTTCTGTAAAGGTTCCAATTCAGCATTGACAACCCGTTTCTGGGACATCAAAATGTATCCGTCATGTGAAATATATTGGGACATCATAGAACGTCCATTCGATAGGAAATTGTATTTCCAATTTCGTATTGGGACCTTGCCAGTAAATGCTTTTAAAAAACACTGGTCCCCAATGTGGGATGATCATTGTTATTTTTGCAAGGACCAAATTGAACACATTTCCCACCTGTTGTTTTGCTGTCCACAATATGCTACCCCTAGACGCAAATGGCTGAAGCCAGTTTGCCAAAATATTGGCACACGTAGTCAATCAACAGCCTTGAGAATACTTGAAACGGATTGCTCCACACTCTTTGTAGTCGCCGTAGCCAAATTTCTTGCCTGGGCATGGTCAATACGCACACGCACTTTAAAGACAAACCTCAATATATCATGATCTAGTGTTGTTAAAAATTAGTCTATTGCATTGTATGAATTGTTCTTTTTTAGAAATTACTTGAATTTTAACAGTACAGTATTTATTTGGTAATATTCGGCTGTCAAACTGTTTAATATGTGTTTTAAAATTATTTTTAGACTTAGTATTTATTGTATAGGGATAGGAAAGATGCTTTTATGACAAATGTCGAATAAAGCTTTATAAATTGATTGACTGCCGGTTTCTCCACGGTCCCTGCGGGCAGTTGTTTCCCGCCACCATGGCGGTCAGGGTGGTTTTCCGCCCATCATTCTAATGGGGCCCTAAATTATTAATTAATACATTATTCATTTTTAATATTTAAATAAATTACTTCCCACCCTATTCCCCTATAAACCCAGAATCCTCTACAGAACTAATATTGGCAAAAATGTATTAACAATAGTAAATATTAAAATACTAAATTATTAATTATTAAATTATACATTTTTATAATTTAAATTAAATTACTTCCCACCCTATTCCCCTATAAACCCCCAACCCGCTACTTAAGTAATATACACAATATTATTTAACATAAAATTCATTACCTTAAAAAAATTGTAACATACATTCAAAGAATATTATATACTTTTAACACATATACTAACATATAATACAATTAAAACATTTTTTATATAATTAAATTCGATATAATGACAATCGATATTATTTACCTATATGTCAATATTATTTTGAACTATACTATGTCTATTCTATATTCTGTCCTCTCAATATTTTGGAGTCGATATTTTGTCCTTTTGATATAAAAAATTCGATATTTAGTCCATATACCAAAATTAGGTAGTGATTTTCCAAGAAACGTAAGTAGAACTGTGATTGGGTCTGGAAAAATTAAAACTAAATGTTATGGTATTTTGAATATGCTTTTATTTCCAAACAGTCAACCACCCCTTGTACAGTTGAATTTGAAACTAGTATGCTGCTTATAGAATGTGTTGTGAACTTCTGACCTACTGGTACCAGGGAGTATTCGAAAAGGTGTTGCTATGGAAACTGAGCTAAAACAGAGAAGGGGAAGTGTTATAAATAGACTGTACTTTGAAAGTTGGAAGCAGATTGGGTTAGACACATTGCTAATTATAAAATACTTATTCTCTAAATCACTACTACCTTAAAAAGTAAAATGTAATGCAAAGTCATAGTAGTACAATGTTAAATGGTTTAACGGACTCCGGCATAGATTTTCGAATCTGTTACACAGCGGGAGACACAGAGCGTTGCAGTGGATTCGTGAATCCTCCCACACACCCTACCAACTTGGGATTCTTAACAGGAGGCTGGAAAAGGGTTAAAAGGAACTGACCACTGAATAGTGGAATAACAAAAAGATTAAATGAAGATTATGATTTGAGAAGTACATCATTTTCACTGAAAAAAAAGAGTGAGAAAGATTGCCATTGCTGGTTCTTTAGTAATAGGAGTGATATACCATTCTTGTACTTTAGATGTGACCCTTTGCATCAGAAAAGACTTTACGTGATACTGATTTAAACATTGAAGAAGAGCAAAGAGATGTCACAGGTATGTCAATAACGCGCTTTTAAAAAGGATATGTAATAGCTGATTTATGAGTGTATGTGAAGTGAAAGAAAGTGTGAAAGTTACTTACATATCCAGTGACACACCTAAGGAGGCACTGATATACTCGGTTATATATATATGTCAGTCATCCATTTGTAGAGTAACTGTTATATCCATGTATACATTCAGGTGGTATGCATACATTTGGACAGTGAAATAGTCAGTAAGAAATCTAGATCAATACCAAAACAGTCAGCTGGAATTAGGAGACTGAAATGTTTATTAGTGGCAAATATTGATAAAGTGAATGCTCTTGACCCCTAAATATGGTTTCAATCAGTTATCCCCAATTGGTATTAGACAGTTAGAAATGCATTTATATGCTGATGTACTCAGTAACATATCCAGTGCGCTATGTATGCAGGGACTGATACCAATTTAGAAAACCATATAGTAAATCACACACCGAGTGAGAAAGTGACAGAGGCACTTACATATTCAGTCAGACGTACACACATTACTTATGTATCCAGCAGTAACAGAGCGAGTTACAGATAATTTACACTAAACAGAAAAGAAAATCAATATGCTTACATATATACTCTTATACAGACTCATAGACTTAGAAAGGTAATCATATTACAACAAATTAACTTACACATCCAGTGACACACTCCCATAGTGCGACTCACATGAATATTTACTAAAGGATAGATCTACTCACACACCAAAACAAAGGCACTTGAACATTCACTCTCTCACCCTCACGGAACTTATGTATCCAGCAGTAGCAGAGCCAGCAGCACACACATTTACATAACCCAATACTCAGTAACACAACCAGTAAGCAATCCATACAGCCACTTACATACCCATTTACAGATCTATAGAGTTGCTGAGAGAGCCAGTCATATATTGACATGGTTAATTATACATCCATTGATACACCTACAGAGAAACTCATACACCCACTCTGATATGTACTCAAGTACTGACACTCTTAGTTACCCATCCAGACAAGAAGGCCTTAAATATGTTGATATATAACTTTCTCTCCCAGTAAACCTATAGATCTGTAAATTAATATTGTACTACATATAAGTCACCCGCAAGGACAAGGGTCAGCGGACTCGATAATTCTCGCCTCGGTGCCTACTCTAACCAGGGGTCCCACTCGGCAACTCTGGGCATTAGCTTGCCTAATATCCACAATGGCCCCACCAATGCCGGGGATGCCTGGCTCCACCTTGGGGACTCCCAGTAGGGACCATCTCACAGTGAAACCAGGACGGGTTTCCCAGCGGTATACCGCGCCAGGATACTCCGGTAGTAATTGTGCGTGTTACAAAACAGCATATACCATAACATAACATATAACAAGGTAGTCTGTAGGTAGACTATAGGAGAGGCTGTTATGTGCTTAAAAGGTAATACATGTACTTTGAAGTTTCAGTGAGTTTCATGCACACTTACAGACCAATATTACCAGTTAAACATCTAGGTGCCAATTCTGATCTGTGTCGGCAAGCACTCCAACCGACCCGGTACCGGGGTGCTTTCCGATCGATCCGGACTCCTGCAGTCCGACCGAGCGAGTACGATGCGGCCGTATGCTGTTGGACTCGGTGAGGTCGTACTCCCATAGAAGTCAATGGGAGCCGGTCGTACGAAACGTACATGGGCTCCCATTGACTGAATCGGTACGTTGCGGACATGTGCGCCCCCTACAGTGGGTATGCGTCGGTGTCATCCACACCATACATGCCTGTGTTGGGGAGACCCTGTGTCCGAGTCGTAAGGCTGCAGGTAACAGGGTGTCTGACGCGGATCCTTGAATTCCAACTCCGGGATCTATTGCGAGCCGGACGCTCCGACTCGATCTGGCTGTCCGAATCAAGCAAGGTACTAGCTCGGGCGTGAAACGTCTCCATTGCGTGCTACAGTTTGCTTGTGATCGAGTCGTACGGAGCGGTTCGGACCTGGAAACGATTCGGATGGAGATTTCAGGCTTGTTCGCATCGTACTTCGCGTCCGGACCCGTGTACGACTCGGACAGAAATTCAGCCTCCGAATCGGATCTGCTAATGCAGAACTCTCTTCGGTGCCCTATCGACCGAGATCGGAATCAGCTCCCTAGTGTCCCACCCATATTGCAGCTTATAAACCAATTTACAAAAGCAAAGAGGCACTCACACATCCAATCGGATAGATACAGAGGTACTTATACTTCTACTTACTCACACATACAGCCTTTATGTATCCAGCACTAACAGAGCCACTTCCACACAGAGTTACACACAGCGAAAACATTAACACAGGCTGTAAGCAATCGATACAGTGACTAACATACACATTTAGAGACCTATGCAATTTCTAAGAGAACCAGTCATATAGTGACATAGTTAATTACACATGCATTGGCACATAAACAGAGACAATGGTACACTCACTCAGATATGTATTCAAGTACTGACACATCCAAATCAGTAATACAGACAAGTCGCCCTCAAACATGTCTTGGTTCTGCTACTGCAGAGCCTGTGTGTGCAGCTTTACTACCAGGCCATATTGGAATGTAATATCCCTTGCCAAGCCTTAAAGTCCCCTTTTATTACATATAAGTGGTTCACTGATAGAATATTGATGTAACAAACATAGATGTTTTAAATATCGAAAAAAAAATACCGACTGCAAAGACATCGACTCCAATACTTTAACAGGTAAGGACAAAAATACTTAATCAAAAATATAAAGGTAAAAAATATTGATAAAAAACATGTAAAATAAAATAAAATATGGCACATATATTTAAAATTATTATTTTTAACAAAATAAATCACATTTAATATACATTTTAACAAAAAAAGTAATTAAAAAAATAAAAATACACAAACAGATATACATACATTTTCTTCAAAATTATTTGTTATTATCATTTTTATTTAATTTTTAAACTTTAAGATTATAAAAAATAATATATATATATATATATATATATCAATAATTTAAAATAAAAACTTAAATTTACTATTCCAACTCCTGTGAGTACAACAGTAGCGAAAATGTTGGATAAGGGAGGGGTAAAAATGACTATTCCCGCTCCAAAGAGTGCCACAGTACGGAAAGTGTTGGATAGCGGAGGGGTTAAAATTACTATTCCCACTCCAGTGCGTGCAACAGTAGGGAAAGTGTTGGATAGCTGAGGGGCAAAAATTCCTATTACCACTTCAGTGAGTGCAACAGTAGGGAAAGTGTTGGATAGCGAAGGAGTAAAATTTTCTATTCTCTCTCCAGTGAGTGCAACAGCAGGGAAAGCGTTGGATAGCGGAGAAACAGAAATTGCTAATAACACTTAAACAGTAAAAAAATATATGTTACAAAATATAGAAAATCATAAAAATGAATAAACAATATTTTAAAAATATGAAATTTTATATTTTAAACATATAAAAAGAACACATAATATATTATTAATTACATACAACAAAAACCTACAATTACTATATCAAATAAATCAATAAGTACATTTATAAACAATAAAGATTTAAAAGTAGCAAATGTTAACAAACAAAAAAATTATTTAAAACAAAAATGTATTTCCTTTATTTCCTACCCTATAACACCACACCAATAACAAAACACTTCAACATGTTTAATTACATTCATTTCCATAATTAACATAATTATTAATCAATTAAAAAACGTATTAATAAAAAAATAGTAAACATTCATTGAGCACACATGCTTTAACAACATAATAACTACAACACACAGCTAAATTACATAATAAAATATTAAAACACAATTAAATATTATTTTTAAAAGAAAAACTATTGCTATTAACAACCAATAATTAAATATAAAAAAACGTATTTAATACCCAACTTTTATGCCTTTAAAAGTAAAATCAGTACGTTTAAACAATTGGTCGGAATCGTCAAAACATTGAATACAAGTTAAAGTGTGGATTAAACAGAACAAATAACAGCTCACCACAAATAGAAATTAATTCAAAAACGGAAATTTAATTTCCATATGATACTAGCATACAATGTGATTGTCATTCAAAGCATTAGCGGGTCATTCAACATTACTTATTGGTAGTGCTCATAGGTGTAGAAAAAGGAAGATTAAAGGTAGTGATAGTGAGTTGACAGGTGAGGGACAAGGTAAAGGTGTTTGTGACAAGAAATACAATACACAGAAAGTACAGATAGACCTTTCCAGGCTATATAAGGTCAAATAGTTCCTATATATACATTGCTCATAGGCGTACTTTCAATCAATACATTTGGTTCTGTGAACATGTGGGAGTTTAGTGAGACGGTCTACGTTTCGACCCCTGCTGAGAGGAGCGTGTGTGGTTGCCTCACAACGGGGCTTCATCAGGACGGAGGAGCACCTAAAAGGGGACAGATAAAATTCAGTACCTGATACTAATGTGTGGTGAACATGTATAGTAGGGGGAAATGACTGAACCTACTTGTGTGCTAGGAAAGACAGTTATCGTTCAATCCAGGTAGGGCTGTGGTAAGGCTCAAGAGTTACTAAAAAGAAGAACATGGCACATGAATGTACATGTCAAACATAAGATTTCTCAAGAAATGAGAAGATCCGAGTGGTAACATACTCACAATTGTTCAAAAGACAAAGGGGAAGGTATCTCTCAATGCTGAGGGAAAAGAGAGGGATTGTGGCGGGTCAGGGTGGTCTAAAAATGTCAAGTACAAATGAAGCGTATGTTCAAGTGAAACATGAGCCACAAAACAAGTCCATTCTGGACATTCTCACGTTTCCGGTATTAGAGCAATGAAAGCGGTGGGGAAATATGTAGATTCCATTATCACAGTCAGCACCGGGGCACGTATACTGGTCACGTTAAGAAAGGCGCGCTGTGTGCTTAATCCTTGAATAGCCATTACGGGCTTAACGCACTGGAATCGTTGTTGAAATATGTGTTTGCCATTAAAGCTAAGAGAACATGGGCGCATTTGCTGGTTATTTAAAGAAAGGGGTGCGCTGTGTGCTGGATCAATAAGTAAGAAACATTACGGGCTTTGCGGCCTGGTGATTAGGCCGGCATTACGATTAAAAATATGAAACCGGGTCAGGCTCCCACAATGTGAGTGCTCTAAAGCCGTGCATCCAAATGTATAAATTTAGTGAATATTCCGTGAAGGTTCACATAGGGTGGTAAATCAAGATTGAATTGCGATCCTAGAGTCATTGAGTCAAAAGCCCAAGCGTGGTCTGGTCTTTAAAGGGAAGCGGTATGTGCCTGTCCGTGGCTCTTACCTGCTTGACGCGGCTCTGTAGCTTGATGAATGAGCTGCCATCCACTAACTCACGCTAGATAAAGGGAAAAATCACGGCGTGCGTGCACCACGCAGTGCAGCCGCTCGATGGTTCCAGGGGGTTCGCCATGTCTTCAACTAATGTTTGAACAGGAGGGCGTGTCTCCCTTTATCTTGTGAAGTGATCGTCTCGAAGAGCCGAATAAACACAGGTTGCATTAGTATGGGAGCGAGTATAAAAGGATGTCAACTGTAGGCGAAAAACAGCACTGTATTGCTTATTTCATATTGGTATGCTAAACTACATGGAAGATTAGGGGTCAAGGATAGTCAATCTGGTGATCTTAAAATGGGTGACAAAATATCACATTCCTGGCGTACAGGGTATATAACATTATAAAAAAGCATATTTTTCAGCATTGCTATTTATCTAAGATGTATTGAAAATACAGAAATTATTCGCTATATCACCGAGTGATAGATTTCGTATTGTGTGACAATATTTTGCAAACAGATAAACATCAAAAAGCATGCATTAATGTACATTACAAAACTGGTCCATGTATGTATTAACCAGATATCAATACACAAAAGATGACATAGTCACATTCAGTTATACAAATAAGCAAACAATGATATGAGACATGACTTATTCAGTTGAGGAAGGTCAAGTATGTCATGTTATGCGGGAATGTGTATTCTGTTATGCCTCTGTATGTTTAGATCAGAGAAAGTCCTACTCTGCAAGTAGACCAGCCATTTTAAAAGTAAAATCAACAGACACAAAAATAAACAATTACACAAAAAATATCAAATAATTAACATTAATTAACAACTATATAATAATTAAATAAATACAAAACACTTACCACCCTTTACTCCTATAAACACCACAACACACACCTACAATTAATTACTTAATCACCATATTTAATAACTAATGAATTAATCAAAATGTATTAACAGCTAATTATTAATTCATGAATTAGAAATAAATTACTTCCCACCCTTTACACCTATAACCACCACAACACACACCTAAAATTAATTACACAATTACCATAATTATTTACCAATTAACTAATTACAATAAATTAACAACCAATTATTAATTGATTAATGATAAATTACGTAACCCATTTAACACTATAACATCTCAATTAAACAAATAATAATAATACATAAAAAATATTCAATAAATGTTATATAATTAAATTAATTCCCACCCTATTCTCATATAAACCCACAACCCGACACAGAACTAAAAATGCAAAATTCAAATGAAAAAATATGAATAACCACTGAAAATAATCAATTAATTTTATATAAATAAATTACTTCCCACCTTATTCCACTATAAACTCACAACCCACTACGGAACTAAAAACGCAAAAATCAAAAAAAAAATTAATGCCTACTAATGTAACACATATATTAAAAATAGAAACAAATCTTATACAAAAAATATGTCACACACATGTAAAATATATATTAAAATACATAACATTAATAAAAAATAGATATTTTTAACAACTATATTTTTGCAAACAATATTTTACACTTCGATATTTTAAACATCGATAATAATTACCTAAATTCGATATTCCTGACCATGAGAATGTGTCTGTCGATATTTCTGACTCACAATATTTTTGACTCCATATTTGTGTAAATCGATATTTTTGATTCAATATTCTGTCTCTGTATCCATATAAGTGACCTCTAAGGTAGGCTATAGGGAGGCAATAGGGAAAGGTGCTATGTGCTTAAAAGGTAAGAGATGTACTTTTGTGGTTCAGTGAGTTACATGTGCAATTAAAGTTTATTTATTTATTTATTTATTTATTGACATTTGTAGAGCGCGGCGAATACCCGTGGGCGTCTCGGCGCTAATTAAGGGATGGATCAGCAACTGGGGTAAAGAAGATATACAAGGCTATTGGTCAAATAACCACGTCTTTAGCTGTTAGTTCCATATGCCCAGTTATATATCCAGTCTGTCACCCATACTGTGACTGACATACCTGTTTATAAAAGCATAGGGCCACTCCCACTCACACAGCGATAGGGGCACTTGACCCTGTTTCCAGGCTGGTCGCTTCTCACGCCGCGCAGCTCCACCGAACTGCCCCTGTGTCTCTGCCCAGCTGCTTCTGCTGAGGGAGTTCGAAGCCTGCCACCACCCGCAGGCTACCACCTGCGCCTCAACCCTGGTGGCCAGTGGTAGGCCTTAGGTTTGCTTTTTTGCCTGCTTCAATTGTGCTCTGTGACTGTAATCTTATACCTTGCTTGTGACCATTATTTCGTTACTTGTTTTCTTGCCTTTGCCTGTGCTTTTCAGTACTTGTTTCCTGCCTTTGCTTGTTTTGCCTTTTCCCTGTGCCAGTCCGCCTCCTGTTCCCTCGCCGGTCCTGCTTCCAGCCGCGACGTCCCCTGCGGTCCCGCCCCCCTTGCCTAGGTTTGCTCTTCCTGCTTTAATTGTGCTCTGTGACTGTATTTTGGTATCTTGCTTGTGACTGCTATTTTGTTTCCAGTGCTTGACTCCTGCCTTTGCCCGTGCTTGTGCTTGTTTTGCCTTTCTCCTGTCCCCTGCGGCCCCGCCCCCGCTCCCACTCATCCGTTCCCCCCTCCCAGCTGCTCCTCCCTCCCTCCTCCCATTCTTATGGCGGCCTCTGCACGGCTGGGCCTAAGGCAAGCCAGTCTGTGACCGTTCTCCCCTGGTCCGCGCCCAGCACCCTAACCCCCCATGGACGCCATGACCTCCGAATCCGCTACGATGCCAGGACCCTCTGCGCACTCAACCCCGGACGAGACCACACCTGCTACCGGGCCACCCCGAAGCGCACCCAAGGACCCTTCACCACCAGCATCCGTCCCGCCAAACCACCAACCAAAGGACTAAACCACCTCAGATGCATCTTCCTCAACACCCGCTCTGCCAGCAAACACTGCATCAAACTATGGGACCTCATCGACTCTACCCCTCCACAGATGTCGCCTTCCTGATGGAGACCTGACTGCATCCGACATCGCTATAGCCATCCCGGAAGGCTACAAGATCACCCGCAGGGACTGCACCAACGGAGTAGGAGGAGGAGTCGCCATCATCCACAAGAACACCCTCAGAGTCTCGACCATCTCCAACGACGCCCCCAGCACCGCCGAACACCTGCACTTCCAGATCCACACTGACCCCAACACCACCGTCTGAGGAACCCTCATCTACAGACCCCCGGACCACGACCACAGTTCAGCGACTCAATGGCCGACTTCATCAACACACATGCCCTCACCTCCACGGACTACATCCTCCTCGGGGACCTGAACTTCCACCTCGAGAACAACAACGACACCAATTCTACCACCCTGATCGACAACCTCACCAACCTCGGACTCAGACAGCTTGTGACAACACCCACCCACGCCGCCGGCCACACGCTTGTCCCCATCTTTCCTGCAAGCCCCCACATCTCCTTCGACGACACCACCGAACCCCACTGGACCGAACATCGCTGCATCCATTTCACCTTCAGGAAGCCCACCACGCATCACCGCACCAAACAGATGCCCTGCCGCTGCTGGGGCAACATCACCAAAGACCAGCTAACCACCACCCTCGCCCAGAGCCCACCTGCCAACCCCACCAACCCCGACTTGGCCGCCCGCAACCTCAGGCAGTGGATCGAAGACTGCGCCAACACCCTTGCCCCGATGAAGACACCCTCCAACAGCCACACCAGCAAAAAAGCCACCTGATTCACCGAAGACCTCCAGGCCTCCAAACGAACTTACCGAAAACTGAAGAAGAACTGGATCCACGATCGAACACCGGATAGCTATTTGGCCCACAACAACACCACCCTCAGACACCATCACCTCATCAGATCCGTCAAGAGGGCGCCGTTCACAGATCGCCTACATAACAACGCAAACAACAGCAAAGAGCTCTTCAACATAGTGAAGAACCCTCCAACCCTTGCTCCAACACCAACGACATCCCACCTTCGCAAGACCTGTGTGACTCACTGGCCACCTTCTTCCATCGCAAGATCGCCAACATCAACACCATCTTCAACACCTCAACCGCCTCAAAAACCACCGTCCCCACGACCACCACCTGCACCAACCGCCTCCTCTCCTGGACCAGCAACAACGACGAGGAAACCAGCGAGATCATGAACACCATCCACTCCGGATCACCGTGAGACCCTTGCCCTCACCACATCTTTAACAGAGCCAGCACATCCATTGCACCCCATCTCGGAAAAGTAATCAACATCTCCTTCTAGACAGCAACCTTCCCGGAAAGCTGGAAGCACGCCGAGATCAACGCCCTACTCAAGAAACCCAAGGTGGACCCCAAGGACCTCAAGTACTTCCGACCCATCTCCCTGCTCCAGTTCCCGGCAAAGGTCACGAAGAAAATCTTCAACAAACAACTGACCCGCTACCTCGAGGAGAACAGCATCCTGGACCCATCCCAGTCCAGGTTCCGCAGCAACCACAGCACCGAAACCACCCTCATTGCCGCCACCGACAACATCAGGACCCTGCTAGACAACGGAGAAACAGCAGCCCTCATCCTCCTGGACTTATCAGCCGCCTTCGACACGGTCTGCCACCGCACACTATGAACACGCCTACATGGCGCCGGGACCCAAGAGAAGGCCCTGAACTGGACCACATCCTTCCTCTCCGGCAGGTTTCAGAGTGTCAGCCTCCCACCCTTCCACTCCAATGCCACCGAGATCATCTGCGGCGTATCCCAGGGCTCATCCCTTAGCCCGACGCTGTTCAACATCTACATAGCACCCCTCGCCCATGTCGCCTGACAGCACGACCTCAACATCATATCTTATGCCGACGACACCCAGCTGAACCCCTTCCTCACCAAAGACCCTCACACTGCAAAGACCAACCTCCTCGAAGGAATGAAGGCCGTCGCCAAATGGATGAAGAATTGCCGGCTGAAACTGAACTCGGACAAGATGGAGGTCCTCATCCTAGGCGCTAAGCATGGGCGGAAAATCCGTTTCGCTCGCGGATTTTGCGGATTTTCGGTAAATTCGCAATCCGCGAGATTTGCGAATCTCCCGCAAAATCCGCAAATCCGCGAGCAGCGGATTTTGCTCGCACTGCTCGCACTGTTCGCGTGAGTTCGCGGCTTCCCAGTACAACTTCGCGCCCCGCGAATAAGTGCAAAATTGCAGAAATACGATCTTAGCAAAACTGAAACTACTTACCAGGTTCAAAAGTTCAGGCTCATCATTAGTAGCCATTTCCTGTAGTGATTCCTGAGGGGCCCCTCCAGAGTTCAGTTGCCAGTTGCAACTATTATGTGACCCTGCTCTGAACCTCAGAATAGTTACACATATGCCACAAAGGTCCTGAATTACAGCTAAGGGAGACAAGCAGGAGCCAGGCTGGAGGTTCAAATCCATTAATCAGCCCCTAATTCATTATTGTCAGTTGGGGCAGGGCAGGTGTTGTAACTAATTTTGCAACAATGAAAGCACTTAGCAAGTTCAAAAGATCACTAATCAGGAAGCACTAAGGAAGCAGGTGCCAGCTAAAAAAATATTCTTTGACACATTAATCAGCCCCAAATTAATTCAGGTCACTTGAGGCAGGGAAGGTGTGCTTGCGTTGCCACAATAATGTACACTGACTGGACAACCAGAGGGTGCTGTGATGAAACAGAGGGTGGCATGGGTGGGCCAGAGGGTGGCATGAGTAGTCAGAGAGTGGCAGTGGTGACAGAGAGTGGCAGTGATGAAGAAGAGTGTCCCAAACAGGCTGGACACGTAGAAACAACAAGTTCGCGAAACTTGCGACCCGACAGGTAAGTTCGCAATTTGCGACATTGTACAAAACCCTCGCGAACTGGCAGAAACCCGCGCAAACACACAAAAAAAAAATCCGCAAATTCGCGAGAATTCGCGGATTTTGCGGATTGCGAGTTCGCAAATCCGCAAAATTCGCGAACGCGAGATTCGCAAAATTCGCCCATGCTTACTAGGCGCCACCCCTTCAGCCTGGTACAACTCCTGGTGGCCGACAACACTAGGATCAGCCCCGACACACACCAACCACGCATGCAACCTAGGGGTCATCCTCGATTCCATCTTCTCCATGACTAAGCAGGTCAACGCCGCCTCCTCATCCAGCTTCAACAACCTCCGAATGCTCTACAGGATCTTCAAGTGGATCCCCACCGAAACTAGAACGGTCACCCTGGCCCTCGTCACCAGCAGGCTAGACTACGGAAACTCCCTCTACGCAGGAACGTCGGCCTAGCTCCTGAGACAGCTGCAACGCGTCCAGAACGCCTCTGCACATCTGATCCTCAACATCTCCCGTCAAAGCCACATTACACCCCACCTGAGAGACCTGCACTGGCTCTTCGCCAACAAGAGGATGACCTTCAAGCTCCTCATCTACGCACACAAAGCCCTCCAGCTTCTACACCCCCGCCCGCCAGCTCCGCTCCGCCGACTTCCCCCTTGCCACAATCACCCACATCCGAAGAACGACCACAAGCGGCAGATCCTTCTCTCACCTCGCCGCCATGACCTGAAACACCCTCCCCACCAACCTACGGCAGACCAAAGACCTACTGGCCTTCAGAAGACTCCTCAAGACCTGGCTCTTCGATCAGCAGCAGCTCCCCCCAGCGCCTTGAGACCCTCACGGGTATGTGGTGTGCTTTACAAGTGACCTGATTGATTGATTGATTGACTTATATAGTCATTCGCACACCCATATAACACTTCTGTATCCAGTAGTAACAGAGTCACTTGCACATACAGTTACACACCCAAAGGGTCACTAACACAGCCAGTAACCAATCCATATAGCACTTCAGTATCCAGTAGTAACAGAGCCACTTGCACAAACTGTTAAACACCCAAAGGGTGACTAACACAGCCAATAACCAATCCATACAGCTACTTACGTATACATTTAGAGATCCATATAGTTTATAAGACAGCAAGTCATATACTGGCATAATTACTTAAATATCCAGTGGCACATGCACAGAGTAAATGGTAAACTTACTCAGATATTTATTCAAGTACTGACACAACCAAGTCAGCCATCCAAACAAGTTGCCCTTTAAATGTATTGCAGGCCTGCTACTGCAGTGCCTATGTGTGTTATTTCCATGTGTGCTGCAAAAGGCAGCACCCATGGAAAAAGCAAAAACGAGTAGAAATAATGCATTTCTCCTCATTTCGCCAACTTAAGAGCAGGTTTCTGTGTGCCTCCTATGTACGCCACTCTTGTACATAGGGGACAGAATCAAATCAATGGGTGTTGCGGCGGAACGCCTACCGCAAAACCCGCTGCACACCCCTTTCACGCTACGCATAGCGTGAAAGGTGGCCTTATTTACAAGGCATCGTTAAGCCACGTTAAGTAGCTTTACGCTGCCTTGTAAATAAGGCTGAGACCCTATCGCTATACAAAAGGGGATGATGGACGGAGCGTTTGAGCAAATCAAACACTCACCTCCAGTCAACGGATCTGGGTTTAATCCATCACCATTCTTTAGCTCACTCAGCCACCCCAGTTCAGACATGGCCATATGCAAATCAGTCTGACCCTGTGCCCCATGGGAACAGTCCAGCCTGAACTGCCAAGCCATGTCTTCCCTGGACCAGAAACAAGCATCCTGGGACCGGTTTCGGATTCATAATCCTTATCAGCCAGGCTATCTTGAATCCAGTGGCCAAGTGAGCAAGGGACTCATGTCTGAGCATACCCTGCCAATTTAGGGCGAACAAAGCGATACAAAAGGGGATGATGGACGGAGCGTTTGAGCAAATCAAACACTCACCCCCAGTCAACTGATCCGGGTTTAATCCATCACCATTCTTTAGCTCACTCAACCACCTCAGTTCAGACATGGCCATATGCAAATCAGTCTGACCCTGTGCCCCATGGGAACAGTCCAGCCCGAACTGCCAAGCCATGTCTTCCCTGGACCGGAAACAAGCATCCTGGGACCGGTTTCGGATTCATAATCCTCATCAGCCAGGCTATCTTGAATCCAATGCCCAAATGAGCAAGGGACTCACGTCTGAGCATACCCTGCCAACTTAGGGCGAACAAAGCGATACAATAGGGGATGATGGACGGAGCGTATGAGCAAATCAAACACTCACCCCCAGTCAACTGATCTGGGTTTAATCCATCACCATTCTTTAGCTCGCTCAGCCACCCCAGTTCAGACATGGCCATATGCAAATCAGTCTGACCCTGTACCTCATGGGAACAGTCCAGCCCGAACTGCCAAGCCATGTCTTCCCTGGACCGGAAACAAGCATCCTGGGACCGGTTTCGGATTCATAATCCTCATCAGCCAGGCTATCTTGAATCCAGTGGCCAAGTGAGCAAGGGACTCACGTCTGAGCATACCCTGCCAATTTAGGGCGAACAATGCGATACAAAAGGGGATGATGGACGGAGTGTTTGAGCAAATCAAACACTCACCCCCAGTCAACTGATCTGGGTTTAATCGATCACCATTCTTTAGCTCACTCAGCCACCCCAGTTCAGACATGGCCATAATCAAATCATTCTGACCCTGTGCCCCATGGGAACAGTCCAGCCCGAACTGCCAAACCCTATCGCCACCACAATGTTGGCAAAAGTGACGTTGTGGTGGAGATAGGGGCTTGTATATATGCCCCAGAGATACTTACATATCCACTCACTCAACCATACAGCAGTTATGTATCCAGCACAAAAAGAGCAACTTGCACACCAGTTACACACCAGAAAGTCACTAACACAGTCTGTAAGCAATCCGTACAGCTACTAACATACACATTAGAGACCCACACAGTTACTAAGAGAGCCAGTCATATAGCAACATAGTTAATTAAATAACCATTTACAGATGCACAGAGGAAATAGTATACTCACTCAGATATGTATTCAGGTACTGACACAACCAAGTCAGCCATCCAGACAAGTCGCCCTTTAAACATGTCTCTGGTCTGCTACGGCAGAGCCTTTGTGTGCAGTATTACTGCCAGGCCGATTTCGCATTTAGAACACCTTGCCAAGCCTTAAATGTGGGGATTTGGGACCTAAACGAAAATCTGATACATTCATTACTTCAAACAGGAGAGAAAGATGTTGTTTCACTTTAGACAATAAATAGGAATGTCAACACCAAATAGGTGGTAACAATAAAAGAATGGGTTGACTGAGAGTATCGGGGATCAGGTCTGCTTGATTTAAACCTAGGCGTGGAATTAAAAAAACAGGCATGACAACCATTCATGTCCACCGGCCACAACAACAACCCACCAGGACTTGAAAATGAGGAATTAAATATACCATTTTGTACAAGATACATATTAGCTCAGCACACACCTATGATCAAAAATGCAGTTTTAAGAAGTGCAGTAATATATCATCATTAAAAACACAATACAAGATTCATAGCCGACGCGGCGCCTTGCGTCGGCTATGAATCTTGTATTTTGTTTTTAACAAATGAAGTCTGAAGAATAATAACACAAAAGAATAAAGAGAGGCTATTTTTCCAGTATTCTGAAGACTCATTGTATTCATTTGGGAGATTTTTTCTCGTTCTTTAATCATTAATTATGATTTATTACTGTACTCCTTGAAACTGCATTTTCGATCATAGATGTGTGCTAAGCTAATCTGTATCTTGTGTTTTTGGCTTCGTCAAATTAGTGGGGACATAGGAAGGTCACGTTCCCGGCTCTTTGCATCACTATCTTTGCCCAAACTTTTAAATACTAAACTGACTGGTATGACAAAAAACAAGTGGCAGATTTTGCTAAATACGATCAGCACATCATAGCATTTCTCCCTTGTTGTACTCTTGGTGTGTATCCATTATACTTCTCTGTTGGAGTGCAAGTCAGATGTAGTGCTCATCCACCTTAAGCACAGATCAACGATAGTCCACCCACTAGAAGTGTGATAGAAAATCATAAACGTATCACAAACACATCAGTGCACATCCTTGTTGAGTCTCTATTATCCAATAGGCAATCTGCCTTGTTAGTCCAAAAAGTCTCTTGTTGCCATACAACCACTATTCTTTCAGTCCACAATAGAAACGCACAGTATCCGATAATCCACAGTTTTCTTTATTAGTTCTTTCTCTTTTCACAGTTGACTCGCGTTTCGCCCTACGCAGGCTTTTTCAAGGCTGCAATTTGTATACAAGAAATAGTGCAAAATCACAAACACATTCCTTGGACCACCTTCAATTTTTATCTTTACATTGGTCTACCACCATTGTGTCATAGTGCCACCATCACCTATCTAATTTCAGTGTGCACCTCCTATAGCAGAGCGTTACACTTTTATTTTTGCTCTTTCTGCTAAAAGTTGATGTAGTTATCGGGGACATCCCTTCTTTTAAAAAAGAATTGTGCAATCACCTTCACCAATATATTCGCAAAAAATTCTTAAAAATCCGCATGCACCCACAGTTGTGCTTGCTATAACCGCCGTGTTATTTAATTTGGAGTGTTTATCTGACAAAATGCCAATCAACGCACAGTGTTAGCCCCTATTTCCAATTTTTACCACTATATTACACTTACCAAGAAACTTTTCAATTAAGCAGCATGTGTTCTAAAATTAGTCTAAAAACAGGTTGGCATTATACCTGTGAGAGATCATAAATGAAGTATCACCATTGGGGCACATATATATATATATATATGGTTGTTCTGTGCTTTATTATTTCAATCCCCACTGATAACCAGGCTTACCTCCAAGCCTTTCGATTTCTTAAAGATGCATGTGGTTACTCTGGTTCCATTCACACTTAATATATTAATGTGTCCTCACAGCGGTTGGAGCCTTGATAAGTTCCATCTGAGGTATAATAAATAGATTGCTATCAGTTTCCGTAATCCCTTGATCATATTTTCATGAATTACACCCAGTTCATGTATATTGTCGAGTCACGCAGTAAAAGGAACCGTTTCTACTTATTACACCTTAAATAAGTCCTCTCGTAGGTCAATGCCTAACTCCAAATTCATTTATAAGGCACTTTTCTTTAGTCTTTCAATTAAAAATAGGAATTACATAAAAATCACCTAACGTGCAAAATGCTTTCACGATATCATTCTCAATCCCCGCATTATGTTGTAATCAAATCTAGCCATCGCTTTCAAGCGTAACAGGTATAGCATGTACTATCCCGCCAAAAACCTCTAAATGCGAGTTGTATCCAAAGGTCCCATTAAGATGGACCAGCCAAAAAGTCTCCCACCCTTCACAATTTTAAACACCGCGTTTGCGTTTCAGTTATTACCGTTATGCCGCGTACGCTACTCCCGAGAAGTTTGTTTCGTTCCGCGTATTCCTTCCGATGCGCTGTCCCTCTTGCCTCCTCTTTGTGTATATAGAGATAAAAGAAGGACCAGTTTCAAAAACCTGTTCTGCACCCACTACGAGCATCGCGGCCATTTTAGAGTTTCTCATTACCCATTCCTTATATTTTATATTCCGCATTTGCACTAGCCATGTCCAAAAACCAGTCTATGTTTTTTCATAATGTAGGAAAGGTTTTTTTGGGAGTATATGTTTGAAGTGATCGCGCTTGGCTTACGTTTTATGTTTGTACAAAGCAGTTTGACACATTTAAATTTCGTATTTCCATTACCATGTCTCTACTATGCACGTTACATATTCAAATTGTATTATCATTGATTTCTCACATTAGTTTAGTCATTAAAAACCTCTAATAAAAACCAAACAGATTAATGCTAGCTCAATGTACATTACTTCATGGGCACATGACACTGATAACACAAGAGCACTAATCGGATATTGCTTGTTCATCTCATGCAATTTCATGTCAAATTCTAATTTCCTCATAGGAATTCATACATCTCTTTATCTATGTTTGCCCCCTTCTCCACTGCTCGCAGGGAAATGATCCATTTGCTTTCCAGCTGACGCAATTTGCGTACACGATTACCTCCTCTGTTTCCTGTAGTGGCCACATCCACCCCATGGAATCTGATTTTATGCAGTTCATTGTGTTTGTGTGTTGTGTGAAAATGAACTGCAAATGGATACTGCATGTTATTATTGCGTATCGCTCTAATATGCTCCTGCACTCTTTCTTTTAAAGGTCTGATGGAGCTACCGATATATATCAGGTCACATATACATATGAGACAATAAACTGTATGTGTTGTATTACAGTTTATAAATTGACGTATACTGTGTTGTTTTTGGCTGTTGAATTTAAAATTAGTTGTTTTATTCAGCGCAAAACAGCATACACAGCAGTTACCACATTTGAAAAATCCACTGGGTGCAGTGGGCATCCAGGTGCGTGTTTTCTGTGGAGGAATATAGCTTGGACAGAGTTCTTGTCTCAAGGTTCTGCCCTTGCTGAAAGTAATGGCAGGCTTCATACCCACTGTAGCATGTAGGCTCGTGTCCTCCAATAATAAATGCCAATGTTTGTTTAATATTTTATATAGGTCCATGCTTACTGTACTGTAAGGTGTTATGAACCTTATATTCTTCTACTTTTAGGCAGATCATTGTTGTTTATACTGGAGCAGTGAGTCTCTATGTATTTTGTCTATTTTGTTTCTAGCACTTGTTACCATTTCTTTATCATATCCCCTAGATAGAAATCTTTTTTCTACTAGTAGTAGTTCTGCATATATTCTGTCTATGTCACTACAATTTATTTTAATTTGTAACATTTCCCCAAAGGGGATTGATCTGATTTGTGAAATGGGGTGAGCGCTCCGTGCGTGCAACACTGAGTTGCATGCAGTTTCTTTTCTATATGGAACAGTATGTAATTTGTCCCTTTTGACTATGATAGTAATGTCCAAGAAGTTAATTTTCGACACACTTTGTTCCTTTGTGAATTTTAAATTGAAGGGGTTATCATTTAGATGTACAAAAAACATGTCCAATTCATCCTTACTTCCTGTCCAAAACATTAATAAGTCATCTATATATCTACCTAGATATAAGATTCTTTCTGTCAAATTCACCGGGCAATTGTGCCATATGTGTATCATTTCAAAATACCCCATGTATAGGTTGGCCAATGAGGGCGAAAATTTCGCCCCCATGGCCACACCCTTGATTTGGCAATACCAATCCCCATTATGTAAAAATATCTTGTTTTCTAGTACAATTTGTATCATTGTCATCAACATATTTGAATGAGCCAAAGTTTCAATGGGTCTACTGTCCAAGAAGTAGCGCACTGCTTGTAAACCTTGATCACATGGTATGCTCGTATATAACGAGCATACATCTAACGTCACCAGAAAATGTCCCTCCACCCAGTCAACATCTACAATTTTGTAAAAAACATCCCCCTTATCACGGCTGTATGTAGGTAAGTTGATCACAAGTGGTTGTAAAAAAAGATCTATGTACTCTGAAATTTTCTCAGTGGGTGACCCAATACCAGCTATGATCGGCCTGCCTGGGGGAAATTCGCTTCTCTTATGTACTTTGGGTAGACAATATATACAGGGGTATGTTGGTGAGTCATTATATAAGTATTTAATTTCCGTGTCTGATATAAGACACTGTTCTTTCCAGATCTTGAGATGATCAAAGATTTTCTCCTTAGTCTCTTTAATTGGATTACTTCTCAACTTGGTGTACGTGCTGGTATCCCCAAGTTGCCTATCGATTTCACCTATATAATCCCGATGATTCATCAGGACTATATTACCTCCCTTGTCAGCCTCTCGGATGACAAGGGAGTTTTGATTTTTCAGGGAAATTACTGCCTTGCGTTTTTCAAGGGTTATGTTTTGTTTCTTGTATCCGTGTGTGTTCAAATATCTATCTTCTAAGTGGTATAGATCTTGCATTACACTCTGTTGGAATCTATCTATGTTATTTCCCCCTTGCAGTTGTGGTGTGAATCTTGATTTCATCCTAAGACCACTGCTGATTTCTTTGTGTGTCTCTAGCTCTAATTCTGTTGCTAAGGATTCTATGCTTTCTATGTCCTCTTCATCATTTATACTTAACAATAGATGTGTGTCCCTAATTTCTCTGATTGAGGGGTTGGAGCTGGTCATTTGTACACTTTCCCCCCCCCCCCAACCAATATTTCTGGCTTACCTTGAAAGTGCTTATATAATTTAATGTTTCTGATGAGTTTAAAACAACTTATATGAAATGACGAGAAGGCAGGTATATTGCTAGGACAAAATTCCAATCCTTTGCTCAGAACTTTTATTTCTGGTTCTCTTAACACATGGTCCGAAAGATTCACAACATTGATTTGATCACAAGTTTCCATACATGAATTTACATTTTCTGGTTGCGTGTCACAGATCTTGTTGCAACACCTGCCCTTCCTTTTTGTTCCAGGTCTCTTAATCCCCCTCCTTGTCCTTTTGGGTTTGTATCTTTCTTGAATGCCTCCTTGTTGCCCTTTCTGAAGCGCTGTAATTAAAAAAAAAGGGGATCTTGCACTGGGCCTTGTGCACCTCCCTCCCCACCTGTGGATTCATTGCTCGTCACACTACTTATGCTTGAGATGTCTGACATGCTAGTAGTACCCGCTGTTTGAGATGTGTTTTCTGAGCCATTATTATTGTGGGGCTTTATGTTGACAAACTTTCTCGCGAAAGTATAAACCCTGCCACATTTATAGTCTCGTTCATCGCGTTTAACTTTCTGAGACTTTTTATCTCGTAAATACATCTGATGTTTCTGGAGCTCATCTTTTAAGATGGCCCAGTTTTTATCCGCTATCTCAGGTAAGTCCATCTCTTTGATATTTTTCTCTAAATTTGCAATTTCCACCAGTAGTTTTTCTCTCTTGAGTTCTGCATCCCTTATGAGGATGTCCATCATACCATAGAGGAGTGTAGTAACAGTTTTTCCCACTCTTTCAGATGTCCTTTATCCAAATCCTCGAATGAGGGAAATATTAGTACACGCAGACCCCTTGGTACCTGTTCTTTATCAATGTATTTGCGCAAGACAGTGGCATCCCACCATCGGGATAGTTCCTGTTTTTTGATTCTCTCTAGTCTAATGAACTTTTGTCTCATACCCTCTTTTACAGTTGGTTTTGGGAGAGTGTTATTCCCGGTGTTTCCACTAAACAAATCATCAAATAGGACATTCCTGTTGTCATCAAAGGTGGCCATTTTCTCTAAACCTTAAGTTTTTTTACAACTTCAATTGTTATACTTGTACACCTCTTACTTTAACTTTCCATTCACTTGTACCAAATCACATTTATACAACATTCAGTATTCGATATATATGCAGGAGATGAGTGCTATATCAGCAAAAATGTATATGACAAAAAACAAGTGGCAGATTTTGCTAAATACGATCAGCACATCATAGCATTTCTCCCTTGTTGTACTCTTGGTGTGTATCCATTATACTTCTCTGTTGGAGTGCAAGTCAGATGTAGTGCTCATCCACCTTAAGCACAGATCAACGATAGTCCACCCACTAGAAGTGTGATAGAAAATCGTAAACTTATCACAAACACATCAGTGCACATCCTTGTTGAGTCTCTATTATCCAATAGGCAATCTGCCTTGTTAGTCCAAAAAGTCTCTTGTTGCCATACAACCACTATATCCACAGTTTTCTTTATTAGTTCTTTCTCTTGTCACAGCCGACGCGCGTTTCGCCCTACGCGGGCTTTTTCAAGGCTGCAATTTGTATACAAGAAAGTCCACCAGGACTTGAAAATGAGGAATTAAATATACCATTTTGTACAAGATACATATTAGCTCAGCACACACCTATGATCAAAAATGCAGTTTTAAGAAGTGCAGTAATATATCATAATTAAAAACACAATACAAGATTCATAGCCAACACGGCGTCTTGCGTCGGCTATGAATCTTGTATTTTGTTTTTAACAAATGAAGTCTGAAGAATAATAACACAAAAGAATAAAGGAAGGATATTTTTTCCAGTATTCTGAAGACTCATTGTATTCATTTGGGAGATTTTTTCTTGTTCTTTAATCATTAATTATGATTTATTACTGTACTCCTTGAAACTGCATTTTCGATCAAAGGTGTGTGCTGAGCTAATCTGTATCTTGTGTTTTTGGCTTCCTCAAATTAGCGAGGACATAGGAAGGTCACGTTCCCGGCTCTTTGCATCACTATCTTTGCCCAAACTTTCAAATACTAAACTGACTGGTGCAGGCCCTGAGTGCCCTGACCTTCTGTCACTTGTCATACCATTTTGTACCATGGTATTTAATTGGTCTTCAGTGTAGTTCCTCAGATTCTGTCAGTTATCAAAGCGGGCAACAGAGGGGACAGTTGGGGCATTAATGTCTTTAATATTTGGCAATCCCAAACAGTTGTTGGGTTGTTTATTCAAGAAAATAATTTGTGTGGGAAATAAAAATGCTCAAAATAATGTTTCTGTGCCATGAATCTGTCATGACTTTGTACCCCAAATCGAAGTTGGTTATTTATTAATCATAACCTTTGAGAGCTAACTAGTCGACCAATAAAACTATAAAGATTAGCTTAGTCTTAGTAAGCATATATTTTTTGAGTGGGGTTGGAACTAATTTGAAATAATATGATGTGGGGTCTGAAGTGTGGTGCCTGGCAACTACTGCAACTGAGGAGGGGGGTGGGGAAATTACATTAAATAAATACATTAAATTAAAGGTTAGTTACAGTGCAGCAGCTGTCCTCCTTGGTCTGGTCCTCTTCTTCTCTGTGATGTCATTATTCCAGCCAGCTCCCTGAACCAATCCAGGTGCTTCTCTCATGCTGTTAATGAGCATGAGAGAAGCACCTTGATTGAAGGTAGCAGCCTGTGTCAGCGTTCCCAAGGGCAATGGAGGCCTGCACTTGCTCCCAAACCAGCTGTCTTAAGACAGCTCACTTGAGAGAATTAAATAGCGCATGTCTGGCTGGCTGCCGCAAGATGGCTGACCAAAGGGACATCCACATTTTAAACAGTGCACAGGCAACCCTCTGCCCACCACTTCTCCCTGCTGCCACTCAGTAGGCTTCACCCCATCCTGATATTCGGTTCGGTACGGGTGATCAAAAATAAAATGGTAATGGATTAACTTCATTATCATAATTTTTTTTATCTCTGGGGGCAATTTAGTGAGGCTACACCCCTCCGCTAGAATGGATGAGCCGCCCCTTATAGAATTCATAGTCGAAGCATACAGTACAAACTTCTATTCAAAGACAAATTCAGCAGGAATGCATGTATTTGACGTAAGCTATGTACTTCAATACTACAGCACGGATGCAGTGTGTCACATTTTTTTGCAACACCCAATGTGGTTTTCTTAGTAAATCGGGCTTTGCATCAAAACCTGCTTTTCCCCAGTATCATCAACTTGGCGCAAAACAACGCAAAGCAGCAAAAGTGTTTTTTGCACTTTTAGAAGAGCACTTTTCCAGCGCAAGGCACATTTTGTGCCGGATAGTTATTAGCATTTGTCATATGGCATCACTTTGCGTCAGGGCTGAGGCCCACCCTTTGTAAATCTGGTCCAAGACTTCTGGTCTATAGAGAAGCACAGTGGGACTCCAGACTGAAAAACAGAACAGCCATAACTGACATGCATCGGGAGAAGGGCCATAAGGACCAAAGCTGCCAAACTAAACACCTCAACTTAGTTCGGAATCATCGATAAGACTATAAGATCCAACGACTGCTCTGGATCTTCTCCATTAGAACATCCCTTACTCTACACGCCACCTCACTCATACTTGGTCAGGGTCAGGGGTAGTTTGATAACTCAAATACAAGGAGATGATGGACGGAGCGCTGAAATTTTTCAGACACTCACCCACAGTCACAGAGCTGAGTGGAATCCATCATCATTCTTTAGCTCACTCCGTCACCCCAGATCAGACCCAGATGTACGCAAATCAGTTTTGACCCTGTGTCCCATGGGAACAGTTTGGGGTTTGATAAACTCCCCTTGCTGCTCTAGAAAACTTGTCAGGACTCACAACGGGGCATATTATCAAGAGCGTTATCTCCGCTTTAGCTGCACTCTTCGCCGCTAAAGTGGAGATAATGCCATCGCCCTATTAACAAGGTAGCGCAAACATGCATTAGCGCATGTTTGCTGCCTTTTTAGTAACGTCTCGCTTTGCATTGCCAATGAGGTGCAAAGTAGGCGTATCTTCGGGAAAGAACAGGGAAATTGATCGCTAACCGCACATCGCGGTATCTACAAGCTGGCCCTGACAACGCGCAGCGCTGAAAAAAGCAGCGCTAACCGCATGACATTGCCGAAAAACTAACATCTGGAAATTTTCCAACTTAGCCATGTGCATAATGGGAGGTGGATTGTAAGGTTACATCCACTTCTCCCTATTATCAACATTTTACTTAGCGCAATGCTGACTTCGCAGGTTTTCAGGCGATATTGCTTTAAATCGCCGTATATCGAAGGTTAAACATCGTCGGTTAGCAAATCGTTGTAAATATGCCGCTAACACAGCGATGTGAACCGGCGATAATGCAAATCGCGCTAAGCGAGTTTTGCGATGATTACCGCGGCCCCTTGTTGATATCCCCCAACATGCAGAAATTTGCCTGCTTCTAACCACCAAAAGCATTAAAAAGCTTCAGTAATTGTCGAGGAACCTCGGCGGGAAAGGATCGCCGGATGGGCGGGGGAGGTAACTATACCTGGCCCCCGCCCACTCGGCGCGCTGGATATGATGACAGCAAGAGCCGGACCCCAGAGGTCCAGAATCTAGACCTGTCGGCTTTGCGCCTAATCATGTGGCACTAAGGTGGCCGCCCTAGGCGGGTCCCCTGCGTGGGCAAGCCTCTCAACGTGCAGAAGTTATCCGGCCTCTTACCACCAAAAGCATTAAAAGGCCTCAGAAATTGTCAACTGCTGTGCTGTACAACTACTGTCTAACATGAGATGGGAAAAATAAGCCAACAGAAGCCCCGTCAGTTATTTTTGCAATACCTCTTGGCTTTTGAATCAAATAGTATGTCGCTCATTCTTTTCCCTCACGCTCAACTGCTGCCTTCAAGCCGCACACAGAGTTTAACGCGCTGCAGTGTAGTTGGAAACAAATTGCTTTTGCATATGAAGCATGTCTTCATCGTCTCTCTAAGGCCAAACATATGGCCATTTGTGTTGACAGGAAAGGAAGGAAGCGCTCTCCTGAAGTCTTTCAGCAAAACGATGACATACGCCCCAGCTTGGCAAACGTGGCGCATTTCCTTCCCCATTCTGATCATCTAAAAAGCGAAACGGTCGATATGTCTAAAAATTCACTTTTACTCATTTTCGTCTGGGAACGTGCTTCGTTTGGAACGGAGACGTTGGCCGCCTGTCAAGCGGCAGCGGGAGGCTTCTTTGGAAGAGAATCGCTCTTACGCTCGTTCCGTTCTCCAAACGTGCACGTTTCGCGCTACTGGCGACGCGCCAGCAACAAATTAGGCAGTCTGTGTACATTTTAGTCTGGCGCATTTCCGCAATTAAACACCAGCTGCAACGCACGCAAGACGCACAGTGATCTCAATTGCAAATTGGAGTTCCAATGTCATTGTACAAGTGGGTAGCTGTGGAAGAATCTTGGACTAATTTGTTATGTAACCCTGCGCCTCGGAATACTGATTGAGACAGGCTCTGTCTGCCCTATACAAGCCTATTGTGTAGTCACTTCTGTAGTGTGCTTAGCGTTTGAACAGAAGGGGAACGAGAAGGTTAGCGTTTTGTGCAGAAATTACACTAACTGCACTCTGGTGTTTGCTTAACTATGAATCTATGTTTAAGGTGACATCATTTTGAAACTTTACATTATTTTTGGAATAAACACTTCCAGAACCTAATAAAAATACATGGATGCATGATCAGACATGCATTCACACGCACACACATATGTTCAGTCGGGCTTTAAGTGGGAAGAAAAAACTGGAGAGGGGGCCTCTAAAAGGGGCGTGACCAATGTAAATAAAGGTGTGGCTTAAAACATGTAAGCTAAAAATCTGTGCTTAGCAGTGTGCCGCCCGACTTGTATTTTGCTGTTTCAGTCATTAAATCCAGATATATGATACAATAAGTAACATACCTACAAGTCAGTACTCTTGGCTTAGTCAATGGTTGTTAGTTGCATAAGATAAATAAGCAGCAACTATGGCTTGTATGAAATATTGAAAAAGCTTCCATTTACAGCCCTGGTTACACCACGACAATGTTGCTGCTCCTGAGTTTGAAAAAAAGGGGAATCCAAAGAGAAAATTACTCTCTTTAAAGGATTTCCCTTCCCCTACAACGCTCTCCTGGCATTACGTCATGCCGTAACGTCTCCACTAGTCAGAAGAGAGCAGTGTGAGCACGCCCACATAGATGTGCCCGCTGTCACTGCAGTACAGAAAACAAGCATTGGCATAGCCAATAGGTCTTGCCTTTGGGACCTTATAAGGGTTTAGTTATCCAGCACAATATTCTTGGTGCAACAAAATTAACTGTTGCATGGCTAAACACTTATAAGGTCCCAAAGGTGAGACCTATTGGCTATGCCAATGCTATTTTTTGCCTTATAACAAAACCATACATGGTCAGAAGCTTTACTGTAAAAACAGCTGTGAACTTTAGCGTGGTGACTGCGTGTAATGGACCGATAAACGCCACCAGACCCAGTCATCTTGTTTTAAAGCAAAAGATACACAAATGATGGACAGAATGTGGAACAAATCAAACATTCACTACCCATTCGAGAGATCTGGATTAAATCCATTGTTCTTTTGCGCACCATGCTTCCCCAGTTTAGACCAGCCATATGCAAATCAGTCTTGACCCTGATCCGCATGGAAACAGCCCTGCCCGAACTGCCAAACCAGGTCCTCCCTTGACTGGAAACAAGCATCCTGAGACCGGTTTTGAGGTATATCACCAGTCTGTCTTGAATTCAGGGGCACAGTGAGACCGGGACCCACGTATGGGCATACTCAGCGCAGTTAAGATGAAAAAGCAAAAGAGACACAAGTGATGGATGGAATGTGGAACAAATCAAACATTCACCGCCCAGTCTACAGATAAAGGGCTACCAGGCCCAGTCCTCTTGTTTGAAAGGCAGTTATAGATTTCACAAAGGTACAGCAGGACAGTTGCTGTTAGTTCATACTATTTAGCTCAGCCAGCATTAAATCATTACCTGTGAAACTTCTTTTGTTGCCTGTCTTTTTCCATATATAGGCACTGCCAACCTGTTTCCAGATATCATTAATGTACTCTTCGTCTCTATGCAGCTTGAAAAAAGGTTAGGATAGAAATGTTGCCCAACAAGCAACTACTTCCATTTTACAGAAGGGGACGCAATCAGGGCCGGCGCTAGGCATGGGCAGGCCCGGACTGACCGTTGCGGGCACCGGGCAATCCCCTGGTGCGCCGCAAGGGTGTGGGCCGGTTTTGGGCCCCTGGGGGCCGTTTTTGTTACAGGGCCGTTTATGCAGCATAGCTGTAAAATCGGCCCTGTAACAAAATCGGCCGAAAACCGGCCCGGCAAAGAGCTCAGTCACATCCCCAACCTTCCCCCCGGGGGCCGGCCGAGCAGTTTGCCAGGGCCGGTTTTGGTTCCCAGTCCGGCCCTGGGCATGGGCAGTGTGTGCACCTGCTCAGGGCCTCACACTCATCTGAGAAACAGGGGGCCCCCCGCTTCGCTGTGAAAGGCCACACTTTCACAGTTAGCCCAAGCGTGGTGTCTTTCCTGTTGGGTGCAGGGGTGGGGGGAAGGAGCGAACAGAATGGAGCTGGTACAGCAGCTGGGCCAGCAATTATGTTGGCTGAGTGTCAGGGGAGAGGCAGCGCCTCTGTTAAATACCTGTTAAGTACTGGCCGTTCCAGGTGCCCTTTCGGCATTTTGTCGCTAGGTGACAGAAGGCCCCTTGTGTTTCCAGTACCAGTCTGACACAGGTAAGGAGAGGTGGGGAGGTGAGGAGGGAACCACCAGATCAACTGGCTTTTGTAATCTGTGCATCACACATAGCAAAGATTGCTTTGATGTGAATGCGCATTTAAAATGCATGTTGCACTGCCGGTGCTAGGGAAGTGTTGTGCAATATGCCTCGTACTGCTTCCAGGCCCAGGGGAGGGGGCCCCCCATTTCCTGGGCCTCAAAGCGCTAGAGCCAGCTGTAAGGTCTATGTATGGCCCCCCCCTTCCCTGGGCCTTGTAGCCATTACTCCCTCTTTCCTCTCCTTTTATTTATTTGGTCCTCGTGAAATTGACCAAAAAAGAAAAACACTTTGCTGGAAATGTCTTTTTAGGAAATGTTTCTATTGCAAAGTGCAGCCTCGGGATGGAGAGAAGTAAAAGTTTTATGAAAACTAATAAGGACGTGGAAAGCCAGTGCAACTAATAATTCTTGCCAAGCAGGATCAAAGGGTTAAGTGAATTCTTAAATATGGCTTTGTTACCACTGATCCAGAAACTACTCCCAACCCAGAAAGTGAGCTACAAACGATACTGCGATTACTGGTCTAATAATTAGAGACACATTATTTAACTACATCATCAACTGTAAATAGAAAAGGCAAAAATGCAGTGCTGCACAGACTCTAGTTAGGCAATCTACGAAAAAAAATCCAAATCCAGGCAACTATTAACAAACCTTTAACTGAAGGATGAACTGTAATTTACTGCAGCAATGTTACTGTAAAACACATTTTTTTCTGCATCAAAATAGATTTCAATAATGATTTGCTTTCTGAGCCAAATTAAACTGGTACCTCAAAATAAAAGTATACTCAAATACTGTGCACTACTGTGTAAGACAAAATAAAAAGATATCAACAATAAAAAAAATAAAAAATGTGAAAAATAACTAAGTAAAGCAAGACAGAGTGGGTCGCAAAGTGGCCAGATTGATTTTATTTACACCCAAAACACATTAGCGGTACTTTACAGAGTTTGCCAGTGAAGCGCTACTTTTATTTTCTCTTCTTTCTTTGAAAAATATTGTTTTGACAGGGTGGGGAAGTTCACCATTCAGGAGGTACTGCAATACCTGGTTGATTTGAAAATAAAATGCCTACCGCGGCTCTGTGTTCATGGATGTGGTCTTTTTAAACCATACTGCTTATGATTTGTAAGGATATAAGTAATGGACATAGAAATGGGTCCCTTCTGGGCCCTGCAGTCATGTCCTTAACTTTTCAGGCAAAAGCATTCACTGATTTCTGAATAATAAGTGCAAAAGTGTTAAGGTAACCATGTTGTTCCTTCCTAAATTTCACATGTGTTACTTAATCTTGCATTCCCTATGAGTGATTGCTTTTTCCAAAATGTTGTTACTTTTTTTTTTTAGGCAGCATATTACTCTTAATTAATTGTAATTTTGAATTATGAGGTGTTTATAGCGAGGCACAATTGGGTTGTAGTTGAAGGCAGTGCAAGTTTTTTTCTCAGTGGGGCGGTATGGTGTTCAGGGGGGGAGGATGTGGCACTATCGTCAGAGCTGACAAATAGGGGACTAGGAAACCAGGTTCAGCCGTCATGACCAATCTCCCAGACCACTCTCTTGAGGGAGCACATTCTTTGCTGGACCTTAGAAGGCCCGCTAGACCGTAGAGGCCCTGGTGTCTTAGCACCAGCAGGTGGACCATAGAGGGGGAAAGTGTGGGATAACCTTGAGGGCCTGTCCACCACCATCCATACTGAAGTTCACCTCCAGTCTTGCGGGCAGGCCTATGAAACAGCACACCTTAGAGCAACAGTGACACTTCCACTGAGGTTACAGGACCCTTGAGAATGGCTGGCTCTAGGGCAGTGCGAACGGTGCGATTGCTCCGGCTGCTGACTTCGGGTGGGGGCGTCATGTTTGCGAGCATATTATGTTTTTAAAAGGACTTGCTGCCTCCTTCCAGGCCTCCAGCAATTTCCGTCAACAATAAAAATGTCATGATAACTCCATTGATTAATGTTCTTCTTAGCGAGAGATGGAGTTTTGTAAAGTGGAAGTTTTGACTCCTGAAAAGTAAGCACAGAGGTTTATTGTGCTTGCTGCATAGAATTTCAGAGGCTTCCAATTTTTCAGAAACCAATAGTGAGCAGCACCTCATTGAGGTACTGACCAGGTGATGTCCAACTTTACTGTCAGTCACGTAATGAAGGCTACGACAAAATGTGTAAATCTTATTTTTTTTTTCCAGTAAGGTACACAGATGCAAACCCTTGTTACTTGTAAAATAAATATCTAACGTTTAAATTAAAAAAAAGTTGCAGAAGCCTGTCCCAACTGTTTATAACAGAAGCACTCAGTTAAGGTGAACATTTTACGTGATATTTATTTTATAGCCTTCATCTTTGTTTGTTTCCTATACTCACCTTCGTATATTTGTTCGCAAGAAGAATAGGGCATACAACATTGTGCAATATATCGCTCTCAACACTAGTCCATTGTTGTAAGAATATACAAAGAAACAACACTTGGGGAATACTGCTGTTTTGCATCTACATTGCTTAGTAACATCTTCAGGTATTAGTACAAAAAAATAATAAAAACATATTTATCGGTTGTCAGACAAAAATAGGCTAAATGAATGTAGTATGATGGCAAACTTGCTCCTGTATGTGTATTTCCCTGTAGCAACAGAGTAGGAAAAAAAGAAATCGCGAACAAACATACTAAGATTAAAATAAAGGTAAAGTGTAATTTTTTTTTATTTGTTCAATAAACTGCATAGAGCGTCTCTCCTTCCTGTGCTAGGTGTAGGCTATGCCACCCACGCTCTCACTAGACCAGTAGACGTTGCCGTACACAAGATTTTAAAATCATAAACGAAAGGGTGGCAGGTAATTATCATAATGTACAACAACACTGCAGGTGAATACCTTGGTTATGACCCAATACATAGATTTCAAATCAGCACAGCTATGAAAGAAGGGAATTTACAACAGGAGCTGTTGGTAAAGACTGATAAATTCGTATAAAAACCTGTAATCTTCACACATCCTGGTTGATAAACTGTTGAACTCTCTGCCACTGATAATTTACCTAGCCTTGGTGGGTTAAGTAGACACAATGCTACAGAGGGACGAAGCAGCAAGTGATGTGCCTTGCAAAACGAACACCCGTTAACAACTCCACTTGAACTCCTTAATGAAAACAGCTGAGCCACCTGCTCGCACTCAATGCTGTCTCAAAATCATAAACAAATGGTTGTTGGGGCGTAAAATGCAGGATAGGCAGGATACTCACGCAACTGAGCAAGGAGCAGATTCTGATGCAGGTCCCCATGGCGAAATCCAAACAAGCACAAGCATGCACGCCTTGCGCGGCAGCAGGGGGGAGGTGGGGGGCCTGCGCAATTCACTTGCAGGAGAAATAATTGCTACCATATGGCGCCACTCACTCCCGTAAGTGAATCGCCACACGTGCCCGCGTTGACATTGAAAGCAATGGAATGCGTGCACGTTTTTGGCTGAAAAGCCGAAGCCATTGGTAAAGGTCTTTTTGCTTTGTAGCGCATGCGCACAGCATAGGCGAGACCTAAAAAAGGACTGCCTTTGCCAGGGAACAAAACAGAGCCGGATACAGACCCCTCCTAAAAAACTGCCGGTCCTCAGCACCGGTGAGATCCAGTCAACTTAAAGCCCTGTGTTCAGTAATAAAAATTAGGTAAATCCAGGGCGTTAATTGGGATGAAAAAACTGGAGCAGGGTAGGGTCTCTAAAAGGGGTGTGGCCAATATAATTAAGGGCGCTGCTTAAAAACACGTAAGCTAAAAATCTGTGCTTAACATAGTGAGCCCCCCGGCTGGTATTTTTCTGTTTCTGTCATTGCATTCAGATATATGATACAAGTAACATCATACCTACAACAAAGTCAGGACTATTTGCTTTGTCAATGGTTGTTAGTTGCATAAGATAAATAAGCAGCAACTATGGCTTGTATATAATATTGAAAACGCTTCCACTCAAAGCCCTGGTGACACCATGACAATGTCGCTGCTCCTGATTTTCAAAATGAGAAGGGAAATCCAGAGGGAAAATGACGCTCTTTAAAGGGCTTCCCTTCCCCTACAACTCACCTGGCATGACGTTATGCAATAACTTCTCCACTAGTGAGAAGTGAACATTGTGAGCACACGCACATCAATGTGCCTGCTGTTACTGCAGCACGGAAAAAAATGGTCCGCCTGTGCCTGGGCACAGAACAGAGGCCAATAGAGACCCGTTTCGAGGCCCACTTTAAAAAACTGCCGGTGCTCAGCACCAGTGAGACCCGGCCCACTTAACACCATTGATAAGTCCCTTGAATATATTGAGGAGCTGACAATGTGTACATTAATTCCCCTTCCCAAATGAGTTACTTTTTGTGTCCATGGAACCTTTTGAAACCCTTTTTGACATAGAGTAAACTGAAATGAGTCCTACATTGGTTGGTTGCAGAATGCTGGGGACCTGTGAAGTACTTCTCTGAGGGAGTGGCTCGTCAATTTTTTTTCGGCGCCTGCAGATTCTTGTCTGCATCTCATCCGCCATACCTGCTGTTGGAAATAGTTGAGTTTGTAGCTTTGCTCCCTGCATGTTAATGCATGTGCGTGTTAATATTCACGCCTTAACTTGGGGGCGACTAAAGACAGTTTTAAATTTAAATAACAGGACAGCATTGGATGACATATATTTCTGAAGAGATTGTTCGTTTAGAGACTGTTGAATATTGGTTTCAAATGCCATGCACAGCTAGTTTAAGTAAGCAACCTTTATTGTGCATAGTTAATGAAAACCATTACAAAAGTACAAAACCAATGAAACCGCTCAATTTTTAGAAGGTAGGTTAAAAACGAGAGCGTTACAAGTAGAAACTGATAAAATGGGTGCAAATTACCAGGGTAGTTTAAAACCAATGTCCTCTGGTACTTTTGACCAAGGCAGTGTTTTTGACTATTCTCTAGAGAGGCAGCTAGTTGATGGTTTATTGCAATGCGTGGCCATGTGTGAATGAGCTTGGCTGTGCAAGAGAATCAGGTGAGTCACAGTTGAAAGAGAGGGCACCTCCCGGCGGGCAGCGAAATGATTTCTATCCAGTGATGTAGATGGATCAAATAATGCAAAAAGGGCAAGCTGATCGTTTTTTTTTTAGTTCACTTTGACCTTTGTTCTGTGCCAGAAGAATAGTTTTTTTAAATATTAGGCGAGGACAACCCAAGGCGTTCCAGAAGCCATTTCTGCGCTTGACAGTTTGTTGTCTATCAGTGCTAGGAATTGTATTAACCTGCCGTTTATCTGCAGGTCCTCTGGTTTGAAACAGGCTATCAAAGCCAGTCCTTCAAACAGCGGCAGTCCACGAGTGGTTGGCCAGGTAATAGGCTGCGACGTGAAGCCATAACTGGCGGCTTCTGCACCGCGGACTTTGCCGTAGAGGCACTCCATAACTTTCTAAGGGGTTGATCTAAGGAACATACAGGCGTAATTCCACCTTACTATAGGTACTATAGGGTTATAGGGTGTCGCTGTCCCTGAACCCTATTTTTACTTTTATTGTTTTATCTCACCTTGACACAGTCCTGAAGAAGAGCACTAGGATCCATTAGGGATCAACACTGCACGAAACATGTCGACCTCACTAACCACACTTTCACCACTACACACACTCATGGAATTTTAAAGAAAGCAGCAGAGCAATACTCTCCCCTCCATTTTATTTGTTTCTTGGGGGTGCTTTGCTTCCAGCGTTATATATATTTAACCTTTACCTCCTGGACCATGAATAAAAATATGATTGTTAGGTACCAGTAGGATAAACCTCTTTTTAGAAATCACATACACATCTTTTTATAGGCCCACATACCCACATGCACAACTGCGGCGTTGCCTAAAAGATCTGCGATAAAGTGCCCTTTCGCGGGGCCCGTTGAGGACTGCAGTGCCACCCCCTCAAGGAGCAACGCCCAATGATGAAGAGGGTGTGATGTCACTAATATCTAAAGGAGAAATTGCCCAGCTTCATCTAATCCCAACCTGATCACTCAGAGACATCTCCATTCCCTTTCACCCATGCCCTTTTCTTTTTCCTCCTCTCTTATAAATAATCGCCCACTGGGGCCCTGAGTCGCAACCATAGTACAGCTGCGGACCTTATTACTATGGGAACTGTTACCATTTGTGATACATATCAAAGCAAGTCTCCAGGTGCGGATCCCACTCTGATTGAACTGACGTTTGAGCAGGCAAGATCTTCCTCCCCTTTCAGGCTAGTGCATGTGCAGATCAGGTGTGCCATGTCCTCGTTTTGGTTGCTGCACAGTCCGCAGGTTGAGGGCGATTGCCGCCTCAGCCTTGGTGGTGGGAATCTCTCCTTGGTATTCCTGGAGTATCCCAGGCTTAAATATGACTGTGGGCTAAGCGATGTGTAGCTATTGATTGTCATCTCTCTCGCTGAGAAGGTGGATTTGTCTTCTACTAGGGAGAGGTTCCTTATTACCTTCCGTACTATTTTTTTTAAACCTGTGTATGTAGTTGGCACTTCCCAGAGCTGGGTGAGACTAGTGTTTGAGAGGGAGTCCTGTAGGACTTTTCTTGCCCGAGATGTCTTTCTGTGCTAGAGCTCTTGCCAGAGTAGGTTGTTTAAACTGTTTGGGGAGACGTTCCTGATTTTGTGGAAACAGGTTATATAGGACCCCTTTCTTGCTAGCTGAACAGCCGAATCTGTGCTGTGGAGGCATATGTTGGAACATGATTCTATAAGCCCTGATTAATGTGCTATCCACAGTTTTGGAGTTTCTCCCTTTTAGGGCTTCACTACCATGTGTAATAGGGGGCCGAAGGTTGGCTTGTGTGACCTGAAGGACAGGGGTGAGCCTGGAGTCTGTCAACTTGAATGTTAAGTGCCTCAAGGTTATCGTAAGGACCATCCCTTTCCTTTTTATCATCTGAAGTTGGCTAGCAAATTGGCTCCCACTATCGATAGTTACCCCGAAATATTTGTAGCTGCTTGTGTTCTGAATTTGGGTGTTGAGGTGTACCAGATATGGTGTTTTTACCTTTTTATGGATATTGTTTTGGTTTTCTAAAAGTTTACTGCAAGGAAGTTGTCTGTTGTATATTCTTGCTGAGTGTTTGGGAGGCGTTGCATGCCCACTTGAGTGTGGCAGACTAAGACTACGTCATCGGCATATAAGATACTGGATAAGCCTTGCCACCGATCCTTGGAGCATGTGCATTGCATGAGTCAAGGGTCTGTGTCAGGTCTACCACGTAGAGATTAAACAGGATTGCAGCGAGTATGCATCCTTGTTCGAGCCCTTTCGTGGTAGACATGTGCCTTGGCAGGTGTGTGCCATCTCCCATTTTACCTAAACCCAGGTATCTGTGTTTAAACATATTAGCATGTCAAGCAGTGCTTGAGGGATTTTCCAATGTGCCACCTTCCTCCAGAGTCATGCTTGGTCTATGTTGTTGAAAGTTGCCCTAAAGACTATAAAGCAGAAATGGAGTGTCTGTTTTGATGACTTTGCCATGTCCATAATCAGCGACATGGTTAGGATGTTGGTTGTAGACCCTGCATCTTTAGAGAAGCCAGTCTGATTGAATGGAATGCACAGCTAGTGGGTAGTGTTACCACTCTGCTTTTAGCAGGTCCAAAGTAGGCCTGCACAGAATGTTAATTATGCCAAAGTAATCAGAGTGATTTCAGCAACTATTTCATTATTCTTGTGATGCAAAATTACATGATTATTTCATATTGCGTTATTAAGAGTAATTTGGGGCAAAAGCCCTGCAGCAGGAGCACAGAAACACCAAACAAAGGGGCATATTTATGAGCCCTTTGCTCTGATGAAGAGTCACTTTTTGTGACACTCTGGTGGTGCAAATCACAAAATCATATCTATGAGGCCAAAAAAAGCCACTATGCTTGGCTTTGAATTGCCTCATAGATATGGATTAAGGCAAGGCAGCGCAAACATTGTGTTGCCTTACTCTGCATTCGGGACGAGTTCCATGGGTATTGAGGTGGGATAACCAATGCAATACCCAGGAATTTTGACATTTCCTCAGATTTACAATAGCATGTAAGCCTGGGGAAGTAGTAACACCTTACGCTTTCAAAGGTGAGGCATAACAAGGAGAAATAACTTTATTTCTCCATGTTTCGTCCTCTTTCTATGTGTGCTGCAGAATGCAGCACACATAGAAAGAGGAAAACACCTCTTAAAATTGTTTCTGTGCAGGAAGGTGCACCTTCCTGCACAAAAGCAATCCTGCTGAAAACCTAGGCACCCTTGCACCATGGAGCAAGGGTGCCTGCATTGGCACTAGGCTGCTGAAATGGCGCAATCTCCTTGGGAAAGGACAGGAATGCACTGTATTACATAAAATGGCACATTACTACCCTTTCACTTTGGCATAGGGCAGCGCAACAATCTTGCTGTGCTGCCCTACGCAAAATCCCTGTAATGCCTATGAGAGAGCAAGCAGCTGTTGGCTACTGCTTCTCGTGTCCTGTAGCACTTAGTGCTATTTTCTTAGCGCAATATGCATCATTGGGCCCATTTTTTGAAACAAGGATGCATTTTGCTCCTAAGAAAATAGTGCTAAATGCTGGATTGTTCTTCTCACACAATTACACAAATCTACGAGTATCTTTGTGGTAATTATGAATAATAACACTAGAGAGAATTACACCAGCTAGGCCCACCTCAGCTCCAAATTAATTCATGCTTTTAACTGTTGATTCCCTCTCCTATGGACATCATTTAGTGTGGAGTAGGGAGGAGTTGGCAGCTGCTCACCATGACCTGAGCATTTGCACCAATAGCGCTGCTCCTGCGTCGTGTAGGCAGCTGCAGGAACAGAACTCAACTATGCTCCAAGAGCACTTATACATTTGCTACTTTTGTTTCTATTCCTTGCTTGTTTCATTGCCCCATAATAATGGGGTCAATACATGACGTCATTAGTGATGTCAAAGTATGCCTGTCTATTCCTTTACCCACTCTATACTGGTAAATGTAGTGCATTCTGCAGCACACATAGAAAGAGGAATATGCCTCTCAGGATGCGCCTTCCTGTGCGAAAACAATCCTGCATGCAATTGAGGCAGCCTTGCACTGTGATGCAAGGGTGCCTGCATTGGCGCAAGGCTGCTAAAAGGGCACCAGCACAGGGGAAAAGGAAGGAATGTGTTGTATTGACTTAACACCTTGCATGCTCATGACGAGCTGAGCTCGTCATGAGGCACGGTGCTCCGGTGCTCATGACGACCTCAGCTCGTCATGGGCCGTGGAATGCTCGGATGTGGGGAGAATTCCCCTGCTGTGCTGTGCTGAGCGTTCCACGGCAGCCAATGCACCTGTGACGAGCTGAGCTCGTCATGAGCACAGGAGCACTGCAGCTCATGATGAGCTCAGCTCGTCATGAGCATGCGGGCGTTGTGCGCGCCCCCCTCCCCCCAGCACAGCGGGGGAATTACCCCCGCAGCGAAGGGGTTATGTACAGTGCATTCCTGCCCTTTCTCTGCCACGCAGCGCAGCAAGGTGACTTGCTGCTCTGTGTGTCAATTTCATAAATCTCCCCCTAAGTATGCGCTGAAGTATCAAGTCGAGTGTATCACTCATATTTCAACTTGGTTTCATAACTTAGATCATGTGCGCTGTTTTGTCGCATTTTGAAGGGGTGCCACTTAAAAGAAGAAAAAAATGAAATACGCCCAGTAATACAGAGGGGAAAGCATTGTGGGCATAGACACTTATGGAAAATCTTTCTTTTGAAACTGCACAAAAGAATGTGAAGATATGGGTGGTAGAAAGATTTTCATTATGCTAGTTGTGAGATTTTATAGCCTCTGTGACCTGATAAAAAGGTCACTGTGGCCCTTCATGGAGCAGAATTGCGTAGGCTTGGCTTAGGAGTGCACTTGACTCAGAGTACCAATGGATTTACAATGGTTTCTTCCGTTTCCTGTATGAAATTATTCAAATGTGATGATGACTCAAGACTATGATCTGGTCGTTGTATAGAAAACCTGGGGCCATATTATCAAGAAAGGGCGATACATTATCGCCGCTTTTATCGGCAAGAGACTGCCGATAAAGCAGCGATAATGGGCTTGATAATGTAGTGTAGTTCCTAGTTTCCCACTAGGCCCTGCGCATTGGAATAACATAAACAGTAGTATCGACGTGGAACTGCAGATATTCCAGGCCTCCACTGACTATGCTAAACTTAATTGGGTGTGTTACCAACTAGCTCAGAGGTCACTGGAAACTTTCTTCTCTGCATGGGAGGTGATCAGCTTCCCTGGCACAGACAAGAAGGGATTCAGTTTTCCAACAACCGAGCAACATGACAACTTTGCTCCTCAGATCAAGAGTCAATCTCTAGGGTCGTGTGAAACAATAGACATGTATTTCACTCAGTCAGTTTAGTGCAGTTTACTTTCACGATATGTAGAGAATAGAGAGACGGGCGTTTGTCAATAAAGGGTTAACATTTATTGAACAGTCTTTCTTCTCGTACAAGAGAAATGTATTGCCACAATTGCAAGACTTGTTATGATAAAAAGTACGTACAGTAAGATAAGTATTGCGAAAAAGAACTGTAAAAGCATTGATATGGTTTCTTAGCCATACAATGGTTTAAAAGTAATAAAACATATATACAGTCATATATACATTAGGCTAACATACTCAACTGGTGCTTCTAACTAAGCCTACCCCAGTGTGCCTGACCTAAGCCTAACACGTGGAAGGGGAGTGAGTAAGTAGCTTTAAGTTAAGTTGGTTTTGCCAAGGTTTGCTTCAAGAATTCTCATCTAAGGGTTTAGTCAACACCATACCTCTGAATAGAATGATGGAGGATTGGTATCTCCTTCAGGGGTCACTCTCGATATCCCAGTCACCCGCGAGGGTAGACCGGAAACGCCGGATCTGGATTTCTCTGCACGGGAAAGGCAGCGGCTCTTCTTCAGCGCGTCGAGGAAGGAGGGGGGACAGCGTCCGCGGGCAGCTGGAATCTGCTGGATGTCTTCGCAGAGGGACGGCTGTTCAGCTCCTAAGCGTACTGCACCATCGTTCGCGCTTTAGCAGCGATAATGGTATCAGTAGCTTCACCACCAAGGGGACAGCAGGCTGCAGCAACAGGGTGCTAGATTCACCAACACGGGGTCTTGCAGGCAGCCAGCATCAGCAACAGTAGCTCATTGCTTAAGGCAACGTTGGTAATATTTATACCTGACAGGTGCCGGGTTTGACGCAAGTTTGCTGGACATAAGACGTCAATTAAAGATGTCACTAGGAAGTGATAGTTATCAGTTGCTCATTAGAGTTCCATTACTAATCAAAACACAGCAAGCGGGGATTTCCAGGTTTGCTGAGTTTTTAACTTGTTGAAGAACTCGGAGTGTTAATCTAGGAATATCAGATAGTGACTTCTGCTCTGTCATTGCACTAATTGGTCGCAAAGGAAGTGGCAGAGAACTATGCTGGAATGTGGCTCTGTTCGTGTGAGGCCAGAGATGACTTTTCTGAAAATCGCACTTGAACGGTTATGCCAATATAGGGAATAAATGGATTTATAGCCGAATAGGGGCATAAGGTCACAGTATCGATCAGGAACCTAGATAAACACGCAACACCCACTCCACGTATTCATGTCCATCAAATTACTAAAACTAAAGCAATTAGATGCATGTGTAACATTGCCCACCCCAAAATACATAAATGCATTCGAAATAGGCGTACTTGTAATACATGAAATTTAGGTACTGTACGTTTTTTGAAGCATAGAAATCATTCAAAAATTATTGCATATGAAATCAATGAACGATTATGCGAAAAGAATTACACATGAAGTATCTCTGACAGAAGAAGGGCGAGATAAATCATCACATATAAATGCATTGTAATAAATGTGATAGAGGCTGATGTAATGTTGTTATGTCTCTAGATGTGCTTAGAAATAGAAGTGTGAAGCTTCTGTTCTCTAAGAATAGTTTTTACGTTAAGCAAAGAATTGTTCGTGCCAAAAAGGAGGTCAATATTAAAAATGTCCAATTCAAAAGAATTATTGCTAGCACGGGGAAATAGAGTTCCAAAGCATTTTGCAGTTTTTGTTGATCAAAACTGAAGGCCGAATTCAGAGTTCATGGGAACGCTGTGTGTCGGAAAGCTTTTTAAAGTTATTGTTTCTGTACGGGTGAGAACATCGTATCAGACAGGCTCTCAAAGAATTGGTCTACAAAATCAGGTGACAGTTCAACCAAATTAGATAGCGCTGTAACTTGGCAGGTGTGAGAATGATTGCTGTCATCGAAGGCAGGACCAGCAATGCTCACTGAACGTTGTACCTGGATGATGTTGCTTTTGTCACTCGCTCCACTGTTACCACTTGGCTGTAGCACAGGAGTCTCCACGAATGCCGTCATCAGGATTGGTAGCCGCTGGGGACAACACAATGCGTGAGCCGTTATTGGACTGAGCAAAGTATCGACGTCCATTGGTACTGCTGATGGAAGTGAAAGACAGATGTCCAACACGCATTCATCGCCGCAAAGCATACACCGTAGCACAGGTAAAATGCAATTTTGCCATATCGGTCTGAATGAAAGGAACCTGGTCATGTTTAGATCTCTCAGCCTGGTAAATCCAAGGACGTTAGTTATACTGTCCCGGTAGCGCATCGCTAGGATTGTCTCTTCCATTCCCATGGGAGCTATGTCTGAGCCGAGGCTTGCCATAACGAAGCAGGAGGAAAAATACACCTAGACCGAACCAGAACTCTAGCCAAGGGGAAATAAGGTAGATTTCCTTCAGTTGATGAAAGAGTTCCGTTGCTTTTTCTTTAAAAGTCTTTTTTGTTTCTGGCATCACTTCGGGGTCGTTTTGATCTTCAGAGAAGTTGTCGAAGTTGATGAAATAACCAGAGGCAGTTCTGTCAATTGATGGGATTGTTCTTTCAATCTGTCTCTCGGTAGCACTTTCTGATGCCACATTAGTGTAGACTGGTGTTGTTTCTTGACGAACTGTTTCAATCTGTGTTTCAAGAGGCACAAGTTCCATGGATTTATTGCATAGTCCTTCATTGTGCACTGCAGGCTGATCGAATGTGATTAGTCTTTCAGTTTGAACCTCTTGGATTGTTGCAAGTTTGGGTATTCTGTTGTTTCTTGGGAGTCCACTGGGCCTACTGTTGATTATAGGCCACATGCTTGTGGTTTTACCAGATCGATAGACACAACTCTGTTCTCCTTTTTACCAGCAAGGGGCGGTAGCACAACTGATCTTGTTCCGGTGACTGCTAAGACAGGTACTGCTTTTCTGTAAGAAGGCCCAAATTCCTTCTTAACCGCGATCTTTTCTCTGACTAGATCCCCAATCTTTGGAATCCAGACAGGCCTTGCTGGGGCTGTTGCTGGTGGTGCCTCGTCAGTGGTACTTGGCTGTTGCTTTAACTTTATGTTGCTTAAGGATTTTCTTGTTTCATTCAGTTCCTGTAAAACAGCCAAACGATCCTTTACATCAAAGTGCGTTGTTTCTTCTTGTACCACTGACATCTGACTATCGAGGTCCTGAATACGCATTCTAATTCCGAACAATAGTTCGTATGGGCTGAAACCTTTTAGAGAATTTCTTGGCATGTTGTTAAGACTAGTCTGGACACTTATTAAATGTTTGACCCACCCAGCGCCTGAACCTAATACCTTCGCTGTTATAGATTGCTTTATGTCCTGGTTTTTTCTTTCTACCACACTATTCCCTTCGGGGTGCGACGGACAAGAATACCGCAACCCAATTCCCATGCTGGCCATGGCCTCCTTATAGGCTCGAGAGCTGAAAGCAGGACCCTGGTCAGAATGGAACGTGGTAATTGCGTATGTGCCGATAAAGACTCGCAAATCTTTTATAACCGTTCTAGCGTCAGCCGAGCGCTGGGGCCACATCCATATGAACCTCGTACAGGAATCCACTGCTACCATGATATATCTATAGTTGCCGTCCCTTTGTAGGGGACCACAGTGGTCCAGGTAAACACATGCAAATGGTTTATCCGAGATAAGAAGGGGTGTCTGCGCTGGTCGTTTTACTGTTGATACTTTTATCCTTTGGCATATGTCGCATTCTAATACATACTTTTTAGTTTGTATTCTCAAGCGAGGCCACCAATATCTCTGTTTTAATAGTGATATTGTTGCGGAAACGCCAGCGTGTGCAGAAGCAAGCCCTTTGTGTGCCGCTTTGATCAGTCCTAATCTGTGTTCCCTGTTTGGAATTACTCTATCCCCCACTCCAGGGATTCGAGCAAAAGGAACATTATTCGTATCCGTCAAGTATAAGTACTTTTCTGGAAAACCTTTTGGGAGTGTTTTCTTATCATTTTTTACTGACGCACTGACAGCTTGTAGAATATCGCTGTCTATTTTTGTTTGTGACCGAGTTATCGCAGCTACGGAAGCCGTTTGCACAGCTGCCTTCGCGGCTTCATCAGCCAATGAATTCCCTGCAACGTGAACGCCATCACGTTGATGACACAGTGTATGTATCACGTGAGTCTTTTGTAGTTCTTTCTGTAAAAGAACTACCTGTTCCCAAAGCATTTTATGCTTTATTGTGCCACCTTTCGCATCTTTGAAACCATTTTCCACCCAATTCTGCAAGTATTCATTATAAGATTGTACGCAATAAAAAGAATCGCACACTATTAGTGTGGGGAATTCGCGATCGGTATTTTCTAGCGCCATCTTAAATGCTACTAATTCAGCTCGTTGAGCCGAGCAATCTCCTAGAGATTGTGTTTTAGTGACCAATGGTCTAAATTTTCCTTTGTGCCAACGACCTTTAACAATCGCGCACGCAGCACTGTAAGCTTGCTTACCCCCAACTGCGGGTTGTGCTGGTCCGTCAGTATTTATAATACTTCCGTATTCTTCGAGAGTCAAGATTTCAATTGGCAGAGGACATTCATATTCATATTGTAAAAATTCCTGTGTTTTTAAGTTAGGGTCAAACTCGTAAACTACCTCTGTTGCAGCAAGAGAATTAACCCACTGGATCCATCTCGGATGCAAAGCCTTAGCATTAGGAATGCTTGCTTTAGTTACTGCTTCTAAAGCCGGTATAGGTGTTACGATTATTATTCGTTTACCTTGTGCTAGGGGCCTTTCTTTTGCTACAGCAGTCTGAACCGCAGTTAGAATTTTCTCCGTTGAACTGAATTTTATTTCAGCCTTTGTGTACAAATGTGATTTGTAAGCTATTGGTACCTTTTCTCCCTCATTTGAGGTTAGGTACGTGAATCTGCATCTTCCTGGGATGACTCGGATTACAAGATCACGTGTGTTGTCACGTGTATCTAATTTTGTTTTTGCTAACATGTCTGTTTGCAGTGATCTCAAAATTTCTGTGTGTTTTTGAGTCCAATTGATTTGTTTAAAATCAGGTTTAATTAGTTCGTAGAGAGGTTTAACTCTCTCTACGTAATTTAGGATGTAAGTTCTTCCGAAATTCAGAAAACCTAGAATGGATTGTAAATTCTTCAGCGTTTTTGGAGCTTGGAGTACAGCGCACTTCTCTAAGAAGTTGTCCGCTAGGCTTTTCCCTTCACTTGATAATTCGTACCCTAAAAACAGTACTGTCAGATGGGCAATTCGAGACTTTTTAAAGTTGAATTTGTAACCCTCTGCTGCGAACCCAAGTATAATGGTGTTCACTCTTTTCAAGTGAGTATCCAAGTCGTCGTCTGTGAGATAGATATCATCTACGTAAGATAATGCTTCATCATCATAGATTTGTAGTAACTCAGTTACTCTAGCTGAGAATAGTCCTGGGCTGTTCTTGAACCCCTGTGGGAGTGGACAGAATTTTTTCTGTGACCCAAATGCAGAGAAAGCGGTCAAATATCTGCTTTCTGGTGCAATGTTTTGACAAAAGAAACCATTAGAAATGTCTAATGTCGTTTTATATTTTTTCCTAACTGTGTTATTCATTAGGGCTGCACTATGCGAGTTTTGTACTGCAAAAGTTTTGCAACATGTATTAAGATGTCTGTAGTCCAAAACTAGACGATAGGAATTGTCTGGCTTGGAGACAGGAAACAAAGGATTGTTCATTTGAGAGGTGCATGTTTCAATCACCCCCTGGTACTCAAGTTGATCTAAGATCTCCCTGACTTGTTTTTTAGCTTCTTGCTTTATGGGATACTGCCGTTGGGCAGTTGGTTCATTTTTTAACTGGATTTTGTGAGGAGGAGAGTCCTCATCCCATCCTACATGATTTTTATACAATGCAGGTGCCTGGGCCACTGCCCATTTCCTTGCATATGTATATTTTTTGTGAATCGGAATGTGATTCGAGAAGGCAGGCATAATCACTTCTTCGCCACGAGGGCACTCCCTGACAAACTCTGGGGGGCAATCTTTTTCAGCTAACAGAATATCATAGCCTTTTGAGAGCTTATCCCAAAATAGACCCTTAATTTTCCTAGTCTTATCACCCTCTATACCCAATGTTATTTTGTATATTTTATGGGGCTCGCTAAGTCTGGCGTCGGCAGTTTCAACTTGAATGTATTCATTCGTGTCCACTGTCTCCAGATGACTCATCAAGATCTTGCGCGCTATACTGATTTCTGCTGCACTGTCCAACATTGTCAATGCCCACTCCCCGTTTTTCAACTGTGTCCTCAGTATTCTCGGCATGGTTGATTACTCTAATACTGGCTACCTTCTTTTTCTGAAATTGAGATTTCTTATTTTGAGCAGGTTCCTTGTCTTTGGACTTGGTGTGCTCTCCTGGGTCTGACTGTCCTCTTCTTTCCGAATTCTGTGGAAGAGATCGAGAGGGACGTGTATCAATACTTTGATATCTATCAGGTTTTTTCAGATTTTCCCTATTTCTAAGGTTATATCTTTTCTCAGAGGGCTCCCTCTGGGGAGTCTGGCGTTCTCGAATCGGAGTTCTTTCCCTCCGTCGAGGAGACCTTCCTCTGGACTGGAAAACTTTTTCCTTGGGAGTGGATTGTTTATTTCCATCCCAGCTCTTTTTAGGAGTGTTTAAATTATTTTTAATAAATAATTTTTCAGGATTTTCGAGCAGTTGGGGCTTTACCGGTTTCCCACCCAAGCTGTCTCTACCTAATTCTTCATAGCACTTTTCTATGATTTTTGCAAGCTCAGCAGGATCTTTTATATCTGTTTCCTTCAACTTCTGGCGAATTGCCACAGATGCTGCTTCTCCTTTAATGTTGGCTAATAATATAGCCGAGACCTGCTTGAAGTCTTTCAGTAATTTCATACCTAGATTTAAAGCGGGCTCTGGACCGTATTCATTTTGAATCTGTTTTAGCACTTCTGGTATTACCGCCATAGACGGAACACCGTGTGTTTTTGTGTAAATGGAAGCAAAGACTGTACCCCAAGTGTCACAGTCCTCCACGTGTGGTGCGATTCCCATAGGAAGGCAGATGGTCAAGATTCTGTGTTTCTCAATAGGGGTAGTATGAGGAAATACTGCCTCTATTTGAGTGATTTTCTGTGCTAACCAGAAAGGAATTTGTTCCCGTTTTACGGGTGTTTTACCAAGACATGACTGTATGTTCTGTGGTGTAATTTTATTAGTGTTCCCCTGATGAGGGGTCAGCTGTGGTGTATTAACAGCTGGCTGGACTGTTGCAGTCCGCATTACATATTGGACTAATTGCCTATGTATTTTTATTAATGTTTTTAGCTGTACTAACAGCTCTTCCTTAGACATTTTTACAATGTCAGGACGTGGTGTGTAGCTGGCTAGAACCGGCCACGTTGCTCCTGGTCTACCTAGTGGACCGAGCCTAGTTATGTGATCATTGTGTTTTAGGGCGCCATTAAACCAGAGCAGGTGCTCTTGAAATTTAAGTGGAATTTCAATCTCCTCGAAAGGAGCGTACTCTTCCGGGGGTTTCTCTATTTTGTAATAGTGAAACTCTTTTGTTATAGCGTTTACCGCTGGAAAGTTTATCCATGAATAGAATACCTCTGTCTGCCGATACTCGTGAGCCTCTATCACGAAGATTACTGTACCACCTTGAGGTGTCAGTCCGTTTTCTATAAGTTTTAAAGTTATAGATTTTCTTAAGTGGACCGGGATGATAATAGCATCCGGGTCTGTGTGTTCGGGACCTTGCTGAGTCGCATCTGCTGCCGCCCCAGTGGTTCCGTTTTCTTCTGGCATTGTAAAAATGCAAGGTTTGCAGAGTTGGTCTCCAAGGAGACAAAGATTAGGTGCACAATATTTTGGAACACTGTATCCTTCAACGTTGAATAAACCAGAGCTTTACATAGGAATCTCTTCCTACTGAGTTCGGGCGGATTTTAACCTTTCACCCACTCCAGACGTCTATTGGAGTATTTACGGGAGAAAGGGGTCTGTGTGAAATATGCACGACTGAGTTACTCTAACGTCTTGCGTTAGTTTATCGCCTTACCAAACGTTGGGCGCCATGTAGTGTAGTTCCAAGTTTCCCACTAGGCCCTGCGCATTGGAATAACATAAACAGTAGTATCGACGTGGAACTGCAGATATTCCAGGCCTCCACTGACTATGCTAAACTTAATTGGGTGTGTTACCAACTAGCTCAGAGGTCACTGGAAACTTTCTTCTCTGCATGGGAGGTGATCAGCTTCCCTGGCACAGACAAGAAGGGATTCAGTTTTCCAACAACCGTGCAACATGACAACTTTGCTCCTCAGATCAAGAGTCAATCTCTAGGGTCGTGTAAAACAATAGACATGTATTTCACTCAGTCAGTTTAGTGCAGTTTACTTTCACGATATGTAGAGAATAGAGAGACGGGCGTTTGTCAATAAAGGGTTAACATTTATTGAACAGTCTTTCTTCTCGTACAAGAGAAATGTATTGTCACAATTGCAAGACTTGTTATGATAAAAAGTACGTACAGTAAGATAAGTATTGCGAAATAGAACTGTAAAAGCATTGATATGGTTTCTTAGCCATACAATGGTTTAAAAGTAATAAAACATATATACAGTCATATATACATTAGGCTAACATACTCAACTGGTGCTTCTAACTAAGCCTACCCCAGTGTGCCTGACCTAAGCCTAACACGTGGAAGGGGAGTAAGTAAGTAGCTTTAAGTTAAGTTGGTTTTGCCAAGGTTTGCTTCAAGAATTCTCGTCTAAGGGTTTAGTCAACATCATACCTCTGAATAGAATGATGGAGGATTGGTATCTCCTTCAGGGGTCACTCTCGATATCCCAGTCACCCGCGAGGGTAGACCGGAAACGCCAGAGCTGGATTTCTCTGCACAAGAAAGGCAGCGGCTCTTCTTCAGCGCGTCGAGGAAGGAGGGGGGACAGCGTCCGCGGGCAGCTGGAATCTGCTGGATGTCTTCGCAGAGGGACGGCTGTTCAGCTCCTAAGCGTACTGCACCATCGTTCGCGCTTTAGCAGCGATAATGGTATCAGTAGCTTCACCACCAAGGGGACAGCAGGCTGCAGCGACAGGGTGCTAGATTCACAAACACGGGGTCTTGCAGGCAGCCAGCATCAGCAACAGTAGCTCATTGCTTAAGGCAACGTTGGTAATATTTATACCTGACAGGTGCCGGGTTTGACGCAAGTTTGCTGGACATAAGACGTCAATTAAAGATGTCACTAGGAAGTGATAGTTATCAGTTGCTCATTAGAGTTCCATTACTAATCAAAACACAGCAAGCGGGGATTTCCAGGTTTGCTGAGTTTTTATCTTGTTGAAGAACTCGGAGTGTTAATCTAGGAATATCAGATAGTGACTTCTGCTCTGTCATTGCACTAATTGGTCGCAAAGGAAGTGGCAGAGAACTATGCTGGAATGTGGCTCTGTTCATGTGAGGCCAGAGATGACTTTTCTGAAAATCGCACTTGAACCGTTATGCCAATATAGGGAATAAATGTATTTATAGCCGAATAGGGGCATAAGGTCACAGTATTGATCAGGAACCTAGATAAACACGCAACAATAATATGCCCTTGTGAATTCCAATAGAAGCCCAGGTTCTGGTGTTAACCTGGGCTTCTATGGGAATTCACAAGGCCATATTATCAAGCCCATTATCGCTGCTTAATCGGCAGTTTCCTGCCGATAAAAGCGGCGATAATGTATCGCCCTTTCTTGATAATATGGCCCCTGGATTTTATGCAATGCTTAATTAGTAATAATGATGCAAGGTGTCACATCGTTTTTAAATTGCAAAAAGCATGAACGTTTAATAGGTGCCAATCTGGAATTTTCTTTAAGTACATATGGGTAAATAACATGACGGAACATGACAGTTTTAGATTTCATGGACTAATTCCATTTGTCATTATGTTTAACACAGTGTAGGGCTGTTTTTCACCAGTGTTTGCAGTGACACGTTATTTTAAAAATGACGGGGTATATTTTTGAAAATATTTTACTGCCAAAATTGCTACATTACGTTGCGTAAGAGTCAGAGAGCAGTGTAGCTTCATATCTACGGAGAGTTGGGTCTGTCGCGCTCTCTCTCCAATGCTGGAGCACAATCAGGCTTCAGGCACCACGCGCACTCACACCTTTGGATTTCAGTGCAAAATACTATGCTTAGACTAACATTAAAGCTTTTCATGCTTTATATGTGCACTGTACAGTGCACCACACATGCAAAGTCAGAGAAGATTGAAGAAATATAAGTATTTCTTCTCGATAATGCCAATGTCAAAATAGCAATATCTTTTATTCAACACCCTGTCTACATTTTAAGTAGAAAGAGTTTGCATCAAAAACTACGGGTGCACCACCCATGGAATGGCCACTTGCCACTAAGTATTGCAAAGTAGCTCTAGGCACTTCTTTGCATTACTTCCGGATGACTTACCAGTGCAAAACAAGTTTTGCGTTGTGAAGTAAAATACATATAAACATTTTGACCGATTTGCGTTACTTTTGTGATACAAATCCAGCTCAAAATGTGGGGAAATATACCATGCACCGACCAGTCAAAATCAGTATTAAAATGTGATTCGATAAACCATATATAAATGCTGTGTTGGCACCTATCAGCCAAGGCAAATGTTTCAGCACTGCTCAGCTGTGTGAGATGCTGGTCCAAAACTACATTTTATGGAGGGACTTTTTTCATAAGTGTCCCATGCTGGCTGTAGTGTTAACATCTGGTGTGCACACATCTTCCGACATGCCAGTAGTTGAGAGGCGAGACCTAAAGGTAGCCATGGAAATAGTGTTCATACCAGCACCATATTGTACTGAGCAAGTGTAGCGAGGGAGAACTTGAGCTTTCAGAAAGATTTGGTGAAGGTGGTTTATATATGAATCGACAACAAAATTGTGGGGCATATTTACAAGAACTTAACGCCGCTATAGTGTCAATTTTTTGACGTTACTGTAGGTTTTTTTTATCGCCTTATTTGCAAGTTGCCACTAACTGCAATTAGCGGCACTTTTCCAGCGTAAACGGGTATTTTCAAGATCGCCATTTTTGTTAGCGGGACTTAACGAAAATTATATGCAAGGTAGGCGTTCCTGTGAAGAAACTGCTGCTCACCTCACTTTGCAATATTTACAATTAAATTCCCTTATGTTGATAATTATCTAAAACTGCTGCTAAGTCCAGTTCACATATAGGATGTTTGGGTGCTGTACAGTGCTGCAAGAAATATTGCTGCGCAGCCCTGCGCCGAAACAAAATGTCAGGAATGTGCCTTATCAATAAGATAGGGCACATTCCCGGGCCTCATTCATGAAAAGTGTTGCATTGCTGCAACAAAACAGTGTTGCAACACTCTTCACTGCAACCTTCTTGCGACACCGTGGATGTGTCATGTTTACTGTACGGCGCTACATGTCACAATCAATGACAAATACGTCTGGAATCCTGACGTATCTGCCAGAGCAAAAAAGTCATGCATTGATGCAGTTGTGATGCAAGCATGACGCAACTCCGACAATGCATGCGACCAGCCTATCCTTATGGCACTGCGTCACCTTTATGCCTGCTATGAGGTAGGCTTAAGGTTTTGACACAGTGGTGTCCTAGAATTGTCGTAGTGGAATCTGAGAGATTTCACTGTGCCACTCTCATGAGGCTTTGTTGAATGGGGACACCCACCCTGCATACATCATACCTGGTGCAGGTATAATGTGGCACAGGGCTTCACAAGTTAATGCATATGCCTAGATGCGTCATTTTTTAAACACGGTGCAAAGTGGTGCAAAAGTCACGCTGCAAGAACACCAAGAAAATGACACACCAGCGGCATTAAACTATCAGAGGGGTCAGGAAGCAGCCCCCCTTTCTTTTTCCCCTATGATGGAGCACAATGGCAGCCATGCACCAACACAGGCACCCTTGCGCCATGGTGCAATGGTGACTGTGTTGCGTAGTTGATTGATATTGTGGCTCCATCTATTCTCGAGAAATCTGCGGGTGCATGTGGACTAGTGGAGAGCAGGAGTGGACCAGTTGGCCTTCTTGGAGTATTGTTTGCCCATTTTTTTCTTGAGGGGTGCCAGGGTGCCCGCGCAGTTAGAGATCCATCGGTGGAGGTTGAACGCTGTGGTGTTGGTGACTGTAAGTGTTGGCGCAGTTTTGGTGCTGAGGGAGTTGAGGAGAAGTTTTTCTGTGACCTTGATCCAGCAGCGATGGGGAAGGGGCAATAATGTCAGTGGTGTACTGTGGGTGTGGTGTAGGCATGATGTACACAATGATGGTTGATCCAGGAGAGTTTGGTGGTGTGGCTGTAGTTGAATGTTCCCTTGTGGTAGAGAAGACTAATTGAGCGTGTGTCTGGCTTTGTGGGTTGGTGAGGTGATTGTTGCTTGAGTCTGATTTTGGCGAGGTTCTCCAGAAGGGTGGAGGTGTTCTGGGCACTGGGGTTGTCCAGGTAGAAGTTGAAGTCTCCAGGCAGGATGTAGTCTGTGAATGGGAGAGCCTGGGGTGGGATGAGGTCTACAATGACATTGGTGAATGGGGGGTAATGGGTTGGGGGGCCTGTAGATGAGGGTGCCTGTTGAGGGTGGTGTTGGGCTTGGTCCAGATCTGAATGTGGAGGTGTTCCATGGTCGTTGTTGGGTCATTAGAGTGCATGGTCAGTTGAAGTGCGCTTTTTTAGATGATGGCAATGCCTCTTCCTGGGAGGTCAGGGTGGTCCTTGCAGGTGATGTTGTAGCCATCGGAGATGGCGATGTAGGTCGGGAGCATAGGTTGGTCCAGGTTTACATGAAGAAGGCAATGTCTGAAGAGTTGGCATTGTGGAGGTCCCAGATTTTTGTGGAGGGACCACACATTAAGGAGGATGCAGTTGAGATGGTCGGTTGCTCAGTTGGTCGGATGGGCGGTGAGAGGTATTGATGTGTTGATGTGGCAGAAGGTGTGTTTTCAGTTTTGGCAGGTGAAGGGTGCAAGGGTATTCTTGTGTGATGCTAAATAACAGGCGGAGTGGCGTCCAGGATTGTGGTTGAGGAGGGTGCTGGCCATCATAGTGGTGGAATGTCTGGAAGGCAGGGTTCCTTACACTGGATGCAGTTCATGCATGGACAGCTCAGGCGGACTTACCTTTGGCGTGCATTCAGTGCACCAGTGGCACACCTGCTGTGCATGGCCGCGCAGCGGTCACCATTAAGTAGTGCTGCAGGAGGGCTGGATAGCTGGGAGGCAGGAAACTTGGGAAAGGACATTGAAGGGGCTGCAGGGGATCGCAGTGTCAATGAGAGAGAGGACAGGGAAAAGGGAACTGTACAAAAGCACAGGAAGCACAAAGTCAAACAAAGCAAAGACAAAATACACAGCCAAAGGTAGAAAGCAACCGAGAAGAGCAGAAAGAGGGACAGGATCAGCAGAAAAGAGGGATGGGAGGGCAGTCAAGCATCAGAGCAGTGACGCTCTACCACTGGACCACCAACGATGAGGTGCAGGCTAGAGCCTCTGGGGAGAGAATGGCCTTGAACACCTGACCTCCAGTTCAGAGGAACAAGCAACAGCAGATGGGAACAGCAACAGCAGCTACCAGACGGGAGTGCGCTGTGGGAAGAGCAAGTCCACTAAGGGATAGTCCCCTGTACATGCAGGAGCTCACTACAAGGGGGCAAGGAAAGGCAGTCCCATCCAATTCCCTCCTCTGATCCGTGGCAGCCAGATTCCATGTTCCCCTGTTCCCTGGTGAGTACAGGCGGATCAAGCTGCATACCCAAGGTCAAGGGCCTTAAGCGGCCCCCATGCGCCTGGCACCCTCTGCCAATAATAGCCAATCTTAGCAACTTGAGCCAGTTAGTAGTATCCCCCATCAATCGTTTGCGGTGTCCTTGTCAATGTGCCTCCTGCGCACCACAGGGATTGCTCAGGGCGCAGTGTGCGCCACCCACTGGTGCTAGGCCTGGGCCCAACATGACCCCCAGGCCTCCCCCACTCCCCGTCCTACCTTCTCCTCACCTGGACATCGACACCGGTGCTCAAACCGCCGCGCTCTCTCCAAATCGGTGACTCAGCCAGCAGGAGCCTCAGCCAGGTGGGATTGCACAAGCCTCAGTACAGCAATCGCCGCCAAGTCCGCTGGGGAAACCTCCCGATGCAGGTGAAACCACAGGGCACCCTTAGGCGTGAGGTTTCAACCCTCCCACCACACAAGTTTGGTGCAGCTCAGGGGCCTCGCCCTCCACTGCGTCCGGGCATCACCACATCCTCCAGCTTGTGGTGCAGAGAGGCACAGCCCACCATTAGCAATCTCCACAGTGCACCCGGTGTAGCGGTGGCTCCTGTTATGTGATGCAGACCTCCTACGTTGGTGCGCAGGAGTACCTCTACAGATCACAGTTCCAAGGAATGCCAGGAGGTCTTCTCACACAGGTCAGCAACGTGTCTCCATGCGACCTGCCAGACTTCACCATTAGGTAAGGGCGATCGCCGATGCCTCAATGTTTACCGCCACCACCAAAAGGCTTGGTCCCGACGCGGCCTGCCTCCAATGTCAGTCAGCAGCAACTCCAGAGAGTTTTTTGCCTCTAATTGGCCTTTCAGCACTTTTCTCTCGATAGCGAAAACATTTTCATTGCCTTGACTCTAGTGTTAGCGCAACATTCGGCGCCACAAGCAGATCCTATTGCCATGTAGCGAAGTATTCTAAATACGTCAGTATCATGACAATAGTTTTCAGCGATACGCAAACAGGCTGATGTGCAATTGTGAATATGAATAAACTTCAATAAAGTGGATTGAAACTGACATACAAGACTCCTGAGAAATGTAATTGGACGATATACATTAATATAGAACTGCATGGATTCGGGTGTAATGCTAAGAATTGAGCCAAACTGATTATATGGTTGTATGCTCCTTTTCATTTATGTTTGTTAGTTTACAATTCCCTATCAACTAACATTAGTAGACAGGGATTGGCGCCAAAACCTTATGCTTCCTGATGGAGGGCATAACAAGGAGACTTTTTCTATTGCTTTAGAAAATGCATAGACATGGGCACTATGGCTCAAAGGTGTATGCGTTAGCACAAAACAGCCAAACGTATTCCCAATCGTGGGGAGGGAAGAAAAAATGCACCACATCTTAAAAGAAATGGTGCATTTTTTCTCTCTCACTTTGATTCAACATTTCGTCAAATATTAGTAAACCCGAGGCCTCAAATGCAACAACAACAAAAACGGCGCTTGGCCCATCATGATAGGTCAACATTTGTGCTGGCTGGTACTTATTCTTTGATTATTGCTGCTGCCTGTACCTGTGACATGATGACAGCATCTCTCTTCTGGCCGTGAGTTGTTTTCTAAGGTAGGCGTGTGATCGAGTGCGGCAAATTGTAAACATTTGTTTCATATTATAAAAAAAAGTAATGTGAGCGCCCAACCCTTAGGAAATAAGGCCCAATGTATCATATTCCAGAAATCCATAGATGCAAGCAAATAAACCAGATATGAAAAATAAGAAGGGCGGTCATTCATATATATCAAGTGAATGTGAGTTGTTTCAGCCGTTCTAATTTGCAAACACACTTAAAAATATTTCCGATTTTTTGCAGCATTTGCAACGTGTCTTGAACTGGAATGACAGCTGTATTGAGGAGAAAAAAATGTGCCCTGTATTACACTCATGTCACGCGCATACCTCCATCAGGTAGGTTCGCCTCGACTATCGTCTCTGCCACTGCAGCAAAAGGAATCTGTGAGTTATTGAGCCACTGGGTGTCGCTATTGCCTCCCAACACGCAGATGACACTTTATTCGAACTCTACAATGAAAAAAATGTAAATAACTGCAAGCTGCAGAAGAGCAGAAATCTCATGTTTACAGGAATTCACTCTTTCAGTCCGCGGAGAGTTTTCATTCACCTCTACAGTACCCTGTATCTCTTCATCGTTTTTAGTGATTCCCCAGCGTGTGCTGCGATTGCAGATTGCTTTCTCGTCGGCAGAACCCAACGGTTTGTTTCAACATCAGATTGTGGGCTTATTTATTTTTTTATTTGCATTTTTATATAGCGTGTATATGGCCCAAGGATATTAGCGCGCTTAACATGAGAACCAGATTACATTACACATTTGGTGGTGAGTGTGTGTGTGTATATATATAGAGAGAGAGACAGATAGCTAGATACATAGATAGATAGCTAGCTAGCTAGCTAGATAGATAGATAGAGTGAGGGCGATAGATAGATAGATAGATAGATAGATAGATAGATAGATAGATAGATAGATAGATAGATAGATAGATAGATAGATAGATAGATAGATAGATAGATAGATAGATAGATAGGTAGGTAGGTTGAGGGAGATAGATAGATAGATAGATAGATAGATAGATAGATAGATAGATAGATAGATAGATAGATAGATAGATAGATAGATAGATAGATAGATAGATAGATAGATAGTGTAGCCTGCCTGCCACCTGTAGTCTCGTGACAAAGCCCTTGGATGTAGATTCAGTTCTGCAGTCACCAGTGCTTGGTAGTAATAACTTTCATTAAGTGCAATGGAGATTGGAAGTGAGGTTCATGTAATCAACTTCTTTCAGATTCCTGGCCTATATTGAACTCCATTTGGCTTGATCAGACACATGTATTGATCCTGATTATCCAAAGGTAGATTTGGTGAACTGTCAAGATTTACTCTGTAAGGTGGTAGTAGGTCTGCAGTATAACCGTTATCTCTCAAATAAACGTAATATGTGGTCACAGCTGCATATTGTAAAAAACATTGGTATGGCTTTCATTTGCTAACACTTGCAAAGATTGACATCCTAAAACAGGCACGAATACAATGCTGTATGCAAGTGTTAGCATATTAAAGCCAGCTGGTTTGGCTTTGACAGAGTTTGATTTATATTCCTGCATATGTTGTGTGGTAACAACAGCAATCAGTCATTTCCCATCTCGAAATTATAACATGCTACCCACCCACTGAGATTTTACAAATGCAGTTGTCCATATAGGTTTTCTCACTGCAAGTTGCAAACTGAATTATTCTGCAGGAATGCATGTACTAATATATATTATAATAGATGCCATTCAGAAATGTCATTTTTAACTAGATGGCCTCCTAAAGACATTTGAAACAGAAAGTGAAAAAACAAAAAAACATATTTTTCGGTATCCTGATTAACAAGTCCTCACATGCATATTGCTGCTGCTTAGGCAAATATATTGCCCCTATCAGTTAACCTAACCTTGGTTGACTCTTTTATGAGATAGGCCATTGGAGAATTTAAAAAAGTGTGCTTCCTAATTTAACAACAAGCACTTCTGAACCCAGGCAACATGGCTTGGGAATTCTGGGTGCTCAAAATCAAATGCGGCAGCAGCAGGGGAGCTTTTAGGTCATGGGTACTCACAAACATTTGCCAAGGGGCCACAAAGCATGGTCTGTGGTGTGACCGCGGGCCACACTGATGCCAGCAGGGTGGCGTTAGGGGGTCTGGTTAGGGCAGGGACTGTGTTAGGAGGTCTGACACATGTTAAATACAGGGGAAAACATTTATTTGCAGGTTTATAATTGCTTGCCCATTTATTTAACATTTTATTCTGAATATTAATGCTCAGTAACTAAACAGCAGCTGATGCTGCTGTTCACCATGGGGGGCGCATGTAAAGGTCAAGAGGTACTTTGAGTATCACTGCTCTAGGCGGTCAAAGTGTAAAGAAGCAGCTTTGCAGGTGGGTGTTTTTATTTGCGGTCAGAATGTCTTGACCCCAAGATGGCCGCGCCCAAGTCTCTCATGATTGATGCTTTTGTTGACCTTGTGAGGCTTTGGTGTCAATCTTGGTCCTGACTGTCCGCACGTGCAAAATGAACAGATAATAAGACTGTCATCAGACGTTCAGGCTTGTACTAGAGTCCTGACAAATGCATGAGAAATTATCCATTTTATCTGCTGCTGTGAAAACATGATTTCTTTGTGTTCAAAATGCATGCACGAGATAAAGGATAGAATGTACAAAAAAATGAGATGATTCGCTTTAGTTTTCAGGTGTAAAATAGTCCCACATGCAATATCATGGAAAAACTCCTTAGAGGACATACTGGTTCACCAAACTGACTTGACATGAGAGATACATGTTACACAGCTCACTCTGTGTGTACAGTTTTAGAAGAGGTCAGTGCTTAATTTGAAGCGGTGGTTGCAGGTGGGGGCCACTGGCACACATCTTATTTGGAACCGACACCTATGTTTCTTCCTTACCTTTACAGAGAACAAGAGATGGAAAAACACACAAAACAAAAAGACAGAAGAAGAGAAAAACTCAAAAACCGTCAGAAATCAAGAAAGCAGAGACATACAAGTGTGAGATAAAGGGACAGGGAGTGTCTGGTCGTGGATTATAGAGACAGTATGAGGATTCAAGACTACACATCCATGGTATTCGGTGCACTGACATTTAATAGCGGCGCTGGCCGAGAGCTTCTAAGGAGAACTTTGGGCACCAGCACTCATCCTTTTGCAAATTCGCCACTGGCAAGAGGTTTAGCATACAGTTGAATGAAAAGTCCTTTTTGTTTACAGTAGGAAAAGGTAAGCCAGTTAAAATAAGCTACCTGAAAAGAAACCAGAAGTTTCAAGCAGCATCTACAGCTAGGATATACCCCCAAACATCATTTTTAATCGTCTGTGAGTAGGCGCTATTGTCCCTTTAACATAAGATTCGAATAGCAATCCTATCCTTTAGAGAAGGGACATGAAGTCTTGGGATAGCCTCAGTTTTTGCCAGTTCACTATAGGGATTGGTTCTGACATTCACGTTAATCGAAGATAGGTGCCACACAAGGGTTTCTAGCATATCACTGCGGACCTGGCTGCATCTGGCAATTGGTCTAGTTATCCCACGTTCTAAAGTTTAAGTATAGTAGGCTAGTAGGTCTGAGTTAATAATGGAGCACCTGAGTCAAACCAATCAAGTTCATAACACTAAACATAAAGTGGGTTGCTTGTTGACAAGTGCTAACTGGACACCATCTCTTGTTAAAGTGATGCCTGATACACTTGTGCCTAACGTCTTCCTGAATTTGACACAAAATGGCGGTCATACCTCAGGAAATTACCAAGAACCCCACTAGTGTCGACCTGACTCAGGGTGTCAAGTGGTACCAGAGATTGGAATGACAAATTTCATCTGTCATCATAGGAGTTCGAAAATTTTACGGGGCCATATTTAGGAACTGGTCAATCATCGTCAAGTTTTCCATTGGCACTTGCAATATGGGAAAAGTAGGCATAGTAAAACCAGCATGGGGTCCCCTTTCACATGGGATTTTCAAAGAGCCATTCCCTGGTGCTTTTCTTAAAGCCAGGAAAGCCAGAATGTCTTAAATGTAATGCAGCGAACGCCCATCTTGTTGCAATAACATAACATAACATGAGTATTTGTAACTTCGAAGAAAACAATAGATTAATGTCTAATGCTATAACTCTGCAAAGGACTCTGGCCGCACTGCAGTGAGTTATAGAATCTCATTGGCTTCAACATAGGATCATTTTTAGGTCTCGCCTGTCGATGCGCATGCGCATCGAGCTTGCGAGTCTATGGTGGCTTATCCACTCTTTATCCAACTTGCAAGGAATCGTGGCGATTCCTTGCAGTGCACGAGAAATTTAAGCTCAATGCGCATGCGCATTGAGCTTAAATGCGCGTGCACATGCCCCCAGCCGCCTGCCTTGCCTACTCTCTCTCTCACAGCCTCCCCCAGCTCCGCCCCCTCACTTCTTGATTGCACGGCCGCTAGGCCGTGCCTCCCCTACTCTCCTCCCCTCGCCGTCTGTTCCCGCACTCCTCCCACACCCCCGCTCCGCCCCCTCCCCTGCCTGCCATGTCGCGTCGCATTTCTCCTCCCCCCTCCCCACAGAATGCTGCTACCAGACTTGTTGTAGTACACTAAAGTAGTGATGGGGTGAAGGCTGACATGCCCTTATGCAGTGTATTATCTTGATTTAAAGAGGCCTGGTTACCCTTCATTGCCGTCAGCATTCGTTTCTAAAGCATAGAGCTAAATTGCTTTATACCACATTGGAGACCACCACCTCTCCAAACACTGAGCTCTCGGACTATGCCTACACTGTGGCAGCGCTTGTGCACAAGAACTTGCAGTGTGTGCTACAACAGCCTCTTCGACTGCTGTGGGACTTCACTTAGCAGAAGTTCGCACACACATGGTTGCTGCTTTCGTCAAACCAAGTCCAGCAGTCTCCTTGCTGCCAGTTTGCCCGGTTTCTGCCAGGTAATTGAGTTGGTAGTGATGAGACGGAAGCCCGTTCTGTTGGCTCTGCAATTTTCTTGGAAAGCGCTTCAAAGGTTCAAAGGCCGCGTGTCTGAAAATATCTTCTCCCTTGATTGTTAGCTCACTTTTGGTTTGACTGAACACTGTTAAAGACCGACGAAAACCGAGTTCAAATCTGTCAATTATTAGTGTTCAACCACTCCGTTTTAAGTCATAAATGTCGTCGCAGTTGAGCCGTGTTTCTGTGTGCCCTAAACAGTAACATGTTAACTATGCTAACGCTATAGCTCTCATTTCTACCAAGCACTGTTGCGGGGAAATAGCACAGGTGGCATTTATTTAGCTGAACAACCACTCCGTTTTCAGTCATAAATGTCGTCGCAGTTGAGCCGTGTTTCTGTGTGCCCTAAACAGTAACATGTTAACTATGCTAACGCTATAGCTCTCATTTCTACCAAGCACTGTTGCGGGGAAATAGCACAGGTGGCATTTATTTAGCTGAAATAACGTGCTTCGCAGTCTGTGAATAAAGTTAACTTAAGGTTTCTACGAAGTTTTGCTCAGGGACACAGGTTCAGGACTGACCGGAATAAATTTGCGGAGAAACAGGAAATAGAACACAAAATTCTAGGCAGAAATTTCGCCGTCTGTTCCCGCACTCCTCCCACACCCCCGCTCCGCCCCCTCCCCTCACTGCCATCTGTTCGCCGTCTGTTCCCTCAGCCGTCTGTACCCTGCTGCTTAACACCCTCTCCCATGCTCCGCCCCCTCCCCGCCATGTCGCATGCAATCGTTTCGTATTTTTGATAGCCGAAGCAGCCACAAGCCTTTGTCTCTTTATTTACTAAATGACGGGTGCCAGGATTGCTTTAAAAGGAAAGATATTTCTATCATACTCACAGATTTAGGGGCCAATACCTTTTTGAAAATCTCTAAAAAGTAATACACAAGGAGCATCTCAGTTATCGGAGTAAATTCCCGTTATTTTTTTGGGACAGAATAACTAAAAAGTAGCTTCCACACACCCTTTCCCCTATTTTGCATCTGCCGCACCTCTGTGATGCGTCCACAACCATGCCCGTGTTCCTTTCGCCTGCCCCCTTGTTTCTATTGCATTGCAAATGATTTGATAGCCGAAGCAGCCACAAGCCTTTGTCTCTTTATTTACTAAATGACGGGTGCCAGGATTGCTTTAAAAGGAAAGATATTTCTATCATACTCACAGATTTAGGGGCCAATACCTTTTTGCAAATCTCTAAAAAGTAATACACAAGGAGCATCTGTGTTAGTTAACAGGCCACAAGGACATGTGAGCATACCTCCATATAATAAGAAGGCTCACAAGTTGTTGTTGTGCGTACACACCAGTATTTGCTTTCAATTAAAACATGGCTAGCATTTGGACCAAGCAGACCTCACTCACCCTCACCCACCCTCAACCCCTCACCCTCACCCTCACTCACCCTCAACCCCTCACCCTCACCCTCACTCACCCTCAACACCTCACTCGCCCTCACCCTCACTCACCCTCAACACCTCACCCTCAACCTCAACCCCTCACCCTCACTCACCCTCACCCTCACTCACCCTCACTCACCCTCACTCACCCTCACTCACCCTCACTCTCACTCACCCTCAACCCCTCACCCTCACTCACCCTCAACCCATCACCCTCACTCACCCTCACCCACCCTCACCCTCACCCTCACCCTCACTCACTCTCAACCCCTCACCCTCACACAGTGCAATAGGTCTCAGACCATTTCAGTTAGAGCTTTTTGAAATGTTTATGGCTTTTTTTATTTGTAATTCTTTAGCATTGGCTACAGGAAACAAAAATGCTAAACATTTACAAAAAAACCCCATAAACAATTCTAAAAGCACTAACTCTAATGGTGCGAGACCTATTGCATTTCCAATGCTTGTTATTTTTGTATTGATAATTATATAAAAAAGCAATTCAGCTCAATTAGGTTGTTCCTAAAAAAATAATAACGGAAGCATCTTAGTGTAAAGTTTAAGGAAACGTCATTATCAAACTTACTAGACATCTAGAATTAATTATTAAGACCTATTCAAATGCCTTTCTTGCAGTAGGTTTGCATCATTCACCAAACATAAATGATTTGATAATGAATACCCTGTGTGTGACAGTGACGTGGCATCTGTCGATTTCTGCCTATTCTTTGTATTATACTCCTTCCCAAGGCCATAGTACTGTTGGACTCCATATCAATATGGCCCAAAAAACTTTTAGCAGTTTACTCTCAGGATAGAGTTGAGGTGAGCAATCAAAGCTTATTCAAAGAGGTGGAGGGGCCGGGAAACACAGATAGAAGAGTAACACAATAGATAACAGTTAATAATATCCAGTCAGCACTTTACTTTAACAAGAGGACAAGGACTTTAATGGTTTTTAAGTAAAGAGTACAGTTCAAACTGTGATCAAGACCGGAAAATAGAGTTGCATGGCACCTTTTTGGCTACTGAACCAACCTCAAACGTTATTATAGCTAGACCACTGTTAATCATTGAGCCATATGCCCATTGTTATCATATGGAGGTTGCTTCGGGTCAGCTCAGTGAAGTTCATTAGTTCTATTAGAAAATTGGAATATTGGGAGCTCCATTGAAAACAATGGAGTTCTCCGGGCTTCTAATGGCTGGTACAAGCCCGGAGCTCCAACATTCCAATGTTATCCTTCACTGCTGTTGCTGTTAACAAAGGCTTCATGGAGCTCCCTTCGGACTAAGTGATGCCTTTGTTTTATTTGTTAGAACATTCTACCCTCTAGTGGTGGAGTGTTCTAATAGTTTATAGCTCTCCGTAGCCGGGCTATACCGGCATTAAAGTCCCACTCCCTTGTTAAAGGTCCTCGCTGTTAGGCCTTTAATGCTGGAGTGGGCTTTTAATGGCCGGTATAGCCTGCTACGGTGGGCTATAAGGCTATAGTGTCTCCTATCCAAAACTGTTCATCTGAGTTAAGGGATTTAGGCAAGGACCCAGTCTTTTTTTGGCATAGGGAGCATCCTTGCAATTAAACGGATGCACTGGATTGAAAGGAGGCATGACTAGAACTTTAATCAAACATAAAAACTATAAAAAGGGCTGTCCGAAATACTATTCAAGCAACAGGATTTTCACCCTCTGGAATCCTTGATACTTTCCTTGCTTTGTCTGGGTGGCCAGATGTCTGACTAATAGCTTACCACAAGGGTTTCCATTCATTGCAGTGGTGAGTCCCACAGAACTCTGAGGACCTAATTACGAGTTGTTAATATCTTCGTGGTGTAGTACTCCAACTGGCAATTAACAATACTGGAGGGTGTAGTGTTTACTGGATCAGACAATACCATCCAATGCCTTGTTTTTCTTCACAAAAATAATGTGGTATAGCAGGTGAAAGCAAGAGTTATGTGCATTGGTTTCCACATGTATTTCCTCTTCATAGCACTTGTCTTCATTTACATTTTGTCATTTTTTACTTTCAAAATGTTAGTTTGAAAAATGATTCAATGTACACTTTGTTCTACATAACATTGCAGAAAAAAATCAAGTTCACGTTCTAATTGGGGTTACAATGAGATCTAAAATTGGTGGGAGTTGTAGATAAAAATAGAACTAGTTAGCTAATTCTTACTGTGTGTCCCAAAAATTGATATTCAATTTTTGTGGTTGTCTCTCAAAACCTTTAATGGCGCTATGCCCTTCTCCATTTTTACAAAGCGGCACACTATAACACCCATTGCTTTTTGATGCTGCGCCAGGTTTACAAGGATCTGTAAATCTGAGGCAGCGCCAAAAACTAACGCCATGCAATAGCAGGCGTTAAAATGGTGGAACGGGGAGAAATACTTTCATTTCTCCTTGTTTTTGCTTTTCTATGTGTGCTGCATTCTGCAGCGCACATAGAAAGAGTAAAATGCCATTAATGATTGTTAATGTGCAGGAAGGTGTCCCTTCCTAAACATAATAATTAAATAATGATGATTTGCTGCTTCTATGTGTGCTGCGGGATCAACAAATCACCATTATTGTTTGATTAAGTGCATGAAGGGACACCTTCCTGCACATAAACAATAATTGCCTGCAATGCAGGCACCCTTGCACTCTGGTGCGTTGATGCTAGGCAGCTATTTTCAGCTCCAGCCCTAGGGAAAACACAGGGGTGCGCCATGTTGTTGTAAATACAGCACATTCCTGCATTTTGGAAATGTCAGAGCTTGGCGTTGCTAAATGTGGTGGAACTCTGTGCTCCGACATTTTGCTGAAAATATGCCCCTTTGTTGTCTGGTAGAGGGGCACTTGGCGAGGCCGGGGGCATCGACTGGAAGTCATGGTAGGACAAGTGACCACTATCCACTAGGCCAGCTGGACTGGAAGGTGACCTAAATATCAGCCAGTAACCTCATCTCTACAGCACAACAAGAACAATAATGTTTTTGATTTAAGACACTGTCTTCTTACGTCTGGAATGGAATCATATTCTGGGTAAAGAAGATCAACAGCATCAAAGTTGCACAAGAGCTACAGAGAAGGTAGGTACAGGCACCACACAGGCAAAGGCAGGGACAAGGTCCCTTCCTTAATGTGTGAAAGTAATGAAGCAGCTCTTTAATATGGGTGTTGTAGGAAATTGGATTACTGGTTTAGGGGGCGTGTTAGACATGGCACCATTCGTGTGGGTCTCCCTTCTATTTTTTGGTGTTGCCTCCTGTGTGTTTGCTGGTCTAGATGCTTTGGGCACTTTGCCACTGCTGTTCAGTGCCAAAGTGCAAGTGCTCCCTTTAATAAATTGTTGTTATGGATTAGTGATTCAAGGATTGGTTATTTGATTTACTTGTCAGACCCTAGTATAGTGTACTGTGTGTGTCCAGGGCCTGTAAATCAAATGCTGCTGGTGAGCTTGCGGCACTGATTCTGCCACCCACAGAAGCAGCTTGAAAAATATGGCTCAGGCCTGCCATTGCAGATCCTGTGTGCAGTCTGGTACTGCCATGTCGACTTGATAGTGAAATACTGTCAATTTTGTTTTTCACTATTGCAAGGCTATCTGCTCCCATAGGCCAGAAAGGCCAGTTTGTTTATAATATCTTATAAACATAACTGACCCTAGGAACAAGATAGAAAAATAAAAGTTTAGTATGCCTGAACTCAGAATGTTAAAGTGCATCTTTTAGTGTGGGTGATTGTTACATTCTATGTTTGAAAAAAACACTTTTAGTAAGTAGGTATTTTCTTGTCTAACCATCCAGTGTGCCTCTGCTAGGTTTGTGTATTGCATGTCTGGCTTGTGAGTGACAGGAGCTAAAGGAGGGCAGTGACTCCTGCTGTCTGATGAGTCAGGGCTGGCCTGAATGGGCCTGGGTTGAGTTTAGAGTAGGGGGAGGAGATTTCTTTTCACCTGCCTGGGCCAGGTCTGCTTTCAACAATGCTGTCCCCACCTCTTGCCAGGAAACTGCACCAGTGAGGACAGAACTTGTTTTGGCTGGGTATAGGCACTCTCTGAATTCAGGGAACAACGGATTTATGTTTAAAAAAAGTGGGACCCAGACCCTTGGATTTTAGATCACTGATGGGAAATCAAGAGAAAACCTTTGCGAAGGAGAAGAGCCGGAGTAGCTTAGGAGGAATACTGCCCTGTGCTGTTTGCTGTTTGGGGTTTGCCCGCAGTGGCAGCTTGCTGCCAAGGAAAGCAGAAAAAGGACTTTGCTGTTTGCTTTGTCATCTGCTTGAAGAAAAGATCTCCAAGGGCTTGAAACTGAGCTTGCCTCCTGTTCTGAAGTCTCAGGAACACAAATACTTCACCCCTTATGTCTGCCTGCATCTATAACTGCTGTTTTTGCTGTTACAGAAGGAAATTGCAACACAGACGCCGGCGAGCGACGCCGTAACCTGCACTGAAGCCGTGAGCGCTGCTGCGTCTTGCGACGTAGGCCAAACTCCAGCTATTGTACCACATCAACGCCAGCCAGTGACGCCGTAACCTGCTTCGACTTGCGACGTGGGCCAGACGCCTGCTGCGGTGCCGCATCGACTCCGAAGCTGGCTTTATCAACGCGTAGCCGATCCTCAATATGGGTGACCCCGAATCCATCGTCATCGCAATATCGTAAGGAACAGTGGGTTCGGCGCCATCGTGACGTCACCTCCCGACACAGAAAGGAACCATCCTCTTGCCTCCCCTGTGCTTCAGTAAGGAACAGAGTCTACACCTCCCCTGGGGTCGTAAGGAACTGACGCAGCGCAGCGCCAAAGAAGCCTAACCTCCCCGACGCCGTGAATTGTCTGTGCCTTCGTCGCTTTTCCAAGGTACTGTTCTTTGTGGGCCTGTTTGACTCCGGGCCCGACACCGCGCACTTCGCAGTCGGCGCCGTACTTTGGGATTTCTATCTGTCGCAACATCATATAAGTGAAAGTGAATTTAATTGTTGCTAGAAGCCTGATTTAAGTGAAAAACCTATTTTTAAGGATATTTCTGATACTGTATTGTGAATTTTTGTTGTTTTGGTCTTGTTTTAAATATAGATAACTATTATTTATTTTTCTAAACTGGTGTGGTGTCCATTTATAGTGTTTTCACTGTATTACCGAATGTGTTCACAAATGCTTTACACACTGCCTCTGAGATAAGCCTGTCTGCTCATGCCAAGCTGCCAATGGGGTGAGCAGGGGTTATTTGAGGAGTGTATCCCCCTTATCCTGACTAACAGCAAGGTCCCTATTTGGGCGAAGGTACCCACCTCTGCCAACTGGAGACCCCCATTTCTAACAGTATGCAACCCTACTCAAGCAGCTACTAGAAATCTTGTCACCGTCAAACACAAGCTAACCCCAAATTAACCTGTGTCTAACCTCCTGATAGGTTGTCACAAAAACAATCAGGCTTAAATTAGAGGCAATGTCTAAAGTATTTATGCAGCACTTCAAACAATAATAAAGTAAAAACACAACACAAAGAAATCCCACACCAATTTAGAAAAGCATATTTTTATTTAATAAATTATTTGTAACTGAAACAATAAAAATTCAACCAGATACGACATTTTTAAAGATTTCAAGTAAGTAAAGTGCCTAAAAGCACTAAGTGTGACTCACGGTTAACGGGGTTGTGCTAGACCAGGTGAAAGTCACAAGATGAGGCCCAACGCAATAGAGCGTAGGCTTGATATAAGTCCCAGGTTAGCTCTGCTGAAAGAGTTACCTTCAAAGTCTAGCACAAAGAGTCCAGTTTTCATTTGAGGTGCCCACCAGGGACAAGGAGAGCATTGTGGATGGTCGTCGCTGTGGCACGAAGAGCAAGCAGGGCATGGAGGACAGTAGTCACTGTGGAGCGAAGATCCTGCCGGTTGTTGCAGACTGTTGTTGCTGTTGGTTCACGATGGAAGTCACAGTGGGCTGCTGATGGTGTAGCACGCAGAGCCGATCTCGCATTACCGGATTTCATTGGTGTTCGCTGTAGCGCAAAGAGTTGGGTTCACCAGAGATTTGCGCTGCCAGTTGGCATGGGATGCAATATCTTGGCATGAACATGCCCTTTCGCAGTCGCGAAGAACCCAAGACTTTAAGATTTCTCCTTTGCTTTGAGGATGACTTTCACTAATGCCACACCAATGATTCAGGACCTAAGGGGCACCTCTTGGGGATCTGGACTGAAATCCAGCAGAGGCTAGCAGGGCTTTGGCAGGTACTGTTACATGTCCAGGCAGCAGGTGAGCTGGACAGATACAGGGTGACCTCTGGTACTTGTTATGTCCCTGTAGCTCAAAAGAGGCGATCAGTCTGCTGTTTCCACTTGCAGAGGTGCTTGGAATATCCTGCCTTTTTTCCATGGTCCCAGCTTGTCTGGGGTCAAAAAAGACTTGTGTCAAACCCTTTTTGAGTGTGCTCAGACAGAGGCGTAGGAGTTTTTCACTACCAGGACATGTAAAACTTACAAGTACATGTTCAACTCTTTAAATACACTGCACCATGTCCTCTGGGCTGTCTAGGATCTACCCTACAGGTGACTTGTGTGTACTAAAAAGGAAGGTTTGAGCCTAGCAAGAGGTTTATCTTGCCAGGTCGAAATGGCAGTTTAAAATTGCACACATCGGCAGCAATAGCCGGCCTGATAAATGCTTAAAAGGCTACTTAAGTGGGTGGCAAAATTAATGCTGCAGTCCCACTAGTAGCATTTATTCTACATACACTAGGTACATGTAGTACTATTTTACCAGAGCTTACAAGTAAATTAAAGGTGACAATTGGGTGTAAGCCATTGATAACATGTTTTAGAGAGAGAGAGCACTTTACCACTTGTTAGCAGTGGTAAAGTGTGCAGAGTCTAAGGCTAACAAAAATGTGATCAGCACAGAAAATGGAGGCGTATGGCATAACGTTTGGGGGAAGATCAGCCTGCGGTTGACAGGTCTAAGAGGTGTCTCTTTTGCCAATCCAGGACATATGGGCTGGGGGGTCATTGTATCTCTTCATCATTACAATGTCTCCATGTAGGTACTTCCAGTTAGATGGGCTTCTGCTTGCTTCTCTTGATTCTGGCCACTTCCGCCTGTCAGGCACTGTTGAGCTCCTTGTGTAAGCAGATAGAAAATTATCCCTAACCAGTAGTTAGTATTGTAACCAGAATAGGCCTTTGACCCTTTCTGCAGGGCCATCCGACTTTGTTTTGCCTTAACCCTCCTATTTTTCGAACCCGGTTTTGTTGGCTCTTAGGACTCTGTGCACTCTACCACTGTTGACCAGTGCTAAAGTGCCTGTGCTCTCTTCCCCAAGCATGATCAAATTGGCTTAAACCTAATTGGTACATCTAATTTACTAGTTTGTCCTAGTAAAGTGGTACTACATGTACCTATGTCCAGTAAGTTAAACACTACTAGTGGACCTACAGCACTGATTGTGCCACACACATAAAACACCTTGTAAACCATGTCTCAGGCCTGCCACTGCAGCCTGCGCATACAGTTTTAAGCTGCCATTTCGACCTGGAAAAATACATATTTTGCAAGGACTAAACCTTCCTTTGTAATATATATGTCACCTTTAGGATAGGCCCTAAACAGCCCAGAGGGCATGGTGCAGTGTATTTAAAAGTTGGACATGCACTTTTAAGTTTTACATGTCCTGCCAGTAAAAAACTCTTAAATTGGGTTTTCACTACTGCAGGACCTACCTCTCCTTTAGGACAAAATTGAGTTACCGTATTACATTTAACAAGTACTAACTTTCAACTGGGATCAGATAGGCAGACCGAGTTTGGTACTTAAAGAATTGTAATTTAAGGCTCTCTTCAAAGGTAAAATTGGATTTTAAGTCACAATTCTGAAAACGCCACATTTAGAAAGTGTATATTTTATTGTCCTACCCATTTGGTGCTTGCAGTCTGCCTCCTTGGTCACAAGACTAGGTGTAGCTAGCATTTATTCTTTGTGTATTGCTCCCAGACAGTGAGACAAAGGGAGGCTGGGTGCTGTCAGGATGGGACACTCTGGCTTAACGATGTGAAGGAGCTGTCACCTACCACACTTGCACATCACAAAGTCTTTCCCTGAACACACTCACAAAGGGTTTGTCACTAGTCTTTTGGGTCCTCAGACAAGCTGGGCCAGGGAGGAAGACGATGCCTGATACCACATGGGTGCGAGGGGAAGCCTCTACAAACTTCTCCTACTTCAGTACAATCTGGACCTTCGGAAGACGCAGAAAAAAGGGTTACTGTTCGGCTTTGTTCCAAGGACTGACACTCTGTTGCTCTGACGTGTTGCCCTCCTGAGTTAGAAGGACTGGATCTCTATTTTTAACCCAGGACCACCAGAGTGACACCATGAGCTAGTCGGCAGGCCTCCTGATCAGAAACTTAGGGACAGAACAGGCTCCAACAACCTTGTACCCAGCATCCGGATTTTGCCAACTGTGAGTCCTGCCCTCCCAAGTGGGGCCATCCCAGTTCTGGACCCTTGGAAGTGGGCCTGAGGATGCTTTCCAGCCCATCTGTGATCCCAGCAGAACGGATATAATGTGACACTTTTCCTAACAAGTCTATACATCATAGCTTCTGTGCAATGCATCACCAGCACAGGATTTAGCATCGCAGCCCTGTAGCTCATCGGAACTGGTGCTGTGTGATGCATCTCCATGCAAGGAACATGCATTATCACATGGCTCCCCTGAAACTGCCGCTGCACAGTGCACCTCCACACAATGACTTTGCATTGCCTCTGATGTGTGATGCTTCCTTGACATGGTACCGCACACCGCTACGCAACCAGGATTTAAAGTACCGTTTCAGTGCTGGCCTAACTTGGTCCATGTAGCCGGCCAGCACTCAATCATGGTTGGCCTGAACTTGTGACTTTGCCTCAATCCGGTGCAACTAGATAACCACAGATTTTGTCTATAATTTAATTTACATTTGTAAAATTATATATCTCCAGTTCTACTGACTGAATTTTCATTGCTTTGGTCTTAAATTATTGATTACATTTTAGGTCTATATTTCTAAATTGGTGTGGGATTTTTCTTGTGCCATGTTTCTCAATATTTCTGTTTGAAGTGCTGCATAAATACTTCACACATTGCCTCTGAGTCAAGTCTGACTGCTCTGGCCCAAGTCAATGGATAACTGAAATAATATTAATCACAACAATATTGTAAAACAGAATATTCTGTTACAAATATTGCTTACAAAAATATTGTTTCCCTATACTTATAAAGGTAAGTATAAAAATATTTTTAAAAATTGCTTCACACTACTATAAATAAGAAACATTTGAAAATATATTTTTAAAATATATATATAGTTTAAAACAGTAAATCTTAATTTTTTTAATATATAACAATATAATGTAAATTAAAAAATGTAAGTAACATTTAATACTATATGTAAATATATACTCACATAAACATACACACATAATTATATATGGGTGTGTATGTTTATATATACATGTGTATATATATATATATATATAATATAATTTGACACTAATATTAAAATATATATTTTACATTCTATTGAATTTTTTGTGTGTTTTTAATTTACTACTATAAAATGCATATATAGAAATATATATTGTAATTCAAACTGGTATAAAGGATTAAAGGTGCGCTCCTCTGTTGGTGCTAGTGTTGGGGGTAGGCCAGATTCCCCATGATAATTACAGATCCACTTTTGAACAAAGGCAGCTCCACAGCAGCCTCCAATAAAGTTCACAAGTTTATTTTAACGTAGCAAACAACAATATTTTTCAACATTTGCTTATGGTCAGTGAGTCTCTTGTCAATTTAATCTTTAAATACATGATGCCAGTCCTGCCTGTTACGGGCATTCTGGGATTTGGAGTTTTAGCAAAAAGAAATATTAGGAACATTTTAACACTGATTAAATCTTTTACAGTTCATGGAAGGCAATGATGTTAGTATACATTGTTTGTAATGTTGGTTGAAACCATATAGCTCTAATGTTGTTAGATATTTTGTATTTCTATTGTTGACCTAGATATATCTGTTCTTGGTCATGGGTTCCGCATTATGGGCTGAGTGCCTTTTTTGTTTGCAGTTTACCCTCCTCTATGTATTATGTTAAATTGTTGGGCTTGTTTACTATTGTATAGTACTATAGTCTATATTGGCTAAGTGCCCAACTATTTCTACTGCCTTTATAAGTTAATTACCCACTCTGTAGGAGGAATTATATTATGTAGATATTATACATAAATACAAGCTATCTACTTATTGTTACCATATATTTTTTGTGTATGTTTGAAAACTCAACTGATTCTGAACCTGTTTTATAGTACCTCTTAAGGACTATTAGTTTCAATATATGCTATTTGCCTTCAACAATTCTGTATTTCTTTTATATTGTTTGTGCTACTCAGGCTAAGTGCCTCTTGAGCGGCTATTCTTTTCTATCTAATTTATTTTGTATGTCAATAAAATATCTATTATGTTTACACCATCTACTATATGTAGGGCGGATACCCTCTTTCCCTTAAAGATGGTGTTTGACTAATATTTAACTAAACTACATAAATGAGCGTGTATAGCAGTTTTTGAAACTATTAACCAATATGATATTGTATCTCTTGGAGCTATTTTCTTCGTATTTCTTAGAGGATGATCTCTATATGTTGGTTCTCATATGTTACATGTATTTTTTCCTGAGCAGTGTGTATGATATTCTATATGCATAACTCAAAATAATATCCTAATGAATTCAAGGTATCCAATACATTGCACTGTGTGATACATTTCCATGTCCATCTTGTTTGAATCTCATATATTCTACAAGTGCACATGCAGTTCCTTGTCCGCATTGAGACCAAAAGGCACCTTTGTTCGTAGTCTTATGATGTATTTGCTTTCTAATCTTCGAAGTTCTTGTGACCTGTCTCCACCTCTCCCATTTTGGGGAATATGTGCCAATCCTTAGTATCTCACAGTTTTCCAATTGTGGTCATGTGCTTCGGCATGGTGTTTGGCAATTACATAGCTCATATCTTTATGTTGAACTGCCCGTATATGTTCCAGTATTATTTTCTTTAGTGAACATACTGTACCTCCCACATATTTTAAGCCTCACATACATTTGATAATATACACTACAAATTGTGTATTGCAAGTTATCTTTGTTCAATCAAGACTTCTTTGCCATTTGGATCCTTGATGTTTCTTATATTTTTGCCTATTCTACATGCCTTGCAGCTATTGCATTTAAGGAAGCCTTTTTTTGTTGTTGTAGCCAATTCTCAGATTGTTGGTTGGAAAAATGGCTTGTCACCAATCGATCTTTGGGGGAGGATACTTTCCTGTATGTGATATGAGGTTTTGATCCTACTGCTTTTGCAATCTCATTCTCACTTAATTAGATTCTCCAATGTTTCTAAAAGATCTTCTTTATCTTTAGGTGTTCTATGTTGTAGTTGTAATCATTCAGAGATTTTCTATTAATATCTGTGCTCATGTTTTGTTATATGCTCTTTTCACCCCTTGTTCAATATAAGGTGTTGAGTATTTTCTCTGGTAGGATCTTTTCTTTACCTCTTTGAACTGAGCTATGGTATCTTCTTTTCTAGAGCAATTCATTTTGGTGTGAATAAATCTCCATATGAGATGCTCTTGATTATTGCCTTAGGGTGGAAACTAGTTCCATGTAGATCACTGTTTGTTGCAGTAGATTTCCTATACATGTTTTTTTCTAGTGTTTGATTATTAACATACATTCAGATGTCCAATAAGTCAATTTGTGTATCATCTATGTTGTATGTAAAACTCAAGTTTTGTTCATTTTGATTAATAGCTTTTGAAGTATTGTTTGAAATATTGTTGTGTTCAATTCCATATTAGGAATAGATCATCATGTTCCTAATTATTATTTTTGACAGATGTTGTTCATTTATGTAATTCCATCAATTTCCATCTCCCAGCAGCCCATGGTCAGATTTGCATAGCTGAGAGAGAAGGAAAGTCCCAAGGCCGTCCCGCAAATCTGCTGATATAGCTGTTGATTAAAGAACAAGCTGTTCTTGTGTAAGCACATTTCAATCATTTCGAAGATTATTGTTGGATGGTTTTTTTCTCTGATGTTCCTTTGTTTGAGGAAAAAGTTCGCAGCATTTGGTCCTACATCATATTTGATGGATGTATATAAAGAAACTGCATCAATGGTTACAAGTAGGAAGTTCATTTTGCCTTTTTACTTCAGATATTACCCTGAGGAAATCTCTGAGGTTTCTGAGGTTTGATGGTAATATTTTCACCATAGAGGAGACGGATTGATCCACATATTTGAAGACATTATCAAACATTGATCCGCAGCCAGATACGAATAGCCTACACAGAGGGTTGTTTAATGTTTTTTGGATTTTAGGGACAAAATATATTGTAGGCATCATTGGGTTGGTGGTCATCAGAAAATTATATTTCTCTTCACTGAGCAGTGTTTCATCAAACCATCCATTTCGCTTTTTATTAAGGTTGATCATCATTGTGTCAATAGGATTATATTTCAATTCAATTCAATTCTTTCTTTATTCGTCCTTCCGAACACAGGACATAAAGATGCACATAACAACAAACATCATTAAAATCAGACTCATCTCAGAAAGTTACAATCGACTTTTCCATTTAAAATAATACAACCGCAGGCAAAATCAGTAATTTGCTCATAATTAAAGTGACGGTGCAAAACGACTGGATCCATAAATAGCAGCAAATATTATCCAAGAGCATTAAATATTAAAATCAGTCATATAAAGGAGTTAACAGCAGCAATAAACATTTTAGCAGCAATACAAATACAATACATACAGAAACTGATCAAATGCATTGATGTTAAAACAGCATGCTCCTTCTCTTTGCTAAAGTGCACTTGAAAGAATTCGCAACGGCAAAACACACATCCCGATCATTGAGTTGCTGGAGAAAATGCGAAGACGCTTTACACTTAGAAAATTTGTGCCTACTCAAAAGAGGTATTAAAAATGTCCTAGTAAATAGAAGATAAAATTGACAGAAAAATACAAAATGTAAAATAGTTTGGCTCGAATGTTCATCACAAGAGCAAGTGGAAATAGATTCAGAATAATACTGGCCCAGGAGGAAGCATATCAACCAGCGAAATGACCCCAGCCTAAATCTAGTCAACAAATTCCTTTTGTGCACATTATTTACATACAAAAGATACAGGGCAATGGAGTACTTGTATAAGGCTATAATCCCTGACAGTGGAATTGGATACTTCAGACAATTCCCTAGACAATTCTTTCTGCTTTCGGAAGCTATCCAAAACCCTCTGTAGGTCCCCTTTACCGATTGAATCCGGGTACTCAAACAATGAGGCACAACCAAGTTCTGTGATGCAGGTTTTGATATATTGGAGCCAGGGGATAGAGAGGCCACGAGTGCAACTTAAACAGTCTCTAATAATTTCCCGATTAAGATCAACTTCTTCATTTGTCCAGATAGAACACCAGATGGCTAGAGGTGCCGCATTTATTACATCGTGGAAATGATTGAGACCCAACTTCAGATGGAAGGAGAAGTGCAGTGATGAAGGGGGAACTCCTAGAACTCTAAGACAAAATCTATTCTCCTCTATCTGCATCGCAAGTACGTCCCTGCATCCCCAAATGCCCATGTTATATGTTAGGTCGGTATAAATTTCTCAGATTGGGGCTAAGGGCTTTTTACCTGTGGACATTGCAACATAATAAATAGTACCAACTGCACACGAAAATCGTGTTATTCTGTTATTTATGCAGGTATGCTAAGTACAACCTTCATCAACTCCAAGGCCTAGATACGGGAAGGAACTAACCCTTTCCATTTTTTTTGCCCTCTATGTTCAGACTGCAGGATTTAGTATTTTTAGGGCCACAAATCATTACAAAAGTTTACTTATAACTTGGTTCCAGCCCCATGCCCTACATAAAACTAAGATAGCTGGCAATGAGTTTTTAGGTCATTTGCAGTCTTTGCCAAAAGGACTGCGTCGTTCTCATAGAGAAGCACTGGCACAGCCATTATCTCTACTTGTGGGATGTCAGCCTCAACCGTAAGTAAAGCATTCTCCAAATCCTTGGTTTAAAAGAGGAATATGATTGGGCCAAGGACGCAACCTTGGCGCACCCTGCGCTTAAAGCTAAACAACTCTGAGCATTCTCCAGCGTTACCATACCTCACTGATTCAGACAGATCATGATGGAGAAGCCTCAGAAAAGCGACCAGGCCTGCGTCGACTCCCATATTTACTAAAATGTCCCACAGCTTAGAGCGTGAAACATAGTCAAACACGCTGGTCAGGTCCATGAATGCCAAGTGGGTAGAAGTGCCCTTTGCGTATTTATATTTAGCCAAGATGAGGTGACGATTGAGGCACTGTTCGATTGTGCCTAACCCCCTCCCGAACCCATACTGGTTGTAGGCCAAGATGTTTTTGGCATTAATCCAGTCCAGTAGGTGGTCTAGCACAACTCTCCCAATTACTTTGACAGAGGAGTCAAAGAGAGATATTGGTCGATAGCATGTAGGATTGTGCATGTTTCCATTTTTAAAAACACGCACTATAACAGATGAACGCCAGTACTTTGGCACTCCCTCACTACAAACTGAATTAAAAACAGCGGTGAGTACCGGGAACCAGAATACTGAGTCTTCCTTGAATAAATCCAGTGGGATTCCATCTGGGCCTGGAGCCTTCTTACCTTTACTATTGTCAATTGCTTTCCGGACTTCCCCTTCATTTAAAAGGTTTTGACATGTTAAATTCAGCTGTATTGGGGCATCTGCGGCACTAAGACCAGCGTAAAGCGTCACCCAAGTCTCGGGAGATAAATGGACGGTTACTTTATCGGCTGGTAGGGTGAGATAGAACTGACAGTACTGCTTTCCAGGAGGCTAGGGGATCTTTAGAATGACAGGAGCCCACTATTATTTTCCACTTCTCCTCCTTCAAGGCTGACTTTCTTTTTTTTGTAGCAAGCTTATACAGCTTCCTGCTTTCCCTGATTACAGTCTGGTCTCTAGGATTTTGCTTTAGAGTTCTGCATAAGGTGTTGTTAGCTTCTCTGCAGGCATTATCAAACCAGGAATGTGCCTGACTGTGAGACTGGATAATGGATTTAAAAAGAAAATGTTTGACTTTGTCCAGCAAAATTGCAAAACCATGTAGGATTCGGGCTGGTTCACATGGTGACCTGACCCCAGGACACCCCCACGCCGCACGGCCCACCAGCTGTAGGCGCGTCTCTGCCCCAGCGCCACAGGTCCGTCCCCGACCTCGGTGCCCCCTCTCTGCTGCTCATTCTTTTCTCCCGCTGTTGCCCTCCTGTGCCTTTGTTTATTGGATTGTATTGTATTTACTGTATTAGTGTTTTTCCTTCTGTCAGCAGGTTTTTGTTGCGCTCTCTCTCGTTACTGTACCCCTGGTGTGACCCCCCTCCGCTACCCGTTTCCCGCCGCTGCTCCCTCGCGGCCCACCCCCTTTTCTTTCTGTTTCCCCATTGGCCGCCCCGCTCCCGCCTCCCAGCTGATCCTCCCTCCCACTTGGCCTTAAATGGAGCCCTCGTGTACGTGCAGCATTCACGCGCAGTGGGCGCGTCGATTGTGCGCCAAAGGCGCGCCAAAGGCAAGCCCGTCTATGCCCGTCCATTCCTGGACCGTGCCCAGCGCCAGGACCCCTGGTCCTCACCGATGCCAGTGCACCCGACGGACCTACGACGCCGCCACCGTCCACGCACTCAACGCCGGCAGATACGCCGCCTGCTACCAAGCCACCCCCAGGCGCACACACGGATCCTTCACCTGCCAAGCCTGCCAATTCACCTGCCTCCGGACCTGCACCGCACCCGCCAAGCCGAGCACCAGCAACTACCACCTCAAGTGCATCCTGCTCAACACCCGCTCCGTCCACAGGCACGCCGTGGAACTCTGGAACCTCCTCGACACAACCTCAGCAGACGTCGCCTTCCTCACGGAAACCTGGATGCACGCCTCCTCAGCCCCTGACATCGCCATAGCCATCCCGGACGGCTACAAAATCACCCGGAGGGACCGCATCAACCAAACCGGAGGAGGCATTGCCATCCTCCACAGAAACACCATCCGCATCACGGCCAACTCCGACGACACCCTCACTGCCGCCGAACACCTTCACTTCCAGATCCACACCGACCCCAAGACCACCCTCAGAGGCACTCTCATCTACAGACCCCCGGGACCACGCACACAATTCAGCGAAGCCCTCGCAGACTTCGTTAGTCCGCACGCCCTCCCCTCCTCTGACTACATCCTCCCAGGGGAACTCAACTTCCACCTGGAGAACAACAAGGACTGCAACACTGCCCCCCTGCTGGACAACCTCGCCAACCTCGGACTCAAGCAACTGGTGAACAACCCCACCCACTACGCCGGCCACACGCTTGACCCCGTCTTCTCCTCCAGCAAAGCACATCTCCTTCAGCCACTCCACCTGACTACACTGGACAGACAACAACTACGTCCACTTCAACTTCAGGAGAACCACGACCCACCACCACCCGCAACAAGCTCCCTGCAGAAGCTGGAGCAAGATCACCGCCGACCAGCTCACCACCACCCTCAGCCAGGACCCGCCCACCAACACGACGGACCCCAATAAAGCAGCCCGCAACCTCACATAGTGGTTCACCGACTTCGACGACGAACTCGCACCACTGAAGAACACCCGCAGCAGACCCGGCAGCAGGAAAGCCTTGTGGTTTACCACCGACCTCAAAAACTCCAAGAAAACCTGCCGCACCCTCGAGAAAGCCTGGCGCCACGACCAGACAACAGAACACATGACCGCCCTCAAGAACACCACCCGCAAACACCACCAGCTGATCCGCACCACCAAGAAGACAGATTTCAAAGAAAGACTGGACAACAACACCCACAACAGCAAGGAGCTCTTCAGCATCGTCAAAGAGCTCTCAAATCCCAGCGCCTGCAACACTGACATCACTCCCTCGCAAGACCTCTGCGACTCTCTCACCTCGTTCTTCCACCGCAAGATCGCCGACATTCACAACGGCTTCGGCGCACAACCCACGCACCCAACCACCGAACCAGCGCTCCCAACCACCACCCTCTGCACCTGGACCCCTGTCAGCACCGAAGACACCACCCACATGATGAACACCATCCACTCCGGCTACCCCACCGACCCCTACCCACACCACATCTTCAACAAAGCCGACTCCATCATCGCACCCCAACTCAGGAACATCATCAACAGCTCCTTCGCATCCGCCACCTTTCTGGAGAGCTGGAAACATGCCGAGCTGAGCGCCCTCCTCAAGAAACCCACTGCGGACCCCACAGACCTGAAGAACCTCCGCCCCATCTCGCTCCTCCACTTTCCAGCCAAAGTCATCGAAAAGACCGTCAACAGATAACTCTCCGCATTCCTTGAGACCAACGGATCCCTCAACTCCTCACAGTCCGGCTTCCGAGCAAACCACAGCACCGAGACCGCCCTCATCGCAGCCACCGACGACATCAGGTCCCTGCTCGACAACGGAGAAACGGCTGCCCTCATCCTCCAAGACCTCTCAGCAGCCTTCGACACCGTCTGCCACTGCACCCTGATACAGCGCTTCAGCAACACCGGAATCCAAGGAGCGGCCCTGGAGTGGATCATCTCATTCCTCGCAGGAAGAACCCAGAGAGTCCGCCTCCCCCCGTTCCGATCCTCGGCCACCGATGTCATCTGCGGCGTCCCGTAAGGATCCTCACTCAGCCCCACCCTCTTCAACGTCTACATGAGCCCTCTCGCAGCCATCGCTCGCCAACACAACCTCAACATCATCTCCTACACCAACGACACCCAGCTGATCTTCTTCTTCACCAACGACCCCGCCACCGTCAAAGCCAACCTCCAGGAAGGAATGAGAGACGTCGCAGAATGGATGAAGATCAGCCGTCTGAAACTGAACTCAGACAAGATGGAAGTCCTCATCCTCAGACCATCTCCCTCCACGTAGGACGCATGCTCCGATGGATCCCCACAGAAACCAGGAAGACGGTCACCCAGGCCCTCGTCACCAGCCGTCTGGACTACGGGAACACCCTCTATGCTGGAACCACAGCCAAACTCCAGAAAAGATTCCAGCGCATTCAGAACGCCTCAGCATGACTCATCCTCACCGCAGCACCATCTCTGCCCACCTGAAAGACCTGCACTGGCTTCCCGTCAACAAGAGGATCACGTTCAGACTCCTCACCCACACACACAAGGCTCTCCACGACATGGGCCCGAAGTATCTCAACAGCTGCCTCACTTTCTACACACCCACCCACCAGCTCAGATCCGCCAGCCTCGCCCTCGCCTCCGTCCCACGAATTCGGAAATCCACCGTCGGAGGAAGATCCTTCTCCTACCTGGCAGCCAAGACTTGGAACTCCCTCCCCACTCACCTACGGCTGACCCGGGATCACCCCTCCTTCAGGAAACAACTCAAGACCTGGCTGTTCGAGCAGTAGCGACCCCCCCTCCTCAGCACCTTGAGACCCTTACGGGTGAGTAGCGCGCCATACAAATTCTTGTGATTGATTGATTGGTATGCAATTACAACCAAACAACAGGGCAGAACTGATCGGTATTACCTGGGACATTATGCTGCTCATGTTCACTGAACGCCAAACCACCCTGCGCCCTGCATCCTTGGTGTACAATGCCTGGATAGATAGAGGCTTAGGCTTCTGTCCCCTGTATGGTAACACTATCTTTGCAAAGACAGGATTGTAATCGCTATATGGCTGGATAAGACCCTCACAGTCCCTAATACAGTAAAACATGCTCGAGGAGAGACGAATATATAGTCGATGGTGCTTCCTGAACCTCGTCCTAAAGGTGGGTAAATAGGACCCACCCCCTAGCATGCATCACATTTTGGTCCAGCTCATTGGAGAGTGGATCAAAGGTGGTCGGGAAAAGGGGCGTAGGAAGCTCCAATTTTGCGTTAAAATCCCCCGCCACAATCAACTTAAAGGGGCTATCCGCTCGAGCCTTTCTCTCCCCAAGTGTGTCAATAGGCACAAAAAGGCCTTGGAAGTCACAGTGGATGTAAAATTAAATATTTTAGAAATTTACCATAACAACTTAAAAGTATCATTCCAAGAAAGACAAAAGGCCTGCACCTCCCCCTGTTCCTGTAGTAACTGAACAATCAGGCCAGCAATTTTCACTTTAAACCAGGTCGACAAAACCTCTTTAGCTCTACCTGCCATGGATGGAATGGCAAGGAAGCTAAAACATGTGAACCCATCAAATACAATATACTTGAACTCCCAGGTTTTTTGCTTAACAACTATATCATAGGTCATAATGAAGGATCGGCATCCCTCTAATGTGATCTTTGAGGCTACATCCGCTATATTCCAGTTTAAGATTTTCAGGCATACATTATCTATTTGTCCGTTGTCGTTACCTAAGCTCACACTTACCCCTAAAGGTGGAGGGTTCGGTAAGGAACCAGGGGGTGGTTAGTGAGCAGAGGTTGAATTAGCAAGATCCTCCATACAATTCCCAGTATGAGGTCCTACACACAAATGGTCATGCGGTAGAGTATTGTTTACTAGTACAACAGGACTGGGATTACAAGAAATCCTGCCCTACTCCTCTAAACCTGACACCAAACGCGAAGGATTACATCAGGGTGAGGGTGGCATTTGGGTAATAAGAACTAGATTGATAAGTGACCTGTACGCCTCCTGGAGGTCAGAACAGACAGACACCTCCCTAAACTGTCAATCAATTTCCTCAAACCCAGGATTATATTTCAATTTCTTGTAGTTGTTTGTGTCATGTAACTGTTTATATGCTTCTCTGAAATAGTTCTTCTTGTTTAGGATACTTTTAAATATATATATAAAATATATAACACCTAAAAAAGTTTAACAAATCAAGTGCAAAATATTAAATAAATTACCAAATAAAATAAATATAAAAAGACATTCATCAAGATATTATTGTTAAATATATACAAAAAATAATAAAACATATATATCTATATATATATCTATCTATCTATATCTATCTATATATATATTCACTGAAAAAACCATAGGTTATAGACCATATATAGTTAGGGATTAGCATTTACAAAACCTTTTTTTACTCGCACAAAACCATTGAAATTCGCATATATAGTTAGATGCACTAACTATATATCGCGCACCCGCAATCCACTGCTGATGATGTCACATATTACATCATTCATGACATGGTCAGTGACATTACTGATGACATCACTGATGACAACTCAAATGACATCACTGACAACATCACTGATGACGTCATTCATGTGATAATACGATGAATCTGTTCAGACTCTAATATAACCTTAGATACACTCAGTGTAAACAGACACTCACAGATTGTCACTTATCCATAGAGTTATTCATACACCTAGTCAATCATGCAAAGAATCAATCACACCTCCATTTCCTCAACTATACAGTTATACACATCTTACTTATTGAAACTTATTCTAACACATATTTACTCTCTTATACAATCACTGATACAAGTTTTCAATGATCCATGCAGCCACTCACAAATTCACTAGCTATTATACACAGTAATTTATATATCTTAACTCTCACATGCACTGTGTTTTACATATGCACTTACTTTGACATATAGCACTGAGATATCCATTTACTCACCAATACACTCATGCACACAGTCAACCACCCATACAGCTGTTTCCACATGCAGTTTTGAACCCATACATTTAGTGAATCAACTGTTCACACATCTATGCACAGAGTCACACACCTCCCAGCCACCCACACACACACACACTCACTCTCCCATACAAATACTTGGGCAACCAATCAATTACCCATATAGTTACTCATATAGCTACTGATCAACACATGCAGCATTATACAGAACAACAGACATAATGATGCACAAATTAAGACAGTTTAGTCACTAACCCATGCACTCAGTGAGACACATTTAAACACTCTCTCATACAGTCTGTCATGCATCTACTAAATCCTTCATCCAGACACTTATACATCCACTCATTCTTCAATATGGAAGACATTTTTTAAATTTACAGAAACATACAGTCACTGGATGATGTCATCAGTGATGTCATTTTATTTGTCATTAGTGATGTTGTCAGTGATGTCATTTGAGTTGTCATCAGTGATGTCATCAGTGATGTCACTGACCATGTCATGAATGATGTAATATGTGACATCATCAGCAGTGGATTGCGGGTGCGCGATATATAGTTAGTGCATCTAACTATATATGCGAATTTCAATGGTTTTGTGCGAGTAAAAAAAGGTGTTGTAAATGCTAATCCCTAACTATATATGGTCTATAACCTATGGTTTTTTCAGTGAATTTTCAAGGTTTTGTAAATGCTAATCCCTAACTATATATGGTCTATAACCTCTGTTTTTTTCAGTGAATTTCAATGTTTTTTTAATAGCAAATATCAAAAGCTGTAAAATGTATTCTTTTTTTTTTTCTCCAAAGTACGCTCCCCGGTTCGCTTACTGGTGCGCGTACCGAGTGCTCCCCCGGCGAAATGTTTACATTTTTTTTGTCTTTATTTTTGCATGTATCAGCATCCTAATCCTCCCTCCAAAAACCTATAGGGTCACAAAGTGTCTACCGTGCCCCCTTCTACCCATTCAGAACATTGTTTGTCCTCCATTTTGTGTCTCAATTCTACCAATACTCAAAATGGAGGACTCCCGTAACGCTGCCGGTTCGCGTACCGGGGAGCTCACCGGTAAGCGCTCGATAAAAAAAGGTGGGAAAGTAATTTACAGAAAAACCACTACAGACACTTTCATCAAATATAGAATAGCCCCTACTACATAGCAGTTCCTACCATTTCCCCAAATTTGATGGAATTTCATTGTGAAAATTATGCTGTAAGCCTGATTAAATATCCTAAGGTAAATTACCTAACCAAAACACTTTTGTAGTGTTAGAATTGACAACCAATCAAAATGCTACTTTCAATATCTTCTATTATTTCATGACATTTGATTGGTTATGTACCTGAATATATATAAAGAAAGAGAGAGAAACACAGCCATTTTGACTACTACTTCTTGAAGTACATATCAAGTACATTTCAACTGATAACTTAAAGTTCTATTTGAAAGGTAAGATGTTATTTTAAAAACTGAAGTATGTTCTGTACTGTAAGTTAATTAGGTAAACATTTTCTGATAGTTATATACTATCCCTCTATAATACTTATAGAATAAAATAGACTTCTCTGTTTTAGTTATGGATGGAGTTAGACTTGTCTTGTATAATTAAGAATTGACTTAGAGTTTATTTCATAAATGTTTTGATATTTCTACTTCCAGTTTGATACCATACACTGCCCAACGAAAAAATCACTGTTTAAAGAACCAAACTACCTGTCTGTACTTAAACCCAACAGTGCCCTATCTGTACTGATATATTTTTTTTAATTCATTTTACAGCATACAAAATGGAAGGAGAGCAGAAAAATAACATGGAAATTGTTGCAGAATGCAACCAAGACACAGCAAATGATTCAGAATTCTTTGATCAATCAATGGACATAGAACTTCTGCAATGTGTTGAAGCTGTGGATTTCTTAATTGAAAATGAGTCAAAATCTGACCAAGAATTATTAGAAGTTCTTTTTAATTTTGAAAATAAATCAGAATAATACATTTATATATAATACTTCAAAAATTGTTTGAGACATTATTTATTTTTCTATGTATTTTTTAAACTAGTAGCACATTGATTTTAATGTAAAATCGACTTTAAATATACTGTGCAACTTTAAGTTTGCTCATAGTTACTTCCTTTCTTCCACTATATCATCTCCAATGTGTATTTAACATCTCTTTATCATCTCCTGCCTCCATGGTGTTTCTGCTTTCCTGACAGACTACGCTATGAATTCCATGTACCTCAATAACTTCTGAAACAACCTGCAAGATATCTACAAAGGAAACAATGTATTTTTATTTTTAGACTCTGCAATGGTACCTACATGTTGGTACTTAAATAAAATAAATAAAAAAAACAAAAAATAACAATCAATAAACATACAATATTTGAACATTCTTTCATCCTATTTTCCCAATATTACGCTTTCCGGACCGCTTCCCGGGTGCACGTACCGAGCGCTCCCCCCGCAAAAAAAACGATATAAAAATTATTATTTTTTAACCCCGCGAGGCCCTTTTAAAGCCCCCTCATCAAACCTAGGGGGTCAGGGAGGATGTACTCTGCCCCATTATGCTCATTTCCCACTTTGTTTTTCCCACCTCTTGTGTCTCGATCCTACCGAGATACAAGATGGCGGCCACTCTTGACTGTTTAGAATGTTTACAGACACCGGAAAGCCAATCAGCTTCACTTCGCGAAGTTCCGTTACGCGTCAGGTACGCAAACCGGAGCGCTAACCGAAGCGCTGTCACAGATATATCTGTTTTTTAAAACGTTAATTTCTCAAAATCCACTGGAGCACATATATTGAGACATAGCAAAGGCACGTCGGGCAAACCATATCTACAATTTTGCCAAGTTTCGTGTAAATCCATTCAGCCGTTCGAGCTAAAAGTGAGTCCAACCGCCCTATGGAAAACTCAATGTTAAAAAAGCGTTTTGGGACCCCCCTTTTTTCTCGGCCCCCCCTTGACGGAACCCCCCCAAATTTACAAGGGCTGCTCAAAAACAAAACGTGCCATTTTCCTGAAAATTTCAGCCAATTCCGTCCACAAACGCCAAAGTTATTCGACATAGAATTTTCAAAAATCCCATAGGAAAAATATCCTAACTATATATACCTACTGGCGACCACATTTACACATTAATAAAAAGTATTAAAGTCTGGGAATAATAGATATGCTACTCCCATTCCAGTTTGTGCAACAGTAGGGAAAGTGTTGCCCTCCTGAGAGGTGAGATTTACTATTCACAATCCAGTGTGTGCAACAGTAGGGAAAACACTGGACTTCAAGTCAAGTCAAGTCAGAGAATTTATATAGCGCACTACATACCCAGAGGGTCTCAAGGCGCTTCAGAGAGATTACATTTACTATTCCCACTCCAGTCTGTCCAACAGTCAGTAAAGGGTTGGACTTCAGAGGGATTAACTTTAATATTTTCACTCGAGTCTGTACAATAGCAGAGAAAGCATTGGACTCTGGAAGGAAGAATAATGTACTATTTCCACTCTAGTCTCTGTAACAGTAGGGAAAGTGTTGGACTCCGAAGGGGTAAAATTTACTACTCTTGCACTAGTCTGTGCAACAGTAGGGACACTGTGGGACTTCAGAGGATTTATCCCCTTGTGTGCTGATGACAGAACCGCTGCGTCATCAGCTGCGGTGGCGCTGTGCTGATGACGGACCGGTTCCGTCATGGCCTGCCCGCCGCTCATGCGCGGCGCGAATTCCGCTCCTGCGCTGAGCATTCTATTGAGCGGGCGGGGCCATGACGGAACCGCTCCGTCATAAGCACAGCGCAACCGACGCTGATGATGGAGCGGTTCCGTCACCAGCATGCGCCCGCCACTCTTCCGCCCTGACACCTTAGCACTGCGGCGGAATAGCCGCCGCAGTGAAGGGGTTAAATGTATTATTCCCACTCCAGTCTGTGCAACAGTAGAGAGATTGTTGGACTTTGGAGGGGTGACATGTTCTATTCCCACTCCAGTCTGTGCAACGGTAGGGAAAGCACTGGACTCTGGAGGGGTAACATTTACTATTCCCACTCCAGTCTTTGCAACAGTAAGGAAAGTGTTGGACTCCTGAGGGATAACATTTACAATGCAACTAATAGGGAAAACGATGGACTTCGAAGGGGTTACATTTACTATTCCTACTCCAGTCTATGCAATCGTAGGGAACGCGATGGACTCCCAAGGGCTAATGTTACTAATCCCACTCCAGTCTGTCAAATAGTAGGGAATGCATTGAACTTTAGAGAGGTAAAATGTTATATTCCCACTGCAGTCTGTGCAACAGTAGGGAAAGCGTTGGATTCCGGAGGGTTAGCATTTATTATTCCCGCTCCAATTTGTGCAACAGTAGAGAAAGTGTTGGGCTTCGAAGGTGTAACACTTACTATTACCAATCCTGTAGGTGCAACAGGTGGGAAAGTACTTCACTTCAAACAAATAACTTATATGGAAAATAACCCTATGAATTTATATATGAATGTTATTAATAAACCAAAAATAAGATATATATATATATATTACCTACTGGCGGTCGCCAGTAGGTAGTTATAGTTAGGATTGTTTTCTATAGGAAATCCGCAACATTCTATTGGGAATAACTTTGGCGACGGTTGAGGAATATGCCTGTAATTTTCCTTAAATTTGCCTCGCTGCGCTCCGCTCCTTCCCTGAAAGTTTGGGGGGGATTCATCAAGCGGGGGCAGAGATAAAAGGGGGGGTCCCAAAACATGTTTTCCCCATGTTAATTTCCATAGGGCGGTTGGACTCACTTTTAGCCCGAACGGCTGAATGGATTTCCACAAAACTTGGCAAAATTGTAGGGACTGGTAGCCCGATGTGCCTTTGCTATGTCTCAAGATATGTGCTCCAGTGGATTTTGAGTAATTAAGGTTCAAAAAAATATATATATCTGGGCGGAGCCTAACCACACATCTGATCTGATTGGCTGTCAGCACTTCATCCAAGAAGTGTTGGCAGCTATCTTTGGACCAATATACATGATAGCACCTCATTAAAAAGCATTGAAGTTAATAGAGGGTTTTAGGACTTTAGTTACATTATAAATCATTTGTTGATGGTACCATACTCATTTTAGGAATTGTGGTGTGTTCTAAGGTGATTTTCATGTGAAAAAAGCCTTCTGCTGTGATATCATGAATCATGTTTGAAAGAAAACTAATACTCATGATTTTCCCACAGTGGTTTGGAAGGGGATCTATAAGCTAAACTGAAAGCATATTTTCTGTAAATTCACATTATCTTTCGCAGTCATGTGAGAATGAAGTCTGATATGCTCAGTAAAACATGTACATCCAGCAAGGACAGAGACTGTCAGTTGATTCCTTTGTGTTCTACTGCAGCCTCCTAGAGCAGGGGTCTCCAAACCGGTCCTGGAGAGCCGGATCCATGCCAGATTTTTAAAATTACTACATGTATCTCAATGAGGATATCCAAAAAATCTGGCATGGATCTGGCCCTCCAGGACCGGTTTGGAGACCCCTGTCCTAGAGTGTTCTAAAGAACAATTGGAGCGCTAACAGTCCTACTTATTACAAAGGTATAGCACACCTGAAGCCATCGTGATGGGAATAAAGTGGTAACTCTCTTAAAACATTTAATTTAAAAAGGAACAAAATGAGGGGGTATATTATGCCATAGAAAGTATTATTAGTGCTGCAGAAAGAAAAATTAGGGCACATTTTGAGTGACTTCTCAAATCCTCTTCTATTTCATTAAAAAATACTGACATGCAGTCTCCCAAGATGGCCACCAAAGACAAAAGAGCCCAAATGTAGCCCAAATATCACCCACATGTAGCCCAAGTATAGCTCAATGCCAGAATGTCCCAGAGTGTTCTAAAAAACAACTAGAGCGCTAACAGTCCTACTTATTACAAAGGTATGGCACACCTGAAGCCATCTTGATTGGAATAAAGTGGTAACTCTTAAAACATTTAATGTAAAAAGGAACAACATGAGGGGGTATATTTTGCCATAGAAAGTATGATTAGTGCAGCAGAACTAAATATTAGGGCACATTTTGAGTGACTTTTCAAATCCTCTTCAATTTCATTAAAACATTCTGACATGCAGTCTCCCAAGATGGCCATCAGAGACAAAAGAGCCTAAATGTAGCCCAAATATCACCCAGATGTAGCCCACGTATAGCCCAATGACAGAATGTCCCAGAGTATTCTAAAGAACAACTAGAGCGCTAACAGTCTTACTTATGACAAAAGTATGGCACACCAGAAGCCATCTTGATTGGAATGAAGTGGTAAGTCTGAAAACATTTAATTTAAAAAGGAACAAAATGAGTGGGTTCATTTTGCCATAGAAAGTATGATTAGTGCTTCAGAAAGAAAAATTAGGGATCATTTTGAGTGTCTTCTCAAATCCTCTTCTATTTCATTAAAAAAATTCTGTCATGCAGACTGAAACATGCACTTTGAATACCAGCAGCAGACTTCCCTGGTGAGCAGTAGCTTTACTACAGTGATCTAATGAGCAACTAGAGTGCTAACATTCAGAATTTATGGCAAATGTGTGACGCATCTGAATGCCTTCTTGATGGAACCACGGTAAGCAAGCATTGAAAATGCAATAGATCTCGCCCTCCTTTAAGTTAAAGCCATTCTGTTTGTAATGAGGTGGCTTTTTAGCTTTGCTTTTATTAGTGTTTTTTAAACTTTCATGTAAATAACATGCATCTGTATGCATATATGTATATGTATGCATGCATTTATATTTGTATTTATATAGATATACAGATTATATATGTTTATATATGTATGTATATATATATATATATACATACACATACATATATATAAATGCATATGCATATATATGCATATATATATATATATATATATATATATATATATATATATATATATATATATATATATATATATATATATATATATATATATATATATATATATATATATATATATGTGTGTATATGTGTGCGTGTAGAGAGAGGTAGTGAGGTAGAGGTGTAGAGGTAGAGAGGTAGAGGTAGAGAGGTAGCGGTAGAGAGGTAGAGACTAGTAGACAGAGAAGTAGAGAGAGGTAGAGAGTAGAGAGTGAGTAATAGAGAGTAGAGAGTGAGTAGTAGAGAGTAGTAGAGAGCAGTAGAGAGAGTAGCAGAGAGTGAGTAGTAGAGTGAATAGTAGAGTGAGTAGTAGAGAGTAGTAGAGAGTGAGTAGTAGAGAGTGAGTAGTAGAGAGTAAGTAGTAGAGTGATTAGTAGAGAGCAGTAGAGAGTGAGTAGTAGAGAGTAGTAAAGAATGAGTAGTAGAGAGTAGTAGAGAGTGAGTAGTAGAGAGTGAGTAGTAGAGAGTAGTAGAGAGTGAGTAGCAGAGAGAGAGAATAGTAGAGTGAGTAGTAGAGTGAGTAGTAGAGACTAGTAGAGAGAGAGTAGTAGAGAGTGAGTAGTAGAGAGTAGTAGAGAGTGAGTATTAGAGAGTAAGTAGTAGAGAGAGAGTAGTAGAGAGTTAGTAGTAGAGAGTAGTAGAGAGTGAGAAGTAGAGAGTGAGTAGTAGAGAGTAGTAGAGAGTGAATAGTAAAGAGTGAGTAGTAGAGAGAGAGTAGTAGAGAGTGAGTAGTAGAGAGTAGTAGATATTGAGTAGTAGGGAGTGAGTAGTAGAGAGAGAGTAGTAGAGAGTAGTAGAGTAGTAGAGGATGAGTAGTAGAGAGTGAGTATTTGAGAGTAGTGGAGTAGGAGAGAGTAAGTAGTAGAGAGTAGTGGAGAAAATTCCAAAGATTGTCACAGCACAAATTGCACAATAAGTCCAATCAAATCATATCACTTAGAGTCCTTATTGAAGCGCTGAATCTTGGTGTATATTCAAATGCTTTTATTTTCCTTAAGTTTATGTACCACAGCCAGCCGAAACGTTTCGTTCTATACAACAGAACTTCTTCAGGGCATTCTTATTTCCTTCAAGTTATGTCGGTATCCTGTTGTCATATAACTAGATATTTCTTCCAAATGTTAGACGAAACGTAAGTACATTCTTATTCAAAGTGACTAGGTATCAATTTTACCCACACAATTCGGGCATACTTGAGTAATTTATAGCATCCTCAAAGTCAGTCTTTCAAAAATTCCAAAGTATAGGACATGATAATCCAAATCCAAATGTTTCTCAAGAAAAGTCATTTTCAATCGTTCGGAATTTCGGTGTTTGGGCAGATATGACCCAGGGACCCCCAGTATGCAAGGGGAATTAGTCCCCCCTTTGCAAACGCGCCAGTGGCCGCGTTGCAGAGAGGTGTAAAAAGGGGCATAGCCTCATTACACCTCTGTGCAATGCAGCCCCCTGGCGCATACTGGAGGTTCCAGGTGGGCTAGTTTGCCCCCAGGGACCCCTAGTATGCAAGGGGAATTAGTTCCCCCTCTTCAAACATGCACGGGGCTGCGTTGCAGAGAGGTGTAAAAAAGGGTGTGGCCTCATTACACCTCTCTGCAATGCAGCCCCTGGCGCATACTGGAGGCTCCTGGTGGGCTAGTTGGCCCCCAGGGACCCCAAGTATGCAAGGGGAATTAGTTTCCCCTCTGCAAACGCGGCATGGGGCTGCGTTGCAGAGAGGTGTAACAAGGGGCATAGCCTCATTACACCTCTGCAATGCAGCCCCCTGGCACATACTGGAGGTTCCAGGTGGGCTAGTTGGCCCCCAGGGGCCCCCAGTATGCAAGGGGAATTAGTTCCCCCTCTTCAAACATGCATTGGGGCTGCGTTGCAGAGAGGTGTAAAAAGGGGCGTGGCTTCATTACACCTCTCTGCAATGCAGTCCCCTGGCGCATACTGGAGATTCCTGGTGGGCTTTCAGGTCTAATATAGTTAGGAATTAGCATTAAAAAAACCTTTGAAATTCACTGAAGAAACCATAGGTTTCAGGCCTCATATAGTTAGGAATTAGCATTTAAAAAACCTTTAAAATTCACTCAAAAAACTATACGTTTTAGGGGTGTTATAGTTAGCTGGACATTTCACTCATACAAAACCATTGGAATTGCTCCTATATAGTTAGTTGTACTAACTATATTTCGCGCTTATATCGATTGCGCTCGGGTGCTTCCGGGTGCGCTTACGCCGTGCGTATCACGCGAATGCGGCTACGCGATACGTCACAATGATGTTTTCGTTCGCGGCAATAGCGCAAAAGGGACGCTCACCGGTACGCGCACCGGGGCGCGCCGCAAGACTGCGCTTTCTGGTGCGCACACCGGTACGTGCACCAGGAGTGCTCCAGGGCAAAAAAAAAAAATGTAAGAATATACATAAAAAAATAGTATTACATAAATATACAATATAGGATTCATTATAAAAAATATTATATTAGCAATAGAAATTTGCTATTAAAAAACCTTTGAAATTCACTGAAAAAAACATAGGTTTGAGGCACTATATATAGTTAGGAATTAGCATTTACAAAACCTATGAAATTAACAGAGAAAAAATCATAGATTTCACACCAGTTATAGTTAGGAATTAGCATTTAAAAAACCTATTAAATTCACTGAAAAAAACATAGGTTTGACACCAGTTATAGTTAGCTGGAAAATTTACTGACATAAAACCAAATTCCCACGTTATAGTTAGTTGGACTCACTATAACTTGCGCGCCTGCAATGCACTGCTGATGACGTCACATATTACATCACTCATGACATGGTCAGTGACATCACTCACGACATCACTGATGACACCATCCTTGTGACAGAGTGACAGACCTCCTTTCAGTGTAATGTAACCCTTGAAACACATATTCAAAAATAGAAACTAAAATTTTCAAAAAAATAGAGATACCCATACCAGTTACAACAACCAATTCAGTAATACCACCATCTATATACACATCCACTCATTCACCAACAGTTCTATATAGTCACTCATACATATATTCACTCATCATATGTAGTGAAACACCTATACATCCTGTTACACACCGACAGTCATCCAAAAGTTACTCACATACATAATCACACATGCAAATAAACTATTGAACATCTATTTATTTGCATATACAGCTATACACACACTACCACCTTACTTCTAAGGAAACTTACACATACTTACTCTCTTAAACAATCACTTATAGAAACACATACTTATTTAAACAAGAACTCTTTCAATCTCTCACTCTCACATATACTCACTTATATTTTGTCTGTAGTTCCTCTGATCTGTGCACTTTTGTCCGAAGCTGCTATGTTGTGTTTGGGTACTTTCCATGAAGCGCCGGGACGCCCCTTGGCTGGTGCAACTGTGCGCTATAGAAGTGTTTTTAACATAACATAACATATACATAAATACTCACATATACTAGATTAAAACATATGTAGTTACTGATAAAGACACTAGTGAGACAGTCATTCACTCACTAACCCACACATATACACACTCATCCACCCATACAGTCCTGCACATATGCTGTCTTCAAAACACATACAAACAGTGAGTCAGTCATTGATGCATCTATGTGCTAAGTAACACACCCACCAAACCATACAGACACTGATACTGATACTAAAAAAAAATCTAATAACCCATATACACACACATGTAGCCACTCACCAACCCATGCAGCCACTTATACACAAAGTGAAACACTGATACAAACATTTAAATATTTAAACAATACTCGCTAATATATGTATTCACTAAGATACACTTAATAAGCCAGTTAACCAATCAATTATTTTTTAAAAAACATCCATTAAGACACTTATTTTAACATTTATTCTTCTATCGACCTTTACATATAAATATATGAAACATATTTATTTTTCAGAAAGACACACATTCACTGGATGGTGTCATCAGTGATGTCATGAGTGATGTCACTGACCATGTCATGAGTGATGTAATATGTGACGTCATCAGCAGTGCATTGCAGGCGCGCAAGTTATAGTGAGTCCAACTAACTATAACGTGGGAATTTCAATGGTTTTATGTCAGTAAAATTTCCAGCTAACTATAACTCGTGTCAAACCTATGGTTTTTTCTGTGAATATATATATATATATATATATATATATATTCACTGAAAAAACCATAGGTTTCACACCAGTTATAGTTAGGAATTAGCATTTAAAAAACCTATTAAATTCACTGAAAAAACAATAGGTTTCACACCAGTTATAGTTAGCTGGAAATTTTACTGATATAAAACCATTGAAATTCCCACGTTATAGTTAGTCGGACTCACTATAACTTGCGCGTGCAATGCACTGCTGATGACATCACATATTACATCACTCATGACATGGTCAGTTACATCACTCATGACATCACTGATGACATCTCAAATGACATCACTGATGACATCGTCCAGTGAATGTGTGTCTTTCTGAAAAATAAATATATTTTATATATGTATATGTTAAGGTCGATGGAAGAATAAGTGTTTAAATAAGTGTCTAAATGGATGTTTTTTAAAAAAAAATTGATTGGTTAACTGGCTTATTAAGTGTATCTTAGTGAGTACATATATTAGCGAGTAATGTTTAAATATTTAAATATATGTATCAGTGTTTTACTTTGTGTATAAGTGGCTGCATGGGTTGGTGAGTAGCTACATGTGTGTGTATATGGGTTATTAGATGTTTTTTTAGTATCAGTATGAGTGTCTGTATGGTTTGGTGGGGCTGTTACTTAGCACATAGATGCATCAATGACTGACTCACTGTTTGTATGTGTTTTGAAGACAGCATTTGTGTAGGATTGTATGGGTGGATGAGTGTGTATATGTGTGTGTTAGAGAGTGAATGCCTCTCTCACTAGTGTCTTTATGAGTAACTACATATGTTTTAATCTTGTATATATGAGAATTGATGTATATAAGTAAGTATATGTGAGAGTGAGAGATTGAAAGAGTTCCTGTTTAAATAAGTATGTGTTTCTATAAGTGATTGTTTAAGAGAGTAAGTATGTGTAAGTTTCCTTAGAAGTAATGTGCTAATGTGTGTATAGTTGTATATGCAAATAAATGGATGTTTATTAGTTTATTTGCATGTGTGAGTATAAGTATGAGTACGTTTTTGATGACTGTCGGTGTGTAACAGAATGAATAGGGGTATCACTACATATGATGAGTGAGTATATGTATGAGTGAATACATAAAACTGTTGGTGAATGTGTGAATTTGTATATAGATGGTGAAATTACTGAATTGGTTGTTGTAACTGGTCTGGGTATATCCACTTTTTTGTTAATGTTAGTTTCTATTTTTGAATATGTGTTTCAAAGGTTACTTTACAGTGAAAGGAGGTCTGTCACTGTGTCACAAGGATGGTGTCATCAGTGATGTCATGAGTGATGTAACTGACCATGTCATGAGTGATGTAATATGTGATGTCATCAGCAGTGCATTGCACGCGCAAGTTATAGTGAGTCCGACTAACTATAACGTGGGAATTTCAATGGTTTTATATCAGTAAAATTTCCAGCTAACTATAACTGGTGTGAAACCTATGGTTTTTTCAGTGAATTTAATAGGTTTTTTAAATGCTAATTCCTAACTATAACTGGTGTGAAACCTATGGTTTTTTCAGTGAATTTCATAGGTTTTTTAAATGCTAATTCCTTTCTATATCGAGTTTCTAACCTTTTTTTTTTTTTACAATTTGCTGTTTTTTTGTAAGTATTCATTTTTTTTTTCTTTTTTTTTTTTCTTTTGCGCTCTGGGTGCGCGCTCCGGGAAGCTTTCAGCTAAGCTCTCCGGTAAGCTTTCCCGTGAGCTCACCTGAATGCGCACCCAGAGCGCTACTGTCGTTCGTGAAAAAAAATATGAATAAAAAGTTAATAATAATGCAAAACATTTCGTACTATACTAATAAAATCAGTTTTTTTAATAAGGAAAATGATTATGCATTTCTGTAAAAGTTTGATGACGTCACTTCGGCGCGCAATGTAAGTGCCCTCGGAAGCGCCTACGTTAGCGCCGCGTAAAAGCACCCAGAAGCGCCTACGATCGCGCCACGTTTGCGCCCCAGAAGCGCCTACGATCGCGCTGCGTAAACGCACCCGGAAGTGCTCCGGAGCGCGCAGCGTAAACGCGTCGGGTCATGTGACCCTAAAATAACACTTTTCATTGGTTGCTAACAGTTTTTTTTACAATGAATGAAATCCCCACCCATTTCCTTCACTTCTTCTTTCACTTTTGTGACTGAAAGACCTGTTTTTTGCACCTGGATCTTTCGTGATTTACCATGGCTGCCAGAGAATCCAGCAGTGAGGATGAACCTGAGTTCATCAATGAAGAGCCTCCTACCCCAAAGGTGAAGGAACATTTCATATGGAAATTTTTTAAGATTCCAGCTGACCAGAAGAAGGTGAATGCACCAAAAGTGGAGTGCAGGATCTGCAAACAGGTCCTGTCACGGGGTGACCCCAAAAAAAAGTACTCTTTTGGGAACTTTACGATGATCCGACATGTGGAGAGGAGGCACCCCCAGAATTTTGCCCGGGAAAGTGTCAGGGCTCTGGCACAAGAGGTTCCCAGAGATGGGGCCTCTACTTCAACCGGAGGAGCAACTTCTTCTGGGAGAGGGCAATCGCAGGAGCAGGTGCCAAACATACAACCTGCTTTTAACCATGATGTCCTCAGATGCAGATACTGCAATCAACTGCTTACCTTTGGAGAACAAAATGTCCAGCTCATGGTTCGAGCATTAGAAAACCATCGCTGCCCTTTCCACCCCTAATTTTTTTTGTTCTTTTTGCTCCTGTTGAGCAGTTTCCATTCCCTGTTTTTGTTCCTGTTCAGTTAAAAGAAGAAAACCAAAAGTTCTTTTCAGAACTACCTCCAATTCTCATCAAAGAGCTATATTCTTAAAAAAATGAAGCGTAAGTGAAATATAGTGCATTGATAATTGAAAGGAGAATGAGTAAGAAAGAACAGAAAGGTATGAGAGAAAAAAAGAAGTGAAGTAGGAGGACTGAAAGAAGGTGAGTGTTAGAAAAGAAAGTTATGAGAAGAAGAATGAATATGGGGAATGTTGATATTCAAAGAAAATGTTGAAAAGGAGGGGTGTGGAAGGGTAAGAAAAGATGCATTGCTGGAGTTGAAAGTAGAAGGCCTCATTTATGAAGCCAAGCGTCACTTTAACGCCACCAAAGCATCACTTTTTGTGACACAACATTCCAATAAAAAATGCACCTTATTTATTCATATTTACAAAGTGGTGTTCCTTGGTAAATACATCACTTTGTAAACCCCTGTGCCACATTATTCCTACGTCAGGTGTAATGTATGCAAAAGGGACGTATTGACGCAAGAAAGGGTCGTAGAGGTGACACAGTGAATAAACTGGAGGCCTCATTTCTGAAAAGTGACGCATCGCTACGTGAAAACAGCGATGCGTCACTTTTCTGGACGCACTCCTTATGACATTCCAGATATGTCATATTTAATATATGACTAATCAATTCGCAAGGAGTTACAGATATTTCAGTATTTCTGACGTATCTGTAAACACAAAAGTAACGCATTGCTGGAGTGCGTCACAAAAGTGACGCAACTCCAGTAATGTGTCCTTTCACATGGAAAAAGCACCATGTGAAAGGTCTGCTGTGAAGCAGGCGCAAGATTTTGACGCAACAGCATCCTAAAAGTGACGCACTGAAATCTCAAAGATTTCACTGCGTCGCTATTACAAAGCTTTTTGCGGGGGAACACCCCCTCTGCATGCATTATACCTGACGCAGATATAATGTGGCGCAGGATTTTAAAAAGTGACCCATCTACCTAGATGCGTCACTTTTTAAATATAGCGCAATGAGGCGCATTTTTTTACACCACTGGTACGATGCATCACTTTTCTGTGCGCACTCCTTATGACATTCCAGATATGTCATATTTAATTTATGACTTATCAATTCGCAAGGAGTTACAGATATGTCAGTATTTCTGACGTATCTGTAAACACAAAAGTAACGCATTGCTGGAGTGCGTCACAAAAGTGACGCAACTCCAGTAATGTGTCCTTTCACATGGAAAAAGCACCATGTGAAAGGTCTGCTGTGAAGCAGGCGCAAGATTTTGACGCAACAGCATCCTAAAAGTGACGCAGTGAAATCTCAAAGATTTCACTGCGTCGCTATTACAAAGCTTTTTGCGGGGGAACACCCCCTCTGCATGCATTATACCTGATGCAGATATAATGTGGCGCAGGATTTTAAAAAGTGACCCATCTACCTAGATGCGTCACTTTTTAAATATAGCGCAACGAGGCGCATTTTTTTACACCACTGGTACAATGCGTCACTTTTCTGTGCGCACTCCTTATGACATTCCAGATATGTCATATTTAATGTATGAGGAATCATGTCGCAAGGAGTTACAGATATGTCAGTATTTCTGACGTATCTGTAAACACAAAAGTAACGCATTGCTGGAGTGCGTCACAAAAGTGACGCAACTCCAGTAATATGTCCTTTCACATGGAAAAAGCACCATGTGAAAGGTCTGCTGTGAAGCAGGCGCAAGATTTTGACGCAACAGCATCCTAAAAGTGACGCAGTGAAATCTCAAAGATTTCACTGCGTCGCTATTACAAAGCTTTTTGCGGGGGAACACCCCCTCTGCATGCATTATACCTGACGCAGATATAATGTGGCGCAGGATTTTTAAAAGTGACCCATCTACCTAGATGCGTCTCTTTTTAAATATAGCGCAACAAGGCGCATTTTTTTACACCACTGGTGCGATGCGTCACTTTTCTGTGCGCACTCCTTATGACATTCCAAGTAACGCATTGCTGGAGTGCGTCACAAAAGTGACGCAACTCCAGTAATGTGTCCTTTCACATGGAAAAAGCACCATGTGAAAGGTCTGCTGTGAAGCAGGCGCAAGATTTTGACGCAACAGCATCCTAAAAGTGACGCAGTGAAATATCAAAGATTTCACTGCGTCGTTATTACCAAGCTTTTTGCGGGGGAACACCCCCTCTGCATGCATTATACCTGACGCTATTTTTAAAAAGTGACGCATCTAGGTACATGGGTCACTTTTTAAAACTCTGCGCCCCATTATATCTGCGTCAGGTATAATGTATGCAGAGGGGGCATTCCCCCGCAAAAAGCTTGGAAATAACGACGTACTGAAATCTATAAGATTTCTCTGCGTCACTTTTAGGATGCTGTTGCGTCAAAATCTTGCACCTGCCTCGCGTCACTTTTATGTTTACAGATATGTCAGAAATACTGACGTATCTGTAACTCCTTGCAACATGATTCGTCATACATTAAATATGACACATCTGGAATGTCATAAGGAGTGCGCACAGAAAAGTGACGCATCGCACCAGCAGTGTAAAAAAATGTGCCTCGTTGCACTATATTTAAAAAGTGACGCATCTAGATAGATGCGTCACTTTTTAAATATAGCGTAACAATGCGCATTTTTTTACACTGCTGGTGCGTCACAAAAATTGACGCACAGGCGGCGCAAAACTGGCAGCGCAAGGCCTTCATAAATATGGTCCTTGATTTTCCCCCTGCTTCGCTCCCCGGTGCGCGTACCATGCGCTTCCCCCGCGCAAAACGAAAAAAAAAAAAAATAATTAATGCCCCGCAGGACCCTATTTTAGCCCCCACATCAAACCTAGGGGGTCAGAGGGGGGTCTACTCTTCCCCCTTATGGTCATTTGCCCCTTTTTTTTTCAAACCCCGTGTTTCTCGATTTTACCGAGACACAAGATGGCGGCCGCTCCAGACTGTTTAGAATGTTTACAGACACCCAAGAGCCAATCAGCTTTCTGCGCGCAAGTCGCGTGTCGCGCCAGGAGCGCACTCCGGTGCGCGCACCGGAGAGCGCCTATAGATATATATATTTTTTTGAACCTAAATTACTCAAAATCCACTGGAGCACATATCTTGAGACATAGCAAAGGCACATCGGGCTACCAGTCCCTACAATTTTGCCAAGTTTGGTGGAAATCCATTCAGCCGTTCGAGCTAAAAGTGAAATCCACCGCCCTATGGAAATTAACATGGGGAAAACGCGTTTTGGGACCCCCCTTTTATCTCGGCCCCCGCTTGACGTATCCCCCCCAAACTTTCAAGGAAGAACCGGAGCTCGACGAGGCCATTTTCAGGCAGATTCGTCAACCGGTGCCAAAGTTATTCCAAATAGAATTTTGAGATTTAACATTGAAAAAAATCCTAACTATAACTACCTACTGGCGACCGCCAGTAGGTAATATATATATATATATATACATATATATATATATATATATATATATATATATATATATATATATATATATATATATATATATATATTCACTGAAAAAACCATAGGTTATAGACCATTTATAGTTAGGAATTAGCATTTACAAAACCTTGAAAATTCACAGAAAAAACCATAGGTTATAGACCATATATAGTTAGGAATTAGCATTTACAAAACCTTATTTTACTCACACAAAACCATTGAAATTCGCATATATAGTTAGTTGCACTAACTATATATCACGCACCCGCAATCCACTGCTGATGATGTCACATATTACATCATTCATGACATGGTCAGTGACATCACTGATGACATCACTGATGACATCTCAAATGACATCACTGATGACATCTCAAATGACATCACTGATGACATGACTGATGACATCTCATTTGACATTACTGATCACATCACTGATGATATAATTCATGTGATAATACGATGAACCTCTTCAGACTCTAATATAACCTTAGATACAATCAGTGTAAACAGACACTCACAGACTGTCACTCATCCATGGAGTTACTCACACACCTAGTCAGTCATGCAAAGAATCAATCACACCTCCATTTCCTCAACTATACAGTTATACACACCTTACTTATTCAAACATATACTAACACATATTTACTCTCTTATACAATCCCTGATACAAGTTCACAATGATCCATACAGCCACTCACACATTCACTGGCTCTTATGCACAGTTATTTATATATGTCAACTCTCACATATACTGTGTTTTACATATGTACTTACTTTGACATGTAGCACTGAGATATCCATTCACTCACCAATACAATCATGCACAGAGTCAACCGCCCATACAGCTGTTTCCACATGCACTTTTGAACCCATACATCTAGTGAATCAACTGCTCACACATCTATGCACAGAGTCATACACCTCCCAGCCACCCACACACACACTCAGTCTCCCATACAAATACTTGGGCAACCAATCAATAACCCATATAGTTACTCATATAGCTACTGATCAACACATGCAGCAGTTTACAGACCAACAGACATAATGATGCTCAAATTAAGACAGTTTAGTCACTAACCCATGCACTCAGTGAGACACATTTAATCACTCACTCATACAGTCAGTCATGCACCTACTAAATCCTTCATCCAGACACTTATACATCCACTCATTCTTCAATATGTAAGACATATTTTAACTTTACAGAAACATACAGTCACTGGATGTTGTCATCAGTGATGTCATCAGTGATGTCATTTGAGATGTCATCAGTGATGTCATCAGTGATGTCACTGACCATGTCATGAATGATGTAATATGTGACATCATCAGCAGTGGATTGCGGGTGCGTGATATATAGTTAGTGCAACTAACTATATATGCGAATTTCAATGGTTTTGTGTGAGTAAAATAAGGTTTTGTAAATGCTAATTCCTAACTATATATGGTCTATAACCTATGGTTTTTTCTGTGAATTTTCAAGGTTTTGTAAATGCTAATTCCTAACTTTATATGGTCTATAACCTATGGTTTTTTCAGTGAATATATATATATATATATATATATATATATATATATATATATATATATATATATATATATATATATATATATATATATATATATATATATATATATATAACATTTCTATGGCAAAATGAAACCCCTCATTTTGTTCCTTTGCAAATTAAATGTTTTAAGTGTTAACACTTTATTCCAATCAAGATGACTTCAGGTGTGCCATACTTTTGTCATAAGTAAGACTGTTAGTGCTCTAGTTGTTCTTTAGACCACTCTGGGACATTCTGTCACTGGGCTATAGTTGGGCTACATCTGGCTGATATTTGGGCTACATTTGTTTTTTTTGTCTCTGGTGGCCATCTTTGGGCTACATTGGGCTACATTGGGCTATATTTGGGCTCTAACATATATATAGCCCAATGTAGCCCAATATATATTTTTCAAAGTTAATTTTCGTAAAAACCACTGGAGCATATATCTTGAGACATAGCAAAGGCACATCGGGCTACCAGTCCCTACAATTTTGCCAAGTTTTGTGGAAATCCATTCAGCCGTTCGAGCTAAAAGTGAGTCCAACCGCCCTATGGAAAACTCAATGTTAAAAACATGTTTTGGGACCCCCCCTTTTTTCTCGGCCCCCGCTTGACGAAACCCCCCCAAACTTTTAGGGGATGCTCAGAACCAAAATGTGCCATTTTCCTGAACATTTCAGCCAATTCCGTCCATCAACGCCTAAGTTATTCAACATAGAATTTTCAGAAATCCCTATTCAAAAAAATCCTAACTATATATACCTACTGGCGACCGCCAGTAGGTAATATATATATATATATATATATATATATATATATATATATATATATATATATATATATATATATATATATATATATAAAAATGCACGGATGGCGTGCTTCCGCCGCTTGTACAGCGGGCGTTCGACAGGGTCGCCAAGCCCTTAATATATCCAAGTCCTGGTAACACAATCCTTGCAGGAAAAAACCAGAGTCGAAGCCCAAGTCAATTTCGAGTGCTTAAAGATTTATTTTGGCAGAAAAACAACCCTACGCGTTTCGAGGTACTCCTACCTCTTGCTCACGGGAGCAAGAGGTAGGCGTACCTCGAAACGCGTAGGGTTGTTTTTCTGCCAAAATAAATCTTTAAGCACTCGAAATTGACTTGGGCTTCGACTCTGGTTTTTTCCTGCAAGGATTGTGTTACCAGGACTTGGATATATATATATATATATATATATATATATATAAACATTTCTATGGCAAAATGAAACCCCTCATTTTGTTCCTTTTCAAATTAAATGTATTAAGTGTTACCACTTTATTCCAATCAAGATGACTTCAGGTGTGCCATACTTTTGTCATAAGTAAGACTGTTAGCGTTCTAGTTGTTCTTTAGAACACTCTGGAACATTATGTCATTGGGCTATAGTTGGGCTACATCTGGCTGATATTTGGGCTACATTTGGGCTCTTTTGTCTCTGGTGGCCATCTTGGGAGACTGCATATCAGAATTTTTTTAATGAAATATTAGAGGATTTGAGAAGTCACTCAAAAAGTGCCCTAATTTTTCTTTCTTCAGCACTAATCATAATTTCTATGGCAAAATGAACCCCCTCATTTTGTTCCTTTGCAAATTAAATGTTTTAAGTGTTAACACTTTATTCCAATCAAGATGACTTCAAGTGTGCCATACTTTTGTCATAAGTAAGACTGTTAGCCCTCTAGTTGTTCTTTAGAACTCTCTGGGACATTCTGTCACTGGGCTATAGTTGGGCTACATCAGGCTGATATTTGGGCTACATTTGTTTTTTTTTGTCTCTGGTGGCCATCTTTGGGCTACATTGGGCTACATTTGGGCTCTAACATATATATAGCCCAATGTAGCCCAATATACATTTTTCAAAGTAAATTTTCGTAAAAACCACTGGAGCATATATCTTGAGACATAGCAAAGGCACATCGGGCTACCAGTCCCTACAATTTTGCGAAGTTTTGTGGAAATCCATTCAGCCGTTCGAGCTAAAAGTGAGTCCAACCGCCCTATGGAAAACTCAATGTTAAAAACACGTTTTTGGACCCCCCTTTTTTCTCGGCCCCCGCTTGACGAAACCCCCCCAAACTTTCAGGGGACGCTCAGAAACAAAATGTGCCATTTTCCTGAAAATCTCAGCCAATTCCGTCCATCAACGCCAAAGTTATTCAACATAGAATTTTCAGAAATCCCTATTCAAAAAAATCCTAACTATATATACCTACTGGCGACCGCCAGTAGGATATATATATATATATATATATACATACATACATATATATATATTGAAATAGAAAACAATTAAGGTGAGTAGTACACAAATTAATAATTAATGATCAATTAAACAAATTGTAATGTATTCATTACTTAACTAATCACACTATACCCCCGCAAACCTATCAGCCCACACTTAAAATAGAACTAAAATAAATAAATGTAACACAAATAATAATCTACTACATATTAATTCATAATTCATATTTGATTGATTCATTAAATAATTATTATTTTATTTCCCACCATATACCCCTACAAACCCAGCAGCCTGCACCCGATGTGTAACTTAAAAAATGAAATTTATACACAAATTACATATTTAATAATCAATTAAATGTTTAATAATAAATTGTTAATAATTATTATTTAATTAACTTCCCACCATATACTCTTACAAAGTCAACAGCCCGCACCTAATAAATAACTTAAAAAATATAATTAGTACGCAATGTATTTATTTATTAATCTATTTAATAATTAATACATTAATAATGTATTGTTATTTAATTATTACTTAATTAACTTCCCACACTATACCCCTATAAACCAAGCAGGCTGCACCTAATATATAACTGAAAAATCTTTATTATTGCACAATTTACAAATGTATTAATCAATAAAATTATTATTAGTACATTTGCTGTTACTTAATAATTAATGCTAACTAATTAAGCATGGGCGGAAAATCCGTTTCGCTCGCGGATTTTGCGGATTTTTGGTAAATTCGCAATCCGCGAGATTCGCGAATCTCCCGCAAAATCCGCAAATCCGCGAGCAGCGGATTTTGCTCGCACTGTTCGCGTGAGTTCGCGGCTTCCCAGTACAACTTCGCGCCCCGCGAATAAGTGCAAAATTGCAGAAATACGATCTTAGCAAAACTGAAACTACTTACCTGGTTCAAAAGTTCAGGCTCATCATTAGTAGCCATTTCCTGTAGTGCTTCCTGAGGGGCCCCTCCAGAGTTCAGTTGCCAGTTGCAACTATTATGTGACCCTGCTCTGAACCTCAGAATAGTTACACATATGCCACAAAGGTCCTGAATTACAGCTAAGGGAGACAAGCAGGAGCCAGGCTGGAAGTTCAAATCCATTAATCAGCCCCTAATTCATTATTGTCAGTTGGGGCAGGGCAGGTGTTGTAATAAACAATCATTCCTGCCCTTTTATTTTGGCGCACGGCAGCACAGCAGGAAGGCTTGCTGCGCGTCAAAATATATTAAATGAGGCCCCAGGTGCGTCCAAAAAGTGACACACCAGCGGCGCAATGGACTTGTAAATAAGCCCCTGAAGTGTTTTCTTCTTTTTTTTTTTAAAGGACCACATTAGAGGGCTTAAAATACAGATCCCCTGTTACTTTACGTTTAGTTTGCTTCTACAGAGCAGATCCTCATACTACTTTTGCACTTTTGGGGGCATCCAGTATTCTTCAGCATTTACAGACGAATTGGGCAGGAAGCAAAAGATGACAACAAAAACACTCATTAAAACTCCTGCAAAGCTTTTGTAGTTCAGATGGAGCGCGCTATCAGAGGACACAGCAGTGGTGAGCGAGGTAAAAGGAAAGAAGCGCAACGAAATAATTGCGCCATTACTAAAACAAGGTGTCAGCAATCACAAATTGGATACATCCTGGAGGACCAAGAGGACCCCAAAGAAGAGGTTAAATGGGAAAAAGAACAACTAAAGAAGGAAACCAACAAAAAGGGAACAAAAGGTGCAGAGAAAGCTAGTGCAAGTGAAAAGAAGGTCAAACTAACACAGGAGGCAATTGGGAAAAAAAAGAAAAGTATTGAACGATAAACCACAGCAAGAAAAAAGCCCGAAAAGACTATCCCGCTGCTAGAATACAAAGGCAGTGAGTGCATTTTATGTTAAGAAATAAACTATTGCAGAATATGAGTGACTGATCTATTGAAGAAATTGCAAAATTAGTTTCATTTTTAAGTTTCGTCGACGTTTTACTTAATCTTTTCCTGTCGGCTAATCCTTATAACGGAATTTTTTTAACGTTTATTTTGCAATCGACCAACTAAACTAGTGCATCACTTTCGTTCATGTGTGGAGATATTTGATTGCATTATGTACAATCAATAAATTAGAATGCAAATTTTACACCAGTTGTTTGGTGGAAATAACAATTGGGCGTTGGTTAATTTTGTTAGTATTGCTCTAAAAAGGCGCTACCCCAATGTAATTCTAAGTACTGTTCCTCCTGGGGCCTAAAACATAAATGTTGCAGGTATAAAAACTACAGAAGGAGGCAGGGAGTTGTGGCGGCCTGCGGTAATTCGTTTTTTAAACACAGTGAAATCAAACAGGAACTTTGCAAACTTCGTGAAGTTGACAATTTTTGATTCAGGGACGTCATCTATAATATTGGGACATTTGCCGGCCAAAAATATTTCATTAGGATTAATAAGGGGAGCCCCTGATACATCCAGTTAAAAAACAGCCCACATTTTCTCCTCAAACTACCTTTTCCATTATTTGCGCTATTAACACAGATGAAAAAGTGTAGGGTATTTGTAAACACATCCCTGAAAAATATAGGGGCGTGTTACCAAGGAAGTGGCGGAGAGAGGCGTTCGCCGTCTTGGCTTAATGCCTCTCTCCGCCACTTCAGAAACGTCAGGCTGTACCCTATTAACAAGGAGATGGTGCAGCCTGGGGTTTCCCCCTGAGATGGCTCTATGTTACACTACTTAGCGCCAGCGCAGGCACCCTTGCACCAGAGTGCAAGGGTGTCTGCGAGCAGGGAGGTTTGTTTATGTGTAGGAAGGAGTTCCTTCCTGCACATAAACAAATCTAAAATGCCACTTTGTAACTTTCATGTGTGCTACTTCGTGCAGCACAAATAGAAGTTACAAAATGGCATTTTGAAAAACGGTTTGTTCATGTACAGGAAGGGACATCTTCCTGTACATGAACAAACCATGGCATTTTGCTTTTTCCATGTGTGCTGTACAAGGCAGCACACATGGAAAAAGCAAAAACCAGGAGAAATAAAGCATTTTTCTTCGTTTCGCCACCTTAAGACCAGAATTTTTCTGGTCTGGAGTTCGGCGCTGCCACCTATTTTCGCCAAACTTGATAATAGGTGGCAGCGCCAACTTCAATGGGTGTTGCGGTAGAACACCTACCGCAACACCCACTGCATGCCCACTTTGACGCTAAGTTTAGTGTGAAAGGGGCCCTATTATCAAGGCAGCTTTAAGCCACTTAACCTGGCTGTAAGCCACGTTAAGTAGCTTAACGTTTCCTTGATAATAGATAACATAAAAAAATACTAAAAAAAGAAAAAAATTACTTAAAGAAATGAACCTTGAGGAGTTATATCATACAATGCTTATTAATTCTTAATTGTCACTTGGAGTGAACTAATAAATTATGCAAACAGGAGATTGGGTTTTATATCAAAAAATGTTTTAAATTGTACATATAGTAAATTCATTACATTCATATCTCATTTGATTGAGGAACATATGAATCAGTTTGAACACATTTCTTTAAGGCAACACAAAAACTACTGTTGAAATTCAGTCGCTATTTACAGTAGTATCTACACCATTTGATCATAGGTATGGACAATGCATTCAATTAGCCATACAACAAAAAGTTCATATTGTTCCACTTGTTTGAATTCATTCAAAGACTGTAAACAATCAAAATGGCGTAGTAGCGTCGACGTTTCGGTCTTTCCAGGTTATTTCACCAAGACTATCCTCAGGATGATTGTTGTTGCACCCACAATCTAACATCAAAACAGAACAATAAAGTTATACTAATTCTTATTTAAAAAAACAGCCCACGTGTACTAAGATTGTCTGCTCACATCAAAACCAAGACCATAACAAATTACTCTAAATACACCAAAAGTGCCACAATCACCAATAAACAATACCTCAGTGCTCTAAATCAATTAATACTCACAAGGACACTATGTACATCTCAGATTTTTTATCCTGTAAAACACACAACCAATACAAACCATAATCAATATTTGAAAGCATACTTAATGTAAAAATCTCTTATAACTTCCATCTCGTGGTCTCTTCAAGAGATCTTACCTTTCAACAACCAAAAAGGTCCCCACTGTTCTAGGTGGAACTTTTTCCAGAGCGATGTCCTCTAATCTATGCAGTCAACAGTGAGACAAAAGGATATAAACCGCTATTAGCAAACCCTCGTGACCTAAGCAAACGCAGAGAGCACACTAAACGTATTGCAGGGGGAATTTACGTGGAGTACACACACAGCACTTACTTTGAGGCAGCTTGTAAGATCAATCACAGCTCCGAGTAATCCAATTACTGCATCACCAACATCGCGTCCGCGGTACGCGACTTTTCAATGCAAGACCCCAAACAAGTAATGTGCTACCTTTCACCTAACGCGACTGCGCATTTGAGTAATAAATATAGAGAAAAACAAGTCAGCCATATTTCAATGGTGAAAGTTTGCCAGATACGTTAGGTATCACATCTAAGAATGTAAAACATTACGAATTACTAAGTCTAAAAGGAGGTAAATTTAAGAGACAATTTTTAAAGACATAATTATAAAAACCAAAGTACAAGTAAACGCCTCAAAAGAAACCCTGTATATGTCCTTAATGAAAAAGGTCTCATAACTGAATTGCAGCGCGGAACACCCATGATTTAAAAGGGGCATTATTACAGTCAAAATCAGTCAACATTAGTCATATAAAGGAAGGACCAATGTACTATTACAAATTTCACGGACTAGGGCTCAGAAAAGGGGGGGGGGTAAATGTGAATACATTATAATATTCACACAGTGTCAACAGACATCATCAAGGGAAATCTAATCCTTTTCACAGAAAGCCAGCATTGATTCTTACAAGGTAGCTAAAGTTTGCCATTCCACAAACAGATTAAGTCCGTTTTCAACAGTTCTAGCAGACCAAATCCACGTATTTTCCTTTATTGTGAGCAGACGATCCACATTTTGTCTACGTCTTGAGTTTTTTATCACCTCCACAACAAACCATTTCATGTCCTTCGGACCATGTGACTTCTCTATATAGTGTTCTACGAGAGGTGCAGTCAGAATCTTACATCTAATGCGGGACTGGTGCTGCATAATTCGTTTCTTTACTTCCTGAGTGGTTTTACCTATATAGGATAAAGAGCACGGACACTGTATACAGTATATCACATTCCGTGTGCGACAATTAGAGTGATGATGGAAAAACCATTCTTTTTCATTTAGAATATAAGATTTTATCATAGAGACGGTTTCACAGGCCACACAGTGACCACATGGATAATGGCCAACAACAGGTGACAAACCCCACTGGCTTTGTAATGTAGTAGGTACAGGTTCATTGTATGCTCTCACAAGATGGTCTCACAAATTTCTTGCTCTTTTAAAAGCAAAACGTGGATGTTTAAGTTGTGGTTCCACTTTCTGTATTAGATGCCAATTTTTTGATACAATCTTTTTTTAATGAATTGGACTCAGTTCCAAACGTAGTTACACAGGAAACCGTGTCCAAAGTCTTCTCCTTCTGTTCTTTGGTATCCAACAGTGTCACTCTGTCATAATACCAGGCTCGCTTAAGTGCCCGCTTGACCAATCTGTACGGATAATTTCTTAACACTAGTTTAGACTGTAAGATCTTGGCCTCTTTAAAATAATCCTCCCTTTTGGTACAATTACGTTTGATCTGCAAAAATTGACCAAAAGGGAGGTTATCACGCAAGTTGCGAGGGTGGTGGCTGGTATACTTAATGAGTGTATTCCTTGATGTAGGCTTAGTGTATAAACTTACTGCCAATGTCCCTTCATCATTCCAGATAGCAAGGTCCAAAAAAATAATGCATTGGTTGTTATGTTCCATTGTGAATTGGAGATTACTATCTTGTCATTCAGCCATTGATGGAATTCAAGTAGTTTGTTAATGGAGCCTTCCCATATTAGACAGATATTGTCTATGTATCGTAAGTACTTCTTTATGTGAGGCCCAAAGGGGTTATTGTTGTAGATCACTTTGTTTTCAAAAGCTGCAACAAAAAGATTTGCTACATCGGGGGCAAAAATTGCCCCCAAGGCTACACCCTTAATTTGGCCAAAGAAATCCCCATTAAAAATGAAATAATTCTGTTCAAATGCTATTCTTGCACAGTTGACAATGAAATCCCTCGGGACCTGTAGAGGGCAAGGTCCTTCTTCCAAGATTTCATTGATGACTAAGAGAGCTTCAGTTTGAGGTATGCTTGTATACAAGCTCTCTATGTCCATTGTGACCAGAAAATTACTTTCATTATCAAATGGTTCCCCTTCTAAGGTTCTGATCACACTGGTGCTGTCCTTCGTGTAATATTTGGTAAGAGGAACAAAGGGTTTAATAAAGTAATCCACATATTCAGCCAATGGTTGTAAAATTGACTGACAACCTGCCACAATAGGTCTTTCCGGGGGGGTGTTGTTATGGATTTTTGGAAGCGTATAAAACGCCGGTATTGAAAAATCTTTTTTGTTCAGATAATCAAATTCCTTTTTGCTTAACCACAAACCATCAAGGCCTTGCTTAGTCAGATTAAGGATTTCACTTCTGATTCTGAATGTGGGGGTCACTTGGTAATTTTTTATAATGCAACACATTGCCGAGTTGCCTCAAGGCCTCCGTATCATAGTCACTTTTGTTTTGTATGATAATGCTTCCCCCTTTGTCAGCGGGTTTGATAAGTATATCATCCCGACTGGCAAGATTTTTTAGGGTCCTATGTTGTTCTCTTGAGAAGTTGTATTTCACATATCTCTTTTTATCTTTAAAGAGTTGGTCAATTTCCATCAGAACTACATTCTCAAAGGTAATTAGTTCCTTAGGCATGAGATTCGTAGCAGGATAAAAAGTAGAAGGACACCGCAAGCCTGTGATATTATGTTGTGTAATCATAGGCGACTTATTGAAAAAAAAATTAAGGCGTATTGTTCAGAAAAATCTGTAAAGCTCCATCTGAGTAGTGAAGTGGTCATTCCTATTAGTGGGTACAAAAGATAGTCCATAGCTCAGGAGTTCAATCTCTATGTATTAAGTTCATGAGCAGATAGATTGAAGATAGGTACTACCTCCAAAGCCCGATTATTCTGTACATTCATGACATCCATATTAGGCCCTACCATTCATAGTATTTGTTCCTTGTCTGGCAAAACCCGGGGTGTATTGGTTCCTGTACCACCCTCTTCGTGTGTGCCGAGCCCATTCCCATTGTGGTTGCTGGCCTCTCAATAACAAAGGCCTCTGTCCTCTACCAAATCTTTGATTAGGAGTATTAACCCGACCTGTACCTTCGTCAGAACTCGATGAAGCTGTATCTGAAAATGTTGTGTGTTTTGGTACCCAATTTGATTGTCCCTGACCTTGTTGGAAAAAATCTTTTTTCAAATATGGGTATGTACGTTCTTTAGCATAGTTCTTTAAATCTTTTTGGAGCTTTTCAGTCTTTTTCAAAATATTATTTCTCTGAAAATCAGAAATAACACTATCTAATTTTTTAAGAAACTCTTGGGCATCTGTAGTTGATGGATCCTCACGGATTTGCTTCTCTAGTTCTGCTATTTCTTTTTTCAGTTTTTCTATATGCTTCAAGGCTGTTTCAATGCCTAGAACCATCCAACTTCTAGAGCACTTGTTAGATACAAAACTGAAACCCACTTTAAAGTCTTCGTCATCCACAAATATTGCCGGAATGTTCCGTACCTGCAATCCTACAGGAATAATGTTATTATTAAGACAGTCAGTGAGGAATTTTGTGTGTAATTCTGTTCTTATTAACTTCTTGTGTAATTTCACAAGATTATTTCGTACTGCGGTCTGTTGTGTGTTATATCCGGTGTTGCTTGTATGTGGCCCTAACAATGATGGCCCCCCAGCTATTTTGGCAATATAGGGCGCTGACCCTATCGCCACCACAATGTCGCAAACAGTGACGTTGTGGTGGTGATAGAGGCTTAATAAATGCCCCATCGTTTCATGGAGAATAAATTCAGGATACATGTATGATGCAGGCAGAGATTTATTTACGCAGCACACAACTTTGTATGAAAGAACCATCTTCTTCTGCACTAGGGGCCAGGTGTACTAAGGAACCATTTTGCGATGCCCTGAAGTCGAATAAGAAATCGCAAAACGGCACGTGTGAAAGTATGTTGAACACTTTTTGCGATTCTCAGTGGGTTGGAAATTACCTACCTTATGAATATTCATGAGGTAGGTCATAATATGCGACCCATTGGGAATGGCTAGCACTCACAGAAATGGTAGCCTGCTGGGGTCAAAAGACCATCATGTCTGTGACTGCTTTTTAGGTCTCGCCTATGCAGCGCGCATGCGCTGCTTGGAGGACCTTTAGCCGTCGCTCTGGTCATTTTCAAGCACATACTTGTGCTTGTGGCGGCATCCACCTTGCGGGAGCGAGCAGGGGCGCACTACAAGTGCAGTACTTGAAAATTAGCAGACTGATCTCCCAAGCGCGCACGTGTGCACCTCTCTCCTCTCCCATTCACTCGCTCCGCCCTCTCTGTCTCCTTTTTGCTTCTCCCTTAATGCGCATGTCTCATATCTCGACCCCTGTCTCCACGTTCTCTCTCCTCTCAAGCAAATCTTTCTTTCTCTTCCCATAGTTTCACTTCCCCTCTCTAAATCTGCCCTCCGCAGCTCTTACTCTTTCTTTCCACTCTCTTCTCCTCCACTCATCAATGTCTTTCTCTAAAACTCCATCATTCGGACTGTCTTTCAATTCCAGTCTCTCTTCCCCCATCGTCGCTGTCTCCCAGTTTCGACTCTAAATGCTTTGTCTCTCCCCCTCGCTCTCTGTCTGCGATTGCAGAAGAATCATTTTGTCTTTTTTAGCTTGGTCCCGCATTCCGGTAGAATTAATAGTTTTATCACTTCAACATGAGCCTCCTCATGCCCCGCCCCCCAATGGTATGTGTTCAGGTTTATGTGCGTGTCTTGTTGGTTATTACGGTAATGTTTCCCTCATCTGAATTCCACTTGGATTTAAGCCATTGCTCTGAATATTCATGTGCTTGCATGCTTATCAAGTGGCGGTACAGGGATGCTCTGCAGCTGTTCTTAAATGGACAACTAGTAACACATTTTAAGTACTTGTCTACGGACTTAGATGTTATCCTGTTGCTCACGTTAATTGCATTTATTTTTTATGTATGGTACTTTAAATCTAAATAAGAAAACATTGTTTCTGGGTTAAAAGGTAGAAGCAGTTGTTTTGCAGTGTTTTAAGAAACAAACAGCCGTAATTTCTATGAACGACTTGGCATGAACAATTCTTTTCTTCACATACTTAAAACACAGAGGTAAAAAACACTTGTTAAAGATGTGCCAAAAGCGCCCCCTGCTGTAAATATGCAAACTGAGGGTTTTGTAGTTTTTTGTTTGATTTGCCAAAGATGTGGGACATGCAATGTTTACATTATTTTGAGTGTACTCCTGTGACAGGTCATTGGTTGAGGTCATTGATTAGTCGCCATGGGATTTTAACTCTGCTACTTTGATATCTGGTTTGAAAGAGAGCACTAAATGGTGCATATTTTCCCTGTGTAAATAATCCATCACTTAGATTTTACTAACATTATTTTTCGTTGTTGCCATCTGAGGCCTCAGTGTTCTACAGCAACACATACAATTCATAAAGTATTATTAATAGTCGTAGTATAATGTTTACTGTCACTCATTAGTACTTATTTTACTGACTCCGGAAGGAATATTTGCTGGGTTAGAACTAAGGCAATAATGTGCAGGTGTTGGCATTGCCAATAGGTCTCGCTTTTGGAACCTTATAAGTATTTAATTATGCAGCACAACACATCACCTTATCAAACATGATTTTACAGCTAAATTGTGTGGTAAAGGCATGTGGGGTAAAGGAATGTGTGGTTAAGATGCATTCGTGGTTTGGGCTCCGTTGTAGAGGCATGCTTGGTTTAGCCATATGTGTCTCTCTTATAAAACCATAAGGCATATATGCAGGCAGGTCACAGGTGGCATGGCATTGTGTGCATGAACTGGACATATGCAAAGTCCTGCATAGAATGATATAAGTCATTCGCTCACCCTTGGAAAAAAGACACAGCTAGAAAGCAATAGTAAGTTATGTTATGTCTTACGCTTAAGGGTCTGTTACAGTTCAGACACGTTTAGTTACCACAATACCGTGTAGCTGGGACTAATATTTCTGGATGGTGTTTGTGCACCTAAATTTGAGAATGATGTGCTATTCCACCAGGACTGGGGAATAACATGTGTATTCAGTTTTACTGTAATAAAACTGCATGCTAATTTCTCTACTGGGCTGAAAAATTATCCCTTTTCTGTTCCCATTTATATACTTTAAGCAACTTGTAAAAGAGGACTGGGGCATCTCTGTGGAGATGGGAGCAAGGGCCGGGAAGGTGGGCGGGTACAGGCAGGCAGGAAAGTTCCCATTCACCATCTGGCACAGAATAGGGCAGACAGGAGCCAGGTTGAAATTGAGCCCTCAACCCCAGTCCAAACCCACATTGAATGCAGAAACACAACCGGTAAAATCAGGCCTGGCTTTTCCACACCCAGTAATCATGGATGTAAGAACACCGGGCGACATGCGATCAGCTGGATCGGAATGCCGTCAATCCTTTAGTACTTCTATAGCAATCCACCGACCCAGGGCCGGCTTTAGTGGTGGTGGTGCCCAGTGTGACAATGTTTGTTGATGCCACCCCCCAATGACCTCCTTCTCCATGGATTCCCTCACTAGCACCCTTTAACAGTGCTCCTCAAGTCTCCATAACCACCCTCTCACATGCATTTCTGCAAGCTGCTCTTTGATGACAGTTAATAGCTCATGTTCTATTTTAGGATTTTAACTGGTAAACTGCAAGTAGCAAAAGTAATAAAAGCAGTAACGCACTAAACTATTTACATTATATGCACTTCTGTGGTCTGCATGGTACAATTTCTTTGCAGCAGACATATTAACCCACTGCACTAATTTATGCTGAGTCAAAACTTTGACTAGACAAAACTCCATCTCTCCCCTTCAGGAATAATAATCACCAGACTTATCTTGACATTTTTAATGTTGGTAGAATATTGCTGGAGGAAAGAAACAGGGCAGCAGGTGCTTTTAACTCTATAACATATTTGAAAATACGGCGCCCCTGAAGTCAGCGCCCAGTTGCGGTGGCACCGGTCGCTTCGCCCTAGAGCCGGCCCTCATCAGACCAGAGAGGTCATGGGTGTACTGCAGTGACCCTCTCATTCATCCTTACCTTGTCTGTTTTTCTGGATGTCCGTTTTGCATTTGTCTCCAGTCACAGTCCAGAATTCAGGTATGCCTCCTAGCCCTAATGTTTTTTAGTGTTCGATATCCTAGTAAGATTTTGTCATCTCAAACAAACAATTTAAAGAAGGAAAATCGCATTTCATTATTTTTTGTATTCACAATTTGTGGGGAGTTCTGAGAACAACTATTTGTGAACAGTGTGACAATGGCTTGAATGATGACATAACACTATGACAAGGATATTCTGATTGCCAGAGGTAATAACCCCGACAGTTAGGGCAGATAATGAAGTACCTCATTGCACAAAAGGGGTAACTGTAAAGAATACATGCATGTGATGCCAGCCAGCAGATTAGTTATATAATGAGTGCTGCTATGTTTTGGAGGCTTACTTTTTTCGGCAGCTCAAGAAAGGGCCAGCTCACAATTTGAAGAATATCTTCAAATGCCAAAATTCTAGCATATTCATTTAAGCATGTAAAACATAATCAGTACAGTGCGAGGGGAGCATGTAAAAATAGGGTTTGGGTATAAATAGAGAATGAGGGGAGACTCTTATATTGAAAAACAACACATTTGGTATATAATATGGCACTGTTGGAGAATCATAATGTCTGTGTCAAAATCACAGTTTTGGAAAGGAAATAATAGAAAATAAAAATTAGAAGTTTTCATGTCCCTGTCCAAGGCCAGGCCCTGCACCCAGAGACACCTGTGCATGACCTTTGGCAGTATGAGTTAAGGTTTGTGCATGGATGTAGCCTATGTGTCACTCCACTTCCAGCTCCTTACCCATCATACTTTTGGTATTGCTCATTTGTCATTAATGATGTAATAGTTTTAATTTACTTTAACTTCTTTATTTATAATACACACACATTAAAGAATACCAGTTTCACGGCACAGTAATGTAAAACCTAACAAGTGTACCTAAAATAATAAAAATTATGATCACTGATGACATGAATTATGTTGGTAATGTCATCAATTATGTCATCTTAAATGTCATCAGTGATGCCATGTGTGAGGTCATTAGCTTGAAGTCATGGTATTGTGCAGCTTACAATTATTGAGGAGGTTTAGTTTTAGGTTTTCCATTGCAACTTGAATCACTTGAATTGTACTCTTTTTAAAGTATTTCTGAAGTTGTTATAAACAATTGTTATTTTGATATATATAAATATATATTCACAGAAACAAAACAAAGGTTACTGGGATGTTATAGTTGAGCTAATTTTAACTTGCGCCCCCACAATGCATTACATCATTCATGACATGATCAGTGACATCACTAATAACATCTCAACTGACATCCCTGATGACATCACTGTTGATATCACCCAGTGACTGGGAATGTTTTAAAAAAGGTTTATAAGTGTTAAATATATACACCACGGTTCATTGGTGAATCAGTGGGTGTATGAGTGCCTGTATGAATGATTCAGTGAATGATTGTATATGTGAGTGATTAGATGTCTCAATGAATGTATGGGTGAGTGACCTGTTGTGTAAATGTTTGTATTAGTCTGTCAGTTGGTGTCTAAGTGGCTGTATGGGTGTGTGAGTGGGTAAATGAGTGGCTGTATGGGTGGTAGATTGGTTGTCTGAGTACCTGTATGGATGTCTGAGTGTCTGTGTGGGTGGGTGAGGGTGTCTGTGTGATTGCCTGTATGAATGAGTAAGTTGGTAAGTAAGTGGCTGTATGGGTTAGAATGTGTGTGTGTGTGTGAGGGGATGTATGGGTGAGTGAGTATGTGTATGGCTGTGTGGTTGAGTGGATGTGCCAGTGGTATACGTGTGAGTAACTGAGTATGTGAAAGGCAGTATAGGTGTGTGATGGGGTATATAAGTGACTGTATGGGTGAGTGAGTGAATGTGAGGGTGGCTGTATGGGTGAGTGCGTGCTTGTGTCAGTGACTGTATAGGTGAGTGAGTACGTGTTAGTATCTGTATGACTAAGTGGGTGTGTGTAACTGTATAGGTGAGTAAGTGGCTGTGCACTTGACTGAATGGCTGAGTGAGTAGTTGTGTGAGCAGCTGTATGGGTGACTGACTGTTTGGGTGTATGAGTGGATAAGTCAGTGGCTGTATTAGTGAGTGAGTGAGTGTATGACTAGCTGTATGGGTGAGTGAGTGGATGTGTGTATAGATCGATAAATCAGTGAGTGGGTGTGTATGTACTAGAATGGGTCTGTGAATGGGCTTGTAAAGGGTTGTGTGGTAGTGGGTGTATGAAAGGTTTTATGAGGTTGTGAGTGGGTTTGTTAGTGATTTTGTTGATGATGCCATCAGTGATGTCATTTGATATGTCATGTGTGATGTCACTAACCATGTCATGAGTGATGTAATATGTGAGGTCATAAGTAGTGCATTGCTTGGGCGTGAGTTATAGTTAGCTAAGCTAACTATAACTGCCGAATTTCACTGGTTTTGTATGAGTGAAACCTGAACCTAACTATAACTTCCCTGTTCTTGGTGGGAGGGACGTCCACTTAAGTCCTGAGTCCCTTAGGAGGCAAGGGGACTTCATTCCCCAACTAGGGGCCCGATTATGATCGCGGTGAATCCGCATCCTCCGGGCCCGTGGAAGCCACCGCCGGCCCGGAGGATGCGGATTCACCGCTGCGGACACAGAAAAGACCCCCCGCCAGATTAGGATGGCTGGGGTGTAATTTTTCCGTCCGCCGCTTTTCCGCCGCAGTCGCCTTCCAACTGCGGCGGAAAAGCTCTAATATGGTGGCGGTGTCTATCAGACACCGCCAGCCATATTAGGATGCCGGCGGAGACATGCTTTTCCACGGCGGGTTTTCCTCCATAGAAAAGCATGTGGAGTTTGAGTATGGGGGCCCGTTGTGGGCCCCCAGGGGTGTTGGGGGGTGGGGGTGCACATGGGGGGGTACCTATGGTACCCCCATGCCTTTGCATGCACGAAGCGGAAGGCACCACGCGGTGCCTGCCGCTTCGTGCATGCAAAGGAAAACATGCACATTTAACCTTGCGGCGGGTGCTGCTTGAAGCAGCATCCGCCGCAATGTTAAATATAGGGGATGTGACCGCCAGGGTGGCGGTCACATCCTAATTCCGAGGGAGGGAATGCTGCAGCCCCTGCGGATGGTCCCTACACATCGGGGGTGGCGGACGGACGCTGGTCCGTCCGCCATCCTAATCGGGCCCTTGGTGTGCACCAGGAGGCACTTTTGAGAGTGGTGGAGTAAGGGGGGCACGGCCTCCAAAGACCTTTCAGCAATCCACCGTGAGGGACTTACTGGAAGTAACAGGAGGTCTTGTTGGCCCCCAAGGACCTTCCGAAGCCAAGGGTACTTTATCCCCAAACCATCAGCGTGCCAGGAGGCATGATTGCAGAGTGTTGCAGATATGGGGCGGAACCTCTGGTGCTGTGCTGGTAGCTTTTTATTATTATATATATTTTTTTAAATATAAGGGAACGGGGGGCCATGTGACCCACTCTTCCAGGTCAGGCATTTTTAGATTGGGGTGGGGCCCCCTCCCTGGGCCAATTATGGCCCTGGGAACCCCATCCCCCAGGGCCCGGTAGTTCTTTTTTTTAACATATTGTTTTTAAATAAAGAAAGGGGAGCCACCTGACCCCCTCCTTGGCCAAGTTTGGCCCCAGAGACCCCATCCCCCTGGGGCCTGGCCACAATACTGGGTGTCCTGGTCCCACCCAGGGAGCCCAGTTATTCATGTTGGGGACCGCAGGGGAGCCTGAAGGCCCCTACAGTCCCTGCCAACTCCCAGCCTACTGTGGAAGCTGGCATTGCTTTTTTACAAAGTGAGCTGCCGAACATACAGCTTCTTTTGTCCAAAAGCAAATCTGCTCCGCTACAATCAAGCAAGAACATTTTTCTGCTCTCGCTTCCATGAAGCGGAGCTGAGTTTGCTATGGCTTGGTGGGAGTGGGAAGCTTCCACCAAGCCATAGCAAACAGTTACCTCCCGAGTATAGGCACCTCAGGAGATAGCAGCGGTCAACCCTGGGTGGTGGTGGACCCCGGGGCCATGTATTGCTCCACCAGGGGGGCCATGCAGCCCCCCTGCAGCATTTGTCTTGGTCCCTGGGAGACTATGATTCCCGGGTCGGGGGGTATACGACGGACCCCCTTCATTACATCACAGGGGCATACCTGGATCAATTTTGGGTCAAACTGGTTGGGACAGCTAACAAATAAGTGGATGTATTGAGCCCAAGCGAAATTTCGATAAAGGTGATCTTTCCCAAGGATATCTAACAGCAGAAATATAGGGCTCATGGACTACAATGGATTTCAAAAGCAGATGAGATCGGGTAATAGATTTCCCAAGTGCCTTGGATTCCCTGTTTTCCTTTAGCTGATTTCGAAATTGTTCGCTGACTAGTCTCCTATACCCCATTTTAAGGAGGTGGAGATCTATTAAACAAGTTGGAGCAACCAAAGGACCGGGCTGTGGACTTGATGTACTTTAACCACTGTATCTTGTGGTCATGCATGCACTCAAGGCAATCTTCTATCACATCCCTATTGAATGCTGTGTGCTCACCACACCACACTGAAATCCACAATAAAAATGGGACCAGTTTCACACTGCCCTCCATGTAATCAAGGCCCAACACTTCGTGCACAAATAGCGATGAGTTATTTAGACCCAACCCCAAAAGTTTCCTGCAGTAGTGGTTCTCTTCCTGCTGGGTGCCCTTACAGTTGCAGTACCCCCAAATTGCAGCACCATATAACAGTACAGGAAGACATTTCATTTTACAAATTTGCAATAAAGTCAGGATGGGTTTACTCCCTATTGATGTTGAAAAGCTTTACAGAGTTCTAAAACCTTGGCTAAATTGTCTACAAAGATTAGATCGGCAGGCAAGCCAATTGTTCTGCTGGTCAAATGTGACCCCCAGGTAAGGAAATGCAGGCACCCCACAAAACCGTACTCTCAAACATAAACTGTGTCATTTATTACTATCTTTGTCTGAAGGATCTGAGTTGGATATTAAAGAAGTTGCAGATCTATGTAATGTTACTACTGATTATACATGTACCAATGGTTTAAGGAATAAATAAAAATGTATTCCGCAAGGTATTCAATTCGCGGCAATAGACATATTTGTTAAAAAAACTATGGAAGAATTTCACCAACTAGAGGATAAAGGTTCAAATAATCTACACTGCAAGGATAATGTGTCACGTGGTGAACGGCTAGCTTTACGTAATTTAAGAAATGACACAATAGTTATCTGTGAAGCGGACAAGGGTGGTAACATTATGGTTATGGATAAGATCAAGTATGTTCAAGAAATTCAAAAAGACAGTTGAGTGACTCTAGTTGCTATGTGAAAATATTGGGAAATCCGATAAAGGAAGTAACTAAACGGATCACAGAGAGGCTGTATTTCTGGAAAGAGGGCTTGATTGATGACTCTGAGTACAAATATTCAAATGTAATTTATCCTACCTCCCCTTTTATATACACATTACCAAAAATTAATTAGTCAAAAGTAGACCCTCCGGGGAGACCAATTATTTTGAGTATTGGCGGTCCTACAGAACACTTATCGGAATTCGTAGACAGTTTTTTGAAACCACTAGTGGTGAATCTTCCATCGTATATTCGTGATACAATGGACGTCCTGAACAAACTTCAGGACTTCAAATGGGAAGATGGGATGGTAATGGTGACGTTAAATGTGATTGGCTTATACACTTGCATCAACAATAACAGGGGTGAAGAGGCTTTGAGACATTTTTTGAGGAGTTGTAGTGCCTGTTTGAGGGAGCACTCGAAAATATTAGTGGAGATGAGTAATTTGATTTTGACTAATAATTATATTTTATTTGAGGATGAATAGTATCACCATGTGCGGGGAACAGCGATGGGCTCCAGGTTTGCTCCCTCTTCTGCCAACCTCTTTATGGGGTGGTTCGAGAGAGAGCATGCCTGGGGTCGGGGGGTCTCAAATTGGACGGATTTGGTACTTTTCTGGGCAAGATTTACTGATGACATTTTTATGATTTGGAGAGGTTCGGTGGGAGAACTACAAGACTACTTTAAGTATTTGAACATAAATGGTTTTAATGTAAAATTTACCTTGAATTATAATGATGAACAAATCGAATACTTGGATGTAGTGTTAATGGCTGAGGGTGATAGGATCTCCAGTAAATTATTTAGGAATACCACGGCCTCTAATTCTATATTGCGGGCGGACAGTTTTCACCCCTCGTCGGTGATTTCAGGAATCCCATACGGAGAGATGGTACGAGTGTGGAGAAACTGCAGTCTTGATCTTGATTTCAGGTAGGAACTGGAGAATGTACAGATTAGATTGAACACAAGGGGATATGAGACCAAGAGTTTGGTGAGAGCCAAGGACAGGGTCTTGAAAATTGTCAGAAAAGCGACTTTAGTGCAGAGGACTAGAGCAGAAACAGGAAGAAGATTAACATTTGTAACTACCTATTCTGCTCAGAAGGATCAGATTGAAAAGGCACTTGGAAAAAATTGGAATTTACTGAAAGGAGTACCAGGCTTATTGGAACTAGTGGGTGACAAACTGATGGTGACTTATAAAAGAGGAATGGCTATCAAAGAGAAAGTGTCTAGAAATTATGTTCGCCCAGATAGATTGGCTACTTTGAAATGGTTACCACCACCCCCGCAAGGTTTTTACATTTGTGGATCCTGTAACATGTGTAGTATAGGAATGAACAGGACAAAAAATTTCCAATACAACAGTGGTAAACGGTATTGGATAAAGGAATTTATTAACTGCAAAAGCATGGGAGTCTTTTATGCCATTTTTTGTGGATGTGGTAAAGTGTACATTGGGAGCACTAAAAGAAAGTTGAAAAACCGAATTCAGGAACATAAAAGAGCAGTAACTAATCAAGACATTAGGTCACCACGATATGTTCACATGGAGACAGATCATAGTGAGAACAAGGAATTCAGATTCCACGGTATACAGAAGGTGGATCAAACTGTCAGAGGTGGGGACTGGGATCAGAAGATTAGACAAAAAGAAGCAAGATGGATTTGCAAATGTAGGACGGTAACTAGGGGGCTCAATACGGATTCAGAACTGCATTACTTCCTAGTATATTGTCAAGTGGTAGTGGTTAGACTGTTCCGTCTTCACGGTGGTCAGTAGAGACAATATGAGGTGTGGGACATGGGGTTACCATTTTTTGAAGTTTAGAGAAACCAGGCAACACACTCATGACTATACTATGTAGAGTGGTGAAAGTGGGAGTAAAAGTTAAGTTTGGAGGTTGAGTACTGTAGTAATACTACATAAGTCATTAATTGCTATATTAGGTTTTCAATCAGATGGTCCGTACTGTTTGGTGTAAGGGCGGTAGGACTCAAATAAATGTAGGCTCCAGATAAAGAAAAAAAAGAATATTGCAGTTATGTGGTTTGAAAGATGTCCTTCTGTGTGATTGTGGTGAGCGAGTACCGAGACTTAGGATATAGTATACTAGGCAAGAATAAATAATTGCTTGGCTCAAATGGGTTCAGTTCATGGAAATGTGGGTGGAATATTGAGAGACATTGTGTTTCATCTCGTGATGATTTAATTCAGGATGCTATGAGCAACGTGGTTGGAGCATGGTCTACTTGTGTTAATTCGGACATTATATACTTAATACAGAAGAATAATGGAGGAATATTGAGAGACAGTGTGTTTTAATTTTAGTGATGATTTTTTTTAAACCTTTATATTAGCATTCAGTAAAAATACAAGCATGGGCCTACAACCACGGGGGCCGGCCGCTAGACAAATCAAAAGTCGTTAATAGCACAATACGACACAGCTCAGCAGCGAACAACACAAAGTTCCGGCAGCGATTCAAAGTAAAGCCTGTATTGGAATGTATAGTCAAAGTTCAGGATAAGACAGAGGTTTCATTTTATATTATACTAGCAGCCTGCCCCGGCTTTGCCTGGGGCAGAAGGGGGCTGGGGCAGCATTTTAAGCCTCTGTGCACCCCCCCGACATTGCCAAGACCGCATCCCTCCCGCCTCCCGCCCCGACATTGGCCATACCGCCTCCCGCCTTCAGCCTTCAGCCTTGAGCCTCCCGCCCGCCGCCCGCCCCGACATTGGCCATACCGCCTTCCGCCTCGCGCCTTGAGCCTCCCGCCCGCCTCCCGCCGCCCGCCGCCCGCCTCCCGCCTCCCGCCTCTTGCCTCTCGCCTGCCTTTGCCTTACCTGAGCCGCCCGCTCCTCGCCGCAAGTCACCGCTCCTCCCGGCATATCGTCATTACGTTACGTCTAGGTCGCGATCAGCGCTACGTCGCGGCTGCCGCTTGTTTTAGGGGACTACTTTGTTTACAAATTTTAATTTTTTATTTTACGTTTTTTTTTAATTTAATGTTGCCTATGTCCATCTACACACCCTGACATTTTCATAGATGTATCTGGTGTGTAGATTGGCGCTGTGGTTCCCGGTTTTACCTGGCCAAAAGGTGCAAGTTCTCTCTTTATAATAGTAGTATAGATAAAAGAGGATCAGGTGCCATACAATCAAACAGAAGAAGCAGGGGGCAAGGTAAAAAACAGGATATACATGTAATGACCACTATAATGGAAATTTGGCGAAAGAGCATCTAGGTCGACACAAAGAACATACAATATGCATTTCCATGTTGCGCCAATACTCAAGGCCTGCCCACCCACAAATCAAGATATCATTAAAGCAAAAGCACTAAATACAAGCATACAATAAGAATCTGAATGATTCGTAGTTATACTGACCCTACTAAGAGAAAAAGAAAGAAGAAAGGACATAGAAAATAAAAAGGGCAAAATAACCCCCCCCTTCAGCCCCCCACCCTGCACCCCTGCAAATGGCTACAGCCTAACCCCACTAGCAGCGTGCCTGTCGCCCCTAACAACTAAAACCCCAAAGGTAGGAAAAGAAGAACGGAGTAGGGCCTATCCATGTGGGCTCCCAGCCCCTTTATACCCCCCGCCTGAAACAGCCACCCCTATCAGCAAAAGATAACTTTATGACAGCAATTTAGAAAAATTAGAGGGTACCGTGAGTCACCCCCCAGCCTCGCAGAGCAAACAGTTGCAGGTCCAACACTTGTAAAAGCCATGCCAGCCCATCCCGATCCAGCCGATCTTAGCCTTGGCCCTTCCGAACAAAAACACGAACCCCTTCCAGCGAGACCCAGAGGCAGACAAAGGAGCAATAAAGAAGAGAAGAGTCAGCAAAAATCAGCCCATGGCTACCAGCAGGCAGTGAGTCCTCAAGAACCGTAGATGCAGACGAACTCTCCCTCCGAGATGAATAGTCCCAATGTGTCTTGAACAGGAGCCGCAGCGTCACCAGGAAAGGAGACGATGACCACAAAAGAGACAGAAAGTCACAGACAAAAGTCTCCAGAAGGGGAACGCCTGACGATATCTCTGAAGCCGGCAATAGTGAAAAGTTCAGCAATACCATGCCATCCTCGGGAACACCGTCTACCAGGGCACCATCCGATGATTCCATTACTCGTTTCTGCACGGCGTACCCGCACGGAGTCAAAATGGCCATGTTTTGAATGGATGTAGAATCCCGTTTCAACAACAAGGCCAGGCCCGGCTCCACCAGGAGAATGTCAGAAAGGCGCGAATCCAACCTGCCCAGCAAAGTATCCACATGTGAGCGGAATGCCCAAAGTTCTGCCAGTGTTAGCCGCAGTGATGGTTCATGCACCGTTCGATCCATAGCATCGTGTTCGGTATCAATCACTATCACCTCCCCGGGTGATTCCGGCACGCACGGGGGGATAGACAGGATCTTGAACGTGCAATTGCGAAGGGTGACCAGTCTTTGTTCACAACCACAGTCAACCCAGTTAAGGCCGCAGGCCAGTGACCCCGAACCACCGAACCCCGGCGGGAGCAAACCGGGACCGCGGGACGGGAGCCTCCACCAGCAGCCAGCATCATGCAGACTCACTTCTCCGTCGATACTGAGCAATGAAGATGATCGCCACCAAATCTGGGCTGAAACAAAGCCTCCACTCCGGTCGACCGGGCCCAGCCTGAGTCTCCTGGCCGATGTTGTTGCACTACAGCCCGGCTGTGAAAGTACTCCAGGCCCCGGCTTCACTGCTGGAGCAGGCCGCAAACTTACACTCGATGTAACTCCGTCAAACAAGTTTCCGGATTTCACCATCGGAGTGCGGGACAGTTCATGCACACAGAGGCTAGGCGTTAAGTCAGGATAACATGCAGGATATCGTGGCGGGTTACGAGGGTCGACGGAGCCGGGAGCCTAAGCAGCCATCTTGCTTGCTGACATAGCTCCTCCCCTATCGTGATGATTTACTATAGGATGCTATGAGTAACGTAGTTGGAACAGGGCTACTTGCGCTAATTCGGGCATTATATACTCAATACTGAATAATTATGGGAACGTTTCGTTCTTTTAGTTGGAAAGCCATTTCTGAGTGCTGATTGGTTGAAATTGAGCCAATTGGATTGGCGGTATTGATTAGGATGTTAATGCTATAGATACCTGTTCCAAGCTAATGTTAATACGTATACATACAGGTTATTTTGATAAAAGTGTAGGGATATCGTGAGAGATACGGTGCTGCATTTGATATTCGTACAATGAGGTGGGTAGAACAGTTTATACGCACAATCATACAGCACGTTAAATTGCCCTAAGGAATAACATGGAACACAGGATGCGGACCAGAGAGGAAAACGCAGTCTTGTTTTGAATATTCATTAATACGCAAAGATAGACCGGATAGGATCACGGAGGGCGGATATGACGAGCTATTGGGGGATCTGCTTTGGCGAATCGTCGAGCCCAGTTGACCTACGAAAATCAATTATTGTGAATGACCGCTGCTGTTTGTATACTGACATTAAGGAAGTTACATATATTCACCGGAAGTGAGTAGACTAGCGGATGAGATAGGGAACCTACGTAGTCACTTTGAGCACATCAGTGGTTTATGTAAGGAAGTATTTGATTGGTGATCGTTTGGTCTAAATAAATGGGTGTCGGGATAGACCTTTGCATTCTGGATTTATCGGGCTGGGAGCCGGGAGCTTGTCAAGATTCTTAGATGCACGAAATCTGTAAGTTGGAAGTGAGGGGCCAGGGGCTATTTAAGATAGAATTTTAGAGGACTAGAGCAACTTTTAACTGTCCCTCCCTTCCTTTTTGTCTGATTTGTTTATTTTTTGTGATACTACAGGGTAATGACATATAGAACTAGGAGCATTAGGGACTTTCTATGGAGTGTTGTCGGAGGAAGTGTTGAGGAATATTTGTGAATTCAGGATGATGATAGGTAAGATATATTGTTATTCCATTATATTGGGATTTGGGAATAGATGTAAGGTTAAGGTTATTAGGTGGATGAAGTCATAAAAAACATGCGCAATATGTTTTTTCAGTTTTGAATCTGGATTTGAATTTGAATCTGGATCATTGGAGATATTGTGGAGGAATATCTGTGGACTCATGATAATGATTGGTAAGACAATTAGTCATTTTTGTCATGTGGGGACTAGAAATGGACACAAGGCTATGGTTGGGAAATGGACGATTTGAACATATGTGTAATATGTTTTTCACAGTTTCAGTTAGGGACTGAAGTGCATGGAGCAGGAATCTGTCAAGGTCTCAGAATATCATACTTAATTTCTGGTATACATGAAAATTGTCATGATGAAGGTGACACCAACATTTATGAAGGTGATCTCAGGATGCAGTCACAGTCAAATGATACAAGAGTGGGTTTAAATACTCCTTGTGTGAATATAAGGGCTGCGAGTTCATAGGTTTATGTGGAAGATAGGGCCAAGAGAAATTAGAATTTTGATGGTATGCATGTCTAAATAAGTGTCTATAATTTTTAAGGAATTTCAAATTGTCGACCATAGTAGGGTTTTTAGATTGTTCAATAGGCAGGGAGGTCTCTTCTGCTTTGTCCATTAGGAACTACTTTAATTGGACAACAACATGTATCAATTTGAGAAATGATGTTTATTGGGTTTTTCAAATGTGATATGACTTTATGCGACGCTATATGTTTTTCCCTTATTTACAGCCCTGATGATGTCCCGGATGGGGACGAAACGCGTTGGCTGTTATCTGTTAATTATTGTATAGAAAATGATGATGTTTCTTCTGGAAGCTGACTGACATTAACATAAGGTTCAGAATAAAGAAAACGAGCTACAATATTTTTGCCTGAAAGTCTACTTTTTGGAATTAATGTAATCTGTTTGTGTAAAGATAATAAATAGAAATCTGATGAATTCAAGTTGTAATTTCCACGCTCCCTCCATGTTGAGGTTTCACCCCACAAAACCATCTTCACCTTGATGGCGATGTGTTTAATTTTGGAAGATTTCCTCCTGTACACCATATAATGTGTTTTAGTAATGTTCGTATCCAGTTCGAGCTCATCCATTTAACTAGCAAAAAGTTCAACAAGCACTTTAAGGCCATTTGCCGTTCAGGACAGTAATACTGCATTATCAGCGTAGAGCAGGGAAGGAACAAAAACCATCTTTACCTTGGTCAGATCTTTACCGTGGACTACGAAATATGTGTTCCGACCATTAATATGCAACAAGAAAAGAATGGGTACCAACACACAGCCCTGTCTAACCCTACAAAGAAGGCCAAGAGGTTTGTGCATTCCCCACCCATGCCATATCTGACACAAGTATTCACATTCACATGTAAAGCTCTTAAAAAGTTGACCTGTGGAAAAGGTAGCCCTAAAACCGCCAAATTGTTCCATAGCTTTGACATATATATGCATGTGTGTATGTATGTCCATGTCTCACTGTCCCTGTGACTGTATTTCCTTGTGATTGTGTGTGTCTCGCAGGTTCGTGCCCATTACTATTTTCTTTTGTGGTTCCATATAACAATCTATTTATTTGTCATTATGTCTCCAGTGCAAGTGAGTTTTTGTCATTTTGAGCATTTCAAAGATATTAATTTTAATGTTAACAGTGATGTAGTTTAATTTTTCATTTGTGATGTCCTCTGGGATATTTTCTGTAAGGTCTTGAGGACTGCAGTGGGGGCTTTGTTCACCATAATCAGAGAATTCATTATTTCTTAACTTTTGCTTGTTACTATAACATTGTTTCAAATGACTTTTTAAGCACACAGCACACTTTGAAAATCACAATTGTATAATATATATTCATGTTCCACACCATTTAAGGTGTTTGTGGATGTGGATGTCCAAGCACAACCACGATAACCAGTTCTCAGTTCTGCTGGCAAATTCAAGGGTTGTATTTTCAGTGCATGTTTATGAATTACCTTGTGGGTCAGATTTATTAAAAGATGGCACAACTCAGTGTAGCAACCACAATTGCTGTGTTGTGCTAGGGAGAGAGAGCAGCAAATAGCCATATCTACTAAGATACATAAAGCTAGGCGCACATACAGACTGTACCACGGCGTAAAAGTACTTGCATGATGTCTTGCACAATGTCTAGCATATGTTCTTTACTGAAAGGATATCTTTACAGTACAAAATTGTAGGCCTAGTCACTATTTTCAACGTTTCACACATTGGAAGTGTGCACACATCCAATGTGGGAAAAGTTAGGTAAAATTGAAAGATTTCTCCTATATAGGGTCTGTCACGAAGAGGCATTATTTTTTTTATTGAAAAGCTCTGTCTGGCAAATTTTAGTAGCTAGGGCTTTGAGTCAAAAGCCCTGGGTGGTAATTTCCGAACACCTATGTACCACCCAAGAAACACCCCTTTGATAGTTGTATGTCGGAACCTCGCAGGCATTTCCCATGCCTGGTTTAACAACGCGGTTTGAACCACAAATGCATCTTTACAATACATTCCTTTACCACGCAAGTCGTTACAACAACTTCCCTTAGTGAAAGCGATTTGCTTTGGAATAATATCATTTACTATTCCAACTCCAGTCTGCAAAACAGGAGGGAAAGTGTTGGACTTAAAGTCCAACATCATTCCAACAAAGGTTTCCTTAAGGCAAGTCGTTATAACGACTTGTGTGGTAAAGGATTGTGTTGCAAAAAAAAGACGCATTTGTAGTTCAAACTGTGTTGTTCAGGAACAAAGGGGCATATTATCAAACAGGGCGTTAAAATTATTGTCGTTTTAGTGGCAGAAAACTGCTGCTAAAGCTTCGATAATGGGCTTGATAATATGCCCTAAAGAATTCCAATAGAAGCCCATTTTCACACCAGAACATGGGCTTCTATGGGAATTCACAACGGCATACTATCAAGCCCATTATCGCCGCTTTTTAGCAGCAGTTTTCTGCCGCTAAAACGGCGATAATTTTAACGCCCTGCTTGATAATATGCCGCAGAGTGATTTGAGCTGCGATGTAAAGGCTGTTTCCCCCATTTGGCATAAAGTAGCAAAAAGCCAAACAAAGGACTATCTGCATTACTTTAAAGGTCATTTTCCAGCACAAAATAAAGTTTTTCATCGCAAAGTAAAAACTTTAACAACAATTTGCATAACTATGCCTCACTTTTCATCACTTTGCGGTGTGGCAAATTACCCTGGTTTTCGAAAATAAGTAAGCACGTTTGGTATACGCGAATCTACAATTAATGCATGCTTTTGAGAATCTCTTTTTTCTGGGAACTGGGAAAATCCTATTTTATTTCCATTAGTGAGATCATTTTGGTGTTGCTGTGCATGGAGTTCACATCTTCTTATGTGAGCTTTAAGTGTTGTGGCAAGTGACCATTACTTGACAAGTCCAATATAGCGCATTGTGGGTAATGAGGAAGTGATTCCACAGAACTTCCCTGCTTCACCTTCTCGTTCTATACCTGTTCCAAATCCACCATACCAATATTTTTTCCAAAGAGCTTAATGCATCGGAGGCCACGTCATCGAGCTCAAGATCCTCTTGGAGGTTAGTCCACCTACACCAGGGCATTACAACATTTATTGGTTTGACATCAATTTTCACATAGTGCAACAGAGAGCCTCCTTGGGGTATCCATTCTCTTTCAGGCACCACAGCCTTTGTTTGACACATCCAAATGTGGTGTACACATACTTATAGGGATTTCAGAAACCAAACTGCAACAGAGAAGACATGGTTACCGAGGCCTTCGAGCAGAGGAAGGAAAATCTCAGCTTATCATCTTTACAAAATATGTACTGATTTACCCTTGATGTTCCCAAACCAGCCACATCTATTTTGTTAGTCCTATCATTAAATTCCTCCCATTGGGTATATGTTATGTATTATGTTTATCCATTCCTAGATGTTGCATACACTTACGGAATACCTTATTAAAATGAAATCCTACAAAAAAAGCAGCTTTACATGAACCCCAACATCTTGTAAAAGCTATGAATGCACAGCACTATCAAACATCAATAATGGAGATGTGCACCTAATATGTGTATAAGAGCAAAAAACTAGAAGAAATTAATAATTTGCACCATTCTAATGCTTGGAATTCCACAGCATTTGTTTTTAGCACTGCCTCAGCCTTGTAAATCTAGGGCAATGTCAAAAAACAATGGGTGTTGCGGTGGAACACCCACAAAAACACCCATTGCACACCCCTTTGCCGCAGAGGACTGCGGCAGAAAGGGGCATAGTTACGAGGTGGCGTTAAGCCATACGAAGTGACTTAGTGCCACCTTGTTATTATGGAAAATGGCGCTGCACCACTGGAGTGTCAAAAAAAGTGAGGCTCCGGTGGTGTTGAGGGCTTGTAAATATGCCCCTACGTTTCTTCCAGTTCTCCTACCCCCAACCCACTGTCCACTTAGAACTCCCCCTTCATCCATATCTAAAGGTAACAAAAGCTACTCTGCCTTGGGTCAAGTGCACCAACCTTGGGAACAGTATGGGTAATCTTGTTGCAGGCAGCGTAAACCCAATTCTTGTCCTACCAAATCCTTGTAGTGAGAGATTAAATGTGTGAGCATGTTCTGTTACAGGTATGGAATGTTGGATCTAGGGATGGAGAAGTTTCACCATGCCACTGTCCTCACACAATGGTGGAGATTTACTAAGGTATTACTCTGCATTTGCATCACGAGTGATGCAAACTAGCATAAAATCTTTTTCCGATTTACTTTCCAGTGCTAAATGTGTTTACTGCTGGAAATAATGTGAAAGTAATGCAAAGCAGCTCATAGCGCTGCTTTGCATTACTTAGTACCAAGGGGCGTACCATGGGTGGAACATGGGCGTACCCATGCAACCATCCAAGGTTTCTGATGCTAAACTCTACTTACTAAATAAAATAGACAGGGTTTAGCATCAGAAAACTGTGTCCTTTTGAAGTAGGCGCAACAAAGGAGAAATGCTTTCATTTCGCCTTCCTTTTCTGACTTTGTACATGTGCTACACTTTACAACACACATAGGGAAAATGGTTAAAGCCAGTCATTGCCTAGTATTTTGTACTGGAAGGGTACCTTTCCAGCACAAAACCTATGATAGAATCATGGAGACACCCTTGCACTATGGCGCAAAGGTATCTCCGTGGCACACAGCAGCTGATTTCAGCACCTGTGCCAGGAAAAGGGGAAGAGTGTGCCATAAATATGTAAATATGTTGCTCCCCTCTCTCTCCTTTGCAGAAAAGTGCAGCATTTGCGGCTGCTGCCATGCCCTGCTTGAGTAAGTGGTAAATCTGGTCCAATGTGTCTCGCTGCTCTAGTTTTCTAGCGTTGGGGGATTTTTGTGCAAGAAAGGATTGGGTATTATTTGAAGGCCACCATAGTCCCAGTGTTGTGACATGATGCATTAGTGTGCTGATGTTAAAGTATCACACCAGGATCATCTGGCAATGGGTATTTAGGGTGTCTTTGGCCATACCCTAGTAACTGTTTTCTATCCATGACTTTAGTGGATTAGCAATATCAAACAGGTAAATGGAAGAAATTTGCCCAATTCACCATGCATCACAGGAAATTAGGGTAAATACTGGCGCGTATATAAAAAACTGAGCTGTGTTAATCAAAGTGGGGTTAAAATAACACAACTCTGCACACCACTATTTTCCATATTTTCATGGATTGTTTCCTCTTTCTCCAACTACCAGAGCTTTGGATAGCGGTGCTGTCACTCAGATTTCTCTCTCTCTCTCTCTCTCTCTCTCTCTCTCTCTCTCTCTCTCTCTCTCTCTCATTACTGGTAACTCACAAGTGTAATTATATCCTTTCACCTGCATGTTGTCTCATGGAGATATTTGGAGTTGAGAAAAGGCAGAATCCTTTGGACTTGGTGCAATAAAGTTATGATATTCAATCAATCAGCATTTTCCATACCACCTTGTATCTATTCACTCATCCATCATATACACATTCAACAGGATTGTACCATGTAATTCCCACAAAGAGTTATTAACCCCGGAGATACCGAAAATATATAAATTGATTTAATAAGGACATTTTTTCCTTTTTAGATAAAAATAATGTTTAAAAAGAGCTGGGTAACACAGACCCTATATTTTACAAGCACAAATCATAATACATTGTGTTGTAGAAATTAACAATAATCACAAAAATTCAATAAACAATCACATGTTAGAATACAATTAATTAAAAAACACAATAGAGCAAACTCAGAGAGTACATAGCATAGACATATTCAATTTGTCATTAGTATACCACGCCATCTGTTTTCCACCAATAATTTAGGCACAGATCCTGGAATCAGCTACTTAAAGGCCCACGCCTTTTTACAGATTGTGTATTGTGATGAGCACGACGCGTTTCGATGGTGGTTATTATTAGACCATCTTTCTCAAGACCAAGCAATATTTGCTCTCTTTGTTCTAAACTATGTTTGTCCTTATTTGAATAAAATCACTGTTACCACCACCTGTGTAATAAAAGAACAGAATATCAATTATTTAGTCCCATAGGATAAAACCCTCTAAGTAAATCTATAATGAAAGCGTTTTAAACACACAACCCAAATTCATATTCAAAACAGGCCCCACATGCTTCATGATAGGTTGCCCTACCCCTTCATACCCAAGTAACAAGTGAACAGTTTTTTAAGAAAAAGGGGTTCTGCAGAATTTATAATATATCCTAATTTGGTCCCCCCAGTAAACCTAGTAAATCCGTTTAAAAGCAAACAAAAGATCAAACACTTTATTAGGAATTGCATGGTATCTTCAATATCTGCATGCTCACACTCATACACATATTTTTTAGGACATTTATTATAACCAAGACTCACACACCCACAATTACACATGTTACTTCCTTAACCTTTCTCAGAAAGGTGTGTTGGAGAAAATCAAATGATAATCTCACCTCCAATGGGCAGTTGTAGCCGTCTCAGTACTAGTAAGGTATAGAGTACTCTAGTATCTTTTCTATATGGCATATTACAATATACTACAAATAGATATGTGGGGATAGAGTAATTACTCCTATTAGTACCTTCATAAAACATGCCCTGGTTAAACTAATTGACCATAAGCAAACATGCACAGGCTTACCTGAATAAAAAGAGTTTATTGACACGGACTATATTCATACCATGTATTGGTAGTAAAATAATTCTAAAAGCTTTTCAAGGAGACTCGGATACACCTAGAGAAATATAATATTTCCAAATAGTAGACCTAATATGCACTACCTCAGTCTACATTTCTATTGTTACCTAGTATCACAGGTATTACCTTATCTCTGATCTCCACCTCAAACCGCTTTGTTCATCTATAGGTCAGGGTCGGGGAACATTCTTCCTTCATGCGGGGTGAGTTGTTCTTATTAAGGGGCGACTTGTTCCAATTGGCTCGTCCTCAATGGGTCCCTTTTGAACATTGGGATCTGTAAATAATAGCACTCATTATTTAGGGCACGTTTCTTTGGAACTAATCATATCTGGTCATTAATGAGATTTAGACACCCTCGTATCATCCCCAGTTTATGTGCTTCATATATTGTCCTTCAAGCAATCCTATATGGGCCACGGGAGCTCAAATTTGGAGTTGACCACAAGGGTCACATATGACTTGCATGTGCATTGGTGGGGCAGCTGCTTTATCTGGGTCCTTAGTTGCAGTTATGCTCTACATGGCGGTGTATACAAGCATGCTATCTCCAGCATGGGTAAGGGTTTCCATCACGAGTTACACCATTTTCCTGGCATTGGAAATATATTTATAAAGTTCTGACTTTGATTGGTTTGTGGCATTTTTAATCTTTGACTTAAAACAACTGAAGCAATTTTTGGTGTCCTTGATGTTCACATCTTGTACATTCAGTTCAAATGTGGAATGTTTCATTTTATATTTAGGTTCTCAGGCCTTCCTAGTCCTGTAGATGCCTTAATAAAGTATGGCCAAAAAGTATAATTGGAGGAGGCTAACAAACTAAAATGAGACCTCGAAGTAATGCAAGTTAGACTGACCAAGCACCCACTTTGAGCTTACAATAACAAGGAAGCAAGGAGACATAAGTAAATTGACATTTAACTTTCCCCTAGTTTTTAGAATATTTGCACTAATGCAGGTATGATGATGGCTTGTCATTTTATGTTGTAAATTGTTGTGTTATGTGGTCTTATTTTTGTACCAGAGATCCACAAATATTATGGAATAATAACAGATGCACAGACTCATGCAGTTAATTGACAAAAGATAATTGATTGGATCTAAATCCCAGTGGAAATAATTATTTATTTGTGGCATGGATACTTTTCAATTTTGTATCCCTACGCTATACTGCTTTTTTAGTTTTGAGTATTTCTGTGCCCAATTGAAAGGTTCATGCATGGCATGTTGGATCTTCCACCAACAGCAAAACATATCGGGGATTTAGCACAATGAAAGAGGAGCATCAAAAGTGTGGGTACATATGCTGGAAAATATCATGCTGGCCTCCACCATACCATACCATCTGAATTAGCAATTTTTCTTCTGGAACTATTACATTTCTCCTTGTACCACAGTTACTTTGTTTGGCAAAAGAAATTTTATTTACAGAAGACGGGTACATCTATGGGCTTTCCCAGAGCCCCTTCGTATGCCAATAGATTCATGGCCTACTTTGAACATCAACACATTCTCACTAACCCTTCATGGAAACACAATGCAGTGGCATTTTTTCGGTACATTGATGACATTTTAGTCATATGGAAAGGTCAAAAGAATTTACTAGAAGATTCCATCAAAAAATTGAACACACACAACCCCAGGATACAATTTACATAAATACACTTTCTGGACATAGAAATCCACAAAACTCTGGCAGGTTTAACCACATCAGTATATAAAAAACCGACTGATGTAAACAGTGCTTTACACTTCAGAAGTGCACACCCGTTCTCATTGAAGAAACATTTGCCTACTTCTCAGTTCACACGCATAAAAAGGATTACATCAGACGAACAACTATGCAAACAAAATATTGAAGATCAAAAACGCAAGTATCAAGCTAGAGGTTACCCATTGGAAATACTCAATCTAGCAGAACAAAAGACAGCGAAAAAATCCAGGAAGGACCTATTAGGAGCCTCCATCAGAACATCATCAAAAAGAGAGGTTTTTGTGCTAAAATATTCCACCTAGGAGCCACGCATCCAAACCATCATCAGAAGACGTTGGGAAATTATTGAAAATGAACCTGATTTTCAGTGTCTTTTTCCTGAACCTCCACTGTTTGCACACAACAGATCTAAAAATTTACGTGAACTGTTAAAATCTCAACTCGATGAGCCAACAAAACCTTTCAAGGGAATGACTAAGTGCCACAACTGTGGTCTGTGCAGTAACGTGATTCTTTTTTTTTCAAAACCAATTTTATTGAGCATAAAAGTATCAAGAATGTGGTATCTCCACACACCAAGATCACCACAACAGTATCAATGTAACGATGACATAGACAGTAAAGGATGAAGCAAATACCAAATAAGCTCAGTTTTAGAAATGCCCCAGCAGCCTACTCTAACCCCCAACTATACCCCCCCGTACCCAACAATCCCCCCCACCACACGTGTACAAAAGAGCAGCAATAAAAAGGAAATGCACAAAGAATAAGCAGGTAGAACGCAACCAGGGCTTTGCCGCATCAGGCCAGAAATGTCACTGTGCTCAAATGTCCTCCTCCTGCTCCGCCGGGGGGTCCAAGGACAGGCCACGGTAGTCGGCCCACCGCTTCCAAATCTTGAAATGTTTGCGCGGGCAGCCCCGCGCCTCGAAGACCGGCTTTTCCAGGCCCATAAAATAATCAAGCCCAGCCTTCCATGCAGACAGGGGGGGGCCCTTACGGATTTCCATGCCCGAGCCAGGTCGCGTTTGGCCACAACCAGCCCCAGGAGCAACAAGTGACGCTTATATACGTTGCCCCCTACCCCTTCCATAATATGCAGCAGGCCCAGCCGGTGGGTACGAGGAAGATCCCAGCCCAGGACCTCAGCCAGGCAACTCCACACGCCCCTCCAAAACCCAGTCAGGCGATCACACGACCACACCGTATGCATCAGCGAGCCAGGCACTTCCCCACAGCGCAGGCATTCCGGTGACGCAATCAAGCCAGCCTTCCACAGACGCTCACGCGTATAATAAGCACGGTGCAAATATTTGAATTGGATCAGGCGGAGCCGAACCGCTACGGCGGTGCTGCGCCGGGATTCCAGCGCCTCCCTCCAATCGTCCTCATCAAGGGCACCCACGTCCATCTCCCACGCCTCCCGAAGGGAGCGGAGAGTGGAGGAGCAGTGGATAACAAGTGTCTGATAGATCCTAGAGACTTTCTTGTCTCCCAAGTCTCCCATAAATACCTTTGCCTCAATCGGGCTAAACTCTGGCAGGGAGTCGAGGCCGGCAATGCTCGGGGCGAGGGCATGCCGCAGCTGGAGGTAGCGGAAGAACTGGGACTGAGGCATCTGGAACTCCGCTCGGAGCTCCTCGAAGGACTTGAGGGTGGTGCCGGACATGACCTGGCCCAGTTGTGTAACTCCAATAGCCTCCCAGCCCTCAAACCCAGCCAAGGCCGCCAGTTCCGGAAGCAGGCCATTGTGCCACAGCGGCGTTTCAGCTGTTAATTTGCCCCACCAACCAATGCGGCGCAGGGATTGCCGCCACACCATAAAGACCACTTTAGTGACCGACGGTAATCCACGGCGTATGCGAGCCGAATAAAGAATAGTGTGAAGCGTGCGATCTCCCATGAGCAGTCGTTCCAGGGCATAGGCCGGATCCCCCCTGTCTCCATACCACCATTCATTGAGGACAAGTAGGTGAGACGCTTGGTAATAGGAGAGGAGGTCCGAGGTGGCCAAGCCACCACAGTATGTGGACAGAAAGCACGTCCTCAAGGCCACCCTGGCCGCACCACCATCCCACAGGAAGCGGCCCAGCACCGAGTTAACCTGGCGGAACCACTCCATGCCAATGGGGTGTGGGAAGTTTTGGAGTTGGTATAGCAGCCGCGGCAGCGCCACCATCTTAAAGATGGCCGACCTTCCAAAAATTGTGAGTGGCATTCTGGACCAAGTTTTAACGTCTGTCTGGACCCGTTCCCACACCGGCAAGACACCACGTGCCCAGGCCACAGCCCGCGAGTCCGAGAGGAAGACGCCTAGATATTTTAGGCCATCCGTCACCACACGCAATTCGGCGGCCCATGGGTCCGCAACCACTCCGCCACCCAAGACCCACAGGGTCGATTTGTTCAGATTAAGGTGGAGCCCCGAGACCTCGCCAAACCCCCGCATGATCTCCAAAACCCGGGGACCCGAGCGCCGTAGATCAGTGAGGAATAGAAGAACATCATCTGCATACAATGCAATCCTATCCGCCAGGTCATTATTCCAGACAAAGCCACGTAGTCGGGCATCCGTACGTATCCGCGACGCCAGGGGCTCCATGGTAAGGGGGATAGCGGGCAACCCTGTCGAGTACCACGACCGATGCGGAAAGCGCCCAGAGACAGCGCCGGCCACGCGGACCGAAGCCGTAACATTAGTGTAGAGGAGACGAATATATGACAGGAAGACAGGCCCTAGATTAAGGCGGGCTAACAAGGTGAACAGATACGCCCAACTCACTGAATCAAAGGCTCGGTCCATATCCGCAAGAAGGAGTGCCGCCTGTTCATCTCTAGTGCCCATGGCGTCAACCGCCGCCTGCGCCCGTCGGATATTATGCCGGGTGGCCCTGTGTGGCATGAATCCGGCCTGGTCAGGGTGGACCAGGTCAGCAATGTGAGGCAAAAGGCGGTTCGCTAGGGCCTTCGCCAAGAGTAACGTGATTCTTGGTGATACTTTTATGCACCCGCAGACGGGTCACAAGATAAAATTGAAACACACATCTAATTGCAACACAGAACAAGTAATATATGCGATTAAATGCCCTTGTGGCCTTGTTTATGTAGGCAGAACCAGTAGGAAAATCAAGACACACATCATTGAACACAAAACCAGAATTAGGAACAAGAACACAACCTCCCCTCTGGCTTTACACTGGGATACAGCAGGTCATACCATACCTCAATTACGTTACACAATCCTTGAATGCCTTAGTAACAATCCAGGTATTGACATTAACACTGCCCTAGCACAAAGGGAAACCTTTTGGATAAAAACATTTCGGTGGCTTAATGACCATTACGAAATGTTATGCTTTTTGTAATAGTAGTATATGAGAAAAATTGTACCACCTCGCTGAAACTGTAAAGGATTTGCACTCGCTTTCTTTTCTTTCTTGTTTAAAATTTTCTTTAACTATCATTAACTATTTTCTAATTGGTATACTTTGTCTTTTCTGAAGATCTATGTACTCATCTTTACGGGTTCCTCAGTAAACCTGTCATACCATGATAATTCACGTCTACAACGTAACGCGCAGATTGTTCACTCAATAGAGTTTTTATTCTCGGTCAAAGCTTCATGCTTTGAACACAGTGCACAATCCGTGTAGCCTTCACAGTTGACATGGTACACACATCACGCATTACATTTATGTATATGGAGGCACCACACTAGCAACCGGTACAGTCTCAAAGTACGGTTCCGCAAGATACATTACATTGTATTTTTTACCTCTCGCGGCATCAGAATAATTCCACTGTCCCTTTAAAACCGCTAAGCATGATGGGATTCCTCGCACACAACGCTACTTCGGCGTTTGGAAGCTCCAGCGGTAGAAGTAAACTTTAACGATCCTGCACCTTCGGGTATGTTAAACCTTGCGTTTTTATAATTTATTTTCACAAAATATTAGTGCGTGTCAGTCCACTGACTACTCGATAACGCTTCTTTCAGATTTTTAAGAAGCTCTCGTCCCGACGGACGAGAACACTTCCCTGTTTCAGGTGAGCACTTAACGTAAACTTACCCTCCAATCCATACTCTTCAGGCTTCCATTTTTAACAATGGTAACTTTCACACTCTACAGATTTTGAATTATAAGGATCTCCTGTATTTCCCTGTACCTTCGAGGCTGTGATACACGGTAGCCATGCGTATTTCATCAGGGAAGCTTTCCTTAACGCTTTACACCTTGGGGCGTGGTATCTTTATCACCGACCAGGATTAATTAAAAACACTCACTCTGAGGTGATTTTTGGTAAAACTCCTACGATTTAATTTTAATAACACAGAACCCCGCACTCCTTTTCCTTTTTTTTTTATTTTTGCACACCTTGTTACTAGTTTGAGTGCAAATCCTACATGTGATGCTGTAAACTTACTGCATCTTGTTATGTTTTAGATTACTGTGGATTTCATCCAACTTGGGAAGACATCTCTACCCACGAAATTGATTTTCCCCTGACGAAGGGTTCCAATCATGAACCCGAAATGCATTGGGAATTCTGAAGATAATATTGTTGCTTCGCAGTTACATGTTCATGTATAATGTTATGCTTTTTTGAGTAATTACACAAAGTAATATCTTATTGAATACTAGATGATTATCAGCATGCACACAATGCTTGAAACTATGTGTTTATATTTTTGTTGAAATATGTTGGTACTAAACCTGATAACTGGATAAAAACCCTTTTGCCCTTGAGCAAGTGTGAATATTGTTTAAATTTGACATACACTCAGTGTGTTTTGAGACATATTTGTCCATTAGCTGTGCAGTCCCTTGGCTGTGGGTGCCTCCACAGTCTACTTTTGCATTCTAATTCAATTGGACTTTAGGGTCTTTTTCCCATAGACAGGGAGCAGCACGCAATTCCTTTACAAACATCTAAACGTTTTTTAGAACTTTGTATAACCTACAATAAGAACCCTAAACACAGGTGGGCAACTGCACGATCTTTTTGCGAAAATATCATCACAGCATATCTGCTGTGCATTAATTCCCCAAGGGCCGGTAAGGCGGAGAAGGATTGCCCCACTGCTCTTAGAGCAGTGAAAAGGGAAAAATAAAATGATAATAACAACATTATTATCATTTTATTTTTCATTGATGAGGAGCTGGGTTAGCGCAGGATGGATCTGGTGGCTCAGAGAGGAGGAGGGGTTTGTACACACTAGGGGCCTTATTACGAGTCTGGTGGGCTGAGGACTGCCAGACTCGTGGTGGTGTGGCAGTGGTGGATCCAACCACAATAGCACCTGTGCTCTGACCGCCTGATAACTACGTGGGAAGTCTAACAGCCCTGGGACGGCCTGCTGTACCAGGGAACTGCTGTTCCCTGGTGTTGGAGCAGCAGTCAGAGGCCGCAGTATGCTTGGCGAGACCACCCTGGTCCCGCCATGTAATGCAAAGCCTGGTGGGGAACATGCACAGGCTCCCGGTCCCAGTCTGAGCGCCGATCCACAGTGTTCTAACCAATCACAATGCTGCATTGTGATTGGCTTAGGGGTGCCTGTGCGCTTTCTCCTGCTTCTTGACTGAGTCCGGAAGAGAAGAGAAGAAGAGACGAAGGTGAGAGATGGCATAAAAGTTAAGTGGGTTTTAAAATATTTTTCACCCCCTTGCCTCCCCCGCCCCATCACCCTTGCTCCCTACTAGCTGCCAATGAGGACTGGATGTATAAAGCATTTTTGCGATTGCAAATGGCCCGATCTGGAGAATCGGATTATTTACAACCCGAAAAATGCATTTTGGTATGTATCATTCCCAAAGTGTGATTCAGTAACATCTTACTGAATCGCAGTTTTAATTAAGAATACATAGCGATTTGGTGTTAGGAAGGGGTGTGTTTGGGGGGGTCCCTTCCTAATACCGAATCCCAGTGGTATGTAAGAATGTTTAGCGGCCAAAATGCAGTCACTAAACATTCACATTTTGCCACCTACTTCAAGTAGGTGGTAACCCATTATTAACAAATGGGAAGGAGCCCCTAAGGGACCGATTCCCCTTTGTGAATGTTTGTATGAAGGTTTTTTAAGAATAGGCAGGGGTCCTATGGACCACTGCCTGCTCTTAAAAACTGAAAAGAAAACTTTTCATTTTTCTTTTTTAAACACAACCCGTTTTCCTTTAAGGAAAATGATCTGCATTTAAAAAAAATTATTGCTTAATTTAAAAGTAATCATGGACATGGTGGTCTGCTGACTCCAGCAGGCCTCCATCCCTGTGAATTTAGCGATTGCTAATGGGTCGCAAATTGGAACCTAAATCATTTAGGGCCACACTGACTAGGCAAAACCCTTTGATACATCTGGCCCTAATATTCATGAGGTAGGTCGATGTGCAACTCACTAGGAATCACTTAATGAAACTCAATGAGTTTCATACATTAGGAATACCGAATACCAAATTGCAATTCACAGAAAATCACAATTAGGTAATCTATATTCCTAATATTGATACATCCGGCCCTAAATGGCTTTTACTAGGTTTGAAACATCCATTTGGTAGATAATCTCCTGCAACTCCAGCAGTAAGCTGTAGGTGCATTGATGTTTATGCCACTTGAAGAATGTAGTGGATCTAACCCAAAAACTCACAATCATTTCTGTTCCTCCTCTATGACCTATCTAAGAAGCTTCGACGTTTTATTGTGCGATGCCTGCTCTTTCTCATTGTTTTCCTGTGTGTAAAGGTCCGTTGCTAGAGAATGTGGCACAGACACATTTAAATGTGTGTCAAGGACATTTACCCAATATAGCATCAGGCTGAATGCATCATTTTTTGTCAGAGAATACTGTCTGTTGCCAGCCTTGAAAGACTTACAGACTGGATGACTTTAGAACACCATTTAACTGTAATTCAAAGAAAGTAGCACTTTTAAGCAAAAGTGCAGAAATGTGTGTGTGTGTGTGTGTATGTGCGCGTGTGTGTGGTATGACTACACGGATTTTCTACGGCTGGTATTTTTTCAGTCACTTTCTATGAATTTATTAAACGCGTTCACTTGCAATTACAGCTTGAACATTGTCTCGAGTCTTAAAATAACAGTCTCGTCTTTGAAGCACAGCACCTTTTATGTGTTCATAAGCACCAGCGGGGGCTCAAGAATCAAAACCTTTTTGTTCTTTTCCACTTTAATGTACTTGAGAAGAGGTCAGCTGTAGATCTGCTCAGTCTTTCTGATGTTTTTTTAGTTTCTGGGGTGGGGGTGTTGGCTGGGCGGTTTGGCAGTGGGGTTTGTTGCAGGTTTTCAGGTGGTTTTAGAAATGAAATACAATTAAGTGACATTACAGTCTTCTGGTAGATGCTCTTGCAAAGCGTTAATTACCAAGAAAGAATGTTTAGTCCAGACATCTTATGTGATGAGAGGGGGCGTGTCACTCCCATTCGAAGTGGTTGGCATTTATCAAAAGACTACAGCAAGTGCCACAATCACACTTCTGCTAAATAGGAAGGGTGTTGTACAGGTCGTATGTTGTAACCATAGGGTCCAGATGTACATTAAAGACAGTTTGTGATTTCCTACTTTTCAATTTGAGCAATTTGCAATTAGGAAATTGCAAACACACATGTACAAATGTCTCTTAGACACATTTTGCGATTCCCAGTGGGTCACAATTAGACCTACCCCTTGAGGTATGTCTCCCTTTGGGAATGGCCTGCAGTCACAAGGACGGTGATCTGCTGGGGCCATCAGACCACCATGTCTGTGATTGCTTTTACAATAAAGCAATTTTTTTTAATTTGCATTATGTTTTTCTTAAAGGAAAACGGGATGCATTTCAAAAATGAAAAGCTACCTTTTCATTTTTTAAGAGTAGGCAGCGGACCCCTGCCTGCTCTTAAAAAATATTGGTGGCCACACTGACTAATGTGAACGGGTCCCTGAAGACTCCTTCCCATTTGCGAATGGGTTACCACCAATTTGAAGTTGGTGGTATGTGAATGTTTTGCGACTGCATTCCTGGTCACAAAACATTCCTACATACCAGTGCGACTCTCTGTTAGGAAGGGATGTCCTTACCTCCCCCCTTCCTAATGGCGACTCACAAACCCTATTTGCGATTCGGTAATAGGTTACTGAATAGCAAAAAAGGGTTTGGTACATCAGAAAATCCTTTTGCCGTTTGTGAGCTGAAAAACGTCTTTGGGCCTTGATAAGTTTACCAACAAGGCCAGGGTTCTCTATATTGTTGCCCCGAGGGAATATTTCGGACGCAACTTCATTTCAATTACCTTTCAGTAGAGGAACAATCACAGGTGGAGTTCCCTTTCACATGGGATCATCGAGAGAAATAAACAAGTCCTGGCTATTATTTTTGTAAATGGGATTCGAGGTGTAACATTGAACCCTGCTGTGCTGTCATGCAGAAAGATCCCACCTTTTAAGGTGGCATCACACCTAACTAGCTTCTGTGGGGGGGGGGGTTGCTGGATGGAACACTGCTGCTGCGCTTTTGTTGCAAGGGGCTGATTGTGCCGCACTGCTGAAAAACCAGCCCCCAGTAACAAATATGGCCCCCACCAGTCCAAAACTAACCCCCACCCTTTCAGTCCACTGGGGATATGCCCCATGCCCGCTACTGCCAGTCCAGCCCTGGGTACAGTGCAAAATTACACAGGGCTGTGTGAGTTCCAGTGCAACCCTTAGCAAATCTAGACTGAAGTCTAAAATAGAGGCACCACTGTTCATACAGTTAGGTAATGGCTGGAGGAATTCTCAGGCGACTAAGTCACATTTTGCAGCGGCATCATCATTTTGTGTTATGCAACTGGTTGGCACGTACATGCTCTACAAGGACTTGAACAGTAACAGTTTCGAATACATGGCATCAAGCAGCATAGCTAAGATGAGGGATGCACATCTGAGTCATAAACCCTGGCTTTACAACCGGTGTCAAAATCCAGAAAGGCATCCAACACAGACAGTTCTTGACTGCATATTGTTGGTGATTGCTAGTCACTGGGTAAATTATTTTTCTCCACCGTGGATGGCCACTTCCAATGCCAATGGTTTTTCAGTGATTTCACCTCCAACACAATAGGCAAGTAGTTACCCCAGTAAAGGGCAACGTTAATCTCATATTAATTGTTTTCAGAAACCTTTATGAATAAATCACACACAAACCTGTCAATATTTAACATTGGGGCATATTATCAAGGGGGTTTATCTCCGCTTTTTTGGCTCTAAAAGGTAAGAAAGCGGAGATAAAATTATCTCCCTATTACCTAGCTGTCGCTAACACCAGTTAGCGACAGCTAGTAGGAGATAGCGACCATCTTGGGCCCCGCTTTGCATGTCAGTGATATTTATCACTAATGACATGCAAAGTAGGCGTGCCAAGATGTTAGCGACTGGAAACAGTCGCTAACATCGCTATCTCCTATTACCAACTTTTGGAGATATTCACGCTAAGCACCAATATCTCCAAAAGCTAACAGCTGCCCCTGAGCAGTTCTTAGCCATGTTATCCAATGGGAGGTGGATAACATGGCTAAGAGCATTAGCTCGGTAATGCATGAGTATCGCTGACTTTTCAGCGATATTCATGCATTTCGGCCGATTTTTATCGCTTAGGAGATAAACCTTGATAATTGCAAGGTTCCTAAGCGATAAAAATCGCCGCAGCTCGGCGATAAAAATATCCTTGCTAAACCAACAGCGATAATTATCGCTAGTTGTTGGTAATATGCCCCATACACTTTAGTTTCATTAGAACGTCATTTATGCCCAGCAGATTCTCTTCAATCTTAATAATAATTTTTGAATGCATTCTACGATGAAAGTGACATCACTGTCTTGCGTTTTCGGGAATACTAACTTTTCGTCAATCATGAAAATTAACACCAATTGAAAAAATGTAATTGTTCGTGTCAGAAACAATTCAGTTCAGACGATAACACACTACAAAGTTAACCCCAGCCACAAATTCAAACTTCGTAAAAAGGCCAATTTTTACTCCATGTGCAAGCGAGTGTGTGTATAGTGGCGGGTCTTTTTATGCAATGGTTGTCATGGTGAGACATCCTACAACACAGTTGAGATGCTGTATGTAGTATTTTGCAATAAATAAGAACTTGACTTTACACTTTAATCATTAAATGAAAATAAGTGCAAACTACAAGACAAAAGCTCTCGCTCAAATACAGAAAGGGGATATGAATAGGTATCCAGTAAAAAACATAAATAAGTAAATCGCACAGAGAGCATTTGTCAGTTACAACTCATCATAATTATTTAAACATACATTCTGGAGCTTTTTAAACATGTCTCTCAGTCTCCAAGCATGGTTTTCATATGAAATAATTTTTGAATACTTTCTACAATAACGCCTGGATGATATGCAGCTTAGGTGTCTGTAGTAATCAAGTCCATGCAAGTAGAAGCGATTCAAGATGATTTATTCAAGTTGGTTACACGATCAGTAATACAGCCCCACCAGGAGCAGCCAGCAAGGCGCTCAGCCCTTCTCCAACTGTGGATTTCATACACCAACATTCTATATTACATAATATCTAGAGAGTTCCACTGGTGGAGCAGTGGATGACATGAAAAGCATAATAACCAAGCTACTACATTGTCTTTAAAGGAACTTCATTCTTTCATTCAGAAATGGAACAACTTGACTCCTTGCAATAGTTGCACTGGACCCAAGGGACCCAGACAAACATATTCAAAATACTTTGCACAGCAAGTCACCGTTACCTGGGAACCTTAATCCCCCACACTGGGACGATATCAGCGGTTGGTGCCAACCGCAAGATAGCTCACCCCGGGCTGCCCAGCAATAGTTCAATGGAGCACCATACCAGCACAATCCCAATCATCTGAAGTAGAGCGGCATCAGAATAGCCACGGCCCTGGTGAGGCCAAGTCACAGCCTATAGAAAGTGGCAAAGGACAGCAAAGGAAAGAGGCCACCAAGCGACGACAGGGTGGGCACCTACCTCCGAAATAGACATGTGAACACCCACTCTAAGCACTTCTCTGCCTGCCCCAACACAAGCACAGGGGATAAAACTCGAGCAGGTGGTTTCCGGCCTGGACAGTGGCATCTACCAAAGCACCCAGTTGCGAAGCAGCTCTTTTGGGGGCGGTGAATGCATCCAGACATCTTAATAGAGGCCAGGAGTACTCGTGAACAAATATTACCCAAAATCACAGTGGTGCATAAAAGACGTTATCCTTAATCCCGCCAATGAGAAAACACGTCATATTGAACACCTCATTGAACTGCTGCAACACCAGTGGCATAGCACGACCAGACGAGTCCACTCAAGCGAAATCATGGAAGATTGCGATCAAATGGAGGAACGCAGGGATCTGCCCTTATGCGGAGTCACGTCTTAGCCACTCAATCCCAAAAAAGGGAAATCGGAACCATCATCAACCCTCTCCATGTCCTATATGCTGGACAAAGAATGAGCAGCCAGTGAACATTTCAGAATTACCATGGAATACAGATTTAGAGCTCTAGCTACAGATCTCAACCTCCTGCAAGATGATCACTGCAAACTAGCGGACAAATTTGCAGACAGGGAAAAGACACTCGCCACCCAGCAACCCCAGGCCAAATCGCAGCAGGAAACGTTATGTGAACTACAGGAATGGGTGAAGACTCTGGAAGAGCGAACAGATGACCTTGAAGGGCGCCACGAAGAAGTAACATTCGCCTCTTAGATCTGCCTGAAGGAATAAAATGCACAGATCCTATCAGCTTTGTAGAAACCTGGTTGCGTTCCTTCACACCCAGCTAGGACTTCACCACCTAATTCTCAGTGGAATGAGCACACAGGATACCAGCCTGATGTCCACCACCGGGATCCACCTCACGCCCATTACTCATGAAGCTCCTTCACTTCTGCCACAGAGATGCAGTGCTCCGTGCAACGTGGCAAAAGGGGCCCACAAGAATTGAAGACAAACATGCTCTTCCCCGACTACTCACGAGCAGTACAATGCCAACGATCCTCATTTCTGGAGATCAAACATCACCTCTGCCAACGTGGTGTCCAATACTTACCTCAAGATAATACACAACGGAACTACAACATTTTTCACTAATCCTGCAGAGGCCATCGACTGGCTAGAGCAACAATTACCATGACCCCTTACGATTAACTCCAAAACGCACTGATCTATCACAAGAATGTAAAGACCGGTGGTGTCCTGATAAGAAAAGCAAATTACGCTCTGGCCTCCCGCGCAGAATGCAGAACGGCCCTGCAGCTGGCGGATATTAGACCACCCTCAGTGGACACGGATGATTTGAGAGGTCTCCACACATTCACCCCAGACGGACAGGGCAGCGACGCTAACACCTCTCAAGCAAGTTCAATGATCCCACCTATGGTGACACCGCAAACTCCAGACACGATTATTTGAACTCTAGCCAATCATTAATGTATACACATATTGCATGTCACAGCTGTCACAAACAACCTGCAATACTACAGATGTAGTACAAGTAACCATGAACCTAACCAACCACATAAATCCTGCACAGGCCATAGCAGATCTAGCCCACCCCACATAACACTATTGAATTAGCATCATGAGCAGTTTGGACTTATCGCCCGTTGCGATAGGTCCCCTGTATTGAGAAGTTTTTTCCCCGCCCCAGTTCACACCTTCATGTCTTCCCTCTACACGCTTGCTATACAGATACACGAAGATGGTTAAGATGGTTAAGAGTTATGGGGTAAGGACAATTGATGAAATCAGGTAACATACAGGAATAGCTCAGCATTGCCCATGTCTAAACCCTCACTACCAGGACACCAACATCATATTATGCAACACACCAGGGATCTTAATATCCTTACCCTAAATGTGCGCCGTATGCACACAGCACGTAAAAGATATGCAGTCTACTCATACCTAAAAAGGCAACAAGCCCAGATAGCAGTGCTGCAAGAAACGCATCTATCCACAAGGGAATTAGATAAAATATGCAAACGCTGGCGATGAACCATCTGGGCAACCACATACACAGCATATGCATGGATGTGTTGATATGGCTCAGGAGTCCCTTTTCAGGAAACGTGCAGAATGACCGACACAGAGGGACGTTCTGCCTTATTAGAGGGGCTCTTGGATGGCCGTTCAGTCCTTATAGGTAGTACCTATGCCCCAAATACAGAACAAGGGAAATTCTGGGACACCCTCTCTAATGCGCTGGCTCAATTTACTGCACACCATGGATATTGGGAGGGGACTGTAACTGCTTTATGCACCTTGCCGTAGACAGTTCTCATACCCCACCCACAAACTCCCTAGCCGCTGCACAAACAAAGCGATTTAACACCTAGGTACACCATTTGTACCTAGCGGATGCCTGGCACAGTAGCCCCCAAACTGAAAAAATCTACTCCTTCCGCTCCATCCCTCATGACCTCTGGATAAGCTTAGACTAATTTCTATGCTCTCCCTCCATTGATCCCAGGATTCGGGATGCAGACTACTTAGGCTGAACCCTTTCCGATCACCATGCACAAAACATCACCATTGCATGGCATGCCCCCCGACCCTAGGCCCCCCAGGCACCTACCAGCGAATGTTTAAAAGATAAAGGGGGGTCATTGGCAGGCATCGCACGGTGCCTGCCATGTTGTACATGGAACTGCAGGGAGGTACCATAGGTACCCCACATGTGCACCCCCCACCACCCGGAGTACCTGGGGACCCGGAACGGGCCCCGCAGTCTATTCCCGCATGCCTTTCTGTGGCGACAATGCCTTCACGGAAAGGCATCTTTCCGCACCCATGTTAATATGGCTGGCGGTGTCTAACAGACACCCCCACCATATTAAACCCATAAGGGCGGGGGTCCCATGGGGGCAGTGTGGCGGGCGCATCCTACATTCCTGTCATTATGGTGGGCGGAGCACTCAGCACCGCCTGCCACAATGCCAGGAAGGCATGTTGTGCACTTCCATGCACAACATGGTAGGCACCTCGCGGTGCCTGCCATGTTGTGCATGGAACTGCAGGGAGGTACTATAGGTACCACGGAGTACCTGGGGGCCTGCAACGGGCCCCCGCAGAATATTTCCACATGCCTTTCTGTGGCGGCAATGCTACCACGGAGAGGCATCTTTCCGCACCCATGTTAATATGGCTGGCGGTGTCTAACAGACACCGCCACCATATTAAACCCTTTTTTGCCTGGTCAACTCGTTGAACGGGGTGAAAAGCGGCGGACGGTCTTTCAGTCCGCTGCGGTCTCCCCCCGCCATAGTAATATAGCGGGGAGAAATGGGTGGCATGCGGGGCTGGATCACGGATGGATCGCCACCACCATGCAGGCGGTGGCGATCCACCCGTGATCCTAATGGGCCCCAAAGTATTCCAGCATGAACATGGAAAAACTAATTACAATTATTTCACAGAAAACTCCAAGACAGTCACTAGAAGAATGCTTGAATGGGATGCGTTCAAAGTAGTTACAAGAGGGGCATGCATACTGTAAATATCAGGGATACGCACATTATTAGACGGATGTGTACAAGTGGAAGAACGCTAGCTAGCGGCCCTAACGCAGGCAGCAGAAAAGTGCAGAGTGCCACTGACGCAAGTTCTAGCTGACCTCAGGCGATAAAACTTCAGGGCATATGCAGCCCGGGTACATAGGGAGGGCGACAGAGCGGGAACGCTACTGGCATGGCTCGAACGGCCAAACACTGACACCCCCGATAACAGAAATGATTAGTCCTGCGCCTCTCATACTATTTTGCGAACCTCCCAGTCATCACCCTGCTTGTTCTTTCAGGAACTAAACCACAGTTATGCACTCTCATATGGAGAACTGGGCGCAGATGAGATGCCCTGGCCAAAATGCAGTTGCCAATAGATCAGGGCGGACTGGTGGCCCGTCATTTGAAGCCTATTTCTTGGCAGCCCAGCTCCAGTGGTTGTCACGCTGGACAGCAGAATGCGCACTGGTGGAAACAGCCATAGACACAGGACAGCTACCCTTGGCAATGATCCGATGCATGCTCCTGCCAGGTGCTCGCCCAATCATGACCCAACCCCTGCAAGTGAGAACAGGACCGTCCTGTATGTCCTGAATTCATTGACTATCCCGAGAAACACCACCATATACCCCCTTGCTACTCCCTTATAGAGTCAGGATCCTTCTCTGCGGATGGACAGCTGAACTCCTTTGCTGACCTCGCAGAGGAGTACGAACTCCCCCAAGGGTAATTCCTCCTGCACAAGAAATGTATCTCAGACTGTCAAAGCACCTGGCAAATAGTTGAAAGCGAACCAGCGACACATCAGGTCGGCCATGCCATATTACAAATGGGGCCTGGACGACATATAATCACTTTGACATATACTGACAGCTACATCTCTTATTCTCTTATGCCACCAATGGGAAGAAGAATTCCAGAGGCCGCTGCATAGCAGGGAATGGGAGCAACCGCTGGAGTTCCCAAAGAAGGTTTCCCGCAACGCCCGTTTTAAAAACATACAATTTGATATATTACGTCGTGCTTATCTAACACCCGAACGCCTTCAACGTTTTTACCCAAATACACAGTTTGCATGCACTCCGTGTCATATTCCCCACGCGACATTCTGCCACATGTTCTGGAGTTGGCCCATGCTACAATCATACTGGGGTACAATCCACAACACAATCATCTAAACAACAGGACTCACCATTATAAATACGTGGGACGCCTGTGCCTTGGGTATAACCCAGCGCAATAAACACCACAAAGTCCAGATGAGATTTGCATCTCTAGCCCTACTTCTGGCAAAAAGATGAGAGTGTGTTGCACTGGTGTGCACCAGTGGGGCCCCCCGCTAGTGGCCTGGATAGGGGCGGTCAGCCAATGGGTAGCATCCGAAGAAGACACACTCCGGTATGTAGAGGCCCGGGGAATACCCAAGCAGCATACTCCTTCACGATTGCAAACAATTACTACAAGCACCACTCCTTCCTCAACATCATCACATGTATCACAAGCACTAGCTTGCACACCCACCCAGCCCTCCCCCACAATTGAGCATAATACCCTCTCCCACCAGAACAACAGAAAACCACCCTGCATAACCTATATTACGACTCAGACACCAGATGCACGAGCTACATCCGGTTCCCTGAGGACCCTCATATGCTAATGCTGCACCCCCATGCCCCTTCTCCATCATCTTCGCTAATCACCTCTATACTCCCTATACAGTGTACCCCCAGTTTACATCCGCTCACCCATATTTGATACAAGTTAATCCCCCAATATAGCTCACACTAATTACACACCTTCACACTTAAGGTCAGTTCAGTTTTTATTTCGATAATTAAAAATCATCATAAAAATACATGATAAATAGTACTTAAAATATTATTAAATTACATTTCTGAACATTACTCCTATTTAAAAAAGATTAGATAAAAGCATTGCCTGGGCATATTGTACATGGATCATAATTCAACGATAAAGTTCATGCTAAGGTTAATTTCTTGTGTCTCTTAATCTAGCAGCTATTTTTAGAAAACTTGAAATAGCGCACAGGGTATACAAATCATTTGCTTTCGCATGTCGTATTTTCTGGCTTTTAAGTATGTGGACCAGAAATCGACGCCTAGGCCATTGATAAAATGGACATAAAAGTACAAAATGAAGGGTGTCCTGCGGAGACCTATTGTCGCAGCCGCAGGCACCCTTCTGCTCAATCGTAACAGTAAACCCCGAAGGATAGGCTAAAATGTTAGGTAAAAGATTGAGCCTAAAACGACACATTAAAAATCTGTCCTGTTGATTATACATTAAAAACAGATAGGGTTCCATGCCCACCCCGTTGTCTACTAGATTGTGCGCTGTTACTGATCTCTTAAGTGTCCCTGTTTTTAGTCTGGCGGCTGCAAAGCTTTCTAGTAACTGTTTCTTCACTGTCATTTTACAATTGTTTGTAATCAAAGCGTGATCAAGAAACAAATGAGACTGGTGAATAGTTGTCAGAGTAACATTAACATATTTCAACCAGGGGATTTGGAGTGCATTGTCCCTTAGCAGACAGTCTTTTGCAATTTCCCTGGAAAATTCAGCCTCTGGATTAGTCCATATTCTAATCCAAGCGGTGATAGGCCTAATCTTCACCTCGTCCGAGATGTATCCCATCCCCAATTCTTGGTGTGCAATGAGTGAGGAGGTGGTTTTTGGAATTTTGAGGATTCTACGGAAGAACTTGTCTTCTTCAATTTGTAATTTTGTCGGGTCCTTGAATCCCCACACCTCAGCTCCATATACTGCTTTTGACGTGGTGATCGAGGCATACCATAAGACTGTCATAGACTCACAACTAGAGCATGATCCGCACAATGCACTATTACCAGCACCACAATGCTCGATAGTAGCATAACACCCCTTTACGCTAAGTTCTCGACTAAAATGAAACCCAGAATTTGTATTTGTATGTAAGTGTGCTCTACATGATGAAGCTGTACAATTCAATTCTGTAATTTGCTCCTTGTATGTAAGTGAAGAAAATCAAATGAAAATTTTATAACAAAAATAATAATAACTCTACACACGCTGAGGGGTGTTTGAGGGGGTTCCCACAAGGGTCCATGAGCCAATAACACTTAAAACATAGATTAAAAACGCCAGCTCTTCTTTGGTCAACTAAAGGCCTTGCTAGTGGAGGAGGCAGCCTGTGTAGGGGTGGTAACAGGGAGGAGCCATAGGCTAGGGCTGTGCACCCAAATGTAGCATGTGATATATAAAATAAAACAAAGAAAAGTTAGTGAAAAAAGTTACATTGAAGTTACGAGTATCTTTGGTTATAAAACCTTGAAGTACGGTTAAAACAAATTACATTCACTTTAAAAAACGCAAATTGTAGGTATGAAGTAAAACGTAAAGCCACTGAAATGTGCTATAGTCACCAACACAATCCATAACTTGCGAAACAGATGTGCAAACAATAAGTCGCACACTCGCTGCATTGCTCATATCCTCACAAACATAACACCAATAAATAGCAACAAATAAAAGCACATCAATACAATAACAACATATACAAAAAAAAATGTAATTTCAGATGCCATCAGCAACGTCATCAATGATGTCCTTTAACATGGTATAAGTGATGTAATATGTGATGTCATAAGCAATGCATGCCGTGGGCACAAACTACGGTTGGCTCAGTAAACTGTAATTGTTTTATTCCATGTTAGTACTTTGACCATTGTTTGTTCAGAGAATTTCAGTTTTTTCAATCATTCTCAGCCAACACCACCACTACACATGACCTTTGGCCGAGTACAGTGGAGTGTTGCCCACCGGACCCGGCCTCTGGACAGGCACTGTGCCCAACCTCTCAACGGGCACCCACCCCACATTTTCTTCTTTTTAAAAAAAAAATTCTCAATCCTGCCACACCAACCTCACATCATGGCACTGCAGTACTGTGCAAGCTTCCTCGAGGAAGCTTGCAAGAAATGACTGTACCATGGAGGACGAACATTGAACAGTGGCTCCCATGGGAGAGTAGTGCAGGACCTCACAGAAGAGCTACGCTGGAGTATCGGGGATTGGGAACCAGCAAAACACATTTTTCTTTCTAATTTTAACCTCGGGAGGTCTATATTGGTTCCTCTAAAAAGTACGTGCAGTGATTCATGGTGTCCCAACCCTTCCCCTTAAAACGTGTTCCAGACACAGGGGCGAGTCCATAAGCCCTGTAACGGAAGCTGCAAACTTTTCTTGTGAATGGTGGCCAACCAATACCGATCCCAGGGTACCAAAATGGCCAAGAGGAGAAAGATCTTTTTTTGCCAGAAAGCTGGCTGTATGTTTTTAATTTACGGTACCACAGGACTCCTGCTGAACCAACTGTAGGATATACTTACAATTTTTAACCCCTTCAAGCACAACCCAAGCCCTTATTTAAACACTATTTCCTCGGAAATGGCTGAAAGTATTTACACCACATCCAAAAAACCTGTTTTCTTTCTAAAGTTTTAACATTTTGCTGCATTTTATGTAAATTTGTTCATCCATTTTTTTCTGTATTGGAGAACAAAGTCTCCCATGGGAATTAACAGAAGAAATCAATGGGACATATTTACAAGCCCCTATCGCCACCAGAACGCCTAACATGGCTTAACGCTGCCTTGTAAATAAGGCCCCCTTTCATGAAATACTTAGCGTGAAAGGGGTTTGCATAGGGTGTTGCAGTTGGCGTTGAACTGCAACATACATTGAATTTTACGCTCCATATAGATACAAGAGTGAGGTAAGTATGTGGCAGCGCCAAAGTTAAGTCCAGGTAAAACCTGGTCTTAACAGGGTGCAATAAGGAGAAATGCTGTATTTCCCCAAGTTTTGCTGTTTTTATGTGTGCTGCATTGTGCACCACACATAAAAACAGTAAAACATCACGCCTGATTGTTTATGTGCATAAAGTTGTTCCTGCCTGCACATAATCATTTTAAAAATGACGAGTTGCAACTTCGATGTGTGCTGCACAATGCAGCACACATATATGTTACAAATCGCCATTTATGATTGTTTATGTGCAGGAAGGGACACGATCCTACACATAAACAATAATTCCCCACAATGCAGGCACCCTTGCACTATGGTGCAAATGTGCCTGCGTTGGCACTAGGCAGCTAGATTTAGCGCCAGCGCAGTGGGAAACGCAGTGCTGCATTTTATTGTCATAAATATGGTGCAGGCCTGTGTTTCAGAAGTAGCGGAGCAGGGCGTTAAGCCAAGAAGGCTATCGCTGCGCTCTATTACTTCTTTGTATATATGCCCCAATGTTTTTCTTAGCACATACTCGATGGATCAGCGTGTAACTTTTCATGAAGAATCTAATGTGGATGAACTTTGCTTGTGGATAGGTTTGTGAAGATTCATCAAACAGCACGAAAGTTATTAGCAAAACAAAAGCTCTCATTCTAGGGAAACTCTTACCTAACTATAACTGCACAGTGATGACCACCACTGTGTTTTATATTTACATACACTCATAAATATATGGACACAGGGAAGCAACTCTCCTAATAGACAGGAGGCTGGTTTAATGTGATTTTACCATACGGCCCCTGCACAAATGTAACCCCTTGAGTCTTGGTTTTGGTTAAAAATCTTTTTTCAAAACAAGCATATTTGTAGAAAATTCAATGGCATGAACCATATATGCATATATGCAGAGTACAATCTGCTATTTCTTACTACTGAGAGATTGGTGGATGGTAGAAGAATCATGACTTAGTCCACAATGGTAATTAATAGCATATTGCACTGCACATCTACATATATAGGGCCTATTCGTGTACTATGTGTCAGACTGTATTAATATTACCTCATCAGATGTAGCTCATTATATGTGAAAAATCTGAGGACAAACCATAATCAAGCACACAACCTTGACATAGAGACAGAATTCGAATGTATGACATGTTTAGCAGGATCTTTTTGCTTGATGAAAATACGCTGAGAAAATGATGTTGCCTGACATAGCGAGAACTCCCAAAGGGGCCACCAATATATAAATAGAGCATAGAAGATCAATGTATCTCCTCTGAGATATGTTTGATGTAGGGTTCCTTATACAATGATTTGACAGCTACATTTTAGGAAGCAAAATCGCAGAATGTGCCACAGTGTTAAGCAGAATACATTTCAAGTGACAATGCTTTTGTCTTTTGGATAAAGTGCTATAGAGTAATACACCCGAAGGTTGTACAATTGCTTATGGCTGTGCTCATCATATGTAATAAACGAAACTCTATTTAAGCTATCATTCACCTGTAGGTGCAACTGGGCTGCAACAAACCCTTTACATTTTACATTCAACCTCCTACCATCAGGGGCATCTTTAGGATTTTAGAGGCCCTGGGACAAACTTATTTTGGGGGTCCTGTTCCCAGCAACTTTGGATTCATGATCAATTTTCAGCGAAAACACCCCCATTGATCATACCTTTAAAGTTAAGCAGTAGTAAAAGAAAAAAGACAAGTGATAGGCAATTGCTTATTTACAATCAGCACCCATACCCTTTAATATCTCTCCTTTCTCGAGTTGCCCTTGGATTGTCTTGGACTACATGCAGCAGGCAGATTGTCATAGAAGTGAACCTAGGGGCAGTCCTGTATAAGGCTGTGGTATGCTTGCAAACATTCTATGACCAAAAGCGGTATAGATAAGTATTACAGTTTGACTATTCAGATAAATTAATGAGGGGTCCTGACCTGACCAAATAACAAGAGGTCAATTTGAAAGGTTGGGCCCTGTGTTAGAGCCCTCCTTGCCAATGCTCTGAAACGTCGCTGCCTATCAGGACTTATTTAGTGGGCTGAATGCAAATAAGGGCGTCAAATTGCACACATTGCAAAAGGTAGCATTGTGTGCGCCTGCCACTTCACCTCTAAATGTGGTGCCATTTGGGTAAATGGAGAGAGACTGAAGCAAACAGCTCCATATTATGAGCCATAAAAATGACTGTAAATCAGTGTAACTTGCTCCACAACATAGGGTCAGATTCACTAACTTTTAGAGTAACCAAGCACAGCAAACAATGTGCTTCTCAGATTTGTACAAGGGGGAGAAAGCAATGCAGAGACGTATTGAATAAATATGGCCTGCTGCTGCTTTCTGCTTTATTTACTGGCACACAAACAACTTGTCAAGTGCCATGCACACACCTTTGCACAATGGTGCAAAGTTGTGTGCGTAATGTCTAGCATAGGTTTTGTACTGGGAGAATACCCTTCCAGTAGAAAATCCCATGGCCAATTTTTAAAACATTTCATACATTGGATGTGTGCTGTAGAGTTCAGCACACATGCAAAGTGTGAACTGTTTAGAGAAATTAATGTATTTCTCCAACTCTGCACCTGTCTCAAGGAGCTTTTTTATGTTAATCTTGGTCTAACAATTTTAGTACATAAGTCTTTGTATGAAAACAGGTTGGTGCTTGCCCTGGAATGCCCTAATAACATCCAAATAAGCACACTAGAGGGGGCTTTAAAGCAAGGTTCAAAGTTGTATAGAAGTCCAAGAGGGTGGGGGATAATGGCTCCCTGCCACATGTGATTCGTCTTCAGAGTGAGCCACAGGTGCAAGTTCAATATCCATTGAACTCATAGCCTAAACGTGATTATAAAAATGATCATCAGACAGTTGCAGAACCAAAAAGTGGCAGTGGATTGTCACTCAACTATGAACACTCACCTCTTTCTAGTGGTTAAACCAGACAGTACTTACCATGTTGTGTTGGATTATTGAAATTTGAATTTTTACAGATGTACACCAGCAGTGCAAAATGGTCATTGTACTAGAATGATGACGAATTTATTATGCAAAAAATGTCAAATGACTCAACATTGCTAATGGGTTCTTTAGTCAGAATATAGGGGCTGATTATGTTGGCAGTCGTAGGCACTTCTGTAGTTCTAAAAATCCTCAAACTCCTTCTCGGGGGTCTTACCAATAAGTAGTCCATTCAAAAGCAGCAAAGAAATCAACAGAGAATCTGAAATATGAAAAGACATCTTTATTACAATTAATTTTGAGGCTACGTCGCCCAGTCACACCTAAAGCAACTGAAGGAGGCAGCCTGCTAAATGGTCTCCGCACAGACCTTTTATACCATTTATTATGCCCTAGGCACACATTTTCTCTTTGAAGTACATTATTGTTGGTCACTCCCAGGACGTGCACACAAAGCACTGCATGATGACAAACCCACTTTCAAGATAAGTCCAGGCCATAAACAATGTCCACATAATGCGTACATTCTCTAGCTGACAAGGCCGGATAAACCCAAAACACAGCCCATGTCGTAAATAGCTTGTGGAGGTAGGAACAGGAACAGATGGAAGTAAGATAGGCACGTTTGTGTGTAGTAAATCTTTACAATGTCCTGTGCTCTGATCTATAATCTTGATCAGCTAAAGGGCAGGAACTGGTTTGGCACGGTTAGCCTCAAGCAACAGGGTCAGCTTTCGCCAGGTCATACAGGAGTCAGCACAAACCCATGCTAAGGTTATGTCCTTAAATACTTGTTCTGCCACAGTGAAGGCCTACTGTAAGGGCAATCCACAAAATGGCTGCTATGCACAAGATGGAACCCGAGGGTTCAATACAAAACCTTCAAATACACAGTGAATCCATTGGTGTTACATGATGAAAACACTCGCACTTGCTAAACTCACTGTTTACGGTCTGCTATTACCAAATTCATAACAGAATCATGATATTTAAAACACAGGTTCAGAATTTTCAGTACCACAGACCATCCTTTTGCCCTTACATAGGCAATCACTCAGTCTATATTTGCAACTATGCCCTAAGTCCGTTATAAGCCTCTTTGGAAGGCTTCTATTGTCCATCAAATCCGCTTCCGTTGTCTTCTTCCGCGTTGGGCCTCTCGATTTCAGGCCTTTTCATGAGAACAAGTACTGCTCAGTTGGAGTGCCCTCCTGGCAAACACCCACAGCTCACTTGAAAGTCTCAATGTCTCAAAACAATGCACCAGTGTCTCTTCTTTGTGGCAGACACTACAAATGATGTGCTCTTCATTGATCATGGGCACAAAACATCTCGTGCAGATCCAAGCATTACTGAGAAACAACCTCTCAAGATCAGCAGCACTTTCAGACTCCAACACTCATTATTCAGTTTCAGAGGACGCTCAAGCTGCTCTCTCATTGGCACCAGAATGTAGTGCCTTTTTCCAAACGTGGATCCTTGGGTGCACTGCCTTTCCGCTGCAGCAAAGCAAAAGAGGTGTGTGTGTGGCCAAAACTCGGGCCAAGGGCTCAAGGGACTGCACGCTGTCAGAGGTTTCCAGCACATAACAGGTAGAAAGCTCAAACAAACAGAATCTCCCCTTCTGTGGGAAACAAGGAACCAGCTCCTCTTTTTTTTCTGCAACGCCTTCCGATGAAGCAAACGCCTTGCTTGTGAGGTACCATTGACGGCACGCTGATGATCGCTGTCCAGCCTCGCGACTTTCTGGTTGCAGAAATTGTAGAGCCAAGAAATCTGTCATTCATCTGTAGCGGTCACTGATGGGGAGTGGGCTTAGTCTCGATCACAGGTCTGCAGGGTATCACTCTTCCTTTGACTCTGGAAGATCCCGCAGAACCTAGTGATATAGGAAATGTAACACAATTGTTAGTTTCCTTCAAATCAAGCGCAAAAAACAGTTCATGGGTTTTAACAAGGGAACTGCAAGCAGGTGGCCTGCAATCTGCAAGGGGGTGGCAATACGCCATAGGAATCTAAATGGATGTCCTCACACAGTGGCATTGTCGAATGGGGTAAATACATATTTTCCTCAATGTTTAAGCCTAGGTGTTCCTAAATTCCTTATCTAGAACATCTCAAATAGAGAAATGACATAATACAGATTATCAAGGACATGAAGAAAAGTCCCTTTTAAAAAATATGTGCATTAAGTGCACTATGCAATACAAAGGCTAATGATCAAATGTGCAGACAACAAGACCAGAACTGGAGAGTCCTGGTATTTGCATGATTAGAACACATCTGATCCCACCAAAAATTAAAGCAGCAGGAACAAAAGAGAACTGAATAATTAAAATAGACATTGAAAATTTGTCATGTTCAAAAGGTAAACTTAAGATATCTCCTATTGAGATGGAAAATGTGTCTTACTATAATATTGGATCAGTTAACCAGCCTATCACTACCCCGACAGTCAGTCTAAAAAAAAACATTTTACAGAACATGGGGGGTCCCTGATACATCACTCCAGTCTAGAAATTTTAACTCTACCGCTGGCAACTACACCATATACGGTAATCCTAACTAATGTTCCTGTTCTCTCTTCCGGGAGAGAAAAAAATGAAACCTGGTTTCCTTTCAAGGGACAAAGCCATATGCTATTTGGGAAACAGAACATGATTAAGTAATGCAATATAGAAATTAGGCCACCTTGAGTCACAGATCTATAATTCCATCCTTAGGTCCAATCAAGGATACATGAATGTAGGGCTGCCTATTCCTTTAAGGCAGGGGTCTTCAAACTGTGGGGCCCGACCCCCAGGGGGTCGTGGAGTGATCGAAAGTGGGTCCCACCTTCCAGGTCACACTTCTATCTATTATTATTATTTCCAAAAAGGTGTCCTGGGGCTAATAACCATCTGCTGGCTGAAATGGCAAATAAGAAACACACAGAGGGGGAAGGAGAACCAGCCAAAGGGGGTAACCCACAGGTTATAGGGGCAGGTTTTTATACCTTCCTAAAGGATAATAGATCAATGGTGGAGTGAAGCAAAGGTGGGTGAAAGTTCCACAACTGTGCGGCCCGCACCAAAACATTGAGGCAGACTATTCATGTTTTTTTGCAGTAGGGAACAACAATAGGAAGATTGGCACAGGACGAGCTGAGCATACGGGTATGCCCAGTGAGGAGAGATGAAAGGGTGAGAGTAGATGGGATGAGAGAGGACAGCATGGGAGCGAGAGAATTAGATTGAAGAGGTCAGGGATGAGGAGAAATGTGAAGTGCTGAAGAAGTGCAGAAACGCAAGAGGAAACGCAAGAGGAGAAGTGAGTGTGAGCGAAAGGTGAGGGCACAGAGGAGGGATACTATTAAACGGTGAGAGAAGATAGCTGAGTGATGATCTGTGACATAAAAAGAGAATTTGATACGATGTGGGTGAGGGACAACAACGATGAGGGAAGAGAGGGAGTACTGAGGTGGGTGCTGAGGTAATAGGGGAGTGGGACGTTCGTTCAAGAAGGTGTGGAAGAGCAAAGGGGAGATGTGAAAGATGAATGGTGGACTGGAGAGGTGTAAGATACAAATAGACATAAATTTGAAGGAAGAGACTTGAGGTGAATGAGAGGTGCTGAGAGGAGAGAGAGGTGATGTGTCCAGAGAGGCCATTAGATAAATTCGAGAGAGGAGGGCAGTGAAAAGACAGAATGACAAGAGGTGAGTAAACATGAAGTGAGAGGTTGAATGGGGAGAGTTCAGAAGTTGTAAAAAGGGGTGATAGAAAATGGCTTGCAAAGTAAGAGAGGGATCCATGGTTGGAAGAGGAGAGAGGGATGGAAGGGAGGGGTGAGAAGAAAGTGGCATGGGTAAACTGCTTAACTCTGCATAAGGATGCCAGGGTTTTAAGGGACTCTTGCTGCTCCCGGCCAGTGCCAGGTGAGCTTCTAATGTGGCAGCACTTATTCCTGCGGAGTGAAAGGCCCTTCACAAAGGTTAACTAGACATCTTTCTGTTGTTTATTGCTGTATTTTCATTATAAACTGGAACTGATTAGATTAAATATTTTTCCTCAGTGTTACAGTGTGTAAAAATGTCAAAATAATGAAGCAATACTATCCCGAAATATGCGGCATCACATAGTATCATTTATTTTTCCTTACCATACACGAGCCTGCCGCATAATTTGGTCCTCACCTGCCTCATAATTCCAGTAGCTCTGCCTATAGGTTAAGAATTGTTTGTCAGGAGGGGGTCCTTATGCCTGAAAATTTTGACTGGGGTGGGTCTCCGCAACCAAAAGTTTGAAGACCTCTGCTTTAAGGGAATGTGCAGTAAGTGACTAACAGCAGATGACACACTTTGATTCTGTATATCTTTTTAGTTTTCTTCAAAATCATTATAGCCAAATGTAGGCATGCACTGGTAAAAGTGCTGCCTGTCTTCCTCACAGTATGAAAACCATATCTGTGAAATTTATCATTATACCAAATCCATCCAACTGTTGTGCAACAATACGTATCGTCATACGGATCCCTTCACAACACTGGGGAACTTGTAATAGTAACAACATAAAACAAAACATACACAAAATAAAAAAATGCACATGTCAAGCCATCAGATATACTTACTGTATATCAAGCACAAAAAAGCAGCACAAACAAAACAATAGCATATGTGACACACAGCACCATGGCACATGTACTTTATGCACTGTAAACCTGCAGCCCAAAACCCAATATTTGGGCCTTTCTAAATTTGTCAGGTCTAAAATCCCTACCCTCCTTTTGACAGTAGAGCACCAGGCAGTGAGTCTGCTGTCAAATATAACTTTACTGTCTCTCTTCTAACATACAGGACCAACTAAAATATTTCATGATAGGGCCAAATACACAAATGAAAACATAAACTTTTTTTAAAGAAATTACACAAAAACACATCTTCTTCCAACTAACCAAACTCACGTGTCTTGTCAGCCTCAGAACAATCCATGAATAATCTGCAAGCAGAAGCAGAAAAATACACAACACAAAAAAAGGACACATTTTAACATATACAAAAATAAATTTTCATTACTTAACTGTTACTCTCTTATCAGTTCACCTCGTAACATCAAGCCACCTTATTTTTACCGTTCTAAAAGAAATGGTTACACTGACACTCCATATTAATTTGGCACCTATATTTTCCACTGTGAAATAATTCCTAATTAGCAAATCGTTTTTTTTCACTTAGGCCTGTAGCCTGTAGCCTTCAAAATTTTGGAAAAGGGCTGCATCTTTTTTTTAATCTAAGACTTAATGCAACACTTCGTTTTTTGTGAAATAAACGCAACTAGCAAACATTATTTTACTTAGCGTGGAGGCACAAATGTATCAGTTTTGCAGAGCATTTAACACGATGTTTTGGGACTTTTCAAAGAAACCCCTTTTTATTTTCCCTTTTAAATTGAGTTCTTTCATTTTATTGATGTTCTCACGGAGAAACCAGAAACCCCGCCTTTAGAGGCCCGTTCAGAGAGGTCATTCTGCATTCCTCGGAGGCAAAGTCCTAATTAAAGGTCACAAATGACAGCCTTCTCCATTATTTACAGGGAAACTAAAAGATAACATCTCATCAGCGCGACTCGAGCCACCCTCTGCAATTCTCTCAGCCCTCAGCTTCTGCCACACTGACGCTGTCAAAGCCAGAAGGCCTAACTAATTCCTAATTCACTCTATTTTGAAAAATATTTTCTCTTTTTTAGGCGCTAAAATTATCTCTATTCTCAGATTATTAAACTACATTTATTGTGAATAATTCACAAAACCTAATGACCCACATACCAGTTTTTTTTTGAGTAAATGCTTGTTGCAATCCTATGGTGCACACTTCATCAGTCTTAAATGAACAAACTTTTCCGTAGGCCTAGCTGAAGCTAGAACCTTCAACCCTGATATTTAAAACAAGCCTTTGTACTGGCACATTAACCCACTGACTCATGAGAAGGCACAACCTGCAAATATATATCAAAACCTAAATGTATGCATTTACTGAAGCCTGAGACACTTTAAAAAGTACTCTGAATGAAAGCAAAATGCAGTTTAAACAGTGTTTTTACTCAAAATCGACTTTCATATTTTGGGCATTAAAAAATGAATATCCTACAATTTTCTTGCATAATATGCATTACTAGAATGTCTATTACATAACCCATGAGTTAGGCATTTGAAAATAATAAGTTATACTTTATAAAAATGAGCTTGCTTGTGCCTATGCCAAGGGGAAATTATACACACGAATGCTTGTCATTTTCGTGATGCAACATAACTTAAAAAAAATTTTAATGCTAGGAGGTCATAATATGAGTGTTAAGCTTTAAAAATATTAAAAAACGATTTTTGTAGCACTTAATTTTAATAATTATTTTTCATAATTAATACATTTTTTTTCTTCTAATAAAACCAATTATTCCTTTTTGTGATTGTTCTACATATAAGAGCCCACTGCATCCCTTGCCTATCATTTAGATGCATTAACTCACAAACCTGAGCGCATATGCCTAACTTAAAATACGTCACATTCCTGCGTCACATTTTTGCGCCACATTTTTTAAAAGGACGGTTATGCAAAATTCCACCCGTGTTTAACTGGAAAAAGTGCTGGCTGAATGAACATTCCTATCAAATATACTGCAGCTGAAAGGTTTGCTTGTGCACATCTAATACAGTGCATCTAAGGAAAATGCTGTAAATGTATTTATTTTTGCAAAAATAGATAATTTTGGGTTTTTTGGGGGGCCTTATTTATATCTATTGTACATGATCCACACACACACACATTGAGCTCATTTCAGACATAAACAGAAAGTGTTGAAACATTCAGGACACATAATACAGCGTTTTTAGGCATTTGTTTCATGAATTGCGCGAACGCTATTCACATTCTGAAGTTACACTAATGAGAAAAAGCCACATAAACATTTAAACATACATTAAACCCACAAATCAACACTCAGGACGAAAACAGGACAGCCCAGACTGTACTCAAACCAAACCATTTGTAAATAGTAGCTGTAAGTCATATTTAAAAGAAACACTTCTCAATAGTGTTCCAAAAGTCTGGATAAACAGCCCAACAGACCACTGTATGTGCAGGAAACCAAAAATACACTCAATTCACTAGCTTTAGCTGGCAGAACACCAAAAATCATTCTGCATATATCCATTCATAAAATTGCACAGAACAAAGGATCCTTGTTTGGCATTATGTCATATTTTAATTCCCTGGGGATACAAAATCACCAAGGAAGAAATATGTTTGTATATCTAACCTATTTAGATATTCCCTTTAGGGGAAGCCGGCTAATCCAAACGTATACAAAGTTGGCCAACACAAATCTTCAAATTTGCTAAGATCAGGCATCTTATAGCTCACTAATCTAGCTTCCAACTTCAAGGGGCTATCTCTATCCATACACTCGTAAATATACAAGACCCTCGGTTATTGAAAATTGCAATCTTCAAATAAACTAAGGACCAAACAAACTAAGCAAAGAACCACAGAACCAAAGAACAGAGGACTGGGAGCGATCCACTTATACCTCAACTAAAGCAGATGGAGAAAAAATCCCTTCATTACCTGCCTACACAAATTGCAATTCGCATATACAAACCTATATAAACCTATCAAAGCTATACCAAACAAACAGTTGTCCAAATTCTAACTGCCAAGTTCTAACTGCACTAACAGTCTCTTTTTTAAAAAAAAACACTTAAGCCAAAAAGGTTCCTCAGTCAGGAGTGACATCTTTTGGAGAGTTTAAGTCAGAAAAATCAAAAATATACTGGGCCGCAGAGACGAAGAATCCCCCAGAACCTCTGTGCACAGAGTACCTCTTTTAGTAGATTTCTGTCTTGCCTTCCCCAGTAGATTTCTGTCCTCTGACAAGATTACTCCTCCAGATAGTCACTTCTTGATGAGGCCCAACATTGGGCGCCATTTGTAGTTCTAAAAATCCTCAAACTCCTTCTCAGGGGTCTTACCAATAAGTAGTCCATTCAAAAGCAGCAAAGAAATCAACAGAGAATCTGAAATATGAAAAGACATCTTTATTACAATTAATTGTGAGGCTACGTCGCCCAGTCACACCTAAAGCAACTGAAGGAGGCAGCCTGCTAAATGGTCTCCGCACAGACCTTTTATACCATTTATTATGCCCTAGGCACACATTTTCTCTTTGAAGTACATTATTGTTGGTCACTCCCAGGACGTGCACACAAAGCACTGCATGATGACAAACCCACTTTCAAGATAAGTCCAGGCCATAAACAATGTCCACATAATGCGTACATTCTCTAGCTGACAAGGCCGGATAAACCCAAAACACAGCCCATGTCATAAATAGCTCGTGGAGGTAGGAACAGGAACAGATGGAAGTATGATAGGCACGTTTGTGTGTAGTAAATCTTTACAATGTCCTGTGCTCTGATCTATAATCTTGATCAGCTAAAGGGCAGGAACTGGTTTGGCAAGGTTAGCCTCAAGCAACAGGGTCAGCTTTCGCCAGGTCATACAGGAGTCAGCACAAACCCATGCTAAGGTTATGTCCTTAAATACTTGTTCTGCCACAGTGAAGGCCTACTGTAGGGGCAATCCACAAAATGGCTGCTATGCAAAATATGGAACCAAAGGGTTCAATACAAAACCTTCAAATACACAGTGAATCCATTGGTGTAACATGATGAAAACACTCGCACTTGTTAAACTCACTGTTTACGGTCTGCTGTTACCAAATTCATAACAGAATCATGATATTTAAAACACAGGTTCAGAATTTTCAGTACCACACTTCCGCGGTGCAGGCGGTGGCAGAAAATTTCCATTTAGTTACTCCGGAAGCGGCAATCACGACTACCATATTACAATGGGCAACAGTGCCGGAGGGAGCCAATAGATAAAGCCCGCCATGCGGAATGATGTCCCGACCGCCAAACAGATCACAATTCGTCAAACAGCCCATCAGTCCGCAGCAGAAAAACAAGCACATCTGAGATGGTGGAAGCACAACGGCAGAGAGCGAAACTCGAGTCACACACACTTCTACACATTCCTGCCATCATGAATCCTGCTCTACAAGCCCTTCCAATGCTGTACCTGATCCACTACCAGCAGATAAGGCGCCGTCGCGGTCAACACCAGAGGCAAGTGCAAAACATCTCCCTGCATTCAACCCCTGTACAATACCAACACACAACGTTCACGCTGAGATATGTGTCCTGTTCACATTGGGCACCCTGGTGGACACAGGAACATATACCATCTTCAAAATACCCATGTCTTGCACGTAGGCACATTGTCACCTCAGCATCGGGGGCACCCATCTCCATAGAAATTATGGCATCTAGCCCGGGCGTGGTGGTCACGTCACACCAGCGGTGAAGGTGTGGATAAACTTGACCACATTGTTGCTGAAGTCCAGCACATTGTCCCAGGTTAGCAAGATCCTCATAACAACCTCCACTCCAAAAAATATATGAAAGCGCCTCCAGTTAGCACAGCATACCTGCTGCAAGGAGTCATGTGCAGGTACACTGTCTATAGTGACATCTCAGTAGGATCATTAACAAATGTATAGCAACAGGAGTGATGGATGAGGCAAGAGTATCCTTAAAGGGACAGTATACATCATTGCGGTCAAATAAGGGTCAGTCCACATACGAGGTGGAACAGAGGAGGGCAGAGCAAACAGGGTGTATATGGGGAGTTCACAGTAGTCCAAGAAGGTGTCGGCTGAGTCGGAGAGCCATGGCAGATGACATATGAAGATAGTCACCACTGCCACATAATCACAGTTCAGCAAACACCCTAGGCAGACATTGCCAAGCTCATCACATTCAATGGCAGAACATCCCACATAATGACAGACCATAACATGCAGCACTGTAGAATTCTTCAGACTCCAAAAGCAAACTCCAAGTAAGCACCAGTGTGTATTTGATTCACTTGTGTACTGCTGCACGAAAGACCCCATGTGAATATGTCTTGTACATCAACAACACTGATTACACTGCCAGCTTCACAGAACACCTCCACACCATAACTCAACCTCAACAAAGGTAGCACCAATTATAAAGTATTGAATAAATACCAAAGTTTCATGAAGAGTCTATCTTGATAGCAGTAAACTCTGACCTTAGACTCATGACATTCCTCCTCTTTCTCACACTTGCCTTTCATTCATGTTAATACATGTGAGTAATTGAATTAATGAGGATTCACTGTGCAGATTACCAACCTTGGAAAAGGTCAGTCTGCATGTTAAGTCCTTGATACAACTCACACACTCTAACACTGCCTCATTCACAAACTATAAACCAGCAGCACTGAATGATAACAAGTAAACTATCCAAGAGTGGAGGGCAAAGTACAGGTACCCCATATCACACTACACCTAGGACATCAATTAATATAAGTGTGGCACAGAGATTACAAATGTATGAAAGTTATCAGCTGTGCAGCATCACTGTGAACCATCAATGCAAGTAATGGATTGGACCAGAATGTGATGACCTATCGGAAGCCATACAGTGACCGACCCTCATCTGTATTAACTAATATGACATGTTTATACCACCAGCACAACACTTATGGCTCACAGTGACATTCCCTGTCTGTCAAACTTAACTATAACCTTCACACATACCCCTCACCTACCCATCTACCCCCTCACTGCTATACACCTGGGACTATGTCTGGGGGAAATAAGCTTCTATGAGTACCCTGGTACCCAATGCTATCCCATAGTGTGCATCTAGAAATGTCTGAGGTCCACTCAAGGATGTATGATAGAATGCTGAACTCAACGCAATAGCTAAATACATGCATCACAACCCACAAAAAAAGAAATCCAACAAGCATGGACATGTGCAGCAAAAGAGTGGATAGGCAATGTGATCCCAGACCACCCTGGAACAGATACAAATTATCCTCAGGCAAATTGCACAGACAGCATAATCCAACATAATCTAAATAAACAGAAACAAATGACACATATAACTCCAAAGTGAGTGCATCCAGACACATAGGCCAATACAGCCATAGCCACTCCACTGGTTACAAAGTGAGCATGGTGTCAGTGTGTTGCGCAAGCATTCCCACGCACAATCTTGAAAAATCACTGTTCAAAGATAGGAGGTCATAGCACAATGATGCACACAGAATAAGCTAATACACACACTCCACATTGCAATATGTAACATGCACACAAGAAATGCACAGAACAAATACAATACCCATCGGAATGCATCCAAATACACACACACCTCACACATATTGTCCAGCAAAAACAGCATTACACACACATGGACCTGTCAGTAGAAAGAGCCAACACAAGGCAAACACTGCATCCCTCAACAACAAATTCTTAACATATGCACATCCAAACACATCCCAAAGCAATCTCATTTGGACGTCAGGGGAACTCACACCTGGCAAGGACAATACAACATCCACTGACAGCAGTGCATGCACAGTAAGCAGTGTGTGAACAGCACTAAAACCAGTATCAGATATATCTGATTTCACCACTCTGTACTTAAACATCACAAATCATCACAGATCACTCCACACTCAGGATGGGTAGCAGCACCTCAGCAAACAGATACACTCCTTCTATCACCTACTGCTGTACAACTCAGGCAAACACATATGCATGGAACAAGACTAGAGGTCTGTGCTGTAAACTCATCTGTACTGTACATGAGCAACCATTACTGCAATCAAGTAGACTCGAATAGCACATGATGACTAGTTAAACAGTGCTGTAGGGAATAATGGTTCAGGACACAGGCAATCCTCCCACAGTATAATGTTACACAATGGAGTGGTGGGAAGGGTCAAACACTGGCATGGCAGGAAACAGCTTTTGACTAAAGTAGTGTATACATTAGTGTTGTACAGGTGAGGAGTACACAGAGCAAAAACACATAGAGGAGTAACTCACAATATGTAGGCCTCAAATGGTCTTCTTGGGGCTGGTATGGCTCTGAATACCACATAGTGAAGTAGATGAAGTGTAAAGTGACATAAATGTATGTGGAAATTCACATATAATGTTTGTTTGCCAGAGCAAGTCAGCACAGTGAGAACAGAGGTAAGCAAGAGCCATGGCTGATCACAAAATGTACACATCGAGATAGATCAACATACGAAATGTATCAACCTAGGCAATTACATTTGACTTGTCATATAAGGTGTAATAATAGAGAGGAAAACACTAATTAAAGTTCAGCTTCTAATATTTATTAACATAATTAAAAATCCATTATAAAAAACATGATTTCACAATATGAATCAAATCACATCTAGAAGGAAATAGAATAGAATACGCCTTCTTAGACGGGTTGGTCTAGGTATATTGTCTTATATCATCTTATAAATGTATCAATAAATCACGAAGCCTTTTTCCATCTGAATATCTTTCTTTACCTAGTTATCGTGATACCTTCCCTTCAAAACATCAAAGTCCGCTGAATGAATCGTTATCTATAAATATCCAACAGATGAACTCAATTAGTTTGAAATCAACTACACCCACGTTTTTAATCACTGTGAGTCCCTTATTTAAACAAAAGCTGGCGTATCCAATATGTCAATTCAAACAGACTCTACATATAAATGAGCTGTGATAACATTAATTTTTACTGTATTCTCTGTAGTTAAACCGTCCTTGATCTCGAAACTACGGATCTCAAACTGCTTCAAATCATAGAGTCACGGAACTAGTGAGTACATATGATTACCGTAGAGATATGCATTTAAAAAGAACTGTTGACTATTGGTATATCAGGAAGCGTTAAAATTGAGGATGTTCTTAGATAGATAACCGATAAATATAATGGTGAGTGATGCATCCTTTATCTCACCTTTGTCCAAATATATCCCTAGTGTTGTTCACCTAACAAAAAGTCGTCTAAGGGAAATGAGCAATGGAATAAATATGTGCTTTTGACTGTTATAATAAAAAATATTGTGAATTGTCATATGTTGGTATATACTTGTCATATAATGAGAGGTTTATGTAAAAATGTAGGTTCGGTAATATGTCATATTATTTTATTGACAGTTCAGCTGGATTATAATGTGTGTTTTTTATCTATTGATTTGTTTGTAAAAAGATATCTATTTTATGTCATTTTTCTTTGTAGGTAGTGTGTGGCTACTCCAGAAGAAGGCGCTGGTCGCCGAAACGCGCGTCGAGATATAACTGTGCCACTTTTTAAATTTTGAATATAAAATGTATTTGTGTCTATGATGTTGATTTGAACTTTATAGATGTGATTTGATTCATATTGTGAAATCATGTTTTTTATAATGGATTTTTAATTATGTTAATAAATATTAGAAGCTGAACTTTAATTAGTATTTTCCTCTCTATTATTACACCTTATATGACAAGTCAAATTTAATTGCCCAGGAGCTGGACTGTGAGCTTGGGACTGCTGAATGGCTGCTGTCACTGTGGAGGACACAAACAAGACAGTGCTGTGTAGGCCACCCATGTGCGAATTAATGCCCTCCATGAACGCAACAACCTGTGATAAACTTGTTGCCATGAACCTCGAGGGCATTCAGGAACGTAGTCTGACCCACACACAGCTGCCGCAAAATGTCTATGGCCTCCACACTGAGGGTAGCAGGGGAGACAGGGGCAGGGGCAGAGGTACTTGGGGGAAGGAGACTCTAACCTTCTTAGGGCAGCGGGCACTGATAGCACTTTGGGGAGCTCAGGGAGGGTGGACACAGGACGGGGAGTGACGGACGAAGATGGAGATCTTGAACTTCCTGTGCCCGCCAACACCAAGGAGTCACTGCTGGAGTTTAAAGATATGGAGGTTGGTGCCCTCTGTAGATGCTGCAAGAGACAGAGACATAGGTTCAGTAAAGTGGCATCCTCACAAACAGTATATGCAATATAAACAGAAATAATTGGACTGAAACTCCCACATTTAACTGCTCCATGTACTGTCTGCATATTCAAAATGTCTGCAATCATCAGCTGATGCATTGAAACATGCTTAGTGGATAGTCATGCTCCATGCTGCGTTGACACAGCCAAATTGCTGTGCATGTGTCTACATTTCAACATAACATACTATCGTCTGTAGGCACACCTACATGCCTGCAGGTAAAAGAGCTACACATCCAAATATGTTGTGTTTCTCACACTTGAAGTATGAGTTCACTGAACCCCACAGATACAAAGTGAAACCTATCCATTGTCAAGTGATATTACCTCCTTAAATCCACTATGTTGGGGACTGAAGCACAACTACAGTTGTACATTGGTGTCAACTACGTAGATGTATCAATTACATAGAAGTCGACAGCACACATCTCTAAATGCACACTAACATGATGCCACTGTTCACTGCCAGTTGATGTCTCTGAGACTCACACTGCTGCATATATCACATGGACACATATTTTGTGGTGATGAAGTGCCAAAAAGACCCATGTATCAAAAGTCACATAGACAATGCACAATAGCATGATAAGGGCAATGTAATGCAAGGCCTTTATGTGTTGTGACATGTCACATACCAACACCATTACAATTGTCTGACAGGCCGTCATTGATCCAGGGCAAGAGAGAACCTCCTGTAGATGAAGTTGTGAGTGGCCTCCGTTAGGACAGCTAATGTGTGCCAAAACCTAGGGTCTGGCATCTGACATCCCTACGTTATGCCGACTGATGACATCCATTACATATCAATGTGCCAAGAATTTACTCACTGATTAAAAGTAGTAGCCACAACTTCACCATGCACTGATGCATATGGACACCCCTCCACAATGCACACATGCTGAGGACTGACACTCCGAGTAACATTTACTTCTTTCAATATGAAAAATTACAGTCCAAAACCTCACTCACATCACAATTTGCCATACCTATTGATCACATCCAACCATGTTAAGCCCTAGTGCCAAATCAATCTCGCAATAGCCAGGTTTAGCTACATTGCATCAAAGTTCCATAGTCTAGCCATCCCAGTCATGTTGCCATGTGCACAATTGGCAAATGCAAATCAACCAGTGCATCACTGCAGTCATCACCATCTCCCCCATCAGCACCAGTGTGCACTTGCTGTCTCTGTGGCAGGAAATTACATCATGTGATGCCATACTGGTGAAATTAGGCTAAATGTTTTGCAGTGATGCTGTCATCTGCAGCATTCAGAAAAAACACAACCCATGGGACAGGTGCAACCTCTACTAACTCACTGCACACTGAGTCCACATGTGTGCATGTCTTTCGCCACTCACACATCATCACATGAGCACACTATTGTGATAGCCACACATTACACACAAGCCCCACAAGTGTCCTGGGCTACACACTTCACAAAATGTATTTTCCTTTGTAGGAAGGTCTCAGTTCAGACAACGTCACCAAATGGTAGATGAAAACATGTCAAGATGACTTTCTATGGCACCGTTAATGATTTAGCCACATGAGAATTTAAGTGTTGTATGCATGCTGTACCTCTGCACTCACCACTTAGGCTACTTATAATCGATGGCATCAGACAAGAGACATCTCAGAGGTCCAGCCTTGCTCTGGTCTGGGATTCATGTAGTCACTAATACCCAGAAGTCACACTTTGCACAATACTCACCCCAAACTTGCCGCTGTTGTGCCCTCAAGCATCCATCCAGCTCTGGCTGTGTCACTGCCAGGATGCGGGCCAATAGTGGAGTCATAGTATGGCGCGCCAACCGGCCATTGTAAGGAACCAGCCCCCGTGTCATTTCTGTGACGTTTTTGCTGAGGCCGCAGATGTCATCCCACCTCTTGTGGCAGTGAGTATGGCATCATTTTGAGACCAAAATAATATGAGAACATGAACTGTCACATGAACACAAGGTGCAGTTTTCACCAGCCCAATCCAAAATGGTGCTATTCAATTTCAATTGTTAATGAGCATAAGACAAAGTTAATACATTAAATCTATACATACAACAAAAAACGTCTAATGTGCAGATATTATAAAAGCCAGTTTCAAATTGACTCCCACAGTCAAAGATTGCTAAAGATTAATAATCCAGACTCTTCATCAGGGAAAAACTGAAAATAACAAGAGTTAAAAAAAAAAATCATTGTTCAACATTATGGGCTAGATGTAGGTAATTAAAATTTACCGATTCGAAAATACCGAATTTGACCGATTCAATATTTTTGAACCGGTAAATGCTATGTGGGTAAAAAATCGGTAAAAAGATTCGGTATTTACCAAATCCGTATTTACCGATTCGGTAATTGACATTCATTCCTATGGGCCTCCAGGCCCATAGGAATGTAAGGCAATTACTGAATCGGTAAATACCGATTCGGTAAAATAGGTAAAGAGTCAAGAGTGGCAGGGTGGCACTTTGACACCCTGTTGCACCCCTGAATAGTGCTGGTGTGCACATGTGGCATACATACATGCCCTAAGGGCATGTGTGTCTGCCACATGGCACTGGTGTAAATGCACACATTTGCATTTACAGAGGTATTCCTTATTTACCACCAACTAATAGTTGGTGGTAAATAACGAATCCTTAAGGCACAGAAGCACTCTTCAAAGTGCTTCCTACATGTCATTTACCGATTCGGTAAATACCGAATCGGTAAATACCGATTCGGGATTTACCGAATTGGTAAACTTGCCATCTACATCAGAAAAGCCTATTACCAGTCAGTAACGGCCGATTTCGGACGTTACCGACCGTTAATAGCCTTCCTACATCTGGCCCTTAGTCACTATTTCACTCAAAAGGCTTGTGCACAATTAATGAAATGCTCTTTAAAGCATATATAAACACAGATGAACCAAAAGGGTGCGTAGATGAAATATGCCTAAATGGCACTTATTATGTTGAGAAATGCACCTCATAGCTTAAGAATTTGAATGGAAGCCCAATGAGCCCTAATGACTCACCTAGCAAATTATGTAGCAACCTATACTGAAAATTCTAAAATAAAAAGAGAAGGAAGGGTGACATGAATTATTCTACCCAGTTTTAGAACTGAATTAGAATGCCAGAACCCAATACCACTTGGGTGTTCTTAAAAAAATATAACTCACACGAAGAGGCATCAATCCTTTTGCCTTTTTACCAGATTTCCTGAATTTACTCCATTCACCAGGGCTATGAAAAAATGATGGGAATGTCCTGTTACTGTCCAAACCCATACCTCATTGCCTCTCTGTTCCCTTACCCATTCGTTTATTGAAAGCGTAAAAAAGTTACCTCGTAGGGTTCTTTCCTTAATGAAAAACCTCAGTGAAGCTTTATTCTCCAACCTCACAACGAGCTAGAAACAAACTAAAACAAACTTGTTACTACCAACTTCATTTTGGGACACCAGTCCGCCCGCACTTCAAGTATACTGCTGCCTCCTTCATTCTGATCGCCACCGTGTGTCACCTCCTCCTGTCTCCCCCGTATATGCTGTCTGCACTATTCTTATCGCAGATGCAGTCCAATTTACCCCGGAAGTTGCACGAAGATTCCATTCGACTCCCAGGGTCCGTATCTTGCAGGCGATGGCCCTCCTTATAGCATTACACTGATTGACCTTGAGCTGTAGGCAAGGGAGACAAGATGAGGAACTCTTTTAACACTCTGTTGTGGACCATTGTGTGCCAGGCCAGGAGCATATATACGCATACCACACACATACATCATTGGACAGCAGAGGCCCATAGACCCTGTCACACAGTACCCTTGGCGCAAGTTTTCAGATTCAAATAAAAACATCTATGGGGATGCACAGACTATTTGTCTATCTCATACACATGCAGAGTGCCGGCACAGAGCTCAAGGTGAAACAGGCCCTCATCTGTGATGCACTATATAAGATGAGCATTACAGACAATACACTGGACATGATATGTAGTGGTCAGATTCACTGTGTCTTACACTACACAACCGATAATGTCCTGGACCATTGCATAGCTACACTTGTCAGGGATGTGACAATTAGGAACCTGATCGTACATTCTCTCCCTCTTGTCACAAGGTGTAGGCCTGTCTTGTGTACTCCTCAGACTTCTAATTGTTTCTTCATATATAGGAGGGTGGACTATACATATGTTTATCTAAGTCATTTTTGTGATGGGGCCATGATACAGAGTGCATTTTCTAAACAGGCCTGAAGGCTTTTCACTGACCCAAATAGTGGTCCATCACAAGAATCACATGCATGTACAGTGAGAATGATGACACAGTGAATACACATGTGAGACTCTACACATAATGGGATCAAATGAAGGATGACATGTCCATTGTACATTTAGAAGATGTGTGAGAGGTGAGTTGCCCTGAATCTATACAGATACAGGCCTTGTACTCTTGTGCATACTGGGACATCTCTATAGGGTCACTGTCAAAGCGGTACACACATTAATCAGTACCCTCTGCCAAATTGACAGATAGCATCTCACTAATGTTCATATGTACACGTAATGAACTATTACATGACATGTCACAGGGAATCTGTGTACAGAGTGAGATTTCCTCAAGTCAGCAGTGTAACTGTACTACTGCTAAACCACGTTAGGTCCATATCATCATTGCATGCAGTGAGGGATAAGGGGAATAATACTAGACAGCCCATTGACAATAAGTCATTCTGCTAGGCAGTGTCTCACACATTTACATTACCCATTCTGATAACAACATGTGTGATGTTTTGCTTTCATGGACATGCACCAGTGTCTATGGTGCTATCCTCCACACATACTCAAGGGCAATAACTTGTACCTCATGTATGGCCCGTGCTGATAGCAAAATTCTGAATGCATTAGCATTGGCTTGTACTCAGAGGCACATACTTGTTTACAGTCACGTAGTATGAGCATTCTGAGCAGTCAAAAAAGATTTCACATTCACTTACCAGTACCTCTGGAGCACCATATAGCCACCCGTACTGGCCAAGGACCTTGTCCAGCAGGACATCCAGCTCCTCTGTGGTGAAGGGACAGCCCCTGAGGTTCTCAGTACGAGCCATTACTGGGTCCAGAGATGATGTTCAGCAGCAGTTGGTGGTAATAAATAGCAGGCAGCAGTTTCTGTGGGCAAGTGGCAGGTGTGGCTATTTTACAGACATATATAGGCCCCTAGGGTTGCGCCGGTGTTACTCTGCTTATGCAATTGATCTGCCTCGTTTGCATCATTTAATTGTGCCAATGCCTGTGACTGCAGTGGCGGAGCACACCTTCTGCGATGTTCAAAACTGAAATGCACTACCGCGATGGCGGTCCCCATTGGCTGCAATGTTATTTGCATAGGCGCTGTCACACCGCACGGGTAAGGATGTCTCTATCGCTATCCTGCATCATTCAATTGTGGCCACTGCCTGTGACCGCAGTGGCGGAGCATGCCTACCGCAATGTTCGAAATTGAAAGCACTACTGTGATGGCGTTCCTCATTGGCTGCAATGTTATTCGGATAGGCGGTGTCACACCCCGTGGGTCAGGATGTCTTTACCGCTATCCTGCATCATTCAATTGGGGCCAATGCCTCTGACCACAATGGCGGAGCACGCCTACCGCGATGTTAAAAACTGAAATGCACTGCCACAATGGCGGGAATTTTAGTATTCCCGACCGTGGCAGATGTTTTTTTGTGAAACTCCGTCTGCTACGGTCGGATTTTACATGCATCTCATCGTAATGAGACCGCCATATTTCCTGCGGAACATGCAGGTGTTTTTTTCCAGGAGCAAAGCAGTCGGAGGCATTTTATGTCCACTATCGTAATGACCCCCCTAATGTCTCAATCACAATACCTAACAACTTGCACCTTTGGTAGTATCCAGGTTTATTTGCAATAAGAATAATGGAAATTATCTAAGAAGATCCCAATGTGTTGAAGTACATTCAAGATATATATTTCAATGACTTAGTAGAGTAACTAGAAAGACAGACAGAAAAGTGATTCTTTTTTGTCGGGCAGGGATGTAAATTGTATATCTGTAAATCAGAAATTGCGATCCTTAATGTTAGAAATTGGGTTACTGGTAGAGGGGTGCAAACCCTACTCAATCACCAACCACAATCCTTTTCAGGGTGAAGTCACAAGCAAACCCCAAATTAACCTCTGCTCAACCCTCTGGGAGCTGGCCACTGAGCAGTCAGGCTTAACTTAGAGGCAATGTGTGAAGTATTTGTGCAACACCTCAAACAGTAATAAAAGGAAAACAGAATACAGAAAGAATCCCCTACCAAATTAGTAAAATAGAGAGAAACAAGACCAAAATGGCAAATATCCAATCAATAGAACCGGGGATATACAAGTCTAAAGATTTAAGTAAAAATAGCGTCAAAAAGCACACAGCCTCAACTGTGGTTATCTGGTCGTCTCAGACCAGGACATAGTCACATGTTTAGCCCACCCATAATGGAGCATGGGCTGGATAGAGGGATTCAATTAGGCCTGCTCAACAAGAGTACTTTAAATCCTGGTTGCGGAGTGATGCGAAGTTCTTGCATTGAGTTGTGCTTACTTGGCATTGAGAAACCATCTATGTGGAACTTGCGATGTAAGGACCAGCGTAAAGATGCATTTTGCAGAGAAGTCAGTGACATCAATGGAGGCTTGTGATGCAAGGTCCTGTGTCATCGTTGAGGAAGCCCTGGGGCTTGCGAAGACTTGGATAGTAATGTATCAGCACTGAGGTTGTGGTGCATCGCACTGGGCCAGTGGTGGTGAAGCCACTGGGGCTTGAGAGGACTTGCATTGGGATGTGTAGCTCTGTGTCGAGTTGGGCCGGTTTATTGGTGTTGAGATGTGTTGCGATAGATCATGCTTGTGGAGCTGTTGAGGAGATGCATGGTCCTGTGTCAAAGATGTGTGATGCAGAAAAGCCTGTTGTGTCTCTGTGGCTTGAAAATAGAAGGTCAGCCCACTGACCATTGGAGTCCTGAGACACACAGGCAGTATGGTTTCCGAAGGGCAACTCCCAGCAAAATAGTTCTTGCGCAGCAACAGCAGTCCTTGGACAGCATGGGAGTGTTTGGGCATGAAAGCAGTACATCAGGATGGACTTCACAGCTGAACAGTCCTTCCTGGCAGAATCCATAGCTCCAGAAGTGATCTAAAGAGTTGATATCTTAGGTCCAATATCTATACCTGGTGCTTTCTTTGAAGTGGGAGAAGCTTCTAGAGGATTCCTTCTCAAATGCACAGGCTTCCTGCCTTCCCTGTCCTGGCTCCTGACTAACAGGGGGTATGCAGGCCTTTGTGTGCAGGGAAGATACAGCCTATTCAGATGCAAGTGGGGCTGTGCCCACCTCCACACTCCCATCCTGTTAGTGATTGCCAATACAGGCACACCTAAGCTCTCCATTATGTGTGGCTGTCTAGGAGGAACACACAGAGACCAACTACTAACTACGCCTAGTCATGTGGCTTAGAGACAGGCTGCAGGCAGGAAAATGTCAACTTTCTAAAGGATGGATTTTCAAAATTGTTATTTAAAATACAACATTACTGTTAAACAGGGTATTTCATTACAATTCCAAAGACACCTAACATAAACTGATTACCTGTTCTCACTTGAAAGCTATCACTTATTAAATGTAATAAGGTAACCCAAATTTTATCCTATGGAAAAGGTAGGCCTTGCAATAGTAAAAAACAAATGTAGTAGTTTTTCACTACCAGGACATGTAAAACTTAAAGGTACATTCCCAACCTTTAAATTACATTGCACTCTATCCTCTGGGGTGTGGTACCATGTTTTAAGGATTGAGCACACACTTTAGCATAAGTAAGCAATGGTAAAATGCACTAAGTCTTAAGGCCAACATAAACGAGGTCAGAAAAATATGGAGGAATAAGGCAACACATTTGGGGAAGACCACTCTAAAGCTGATAGCTCTATCACCTAATACAATCCTTTTAGGATATGAACTATCTATTGAAGACGAAGGACCATCATTAGATTTCTTACAGAAATAGGATACTTTGCAAATTCTGAATACATTGAGAGAACTACAAGCACTAATGAGGTTAATCAATTTTGCAAAGGGTTATCTGCCACATTATGCTGAACAGATACATCCTTTATACAGTTTGTTGCCCACCTTTTCTGAAAGGAATTAGACATGAATGAGCTGCAAGGAGATTTTAGATTTTTTAAAGATGAAGTTTTGCAAACATATGGCAACAAGAAAAACCTAGAAATCAGGGTTTTTCCAAGTGCTTTAGGTTAACCTACGTTTTATTCACTGGTGGACAATCTGCTCCTGTAGCTTTCAAATCACATTTATATTCATCAGCTCAGGAACGATTTACTCCTGCCGAGTAAATTCTCATGGCAATGCAGATGGCCATTTTATAGGAGCACAGGGAAAACAAATCATAGTAGTTTGTCCTATACCTATCTTAGAGGCTGCCATTAAGGCTAGCATATCAAAAGTGTCGGCGTTACACTTGTTCTCTGTGCAGAGGGCTTTAACTTAGAATTCAAGTGAGTTAAAATTTGAGTACAATCCTACACTTAGAGAAGAATATTTTCTACAATACCAGCAGTCAATGTCACAGACTCCTTATATATTACCTATACAAGAGTATAAGAGTTTTTTCTATAAGGACAGCTCAGTGCAGCCTTCGGCTGGCACAGCAAAAATATTATGTGGCTTGTCCTGCAGTGAAGGGAGTTTTCCAAGATCATGACTTACATCTACTGTAGACTCACGCCAAAATATTAGGCGATTCCATTGCACAGACTTCTCAGATTCATGTTCTCCAACAAAATCTGTTGGCCCCCAAACCTATAATGTCATAGTTTCTGTACACAAGGTTATAATTTTGAGCTAGCCCAGTGATGATTAAATGGATTTAGAGATTCAAAAGGTAAATTGATAAAGACTGAACAGCTTTGGGGAAAGTTGTTTGTCTTGCAGGATAAGCTTCCTTTGGTCCACGTACAGCATATAGTGGTCCATGAAAATTATGGTATCCAGGCTAAAGGGAACTGAGTGGGTGATCCAGCTGCAAAGACAGCTGTTCGAACCTGTAATATTGATTCTGAACATGATTTCAATCTAATATTCATGCAGATGTCATGTTTGCAATGGAGGTAACAGTAAAATGTGCTAAACCCCTTGAAAGATTCTGTGTTAAATATTCCTATAGTTTGACTGAAGATAATGTTCTTATGGTGCTTATACTAGGAATAGGGGGTAGATATTTCACCATGAAGCAGTTAGGTTAGACCTTATAAAAGACTCACACGAGGGCATTGCATTTGCACACACATATGAGTGCTACAGAAACAATATTGGTGGCCATTTCGGTCAAACACTACGAAGAAATATGTATTGTCTACCTCAACATTAAAGCCTGTTATCAATAGTCAACCATTAAGTATATCTTGGTTCAGGTCACGTTCATGCTCCACATTTATTCCTGTTGGTATGTGTCAGGTTTTACAAATGTTATCCAATGAGTTCTGATAACAATCCCCAGAATGTGACTTCATCAATGCCCCAGAAGTATGTATAAGACCATACGAAGCACGCGAGCAAAAGAGGAATGTAACCGAGAGAGGGAGAAAGAGAGGGAGACACAGCTTGCCCAGATCTTCATTTCCACTGCTCTCTCAGGTGTTATGTCTCTGGTTGCAGCACAGGTATAAACATAGCAAGAGAGAATTGTTCTCCCTTAACTGTCCTCAAACGTATACTCGAAGGCACACCTGCATTTTTGGGTTTGCTGTTTACACATCTGTTTGGAGGATATACAGAAGCTCTCACAGGGTTAAATCTGCAATGAGGGGGATCCGGCAAGATCCCTGATCGATAATCAATTTTTTAGATGGATAGGGGCCATCCCTACTTAGACATACTGATTTTGTTCCGGTACCATTTGCTGACACCAGAACACTCTAAGGAGCATATCATCAATGGTCTGCTATATAATTATCGCCGCTTTAGCGTCCGTTTTTGGGCGAAAAGCGGCAATAATTATATTGTATTATAAGCAAGGTCACGCTATCGCGTGAATCCTTGCCTTAGCGCCCTTTCCCCCAACCCCCAGCTTTGCATCTCTAACGAGATGCAAAGTGGGCGTACCATGCCAAACTTACATGGAGAATGTCGCTAAACGACATTTCTCTAACTACAATGGAAATCGCTAACCTGCTTAGCGATTAATAATGAAGCGCTAACCGCGCTTAATGCAGGTTCCTGTATGCCTGCTTTCAATCTGATTTAGCCATGTAATCCAACGGGAGGTGGATTACATGGCTAAGTCCACCCTGCCCTATCAGCAAGGTATCGCCTGTCGCCATGCGATTATCGCTGGATTTCAATTGATAATCGCACAGTTTTGTAGCTAACGCTTGGATTTCTATCGCTTTGGAGATAAGTATTGCTGATAGCACGCTATCTCCGCGATAGAATCCAGCAATAGCCGGCGATAATTATCCTAGCGCTAAGTGCGCTTAGCGATAATTATCGCTGGTTGTTGCTGATATGCCCCTACAAGCGTTGTGTTCAGAGCAGCAAACAACAGGTGGTAAAGGAGGTGTCTGACGTTCACTTGCAGCCAGACTCAACACAAATGTCTTACCTAGAGGGCAAGCATTACCCTTTTTGTTCAAGTCACTCTGTGACTGGGGGGTAACTGGAGTTTAACACCTTGATACCAATGCCATTAAGAAAACAAAAAGGTTTAGCATGTCATCTTACAAGTGATAGAGATAAATTATATGCAGGGATTTTTTTTAATCTTCCAAGCCCAGTATGTAAGAGCTATGCATGCACTGTAAGAAATGAAGATATATCTGTCTATATGAGTAATTACACGAATTGATATGTTTAAGCACTTACTAATACATCTCTATTACTTCCCAACGAAATCATATTTAGAAATATTGAGAAAACAGTAAAGTTCTACACTTATGCCCGACAGATTGTATTTAACTCCTTCGTATTGGGTCACAATTCATTAAGCTAAATTACAAGGATCATAACTTGTGAACATCAGGTAACTCAATGCTCTCTACAGCAAAATCGATAATGAATGGAGCAGTATACATAAAATACTAATCTGTGACCTGCATGTTCCATATTGTGCTTTGCAGCAAGCAAATTAACTTTGTATACTGTTTTATGAACGAAAACTGTGCTTAGACTGTAAACAGATTTTAACATCAAGTACATTGACCACTTAAGTGATCCTATGGTTATTACACCTTGGATATTGCTGCGAATATAAACTCTGCACCATCACATTACGAGTCGTAAGTACATTTGTGAATTGGGATCCTGATCTGTAATGAACATGGTGACTGCAATCTTTATCACTGTCACGTGGTGGGAGAAGAAAGAAGGAAAATACAAAGCATACCCTCACACAACCCTGCTCAGAGGCAACAGTTAAGCAGCGGCAGCTCTTCCGCAATGGCGGCGGAGCGTCACCCCCAACCCCCCTGCTAGCAGCCTAAAAACTTGAAAAATAAAACCATAATTATCATTTTATTTTTAAAGTTCAAGGGCCGAGTCTAGGGGGTGGGGCCATCACGGGGGCCACCATGGAGGGGGAATAGTGGGCATTGTTGTCAGTGGGCATGTGGGTTTGCCTGGCCATCTTAGGACAGACAAACTAACATGCGCACTGAGATGTCTCCAACCCGAGCTGCGTTGCTGGGTCGGAGACAGCAGGCACAGGCTCCCAGTGTCTCAGTGAGTGCAAATCCTGGGTGCTCAGACCAAACCTGAAGCTGCTCTCATGCTGCCAGCAGCATGAGAGCAGCGTCTGGATTGGCCGCAGGGTATTCTGAGAGCCAGCGCTGCAGTGGAGCCAGAGAGGAGCAGAAGAGTGGCAGTGTGGCGGGCAGCAGGTAAGTTCTTTTTATTTTTTTACATTTCTTTAATTTTCTCGTCGTCCGCCCACTCCATTTTCTCCTGACACCACCTGCTACTACAGGCAAGCTATGTACTTTTTGCCATTTATATACAAATAAACACTGCACAGCAAAATTATTCAGTTCTAGGTTCTTGTGGTATCATACGCCAAAATCGAGTTAAGGTTCACATGCTGTTGCATCTGTGGGATTTGAGTGCAATGCCATTTTCATGGAATGCTGTGGGCAAGCGACCTCCAGCACATCTCTTCCAATGGCACCTGGAATACTCCAAAGTCATGACTAGTCTATGGGTGCGATCAATCCAGTCTGTGCCACTTTCATGAATGGATGAATGAACAGGACGAGTGTCTGAAATTCACCTACACCACCAATCGGAAAAAACTGGATTTCCTTGACTTAACAGTCTGTGTAGAAAATAACACCATCAGGACAAAAACCTTCTTCAAACCAACTGTAAAAAACAGCCTCCTCTCCTACAACAGCTTTCACCCCCGCCCTCTCAGAGAGAATCAACCCTACAGCCAGTTCCTGTCCCTAAAGAGAAACTGCAGCGAACTAACAGAATATAAGACACAAGCCAAGGAACTCTGTTCCAAACTATTAAGAAGGGACTATCCAACAAAGACGGTAGCAAAGTGCCAAAAGAGGGCAAGGAACCAACAACGAGAGAGGCTGCTTGAAAATGCACCAAAAACTGCTGCGCAAGACACATTGACATGTGTCACCACCTTCAGTATAGCGAGCAATGCTGTCAAAAAGATAATAAACAAAAACTGGCGCATAATAACATCAGGCGCACTAGACTGGCCAAAAACAAGGTTCTCAAACAGAAGGACAAAGAATATCAAAGACATTCTAGGTCACACGCGACCCCAGGCACCCCAACACAATAAAACCACCAACACACTGTGGAACAGGTAACCAGTTACAGGCCACTACCCCTGCAGACAGTGCTCAGTATGTAAAATAACAACCGCTACCAAGACCATACAACAAACACCAGAACTGAAATGGACGATTAGACAATACACCAACTGTAAAACTTCACATGTAGTCTTCATGATTAAGCATGGGCGTAAAATCCGTTCCGCTCGCGGATTTTGGGTAAATTCGCAATCCGCGAGATTTGCAAATTTCCTGCAAAATCCGCAAATTCGCACGCAGCGGATTTTTTTTTTCTTGGTGATACAATTTTGTGGCGCGCGGCGTTTACTTCCCGTCATTCATCGTTTGCCGAGTTATTTTTCTTGATATTTTGCGAGTGCTGCGCCATTTTGGATCTTGCTGCGGGATCCCGCGGGAATTTGGCAAGCGCGATTACGTAATCGCGGCTTGCCAACTTTTACAGCAAGAGTTTGTCAATGCGAGTACGCCGTGATCACGTATCGCGGTACTTCGTAATTGCGAGCTTGGAGATGCGGCGAGCAGCAACAATCTCGCACTCGCGAAAATATAAAATTTGCAATTCTGCACAAGAAATCCACCAGCAAGCAGCATAAACCTTCTGGAAATGATGATTTTTATCTGAATAACTCCTCAGGTTGACATTTGCCTGCACTTTTTTTGCAGGAGTCCGTTTTGGGGAGGGGGGGGTGGGAGGAAGGAAGTGCCCCACAGTCTTCAACTTCCTGTTCCTGTCCAGCAGGCTCCTCCCAGTGCTTTGTCCATCTCCTGGTCACTTTTCATTTGGATCTGGAGCTGAAAGGATTACTTTTTGTGGATGCTGCTGGACATTTGGATTTGAGGCCTTTTTGACTTTCTTTGGATCACTTTTGGATTAGAAATTTCACAAGTAAGTTTGTTTGGGGCATTGCAGTTGTTGCAACTACAATTTTGGAATTTTCGATTTTTGGGCTGTTTCGGGGCCTTTTACCCAGGGGTACTCAGTGGTGGGTGCACTGAGTCTTTCTGTGGGGTGTTTTGAATTTAAACATCATGGAGGGGCTGGATGGCTTGGGATTGTGCTGATTTTTCTGTGATTTTCGTTTTTTTGGCCTGTTGTGGCCTTTTCACCCGGGGTAGTGAGTGGTGCATGGGCCTAGTCTTTCTGTGGGTTGTCTTGAATTTAAACATCATGGAGGGGCTGGATGGCTTGGGATTGTGCTGATTTTTCTGTGATTTTCGTTTTTTTGGCCTGTTGTGGACAGGCCATGTGGTTGGGGCCCATTTTGAGTGCTGCTACAGGTCCTGGCCATGTGCTGTGATGGAGGGGGCCATTTTGAATGCAGGCAGTTTTCTCAGGCCTGCACCCATTTTGCCTAGCTTTCATCCATTATGCCCAGGGGTAGTGAGTGGTGCATGTGCCTAGTTTTTCTGTGGGTTGTCTTGAATTTAAACATCATGGAGGGGCTGGATGGCTTGGGATTGTGCTGATTTTTCTGTGATTTTCGTGTTTTTGGCCTGTTGTGGACAGGCCATGTGGTTGGGGGCCATTTTGAGTGCTGCTACAGGCCCTGGCCATGTGCTGTGATGGAGGGGGCCATTTTGAATGCAGGCAGTGTTCTCCGGCCTGCACCCATTTTGCCTAGCTTTCATCCATTATGCCCAGGGGTAGTGAGTGGTGCATGTGCCTAGTCTTTCTGTGGGTTGTCTTGAATTTAAACATCATGGAGGGGCTGGATGGCTTGGGATTGTGCTGATTATTCTGTGATTTTCGTTTGTTTGGCCTGTTGTGGACAGGCCATGTGGTTGGGGGCCATTTTGAGTGCTGCTACAGGCCCAGGCCATGTGCTGTGATGGAGGGGGCCATTTTGAATGCAGGCAGTGTTCTCAGGCCTGCACCCATTTTGCCTAGCTTTCATCCATTATGCCCAGGGGTAGTGAGTGGTGCATGTGCCTTGTCTTTCTGTGGGTTGTCTTGAATTTTAAACATCATGGAGGGGCTGGATGGCTTGGGATTGTGCTGATTTTTCTGCGATTTTCGTTTTTTTGGCCTGTTGTGGCCTTTTCACCAGGGGGTAGTGAGTGGTTCATGTGCCTAGTCTTACTGTGGGTTGTCTTGAATTTAAACATCATGGAGGGGCTGGATGGCTTGGGATTGTGCTGATTCTTCTGTGATTTTCGTTTTTTTGGCCTGTTGTGGACAGGCCATGTGGTTGGGGGCCATTTTGAGTGCTGCTACAGGCCCTGGCCATGTCCTGTGATGGAGGGGGCCATTTTGAATGCAGGCAGTGTTCTCAGGCCTGCACCTATTTTGCCTAGCTTTCATCCATTATGCCCAGGGGTAGTGAGTGGTGCATGTGCCTAGTCTTTCTGTGGGTTGTCTTGAATTTTAAACATCATGGAGGGGCTGGATGGCTTGGGATTGTGCTGATTTTTCTGCGATTTTCGTGTTTTTGGCCTGTTGTGGACAGGCCATGTGGTTGGGGGCCATTTTGAGTGCTGCTACAGGCCCAGGCCATGTGCTGTGATGGAGGGGGCCATTTTGAATGCAGGCAGTGTTCTCAGGCCTGCACCCATTTTGCCTAGCTTTCCTCCATTATGCCCAGGGGTAGTGAGTGGTGCATGGGCCTAGTCTTTCTGTGGGTTGTCTTGAATTTAAACATCATGGAGGGACTGGATGGCTTGGGATTGTGCTGATTTTTCTGTGATTTTCGTTTTTTTGGCCTGTTGTTGTGGCCTTTTCACCAGGGGTAGTGACTAGTGAGTGCTGCATGTGCCTAGTCTTTCTGTGGGGTGTCTTGAATTTAAGCATCATGGAGGGCATGGGATTGTGCTGATTTTTCTGGTTTTTTCGATTTTTTTGGGGTGTATAACTGAACTGATGTTCCTCTGTCTTCCATTGCTTTTAGGTGCACAAGACTCAAGAGAACCACCAGTGCCAGGAAGAAGTCCTGCAGCGGTGTGTGTGTGCAGCATAACATCACGCGACGTCACGTCTGGCCTCAGACAACTCTGCAATTCGTGCAATTGCGGCCTGCTGTCTGACCTGCTCTGAAGAAGATGGCCCCAAAAAAGGTCTCTGTAGCTCCTCTAGCAAGAAAGTTGATAGTAAGGAGCAGAAGAAGCAAGTTACCAAGGAGGCTGGTGTGCCGGCCGCCGCGTTTTTTGGGAGCAAAAAAATAAGTACGCCTGCAGCAGCAGCGGGATCTGCTGGGGACCAAGCTGGGAGCAGCACCCCCGCTCCATTGGGTTCAGTTCCTCCACCACCACGCCAACTTAAGTCAAAGCCCTTGAGTGCTTCAGAGGCAGTCAGTGTACTTCTTCAATCACCATCGACCAGTGATGTTGGCTCATCGCAAGAAAGTAGCAGCAATGTCCCTGAATCAACACAGGTTGCTGTAACTCTTCTGACAAGTGTTGAACAACCACAGCCGCAACAACAACACCATGTGCAAGTACAAGCCCAAGTACATGTGGAAGGAGAGGCAGCGCAAGGAGATGCGCAAGTAGAGGTGCATGGAGGGTCACAAGTGCCCACAATAGTTGTTCCTCCCGAAGTAGGGGCACATCAGGAAATTGACAATCAAACCGAGGTATCATTTGAGGAAGCCACTCCTCCTGATGATCATTCATTGTCTTCCACATCCTTAGCAAGGAAAAGATCAAAGGGGGTGTCTACATCTTCTTCAAGGTCACCTCCTTCTGATGATCTGGATGAAGATTGGGAACCATCATCACGGCAGTCTGAGAGTGAGGCACACCATGATCTGACAAAGATACCTAAGCGTAAAAGGAAGGTCGTCGAAAAACTCATAGCTGTGGAGTGTGATGAGGCTCAACAAGAAGTGACGGATACTGCTGCTGATGAAGCCTCTCACGACGACGAGACAGTCATCATAAAGGTCACTGCAGCCCCAGCGGGCATGCAGCAAAGAGACATTTTGGCCCTATCCCGAGAAGCTGCTGAGCGTGATGATGATGTCGACGAGGAGGCAACACAACAATCATTGGATTTGGAGTTAACTAGTACACCAACACCTTCTACTCGCAAGAAGGGACCTCCATCCACCTCGACCTCAATTAGTGGTGGTGAAAGTGCAAAACGTACTGAAGTTCGGCAATCCACATCCTCCACTTCATCTGGCATTAGCAGCAGGACCACCACCACCAGTATCGCCGCCTCCTCCGGCCCCCAAAGACATTTCAAGTCTGCAGTTTGGGACTTCTTTAGTGTTTGCCCAAAAAAGGAAAACGTAGCCATTTGTAGCATTTGTAAGCTTCGAGTTAGCCGTGGTAAGTTTGGTACCAACTATGGTACTGGAGGCCAGAGAGGTCATCTTAGGAGAACGCACACTGTCCAATGGTTTGCGCACCTAGAGGCGATCAAGGAAACCCGAATTGCACGTAATGAAAACGTTGATGTTTCATCTGATGATGACGAGGAGGAAGAAGACCTGTCAAACACTTCACTTACACCCAGTACCCCTGTCAGCAGCACACCCCATGTGAGCCACACTAAGAGTGTGGGAGAGAGTGAGACACCAATGCGAAAAAGTGCATCAGCGAGCGTAACTGGGTCGAAGATATCATCATCATCATCCCGTAAATCCTTGGTCCAGGGCAACATTAAAAAGATGTTGTTTACAGAAGCACAATATGAACGCAACCACCCACTGACGCGTCTGTATAACACTAAGCTGGCTAAAATGCTAGCTCTGGACCTTCTCCCTTTTTCTTTTGTAGAAGGGGTTGGTTTTCTAGAATTAGTGGCAGTTCCAGCACTACATGAAGGTGTTCTGGAGGTGATTGGGGCAGCTTTGCAGAAGAGTGCTGTTCACACTATACATCTGACAACAGACATGTGGACCAGTGGCGCAGGCGCTGATTACATGTGCATCACTGCACACTGGGTCTCTTTTTCAGGGGTTAAAGCAAAGCTAAACGCTGGTGTTGACCCGGACAATGTTTTTAAAGCTGCTCGGAAACATGCAACACTAGCCATGTTTGGTTTGGAGAAACGTTACACAGCACAAAATATTTTGGATGTGTTTAAGACAAAGGCCCTTGAATGGCTGTCCCCCAAAAAACGCCAGGTTGGGTATGTTTCCACGGACAATGGCGCCAATATAGTTAAGGCCATGCAGCTAGGTGACTATTTCAGAGTGCCGTGTTTGGCGCACTGTATAAACCTGGTTGTCAAAAAATTCTTGAGTGATAAAGACAGTGCAGCGTACAGGGTAGTGGACACCTGCCGAAAAATGTGCAAACATTTCAGCCATTCTTTTAAGGCCCGGAAGCATCTGAGGAGCCTGCTATATGAACGTCAAATGCCAGTGAAAGCACTCATCCAGGAGGTGGCAACACGTTGGAACTCAACCTTCTACATGCTTGATCGTCTGTATGAGCAGTATACGGTACTCGATCACTATTTCTTAACACAGGGTACAGCTCAGAAGGAGGACCTGAGGATGGGTGCGGCGCAATGGGACATAGTTAAAAGCCTGACACACATGCTTTGTCCTTTTGAGTTCTTCACGCGTGCAGTCAGCAAGGAGGACTGTAATTTGGGAAAAGCTATCCCATTGTTGTACATGCTGGAGCACCAACTGAAGGAGGTGTGTTCTGTGTTTGAAAAAGATGAAGAAAACCAAGACCCTTTTGTTCTGGCGGAGAAATTATTAGAGCACCTACAAGGTGATGAACGTCTTAAAATGATCCACTCAAACCAGCATTACATTTGTGCTACTATTCTGGATCCACGCTACAAAAAGGCGCTGGCAGGCCAAGCATTCTTTCCTTTTGCTGATGAAGATGTTACAAAGTACAAACAGTGGCTAGCCTCCTCAGCCAAGAGGTTTGAAAGAGAACGGCAGCAAATTGAAGGAAAAGGCAGTACATCAGCATCAGCAGGCCATCCCCAGTCACAACAATCCACTTCTGCACCTGTGGCTGCGGCACAAGTGACCTCTCAGCCGTTAAAGAGACCGGCAACCGGATCATCTGCACCACCAGACACAACAGTAACATTGGAGGCTGAAGAGGATTGGCTAGCTCGGCTTGGGTTTGGTTCTCAAAAGGTCACAGCAACAGCTAAGCAAAGTGGAGGAACCTTGGAGGAGAACCTTGAGTCGATGGTGAAGGACTATATGAATGACTCAACAGAGGTCTATGTTAATGCTGACCCATTGGCGTATTGGCATGGGAAAAAAGAATTGTGGCCACAGCTCTCCAACCTGGCTTTAAACTACTTGTCTTGCCCACTCGCAAGCGTGTCTTCTGAACGTGTTTTCAATGCTGCTGGTGGCATTGTAACTTCCAAACGGAGCCGCCTCTCGCCCAAAAAGGTGGAGAGGTTAACAATGATCAAGATGAATCAGCACCTCATAACACCAGATTACAGAGTACGAGAAAGCACGCCGGATGAAGACGAGGTGGACAGCAACATAGATGAGGGAATTTCTTCTCTGTCAGGTGACACTGAGCTCACCCTGCCTGAATTCGCAGAGTATGATGACGAAGCCTTATTCTTATTCATGAACCGTGATATCGAGCCCTGAAAATGAGACAATGAATCAATAACTTTCTTTTTCGTCCTTATTCACTTTTATTCCTGTGAGTCTGTCTTTCTTTGTTGTGCACAGTTAATATAATTCAAACTTTAATCACCTAATCACAAAAACAAGCCCATCAGCAGAACTGTCTTCACTTGTTTGCTTATTGATTTGAAGGTGCCGCAGTCTGCATTCCTCAGGTTCACAAGTTCAGAAGAACATGCTCCTCTATCCTCCTCCTCCAGACTCCTATTTTCATCAAAGCAGAGGGCTGGTTTACGCCCAATGAAGAAAGACTCAGCACTTGTGGGGGTGTTGTTCTACTTCTTTGCGGGTGAGTTGACGGCTCTGGGGCCATTGCTGGGAAGTTCTAATACCGGATAAAAGTGGTTTGGACCAAATCCGAGGTGGAATTTTTTGGTGTTTTTGCTGACTTGCTTGCCTTTGAGGTGCTCTTTGGGGGGGTTCCGGCTGTTTGTGGGTGAGTTTCGGGGTCTGGGAGCACTGCTGGGACACTCTAATCTTGATTGCATTTGCTTTTCAGCAAATCCGTGGTGGTAAACCGGACTTATGGCCTAGCTACACAGCGCGTTTGGACCGAAGGCCGAGAAATATTGTAAGTAGGAGATTTTGCTTTATGCCTGTTTGGGGGTGTTATGCTTTTTCTCGGGTGGGTTGGCGGGTCTTGGGGCATTCCTGGGAAGGTCTAATACCGGATAGAAGTGGTTGGGACAAAATCCACGCCAATTTTCTTTGTGCTATTTCTGACATTTTGCTCAATGTAGTGTTTTCGGGGGCCTGTTTGGGGGGCTTCCTGGTGTTTGTGGGTGGGTTTCGGGGTCTGGGAGCACTGCTGTCTATGGATACTTTACTTTGCAAGAGGTTTGAAGCAAATCCATGGTGGCAGAGGGGAGTTAGGGCCTAGCTGCAGAGCGCGCGCGGAGTGATTTGGGAAATTTGCAAAAAAATGACTGTCCCCATTTTTGTACTTTTGCTCTTTGGCTGTTTGGGGGTCTTCTACTCGTTTTCTCCTGGGTTGACGGCTCTGGGGCCATTGCTGGGAAGTTCTAATACCGGATAAAAGTGGTTTGGACCAAATCCGAGGCGGAAATATTTTAGTGTTTTGGCTGACTTGCTTGCCTTTGAGGTGCTCTTTGGGGGGGTTCCGGCTGTTTGTGGGTGAGTTTCGGGGTCTGGGAGCACTGCTGGGACACTCTAATCTTGATTGCATTTGCTTTTCAGCAAATCCGTGATGGTAAACCGGACTTATGGCCTAGCTACACAGCGCGTTTGGACCGAAGGCCGAGAAATATTGTAAGTAGGAGATTTTGCTTTTGGCCTGTTTGGGGGTGTTATGCTTTTTGGCGGGTGGGTTGGCGGGTCTTAGGGCATTCCTGGGAAGGTCTAATACCAGATAGAAGTGGTTGGGACAAAATCCACGCCGATTTTTGTTGTTGCTATTTCTGACATTTTGCTCAATGTAGCGTTTTCGGGGGCCTGTTTGGGGGGCTTCCTGGTGTTTGTGGGTGAGTTTCGGGGTCTGGGAGCACTGCTGGGACACTCTAATCTTGATTGCATTTGCTTTTTAGGAAATCCGTGGAGGTAAACCGGACTTATGGCCTAGCTAGACAGCGCGTTTGGACCGAAGGCCGAGAAATATTGTAAGTAGGAGATTTTGCTTTTGGCCTGTTTGGGGGTGTCATGCTTTTTGACGGGTGGGTTGGCGGGTCTTGGGTTGTTCCTGGGAAGGTCTAATACCGGATAGAAGTGGTTGGGACATAATCCAAGGCGATTTTTTTTTGTGCTATTTCTGACATTTTGCTCAATGTAGCGTTTTCGGGGGCCTGTTTGGGGGGCTTCCTGGTGTTTGTGGGTGGGTTTCGGGGTCTGGGAGCACTGCTGGCTATGAATACTTTACTTTGCAAGAGGTTTGAAGCAAATCCATGGTGGCAGAGGGGAGTTAGGGCCTAGCTGCAGAGCGCGCAGAGTGATTTGGGAAATTTGAAAAAAAATGACTAAGTCCCCATTTTTGTACTTTTGCTCTTTGGCTGTTTGGGGGTCTTCTACTCGTTTTCTCCTGGGTTGACGGCTCTGGGGTCATTGCTGGGAAGTTCTAATACAGGATAAAATTGGTTTGGACCAAATCCGAGGCGGAAATTTTTTGTGTTTTTGCTGACTTGCTTGCCTTTGAGGTGCTCTTTGGGGGGGTTCCGGCTGTTTGTGGGTAAGTTTTGGGGTCTGGGAGCACTGCTGGGACACTCTAATCTTGATTGCCGTTGCTTTTCAGGAAATCCGTGGTGGTAAACCGGACTTATGGCCTAGCTACACAGCGCGTTTGGACCGAAGGCCGAGAAATATTGTAAGTAGGAAATTTTGCTTTTGGCCTGTTTGGGGGTGTTATGCTTTTTGGCGGGTGGGTTGGCGGGTCTTGGGGCATTCCTGGGAAGGTCTAATACCGGGTAGAAGTGGTTGGGACAAAATCCACGCGGAAAAGCCTTTTGGCACTTTTTTTAACTTAGGGTTCGTTAGGGTTAGCCCTAGCAGCAGGATTGCATGTGTTTCGGGGTGTTCTAGATTTTTGCAACTGAGTTCTGGGGTCTTAGAGCTCTCGTGAGAATGTGTAATTTTGGTTGCAAGTCATTTGAAGAAAATCCATGGTGGGAAAGGGGAGATTTGGCATAGTTAAAGAAAGCCTTTGCCACTATTCTTAACTTAGGGTTCGTTAGGGTTAGCAGTATTTCTATTGCATGTGTTTGGGTGGGAGTGTTTTCGAGTCTTGGAGCGATGCTGACTATGGATACTTTTGCTTGGTTGCTTGCAAGTGGTTTGAATACAAACCACGGTGGGTAAGGGGGTATTTGGGCCTACTTTTACTTTCAAAGTACGTTTTGTCACCAGTTTTCTGCTAGGCCTCGTTTTTTGAGATTTGATTGGGGGTCTTCTATATTTTTGCGACTGGCTTTAGTAAGGGTCTGGGTGGGAGCACTGCTGGGAAGATCTAATTTTGTTCTAAAACACAGTTTACAGTACACCTAGCTTGAGGGGAAAGATCCGCTACATTAATTTGCCCATACTTATTTATCCTTCAAAAGGTGACTCAGACAGAGTACGCACTTTCAAAAATATTGTACTGTCTACTAGGAAAATCAAAGTGTGACTTTTTGCACTCCACAGCCTACATACCTTATATTTATTTATCAGTGGTGTTGTAATATTATATCACTTCCTGTTTTTCGTTGAATAATTACAGGCCGGGTTTCAGTCTGTGCAATAGGGAAAAAAGGATGGAGTCAGGCTTCACATTAGCGTGCCGCAATTCAGCATCCGCCAGGCAGGCAGTGGACAGGGTGTCTTCTGGTCACCAACATTGATGGACAAAGCGTCAGATGGAATGGAGGAGTGCCGCTAATAAGAGGAATTTTTTTCTGCATGCAACTTACTTACCAATTTCAACAGGACAACTACAACAACATACAGATACAGTATCCATTGTTTCTTTCTATGACTGTGACTGCATTTCTTGGATCTCTCTCTGCTTCTAAATTGATCCCTTAACACATCAATTAGTCCACTCCACTATCACATCTGCACCACACATAGTCATTTGTAAGTGCTCCTACGTAATTCGCAAGTCGCAGCACGCCCCAGCCCGTAGAGGACTGGGATGGCCCCAATGATGAAGCATGTCACCAAGGGGCAACTCTGGTGAGTGAAGGGACACCTAGAAAAAGAGCAATTTCTCCTTTTCTATCTACTATACCTTCCAGACCAACCCCGTTGAGTGTTGTGAATGGATTTATAGTGACCAGCAAGGCTCTCAGGTATCTGGCAACAGAGACCTTATGTTGAATATAGTTATCAATATTTCCACACACGCCCTGTACTGTCGCATTCTTTCTTCCACAGTTGTCGAAAGTACTACTTACTTTTCACTGACATGCATGCAGTAGTGCATGCACTTTCAAAGATTGATGGATAGGTTTGTACCCAAAGATTTGTTTATGTTCAATTGTTTGTCCATGCTGTGCTTTTTTTACAGGGTGTCTTCTGGTGACCAACATTGATGGACGAAGCGTCAGCTGCAATGGAGGAGTGCCGCTAATAAGAGTAATTTTTTTCTGCATGCAACTTACTTACCAATTTCAGCAGGACAACTACAACAACATACAGATACAGTATCCATTGTTTCTTTCTATGACTGTGACTGCATTTCTTGGATCTCTCTCTGCTTCTAAATTGATCCCTTAACACATCACGTAGTCCAATCCACTATCACATCTGCACCACACATAGTCATTTGTAAGTGCTCCTACGTAATTCGCAAGTCGCAGCACGCCCCAGCCCGTAGAGGACTGGGATGGCCCCAATGATGAAGCATGTCACCAAGGGGCAACCCTGGTGAGTGAGGGGACACCTAGAAAAAGAGCAATTTCTCCTTTTCTATCTACTATACCTTCCAGACCAACCCCATTGAGTGTTGTGAATGGATTTATAATGACCAGCAAGGCTCTCAGGTATCTGGCAACAGAGACCTTATGTTGAATATAGTTATCAATATTTCCACACACGCCCTGTACTGTCGCATTCTTTCTTCCACAGTTGTCGAAAGTACTACTTACTTTTCACTGACATGCATGCAGTAGTGCATGCACTTTCAAAGATTGATGGATAGGTTTGTACCTAAAGATTTGTTTATGTTCACAATTGTTTGTCCATGCTGTGCTATTTTTTCTTGTCTCCCAAAACCTTTCCCAAAAACCCCCGTACCCATCCATTTTTTAAACCCTAACCCTCTTCCCCCAGGCTGTCTGGTTTTGATTGATGTGTGACTAAATTACAGCAATAAATCCACACACTTGCTGGGGAGGATAAGGTGATAGCAACAGGCTGGTGAAGAAATCCGAGGATATATTCTTACTCTGCTTGACAAAGACCCATGGCTAATGTCGAAGAACTTCAACCGAATTAGTAGTTATACTTTACCATTTGTTAGGCTACAATCTGGCACTGTTCTAGTGTTCTGTCACCTGCTATATTCTCTATTGGACCGTTGTATTGCTCAGGAGGACAAACCAGATTTCATTTTCTTTTTTTTCATAGGCATGCAACTGCCACTGTGTCACACCACTAGTTCCACCGCTATGAGGAAATGTTATCCACCCAGGATTGCCAACCTTATTCGCTGTTTCCCGTGGAGCCAGCCCTGGGTCTAGCCCTACTTTCAAACACAAATTACAGGTAAGATAAGCGTTTGGTGGGAGGGAGTATAATGGAGTATTAGGAGAGACGAGAGACTGACGGTAGTACTACTAAAGTCCTAGGACTCTTGAATTCACTTCACTTACTCTGTGAGAGGCACTTAGTGTTGAAAACATTTGGGCATTTACACTTAAAGGAAGAAAATGGAACTAAACTTTCAGGAAAACAAAGTTACTGTTAAACCCCCACCCACCAGGCAAGCAGTAAAAAACAGGTATGCTCAGATAAAGTTTGAAAAAGTATATTGATATCCCTAACAAAATAATCTCCCGCAAGACCCTCCCTAACCCCAACGATTGTCCTTCAAAAGTCCCAAACCCAACTCCCGATTCCCACCCCCCAAAAGTCTCAAAAAAAGGGGCAAGGGACACTATGGGTGGATGCTGTTTACTTTTTGGGCCAGGGCATCATACTCCTGGCGGAGCAAGGCGTGCTCTATGCGGAGCCCCTCCAACACGTTTGTAAAGTGGTGGAGCTCCTGCTGAAGGCAGGACACCCTCAGGGTACTGCGGCGCAGGCGTGTCTTGCAGTTGCAATGGCTGTGAGAGGCAGCTGTTGTCCTTGCTGCTCGGCGTCGGCGTTTGGCTTTGGCAGCCCGGCTCAGTCTGGCTGGAGCACTGTGCTGGGTGGCAGCCCGTGGGGGCACGGAGGCCGATGCAGACGACGTTGTTGTTGTGGTCGACTGCACACTTTCGTCGTCCTCCAGGGCTACCAGCCGCCGATATTCTGCAACAGTGGCATCGATCCTACGTTGCCGGGCCGCTCTAGCCAGCTCCTTCCTCCTTGTTGGTTTGGAAGGAGCATCTATATGAAGAAAGAAAGACATAGTCTGTAACCAATGCTCTTTAAGATTAACTCAATCATTCAGCAGAAATTTGTGTTGCAGTACAGCTAGCAACTTGCAAGCGCATTACATAACTATTGAGGCCAGTATCCATCTAACCTCCCACTTCTTCATCCTTGCTCTAACATTAGTGGGAGTTTAAGGAACAAATTCTACGAGCACTATAGACTTCCATTGGAGTCGACTATGAAAGTACACCAGTCTTATTCTTCTTCTTAGCTCTTGTTTAGGAAAATTGGTACGTTATCTTCTGCAAGCCGGCATAATGCCAGCGCAGTGAACTTGCACCTGAGAAAAAGAGACGCACGCCATGATGAGTGACCTAGACTTGCGTTACTGTACCGGTCCAGTACATGCAGGTGGTGAAGCTCTTACTTTTGTATTACGGGTGGCACTGAGAATACTCTGTTACAAGGGCTACTGCTTAATTAATTTAACTTTCACCCTACAGTGCAAATGAGTACTAGAAATGGAAAAATGAAGAAGATAAATAATCTGATTATCTATCACTTCACATGGGATGTTTTTGCTTACATATGGGATGACTTTAGGTGCTTTGCTTTTTATTGAGTGACCAGTGATACATCCACACATGAATGACTGAGTACTACTAAACTTATTAAGAGAGGTAGGGAGTGGCCACTTTAATGACCGGATCTATGCTGTGCTTGCAATACAAACTACTGCTACTATTGATGGTAGTATTTGGACAAAATTACAACTTCTTTTCCTTGCCTTTCCTACACTGGAACGGACGTGCGGGTGCAGTGTTACATGCTCTTCAAAGTTACGCTTAGTTCATCCACTGACCGTCTACTCTCTCTAGATCATGGGTACTCACAAACTTTCTCTCAGGGGCTAAATTTACAGTGTAGTTTGTGGCCGAGGGCCGCACTGGTGGGGGCGGAGTCAGAGGGGGCGGGGCTAAAGCAAAACGAAAACTTGTGACCATGAGGTTGCACACAGGTCCCTGTAGCAGATACCTTCATCCACTGAGCCACCAGACCCAGCATTTACATACATCTCTCTCCCTCCTACTCTCCCTCCTGCCCTCCCTCTCCATCTCTCTCTCCCGCCTGCCCTCCCTCTCCCTCCCCCTCTGTCATCTCACTGTGTGTGTGTCTGTCTGTGTCAGCCTTCAGCCCGGGCTGAGACAGCTTCCTCAACGCGCACACACAGACAGCCACACCAAAGTACTTAACAGGTCTTTAAAAGACCATTAACATATTATTGAGGCTTTGTTTGTTGTAGCGCCCCTGCATCTCCACCCTGACAATCACTGCTTGCCCGGCCCCACAGAGCAGAGGCTTTGTTCTATTTCACCTCTTTGTGGCCCTGCATCTCCACTCTGCTCTGTGGGGGCCGGGGGAGCAGTGATTGTCAGAGTGGAGATGCAGGGGCGCTAACAGGTGAAATACAACAAAGCCTCTGCTCTGTGGGGGCCGGGGGAGCAGTGATTGTCTGCAAGGTCTGCGCACCGCCAAGGAAGGCTTGCCGGGCCGCCACCGGCCCGCGGGCCATACTATGAGTACCCCTGCTCTAGATACACATATGCTATCTAAGAGTCAGATAGTAGCATGATCCAGGTATATTATGGACACATACAGTTTCTGTGTCACCCACCCAGGCTGTTGTCCTTCCACCAATCATTGCTTCATCATTCACCCAGCCATGCATCTCATATTCTTTCCTTCCCAGCACGTCTTCAATCTCAATAAGTAAGGAATATGTAAGAGCTTACCTCTGCCCGCCACCGTCTCAACTCTCACAGCCGGCACTGGAGCCGCCGCCTACTCCCCTGAAGAATTGCCCTCCGCCTCCGTGTCGAGCACCACCACCTCCACGCTGGCCCCGCCACCAGATGTTCCACCTACAAAGTACATTTAAGAATGTTAGAATAAACCACTCACTAGTATTTGGTCTAGGAATGAAGACATGTGAAAACAATGTAATTTGTGACTGTCTACTCGAAAGTAAAAAAAAAATGTCCCTTTTTCCAGGGAAGGGTGTTGTCTTGCTGCACTTTTTGGCACAACTGATGAAGGCTGGCTTTTTAACACGCACCATTTTTCTCCACACAGACAGAAGATGGACTTCTAACAACAAGATCAAGTTGAAACCAGGTGAGAGCTCGGCCCGACCACAAGAAATGTCTCCAATTAATCGTCAGCACTAACCACTTTTCCATTCTCAGTTAAACGTTTAGATTTTTTATTATGACTTCATTTTAATAAATGTGTTTACTTTTAATAAAACTTTTAAACTTAAATAGACTCTGTGTTTTTTGGTCCAGACTAGAGTGACTGAGCGAAAGGTTTTGCAATTTTTGCAAGCATGAGTCCGTGCCTCTGACACTTCTTGACTCTGACTCCGAGTCCGTACTCTTGAGCTACGTTGGATAATCATGATTGGGGATCAATCATCGATGAATTCGGGAGGTAAATGACTGTGCCACACTATGTAGTCAGTCAGTAAGGACATTGGGGGTTCAAAGTCTGTTATCACAGAGGTATGTGGAAACTCTAACAGCGCCTATTATAATTGATAAGCAATGCACTATTTATTGTCCATAGTTCTGTTTCTGCAGAAGAATTGTCCCCGCAACAGTAGTGGTATGGATTGTCCTCCTATCCAAACGAAAAGGTAGTATCTTATTCTTTCTTGGTGGTCATTCACATTTTATAGTTGGGAATTTTCAAAGCAGATGGAACACTTCAAAAGACATTATGGACAATCCCAGAGGACTGCACTGCACTAAGTTGATAGAGCTATTGCTGACTAGAATGGGAGTTTCGCCAACCGTGCAATCTTAGTTAGCTACACAGACAGACTAATAAGAATAATCTAGTAATACCACAGGGAGTCATAGTAGAGGCAGGATAAGAATTTAGATACAGTCTACAAGAAGATCAAAGACGATTTTGAAAAAATCAAATGAGGAACGCTAGGAAAAATAGGTACTAGTCTAAAATGAAAACTTACTGGGGCCAGCAAAGGAGCCCTCGCCTGCCCGATCCTGGCCCTGTTCAACAGCATCCGCCGCCTGCTGCTCCTGTGTCCCCTTGCCCCTGGGGGGAGGTGACGTACAACATGAAAGAAAGAACAGAAAACATGGATGATTGTTGCTTGTCAATGTCAACCAAATCAAACATTTCAAAACAACAATAACAAAATATTTCCGCGAAATTATATTGATTAGGGTTAGTTTTCATTGATTTGCGGACCTGCGACTTCGAAAGTCACGTAACTCACTAAACAAAGTACTGAAAGGTTCACCTAGGACTGACAGGCAGCAGTCCGCAGGCAAGACGCAAAGTGACAGACAAACTCCATTGTGATTTCAGTCAGATCAGTGACAACACTAACAGTTGCCTGCTACATAACCAGTCATTTAAATAGTCAAACTATCAATCCACCGCCACTATTTTTCTTATTGTCAGTGGTACAAAGGAAGGGGCAGATTTAAGCCCCTTGCGGCTCTTTTGCTCCGTTCTTGCGTGACTTTTGTGACGCAGCAGCTAAACAAAAGAGGCGCCATGGTGCGGCGTACAATATTATAACAACGTGACGCATTTGGGAGATGCATCCCGTTATAAAGCCCTGCGCCATCAGGGGGCGTTCCGGCGCAAGGGAGGGAATTCCTGCACTGGAACACATCCTAAAAGTGGCTGAGGGAAATCTACAAAATTTCAATCAGTCACCTTTAGGACAATGATGCGTCACACAAACCCTGCACCTGCTTGAAGCCGACGTACGGCTTGACCCAGCATTGGGGAGATAGGGTACCCCAGAGCATTGCTGGAGCTGCGCCATTGTTGCGACGCAACTCCAGCAGTAAAGCTTCGGTGATGTTTTGGGCCCATGGTGCGCCGCATTGCAAATACGGCGCACCATGTTTGGTGGTGGTAGCAGGCCGCACAATTACTGGCGCATCCCTGCTACTTTGCAGGGATGCGACGGTAATTGCAATTCTGCCCCGTAGGGGCATACTTACTTACGCGTTCTGGCGCATCTCCAGAGATGCGCCAGATCAAATGCGTCACGCAAAACTACCCTTGCGACACGGCAGATGTGCTCATTTACAATGCGGCGCGCCCTGGCGCAAGGGTAGGACACATCTCGTCACGTAAGAGCGGCGCATCGCTGGAGTCACGTCGTCAACGCAATGCAACTCCAGTAATGCTCAGGGCTACCCAATACTTAACATGCTGTGTCAGTCCTTTCGCCTGCTTCAAGCAGGCATAAGGAATTGAATTGACGTAGCAGCGTCGCAGAAGTGCCTGCGTTAAATCTTGTAGATTTCACGCAGGCACTTTTGCGAGGCGCACAGCCGCAGGACCGCCCACCCTGCGTACTAGGAACGCACCCATTGTGGCGCAGGCCCATGGCTTTATAACGTGACGCATCTCCCTAGATGCGTCACGCTGTAAATGACTCGCAGGGATGCGCCACGTTTACGCCGCTGTTGCGTCACGCAAGGCAACGTAAACGTGGCGCAAGGGGCTTGTAAATGTAATCTGCCCCCTAGTGTCTAGCATTACGCAGTTCTGTAAAGTACACTCATACATAATAGTTACTCAGGCCAATGAGACCACAAAATAGAAAACAAATAAGCATAGTAGCAACGCCACTGAGAAGGAGAGCAGTGCACCTGAAATGCACAGAAGATTTTGAAATATAATTTAACTACAATGTAATCGTCAGCAGCATTATTGGCTTGCTCCATGTAAAAAACAAATATTTGCAATACAACAACACAGAGCAGGTGAAAACATAGTAGTGAGTGATGAAATAGCTACTACTACTCACCAAGCCCGGGGATCTCCAAGCCGAGCTAGTCCAGCAGGTCGCGCTCCCGGTCCGGGACGTCCATCCAGCGATGGGTGACCTGGCTGTAGGTGTGCTGGACCCCGGAGAGTTGGGACATGGCCCAGCACACCTTCTGCCACCGCTTCCGGCGCTCCCAGATGTTGTAGCCGCCGGCTGCGATCCTGCCGCCTCCCGCGATGGTCCTGGGCAGGCGGCGCTGGACGAAGTAGACCAGCGTGCCCACTTCCTCCGGGCTGAAGATCTCCCGTCACGTCACCTGCTCCCCCCTCAATCGCCCGCATGCTGTCCTGGCACGGGGTCCAGGACTCCTCCTCCCCGCCGCCGCTGCGTCCCTCAAGTGCCTGGGCAGCTTCAAGGCGCCTGGCTTCACCATGGTCTGGGTAGGTAAGGTAGGAAGTAGAAAATTAAGAAGGAATAGGATAGGGAAGAAGAAAAGAAAAGAGTTTAAAAAAGTAGTTTAAAAGTAAACAAAAATAGCAGAAAAGACAAAAATATACAGCTAGGAAAAGAGAGGGATAGATAAGAAGCCAAATCGTTCGAAAAAAACCTGAAAACAAGCAAAGGATAGCAAAGATAGCAAGAGGATAAACACCATGCCCAGACACAGGAAATGAATGAAAAACAAGATGGCCGCCCGTTCACAAGCGCGAAAGTAAGTTCGCACGCGATTTTCCTCGCGATCACGTGCGAACTTGTACTCGCAATGCGCTTACCTCGCGAGATTATACATAGTGGGCGGAAACGGAAATACGTCACGCAAACAAAATGGCCGCGCCCGTACTCGACCTTGGGGTAAATTTGCGTGTCGCGCTGCAAGCGGCTCGCGAATACTGCAAAAAAAACTCGCGAAATAACACGCAGCAAAAAATTATAAAGCTCATTCGCACGAATTGGCGGCTTCCGCGGTCGGTTTCGCACGACGCCGAGCCTCGCAAATAGCGCGAAATTACCGAAAAACGATTTTTGCAAAAGCAAAACAAATGAGCAGGTGCAAAAGGTCAATCTCATGATTTGTAACGATTCCCTGTTGTGCTTCCTGAGGGGGCCCTCCAGAATGCGGTTGCCTGCTTGCAACTATTGTGTGACCCTGCTCTGACCTTAACTGTATGCCACAAAGGTCCTGATTTACAGCTAAGGGAGCAGACAAGCAGGTGCCAGGCTGGAACTTCAAATTCAGTGACACATTAATTAGCCCCTAATTCATTATTGTCAGTTGGGGCAGGGCAGGTGTTGTTAATAAACTAACCCCAAATTAATTCATGTCAGTTGAAGCAGGGCAGGTGTGCTTGCTTTCCCCCCCCATCTTCTACATTGATGATGAACCAGAGGGTGGCATTGATGTAACAGAGGGTGGCATGGGTCAAAGAGAGGGTGGCAGTGGTGAAACAGAGGGTGCTGGGAGGCTGTGATGATGAACCAGACGTAGAAACAACATAGTCGTGACCGTTGCGTGCCGACAAGTAAGTTCGCAATTGCGAGCTAGTACCAAATCCTCGCGAACTGGCAGAAACACTTGCGAACACACAAAAAAAAAATCAGCAAATTTGCGTGAATTTGCGGATTTTGCGGATTGCGAGTTTGCAAATTTGCTAAATTCGCGAACGCCAGATTCGCAAAATTCGCCCATGCTTATTCATGATCACTTGTCCTTGCAACCTCAGGTACATCGGGATGACATGCCGCAAAATAAAGCAGAGGACCTGCGGACATAGAAGTAACGTGAAATGCAAACGCGAAACGACCAAAAGGAGTGCACATTACATTGAACAAGAACACTCCATCAATGATCTCAACTGGGTCGTTATGGAGACATTAACTGGGAAAACACACAATGCGGAGAACAAGTCAGACACACTAGGCCTGAATGACAGTATTACCTGGCTCAGCATAAAATAATTCCAACCCCAGGCACACCATAGTCTAACAATCTTTATAAGAGAACAGCACTCTAGCCTCAGAGGCCTTTAAAAATCAATCTCGACAATGAAACTATAACCCAACGAGATGGACAATGCCAACTGACCTTTTAGAATTCCCCCAAAAACTTTTTTGAACATTTCTATTTTTATTTCTATTTCAATTTTTATCTACATATATATGAAACTATCACCAACCCAAAACTGCCAACTCCATATAGTCTCTTTTTCACTAACAAAGACCCATATAAGTCTCTTCTCAGTGTTCATGATGTATGGTGCGATTTAATGACTGTGCACGGGATCCTGCGCCATCCGGGATCCTGACCACAGCGCCAGCACAAGTTGTGCAACCTGCAGAGGAGGTACAATCACCGCTGGATGGCACGCCTGAAGACACGTGATGTACCCCAGAACAAAAGCTAAATCTAAACTTCATTTTGACCCCAAAGCAGGTACTGCGCAATCAACTGCCCCGGAGAAGCCCGAATCTGGACTTCCTAAGGTACGCAATTTGCTATCACTGTACCACGGCGCCATGCACTAAACTTGCACGAACCGCCGCCTTCTAACTTTAACAAAGCCGCTCTTTTTTAGGTCGAAGCCTGCATTGCAGGGCATGGCCCTGCTGCAGGCAAAGAGATATTGTGAGCAGGGGATTTCAGTATGGCATGAAGCCACGCCCCTTTTTTCCATTGGCAGGCCTCTCGAAACGGAGGCCTGCCATTGGAAAAAGCTCCTGTTTAGCAGATTTGTCTGCTCTGGATCCCACTTCTCGAGGACTCCATGACCTGCCTTACAGTAGCACGACAATATTTCTTGAAATATTGCCTTGGCAACCATGAGGCAGGGCAGGCAGTCCTGGAGGGGCAGGATTCAGAATCCTGTTCCCGCCCCGTTTTTTTTGTTTTATTTGTGTTTTTGCCGTCATTACTGCCCTTTCCTCGGCCGTGGAGGAGGTAGGGGAGAGGCGGTGCTGGTTAAACTTTAGTTTCAAGCCAATCGGAGCATCATTTAAATTAAACTGCAGCAAAATTCGAATTATTTGTAAACAAAAGAGCACTGGTTTTTGTAAACGTTCACTTAACATGTGTGTTAACTATCGTCCCTGCAGTTTGCTTTTCCAGTTCAATATAGAGAGTCCGGTACTGCGCTTGTTTCTATTGCTCCCGCTACTCATCCCTTCTCTGACGTTCTTCCATTGTTAGATGACATGTGCTTAGGGGTTGGACATTCACCCAGTGTTAACTCCCCTTCCTAGTTGTCACTTCCAGGCGGCTCTAGGTATCCTGCTGCTCGCACAGAGCCCCAGCCATAGAGTAAACGGGTCTTTGTTCTCCATTTTGTATTGTTGTACACTTTCAGTAATTTCTTAGTCTGCATTTACCAAGCTACCGGTATCAAGTCTTGAGTTGATGAAGGCCACACTGCCAGGTTGGTGATGTTGATGAAACCGCTTCTCTCAAAACGCCCCTTCGTTTTAAGCAGCCTCCTTGGCCTCTCTGCTGACACAGCAATGGTCGTGTTAGACATCTGTGCACAGAGCTCTGTCCCTGCTTGTGCTGTGGCCTTTCCGAGGTTTCTAGTGAGCCTGTATATTCAAATACTCGTTGAACTTACTCAAAATGCTCTATGATATTATACCTGAACTTCAACGCCTCGAAAGGCGCAGTAAGCGCTGTACAAATGCAATTTAAATGTAAGCCAATATATTAGACCCCGAGAACCCCAATGATGTTAAAAAAAGTCGCAGCCACCCAAATCCAGTCGTCATGGAATGAAAGCACATGCTCATTCAATCAGTAGTTCAGCTGTGAATGGCGATCACCGATCACCAGGGGCCTTATTTATGAAGGCCTTGCGCCGCCGGTGGGTCACTTTTAACATGGGAAAAAGTGACGCACCGGTGGCGCAAGGCCTTCATAAATAAGGCCCCAGGTGCTTAATGCAGAGCGTTAAGGTTAATGTAAATTGCACAGATGATGCATGAAACTGGATATGGATGTAATAAACTCATGCACTTCCAAGCGCCCTGGCGCGATGTTGTTTCAGAATTCAGAAGGTCAAATATAATCGGGCTGTTCGGGTATACACTCAAAACTTCACGGAGACGGGATAGCCCATGGGTGTGGCAATTTGTAGAAGGAGATACCTATTGCCGTTTAATGCGCCTGTCGAGCACCTGCACTAATGCAGGCCATTCCTTCCATAAAAAATGCTGCCACTCCTCCACATTGTCCAGCTGTGATGCACTAAATGTGTGATCTTGGGACTGTCCATTTACACAGATCATACTACAAAATTAGCTGCTTCTTGGCAATGTTAACAATAGGCGTGGTAGCCTGAGGGTAATCATTTCAGGGACTTTAGAAGGGTGACACTTGTGAGCGGTAGACGTAAGATTTGCAGGTTGTACGCAGATCACTGCAGCAGGTGGCCAGCCCTCTGAGCTATATCTCTAACACAAAGCAGGCACGGAAAACTCTGAGTAAAAACATGCTATGCCAGAAGTCATGGATTTCAGTCTGACCCGAACTTCGAATTGTGGGGCATATTACCAAGCAATAGCGACAATTATCGCTATTGCTTGGTTAGAGACAAAAATTTCCCGCAGCGCTGCGGCGATTTTTACCGCAAATAAACCTTGGTATTACCAAGGTTTAACGCAAATGCGGTAAAAATCGCCGCAAAGCATGAATATCGCTGAAAAGTCAGCGATATTCATGCATTAGCGAGCTAATGCTCTTGGCCATGTTATCCACCTCCCATTGGATAACATGGCTAAGAACTGCTCAGGGCAGGTGTTAGCTTTTGGAGATATTCCCGCTTAGCGCGAATATCTCCAAAAGTTGGTAATAGGAGATAGCGATGTTAGCGACTGTTTTCAGTCTCTAACATCTTGGCACGCCCACTTTGCATCTCATTAGTGATAAATATCACTGACATGCAAAGTGGGGCCCAAGATGGTCGCTATCTCCTACTAGCTGTCGCTAACTGGTGTTAGCGGCAGCTAGGTAATAGGGAGATAATTTTATCTCCGCTTTCTTGGCTTTTAAAGCCAAAAAAGCGGAGATAAACCCCCTTGATAATATGCCCCGACATCTTTTAGAGGGTGGTAAAATTTGTGTTTCTATTTTTGGGGGGAAATACAGATTACCCTTGCCCTTTACCTCGGTCTCTCTCGCTACAACTCTTTGGTATCTTCGTGTCTCTGAGAAGGGGCTTCAGGTCTCTCTGCAGAGCTGGGAAGCTCGCCCCCCCCCCTCCTCATGTGGGTGCCCACTCCTCTCAGCTGAGGAACTCGACCGGATCAAGCCAGCCTTTCCCACATCGGGCTCTTTGCATAAACATAACAAGCATTTGCAATGCAGTAGGTCTCGCACTTACGCAAGTTTCAGCTATTGACATTGCAAATAGCAATGCCTTTTATTTTTGTTTTTGTTTTTAAAACATAAAGGAAAGGCATTGTCCTTTACAATACCAATAGCTTAAACTCACTTACATGCGAGACCTATTGCATTGCAAATGCTTGTTCACATAAGCGAAGGGCATCCGGCCCAACACATTCCACTACCTCCGACATCAGTAAGGATCACTGTACCACGGCGCCATGCACCAAACTCAATCAGAGCACTGTCTTCCAACATTAACGAAGCCCACTTTTTTGAAAGACTAGCGAAGGGTTTCCGGCAGAACACATTCCGCTAACACCACATGCCCTAGCAAGGATCACTGTACCACGGCGCTATGCACCAAACTTGCTCAGAGCGCGGCGTCCAGTACTTATGAAGCCGCCTTTTTAAACATTAGCGAAGGGTATCTGGCACGACACATTCCACGATCACCATCTGCCATAGTTATTATTCTAAATACAAGTTAACAAACGTTGACTCGCCACTTCAGTCGCTACCACCTGCATATTTAATGAAATTTGGCCGCACATTTCTTAGAACACATACGCTGCCCTAGTAGAATGAATTCAACGTACATATTGAGGATAATGATAATAAACACACACATTTATCTTCGTATGAACCACTAACCGACACCTTTGGGTTTAAAAATCGCTATCACTGTGAACAAACCAAGCAGCATGTAAAGAATTGCCATTTTTTCCTGTGTTCTTATGAAAGTAAATAATTGCCATTCATCTATAGTTCGCTTATCTTTTACACTACCTGTTCAAGTTCAATAAAGAATTATCTCACTATTATTTAGCAACTATTTCTGTACACGCATTATTTTTGTTTGTCTCTTTCTTTCCTTTAGGTACTACTGACCTTTTTTAGGTACTATCGACCTTTACCTCAGAGTATTAACCCTGATACAATTTTGAATTGGACAAAAGCCAATTCACAATTCGTTTTTTTAGGTCATGAAGAAAGCCCGACAACCCATCAGGGGCATCTAAAGGGCTGAAACATGTCGACCATCGATTTGGACAATCACAGTGCAGTGGACTCATAACTAGTCTTTCCCTGCACAAACTTCACTTTTTAAACAGTTTTCCCATACATTAGATGGAATAATAATGTTATTTTTAGGTGGGATGAGAATCACTTTTTAAACCTCGCTCCTCACATGAGCCCCTTTCACTTACCATCGATCTCTGATCACTACTGTGAAAACAAGTGGTTCCCTCCAGGTGGAGGAAGCATACAAAAGAGACCCAATGATGATGCTGTCACGTACCTAACAAAGGCCGAGAATCAAGATAAACCGCCACATGGCCTGATACGTGAATGAGGGTTTTCTAAGTACCAACTTGAGTACTAATGGATAGGACACAGTGGACACTGGTTGCAGGTACAAGTGATCCATTCCCCTTTGATTTTGAATTACTGATAGGAAGCTGAATGGATCATAGCTCCTTCTAGCTCCCCCGTTCCCTGATTAAAATATAGTCTGTGGGTGCAGCATGGAGCTTTGCAGGAATAATTAGGCCCAGAGCAAAACCTCTGACAAATGGTGAAAAGTCCATCTTTGAGTTAATAGTGAGTATATTGATTCTAGGCAATTGTAAGTCAATGGCAATTCCACTGTGACTGTTATGGAAATGATTGAAGATGTTGAGGGCTTAGATTCACGAAGCAAATTGTGTCAAACTGCGACTCGCAATTTGTGACTCGCTAAATGCAATGTATAACAGTGTCTCAGACACTTTTTGCGATGGGGTCGCAAATTTCATGCCTCATGAATATTAATGAGGCTGTTGCAATTTGCGACCACATTGGGAATGGCTGACACTCCCAGGGATGGTGGCCTGCTGGGGTCAGCAGACCACCATGTCTGGGACTCCTTTGTCAATAAAGCAGTTTTCTTTAAATGCAGCCCGTTTTCCTCAAAGGAAAACAGGATGCAATTAAAAAATACAAATTTAACTTTTATGTTCCATTTTCTAAGGGCAGCAAGTGGTCCCTGAGACCACTGCCTGCCCTTAAAAAATATTTGCTCATGCTTTCCCAAACGGGAAGGGGTTCCTTCCCTTTTGGGAGTGCATTACCACCCTTCTGAGAACGGTGCTAAACTGCGAGCGTTTTGCGACTGCAAATGTGGTCGCCAAACATTCATACATAGGTTTTGGAGTTGCTATTAGGAAGAGATGCCCTTTGCATGTCCCTTTCTAATAGCCAGTCTCTAACCCTAATTGATTAGCGACTCCCAAAAAGGGTAGGTAAATTGGGCTGACCTATTTTGCGATCGCAAAGGGGCTGAAATCCCCTTTTCGACTGCAAAAAACAGTTGTACATCAGGCCCTCTGCTCAGATAGTATAACCCTCTTCTACAGAAAGGAGACACTCTTTGTCCTACTGCCACAGCGTTCAGTAATGAACTGTGTCTACAAGTTAAGCATACAAAACAAGAGGAAAATCAGGAGTGAAGACCTTCAAGCTGGAAGCCACATGCCTTCTGGGGAGTACCACCTCTAAGGAGAGTCAAAAGGCGGGAACTGACAGAACTCTTTCCTCTGCACTTGTAAAAAAGACTTCTGTCAATACTTTCCCACACTCTCCATCAAAACTAGTGGGAGTGACAGGAAGACACACTCAGGCAGACCACTGCTGAAAGGTCACGCTTCTGTTGCGAAAGGCAGTACTACTTCCATCCTCTCACACCTAAAGGCCTAGTAATTCAAGTTTCAAGTTTAATGTTTATTGCTTGATTAATTAAAATCATCACAATCCCCCCCTACATAAAATAAGTGAGATTCATATACTCGAACAGCAAGAAATATCATTATGCAAGTGCTCATTTTACATCCGTACTCTATCTCCCATACATTTCAAGTGTATAAAATTCTGTTATTATAAAATCATTCTAAAACTATGTTTAGATCAGATTACAGCCAAAAAGTCCTAGTGCATCTTAAAAGCCCCAGGAATGCCGGCAATACATTGTGCTAGACTAGGAGACTCTAGTGTCTATGAACAGAGGGCGTTGTCGGCTTGTTAGTGCATGGCATGTATATCTTTGCTAACCCTTCCTCACCCGTACAACAGGAAACTACCAGAACTGAGCAGAAGTTGACCTACTACCAGACTTTGGGTCACCCACATCTAATAAAAGGAAGGACTGCCTGGTGCGCAGAACCAAACACAGGATCCATGCCCTTGAAGTGGTGAACCTGTCTGTCCATCTACAGCTCTACACCCAGGCTGAAGTATGCTTTATCACTGTTGTGTTTATAATTCATATCCTACGGCTCTTGACCTACCCACTGAATCTTGTCTCAGGCCTGAAAGCAGAGTTCCGAGAAGGGACACCACCAGAGGTGTAGCTACCATTTGTGCAGCAGGTTCAGTGCCACTGGAACCAATAGCCCTGAGGGGCTCAATGAACCTTTACAGTTGTTGCATTTTACTACCACACCAGCAGCCAAAGGGGCAATTTCCTTGCTTGCTCCAAGGCCCGAGGCACACAAGCTAGTCGGAGGAAGCAGGAAGCATACCGGAGAGGGCTTCAGAATCATCCTGCCTTGAGACTTACTCCTTCTTCTTCTTCATGTATCTCATCCCAGAACAATGTCCCAGGCAGACTTCCAATACGCTCATCCATCCACCAGACCCTACCTGTTCTGCCCATCAGTACCCTCTCTATTTTCTGAGGGAATCCCACAGCTATTGTTCCCTCTCTAGTTAGTCTGTAAAACTGAAACAGAAGTAGAGACAAGAGGAGCTTGGACACAGACCACTCATCTGCCCATAATGACACCCAAGTCTGTGACCTGACCTCAGCATTGGCCTTACCACTTGGAGTGGGCGAGCACTCAGTGGAATGACAATTATGCCATGAATCTGCTAAATGTATGAAACAGGCAGCCTATGATTATTAAGAAAATTAAAGAAAGGTAGCAAAAGAGATTTTCCCCAGTCTTCCTAAAATTAATTTGGTGTATAACTTTAAAGTTTCTACTTTTTAGCCTCAATAGCATTGCTCTCTTCGTTGAGAAATACAATCTCACTTCAGCAAAGCATAAAAACAGGTCACTCGAGATTTCAATATATATTTCAGTCCTGAACTGCTGCTATATTTCTATGTCAGCAAAAGAGCTAAAAATAAGTGACTGCTAAATGATAACAAATGCTAGATGTCAAGATGCAGGCTGATTTATTTCTGCAGGTGGCTTGGCCCTCTTTCACATAATGCTGAGCGGACAATGGCAGCCTTAGGGCTAATGACATGGGGGACAGGACTGGTCCCTTTTCACCGTAGGGACAAAACAGGCTCTTGCCCTACTGGGGAAGTAATGTACAAGAAAAACGTCAAATTTCATAAAACACAGAATGTGAATAAAACTCTCAGACGGCTCTATTATTTAAGTAGAATACTGTAAATGGTGGCACTTTGGTATACTATGGGGTAGATTTACAAAAAAGTCATGCAACGCAGCACAGCCCCCGCGAGGCTGAGCTGCGTTGTGCAACAGGGATGGGGCAGGAGAGAGACATATCTTCAGAGATATGGCACTCTCCTCTCCTTTCCATTGCACCGGCACTGATTTCAGCGGCCGTGCACCATGCCTACACTTTAGCTCCATAGCGGTAGGGTGTGTGCATGAGTCTAGCATAGGTTTTGTACAGAAAGGGTACCCTTCTTGTAGAAAATACTATGACTAGACACAACGGACAGCTTTTCCCTCTTTGTGTGCATGCTGCACAGTGCGGCACACAAGTAAAGTCGGAAAAAGCACAGAGAAATGAAAGCATTTCTCCTGTTAGCGCCTCCTTTGAAGTGGTGTTTCTTTTGGCGCAAAACTGTGTCTACAAATCTATGTAAATATGGTTTTGCCCCAAAAAGTCTGGGTGGTTGCATGGGAACGCCCATGTTCCACCCATGTAACGCCGCCTCTGTGCTAAGTAATGCAAAGCAGTGACTCGTGCTGCTTACCGCTACTTTGAGGGTGCTTTCCAGCACAAAACAAGTTTTGAGCAGGGATGTAAATTGCAAAAACAAATTTGCGCTGGGTTGCGTCACTTTTGTGATACTAACCCAGCGCAAAATGTTTGTGAATCTCCCCTACGTCTACATCTGGTCTTAGTGGTTGGCGTCTGGACAACAATTACGTGATGGTGGGCAACGAGGGGTGTGACATGATTCACAAACGTAGCTCCTTTAATGGGGTCATTCAAAACCTCAACCTGGAGAAGAGACACGAGTAGCAGATCAGGTCCCCACTGTCATTAAAACGTTAGGCACAGACACTACTTTCAAGCTAACACCATGCTGCCAGCAGTGCTTAATTTGAGACAGTGGTTGCAGGTGGGGTCCTCATTTTTTGGGATCCTGTATTTATTTTTCCTCTTCAGAACTTGACCCTAAGCAAGAGAGGGCAAAGCACACAAGGGGAAAGAGAGAGGAAGACCAAAAAAGAGTGACATGTGGGAGAAAGCAGGAAGATGCAAGAGTGGGGCAGGCAGTTTAAGGAGGCACACTAACATTCAAGATCTCCTCCCACAGGCTTCAGAGATAAACTTTGAGCCCGCCTCTTATTCTTCTACAAGTTAAGCACTGACTGATATTAAAGCCAACGCCGCTGCTTCCATAAGATGAGGTAAGAGAGAAAAGCACCTTTGGGGAGTGACATAGTTGCAGCATCAAATTATTGCAAAATGCCTTAAAATAGCCTGTTTTAACGAATATTTGGAAAACTGCCACAGGCAAATATATTTTTGTAGGAAGTGCCAACAATCCTTGCAAGGTTCCAGCGAGTTTTTTAGGGATGGCATGCATATAGCTGAACAATTATGCCATGGGTGCTGGGTGTTATGAGTGTAATTGCCCATTTATCAAATTTTTAATGGGGATTCCAACATTTGACATTATGGTGCTCCTGAATGGCAAAACACATATAGGCTTTTTCATGGTAAACAATAGTAGCTTGTGCCCTTTAAAATATCTGGAAATTACATGTAACTTAGTCTCTTTGGGGCATATTTATGAATTTTGTGGTGCAGTGTAGCACAGCAAGTCACCTTGCTGTACTGCCCTGCGCCACAGGAAAGGGCTGGATCGCACCATATTTGAAGAATGCAGCACACATAAAAAGAGGAAGTAATGAGGATAAACAAAGATATTCCTCCTCGTTATACCTCACCTGGAGAGGCGTATCTTTTTGACGCATCACAGGTTTACAAAGACTTGTGAATCTGGGAATGTGTCAAAAACCATGGGAGTTGCGTGGGAACACGCACACAATGCACATCTAACACTTACCCAGGGCAGACTGAAGCTACGCAGTGATTTGTGCCCGTTGCATTACTACTGATTTTTGGGGCCACTCAAAGCCATGCAAATTGACTTTGCCCTGGCTTCGAAAATCTGACTTAAGGTTTGCGTCACTCTTGCACCACGTTGCATGGTGCAAGAGCAATGAATCTCGGTCATAAATATGTCCCTTTGTTCTTTCATACTAAGAGTGTAGTCTAACTTTCTTTCTGCAGGAAAGGACAGATTTAAACAGTATTTATTAGGGTGCTTTTTTCACTGCTGCCGGTTAAGACCTGAGAACATTTGACACAGGTTTGCTTTTAGAGCTTGGGGTTACTGTCAGCTTGTGGTTGGAGGTACCTGTGAGTGCAAAAAATAGAAGTTGAAGTAACAATGCATGGTATTAGGCATTTGTAATACTTTTCACCACCTTATTTATCCCAATAAGTAAATCGACGTAGCTCTTTACCCCCTTCTCCAAGATGTACTCACTGAGGTGTCACTTCTACAGCACAATCACATTCAGGGTTTTCACTGCTTATTCGAACTACTGTTATTTTTCGATAGGGTTGAAACACTGTGGTGCACACCTTCTCCTGATTTCTTTATTTTGTGAAATGCTCAGTCTGTTTCCTAATTCTAGGAGACTCATTTCTCGTTCAGATTGTCTATATGACCTTAACAAAGTGGGTTGCTCACCAGCACAATTCATGACTTTGTTGGAGATTTGAGTTCTCCCAAATTGGTACTCTTTTCTTTATGGCTAACTACTGTCCCAAACTCAGGTCATGACATGACTATGGGTGGCAGCTGTTGATGATATTGGCATGGGTTAAGGATATCTCCCTCTGGTACATCTGTGTAGTTGGTAATGCCTTGAAACCCTTATTTCCTCCTCAAGTGTGTATGTGTGTATGTGTTAGAAATGGGGCTTCTGGTTAGCTAGGGATGCACCTAAGCCAGGCAGAACCCGCCACTCTAGTCAGGGTAAGCTAGGATAACCTGGGGTCACCCTCTGGTAGCTTGGCCCAGAGCAAGCAGGCGTTTCATTAGAGGCAATGAGCAAAGTATTTGTGCAACACACGCACACACACACACACAGGGTAACACACTGAATATGCCACAAAAAGACTCCACACAGGTTTAGAAAAATAGGAAATATTTATATTATTAAATTGAGACCCATAGGACAAACATCTGATAGGTAACTTAGGAGTTATTGACTTTTCAATACATCAAAAGCAGTGTTTTAAAACTGGGCTCCTTTTAGGGCCTTTACTGTATTTTGGAGAACATGATCAATACTGCGGCCCTAAAAGTTGCTGCGCTTTTTTTAGGGAAATTAAGGTCCCACTGGGGCTGGGTTGTATCGAAAAGTATGTATCTTGTAACTCCGAGGATCGCAGTACAAAAATGTCAGGACCGCTCGGGTCTGGTCCCTTGTAATTAAGCAAGGTATTTACATTGAGCTGTGTGGAGTGCAGCACAGTAATTCCGGGACTCCTCTGATCCAGTTATCAGCCAAAGTAAAGCAAAATTGTACTTAGCTGCAAGGAGTGCAGCAAACTCCTCAAGACCACTCAGGTCTGGTGCGCTTCTTTTACTAGGCATAGGGTCCCGCTGGGAGATTCACGAGCTGTACGGTCGATATAGCTACAATGGGGAGCTCTGTAGCACCAACACGGGGACCACTCGCGTCCGAACACACATAACCCCCTAATAAATGTATTTGAAATTGTGGGATGGGGACAAGCCTCTGCAAGGTGAGGGCCCGCCTGCGTCTGATGAATGTGTCAAATACCTTGTGAGGGTTCGCTGCGAGTATCAATGGTTCTCAGACTAAGGGCCAGTGCTGCCGGTGCCGGTAATCTCCTCCAGGCAAGTGGAGTGTGGTAAAGAGATCCAGGCAGGAAGGTGCCACCTTAGGAATGAAGAAGAAAGTAAGATAGCTGGTAAAAATCCAAAGGTACTCATTAATACATCATGGAATATGGAGCTCACAACAGCATGTCAGAGATGCACAACAGCCAGGCAGGAACTGACCTAACTGTCCTGGACACTGTATAAATAAAGCTCTCTCTATTTGAATGGAAACATGCATCTGCGCAGCTGATGCAAGGTCAAAGGGAAACAGAACATAGGAAACCTCTCCATTCTGACACACACAGTATGCTGGACGCGAGAGCGGTGAAGAATAAAGAACACCGCTCACATGCATGCATGAGCAGAGCGCAAGAACGTTCAAAATAAGCAAAGAAGCACAGTATAACACAAGTAGGGGCGGTGAAAACCAGCAACAAATGGATCAGTCCACATAGTAGGCATACCCACATACCCACATTTCGTGGAAATCTCTGCAAAACAGAAGAGGAAGCTTCTTCTACTAAACTGTCACCAATGGGAAGTAAAGAGGTAGACCTATCCAAACTGGTACCAACACCTTCTAGTTCAAGACAAGGATTGCTGGAACCTGGACCAGCAGAGACAGATCCAGAGAAATCTAAGAAGTCAGAATACTCCTTTTTCTTTGTGTGAGAAATGTTTAAATCTTGCTCCTTAGATTTCTCTCCCAAATTCCTTTTATTCCACCAGTCCTTGCTTTTTAAAAATGCAGATCCTTTGTAAACTCTCTTAACCACTACAGGAAGAGACCATTTGGACTCTCCGTTCTCCACTTTTTTTGGAATCTTTACCAACACAAAGTCACTGACCTTCAAATCACCCACACGGACCCTATGTCTGTGATCCAAAACCAATTTAGACTAGACTAGCTTTTTAGCAACCCGAGCAGCCACACCTTCTAACCACTAATGAGATTCTTGCTTGTTCATGTTCCTGACCCAGTCAGGATAAAATGACCGTCTGGGTAACCTTTTCCTTAACAAATGAAGCTTCTTCAGGCAACGAAACCGGCATAAGAAGTGTCTCAATTTTCTCCCAGTGCTTGTCAGACACCAGGCAGGTTGAACAATCCTGTACAAATTTTCAACCTGCGCCTCCAAAGACGGCCACCTAAAAAATTGTTTCAAAGACTTGCAAGTGCTGGAAACCCCTAAATGACCACCATGAGCCTCCTAGATGAGAGACAGCGTGAGTGAAGAGGGTGGCACACAACCATGTCCTTTAACCAACACTCCTTCAACCAAAGCCCACTCATCAGCCACTTGTATAAAAGGTCGCAAGGAAGGCTCCACACATCTCACTTTAGGCCTACCCTTTATCCAAAAACCTGCCACAGTAACCAAAACAGGATCCAAAGCAGAGGCCTTCAGCCATTCTTCTTGCCAAGCAGAAGAAGAATTGAAAACAACATCATAGACTAGTGCAATTACACACTCCTCATTATTAATTTCTTCCCCAAAATCATCCTGAATGAGCAACCTAGAAAGACAGTCATCTCTGACATTTTTCCCACCCGGAATGTATTTTAAAGTGAAATTGTGTTCATGCAATCTGGATAATAACCTTACTAAGCGAAACAAGGCCTTTCCAGAGCCGTTGCCTTTCAACAAATGTAATAAAGGTCTGTGATCAGTGAACATGGTGAAATGTTGTCCCCATAAAAACATTTTAAACTTTTCCACAGCCCATGAACATTACTAAAACCGATGCTGTAACATGATTCCGCAGTGGAGAGAGAGCGTGAGGCAAAGGCAACTGTGCGCTCTTTGCCCTGAATAATTTGTGACATGACCGCACCAATTTGACAGGCATCAACAGTAAGGATGCATTCCTTATCACACTGAAAAGGAGAAAGTGCCAGCGCTGAAACGATGTGATTTTTTTACAGCTTCAAAGGTAACCTGTGAGTCGTCATTCCAAATGAACATTACATCCATCATTAGTAACTCTCTCAGTGGTTGCATGATAAAGGAATACCTATCCACAAACCTGGAGTAATATTCACTCAAACTCAGGAATGAGCGAAGAGAATCCTTATTTCTGGGAATGGGGGCATCTTGAATAGCGTTGATCAGTGAACGTTTTGGCGAAATACCTTTTGCGCTTACAGAATGACCCAAATAATCAAACTCTTGTACATTAAATTGACATTTGTCCAGTCAGAGTAATGCCAGCTTCAGTGAACTTGCCAAGAACTTGGCCCAGGACGGCATCATACGCAGCCAGTGTTTTAGCAAAAATGAGAATATCATCCTGGTGGACCTGCACCCCACTGATACCCTCCCGGATAGTGTCCATCAGTCTCTGAAAAACACTGGCCGCAGAAGCTAGTCCAAAACGAAGTATGGTAAACTTGTAAGCCCCAAAAGGCATAACAAATGTGGTAAATATTTGAGAGTCAGGCTGGTGAGGGATTTGGTGATACACTGACTTTAAATTCAGAAGGGAAAAGTACAGCACACCACCAATTTTGGCAACAACTCCTGAATTTTAGGTAATGGGTGACTCTCAACAACAATGTATTTGTTGGGGTTGTGCAAGTCAGCACATAATCTAATACTCTTATCTTTCTTGCGTACAATAACTATGGGACTGACCCATTTGGACGCTTCCGCCTTAACAATCACCCCTTCAGATAATATCTTATGAAACAGGGACTTAAGCTCATCTCTGATGTTCAATGGAACAGGATGAACTTTCTGAGCTACAGGACTTGAACGTTTCTTTAACACACTTGTATGCAAATAATTTTTCATACAACCCAAAGAGTCATTAAACGCAGCAGGAAATCTTTTTTTCCATAATGCCATACCAGAATAATCAAGAGAATACACTGGGGCAACAGGAAAATCATGGATCCTGACTGGAGGATCACCACCAAGAACCAAATAAATTCCTAACTAGGCAAGATCCTTTCAACCAACAATAGATTTGTCCTAACGTAAATCTTAGTTTGTAAAGTCCTACCTAAACAAGTTATGAGATCATAGAAATATCCCACCATGTCAATTTCTTGTTCCCCATAGGCTTCGGGATGTACATCAGAACCATGCAAATGTACCCCATCACCCCAATTAAAATAACATAAGACATCAGCAATACTGGTGATGGGAGCACCAGAGTCACACACTATGTTCAGAGTGAGAATCCCACCTATAGTTACTTGACAAATAGGATCCTTAATTTCTGCATCAGAATTTTGCAAGACATCAAGACTAAGTAATACATTGGATAAATCCGATGCCTCAGTGTCCAAGGGTACTTCCAAACTATTAACTCTGGTCTGATTTTTTGCCCATCCTACATACAGTGTGGAAATGACCAATCTGTTTACATTTCAAACAACGTTTCCCAACAGCTAGAGAATGTGGTGAATTACCTATATGAGATTTTGAACCACCCCTGAAACAAAAGGTAGCAGTTTTGTTAACAAACTTATTAAATGTGTTTTTAGATTTTACAACATTGACATCCTCCTCATTATCAACAATGTGTACAGGAGTAGAAGTAATCATCTCCTAACCCTTAAACCTAGAAGACTCAATGGAGCTTTCTATGCTTTTAGCCAGTGTTAAAGCTTCACTTAGAGACGGGTCTCTAAATCACAGCAGCTTTTCCTGTATTTTCTTAGATGAACAGCCATAGATAAACTGATTGCATAAATAAATAACCAATGAAGGACCAAAATTACAGTTGGTAGCTAAATATCTCAAACAGACAAATAATCCTCCATGGACTCATCACTGCTTTGTCTTCTCTTGACAAAATTGAAGTGTTCTAGAAGAATGCTTGGCTCATCACTGGGTTTATTTTGAAGATGAGCTTTCGCTTCCAGAAAAACATCCCAATCATCCTCCTCATCCTATTCTGAACATACCAACTATGGCAACCCCACTCCTTTCTGGTCAGGAATTACCACGTAAACCTATATAAGGTGATTCCCAATGCTAGCCTATAAGAGGAGTATGCCTCACAGTAGTGGAAAACAACATGGGTGGTTTGTCACTACCTGGACATGCCACACATAAAGTCACATGTCCTACATTTTACTTACACAGCACAATGCCCATAGGGCTACATAGGTCCTACCTTAGAGGTGACCTAAGAGTAATGAAATGGGAGTTTAAGGCTTGGCAAGTAGGTGTAAATGCCAAGTTGAAGTGGCAGTAAACTGTACACACCGGCCCTGCAGAGGCAGGCCTGAGACAGGGTTGAAAGGCTACGTATGTGGGTGGCACAAGCAGTGCTGGAGGCCCACTAGTAGCATTTAATTCACAGGCCCTGGGTATATAGGATACCACTTGACTAGGGACTTCCAAATAAATCAAATATAGCAAACAGGTGTAAACCAATCATACCATGTTTGGAGGAGAGAGCACATACACTTTAGCACCCTTTAGCAGTTGCAAAGTGCCCAGAGTCCTAAAGCCAACAAAAAGTTTGGGGATAACAATGCAGAAATGGCCTGGACCAAGTGTGTGTGTGTGTGTGTGTGTGTGTGCGTGTGTGTGTGTGTGTGTGTGTGTGTGTGTGTGTCTGTGTTTGTGTGTCTGTGTGTGTAATATGTTGAAGTACACATGATATTGTCGGTTAACCATATATGTGTAGCTCCAAGAAGGTGGGTTACATTATTGACAACAAGGTACAGGGATCTCCCTTGTACATGTACTGCACACCCTTGATCCTTCCGTGCCCAGGTCTTTATAGCCATGATGTTGTGTGTCTAGTTGTGAGCCCCAGCACTCAGAATGGAACAGTAAAATATGCTTTGTGCATACGACATTGATTTAACTAAGGTTGAAACATGATCAACTTCTCACCTGGAAGAAAAACATCATCTTCTTAATGACTGCGGCAGAACTCAAGCCCACAGCACTCCGTGAACAAAGGAGATATGCTGAATACCCAACCCTACTCTCCTTGGCCTACTCTGGAAGAAGAGTACTGAAACTTCTTCTTCCAGAAGGAGAGCTTAAGTTGAACTCACTAAACGTGGGATTTTATAGAACACCCATCATGACAATGGAACCTGGATATCGAGATTGTAATGGAATGCTTATTTTTAGGAGATGGCACTTACATTTAAGCAAGATACACTTAAACCTGCTACAGCACATTTCTTCAATTGCAAATAAAAATGTATTTGAATAAAAGTGCAAAGTCTATGTAGAATCTGGCGAGAAAGTCAGGGCTCTGGCATCATAGTTGAAGGGCGAGAACACATCATCTCCCTCTATGTACCTGATATACTTCTTTACCTGAGGGACACTTACGAAGTTTTGAGGTGGTGTCCAGGATGCGGGTCAAGAAGACCAAGACACACATTTTTCCAGTTGCCCCAGAGGTCGTGCAGCCACAAGACCTTCCTTGCGATTTGGTGTGGACGCTCACCTCCTTTCGATACCTAGGTTTCCACATTTTTCATAAATTGGAAGATCTTCGAGAGACAAATTTGGGAAAGACCCTACGTTATTTAAAGACCTGTGTCACCTTCTGACGATCCCTTAAGATGCCCATAATGGCAAGGATTTCACTCACTAAAATAGTTATGCTCGTAACACTCCTCTAGATTTTTGTAAATCTACCGGTGGGAGTACAGATCCCTTGGTTTAAACAATTGGACACCCTGGTGTGTGCCCTGATTTGGGACAGTTGTTGACATAGAGTGTCCTTGGCAGTTCTTCGGTGCCCCTTGAAGGAGGGAGGTTTGAGCGTACTTCGAATGATATTTTTTGGCTTCACAACTTCAGTGGCTTGTGTTGTGGCTTGACCGACCTAGTCGGGCAGGCTGGGGGTGATTTGGCTCTCGATACATATGGAGGCCCTTCTGGCCATGTTGCTCTGCCCATCGGCAGTGTTCAAACGCCCAGGATGCTACTCTCTGTGGCATTAAAGTGCTGGTGCAGATGTGCCTTGAGGACTGCAGGGACACTATTGTATGCACCAGCACTGCCTTTTAGGGCCTCCCTCACGGGGAACCCCTCTCTTATTTTACAGCCTGGCAAATGTCGGCCTGAATGGATGTTGGTCCCTGTTGGTGACTGCTATCAACAGGGCACCCTGGTGCCACTGGATGAATTAATGGAGCAATTTGATTTGCCAACAGGCCAATTCCTTATGCATGAGGCATTGACACATATGCTGCAAGACTTGGGGCAGGGGATTGGCAGGGCTGGCACTAGGCATGGGCAGTATGGGCAGCTGCCCAGGGCCTTGCTCTCAGCCCACCAGCATGGGGCCCGAACCAGTGCAACGCACCACCAAACCTCTTGTGCCCTTGCAGATCCCATTGAAGAAAGGTGTCTGCAACTGCGCTTACAGGAGGGGGCCCCCTCCATGGGACTCTCCAGGATGTTGTGGGGAGGCCTAGGGGACGGGGACACCTCATCTTGTGCCAGTTGCAATGAGGCCTAATTGCAGGTGTGTCCTGCAATTAGGCCTCCTGCCTGGCTGCCCATTGAGCGACACTGCAGGATGCCCATTGTCAGCGCTTTAGCAACCCCACTGTTTTAACGCTCAGCCCCCAAGCTCTTCCCACACCTTCAGCCCAATATGAGCTGTGAAAGAGGTGCTTGTAGGTGGCAGAGAGGGGAGCTGCGGCCCAGGAGTCTGCACAAAACAGCTTCCAAGAGCCCTAAGGTGTCACTTATGTAAATTAGAGGGCCTCGCACATTCTACTTCGCCCGGGGCCCCATAAATCCTAGAACTGGCTCTGGGGATCGGGAAGAGACCGCAACTCATGCTGTCCTACAATCTCTGGTTACTAAGGAATCTCCTGGACACCTGGTGACCTGCTTTTATCAATCCCTTGCAACAATGGTACATAGTGCCTTAGCTGTCTCCCGGAGTAAATGTGAATAGATTCTGGCGCAAGACCTGTCAGACTCAAAGTGGCAGAGAATTTTGGCTTCCCCGAAAAAGATCTCTAGGAATACAAAGGTGAAAAACCTCCAGTTCAATTATATACACATGATATACATGACAACGCATAAAATCCAGGTGGTTTATGGGGAAGAGCCTCGCACCTGCACCAGATCCGGTCACCTGGATTCTGACTTTATACATATGGTGTGGTGCTGCCCCAATCTACAACCCTATAGAGGGGAAATACTCATGACCCTGTAGACCGCACTCGGTCACTCCCCCCTTATTCCGTGGAGGTGTGTATCATTGGGTTGTTCCAGAGGCTCACTTCACAGAAAGTTGGCACACGGTGTATAGGCTTGGTATTAGTTTTGGTTAAAAGGCAAATAGCTATGTCTTGGAAATCAGCTGGTGGTCCCAGGGTCCAGAATTTGAGGGAGGATGTCACCCAGTGTGCTAGAGCCGAGGAAAGGGTATTGACCAGAGATGAGGCCAGAAGGGTAAGAGCTCGCCCTATTGCAGACCTATGGACCAAGGTGCTGGTGTCATGGGAACACCTTGAGGTTGGCCCTGGGGGGGAACCAAGGGAAGAACAATGACTTACTTGAAGAGGAGATGGTTGGGTCGCCGGAAGAACAGAGAGAAAGAGTGGCTTTGGGATGATTTGAGAGGCTCCACTTGACCCCAGTTTCTCAAACTACCCTGAGGAGGAGGCGGAAAATGACTAAGCCCCATTACATTGTTCACTGGTTAAAGGGCATGACCTAGGCCACAAGGGGTATCTGACCTAACACTGGGTGTAGATGACCTCCCAGGCCTTATCCCGTGGACCTGCACCCCTGATAACTGAAAGCCATTGCCCACTCATGTTGAGGGATGCCGATATGAAGCAGATTGACTCGTTTTCATGTGCAAGGTCACCCTGTTTCTTTATATTTCTATGTTTTGTTGGTTATATGCTCCTTTGGTTTCCTGTTATGTATTTGGCACTCCAATTTCTCTTGAATGTTGATCCTTTGCTCAGCTGTGGTGTGTATTCACCCTCCCCCTTCGTAAAAGCAAGGCGTTCTTCACAAGTTTAAGTGTACAATGAAGGTGACATCCTTAACTCCTTCCATGCTCATGACGAGCTGAGCTCGTCATGAGGCACAGTGCTCGTGTGCTGATGACGAGCTGAGCTCGTCATGACCACACCCGTTTCTATTGACCTTCAGCACAGCAGGGGAATATCTCAAGCAGCCAAGGTGTTAATGGCTGACCTAGACAGATAAACGCTGATAGCATGGCTATGCAATGTCTTATTATTATGCAATACACCACTGTGAAGTGTTACAATGACAAATGACAATAAAAAATACTTTAAAAAATTTGACATAATGTGCGATCTAAGTTAGCCTAACTGTTGTTGTCATATTAACCACCATTTATGTATTAGCATTGAAAGGCCTGTTTTTCACACTGAGCTGCTGTTTAGTATGAGATGTTTTTCTCTTAACTGCAGATGCTCTCACTTGCCTGAAGCCTTCTTTCAGTTAGTGAATAGGCATTTGTTATATATTAGACTACTGATAGTGAGATTCGCACTGGGGTTAGAGAAGACAAGAGGAAGGATGATTCATGGAAAGAACTGTGTGAACCGCAAGATGTGGATAAAGTATCTTTTCAAGGACTTGTGTCTGTAGCCCATTGTGAAGACGTGAGAAACTGGGGAGTATACTTACTCCCTGGATTCTACTGAAACCAATCAATCAGTCAAACACATCTTTATTCTACCGATATAGGTCATAAAAGAAGTCACAGAATAAATATGTGAGACAAATGGATTTGCAATACATAAAATAGGTGAATAACAGAAAATGCACCACAAAGAGAAAGAATTACGATACATCCTAAATAGTTCTTTAGAAATGCGATAAAACCACACTTAATGAAAACAATTCACATGTCACATCACAGTTATCCTCCGTTAGTTGTCATAGGCGCTGGACAACAAGAGAAAAATCATCATAATCACCCATCCATTGTTTTTCTAGCTTTTCTAGCAGATTAAACAAGCATTTACAATGCAATGGTCTCGGCATCATTAAAGGAAGAGCTATTGGCATTGCTCATGACATTTCTTTTTTTTTCTTTAAATCATAAACAAATGACATTGTCATTTACATTGCCAATACACAGCGCTCTGCACTCAACAGCACACAGCGCTCTGCACTCAACAGCACACAGCGCTCTGCACTCAACAGCACACACCGCTCTGCACCTGCACTTACTGCTCTGCACACTCACTCTGCATTCTGCGCTCACTCCTCTGCGCTCGCAACTCTGCATTCTGCGCTCACTCCTCTGCGCTCGCAACTCTGCATTCTGCGCTCACAACTCTGCGCTCGCAACTCTGCATTCTGCGCTCACAACTCTGCGCTCGCAACTCTGCACTCTGCGCTCACAACTCTGCGCTCACAACTCTGCACTCACTACTCTGCACTCACTACTCTGCACTCTCTGCACTCACTACTCTGCACTCACTACTCTGCACTCTCTGCACTCACTACTCTGCACTCACTACTCTGCACTCTGCACTCACTACTCTGCACTCACTACTCTGTACTCTCTGCACTCACTACTCTGCACTCTCTGCACTCACTACTCTGCACTCACTACTCTGCACTCTCTGCACTCACTACTCTGCACTCACTACTCTGCACTCACTACTCTGCACTCACTACTCTGCACTCACTACTCTGCACTCACTACTCTGCACTCTGCACTCACTACTTTGCACTCTGCATTCACTACTTTGCACTCTGCACTCACTACTTTGCACTCTGCACTCACTACTTTGCACTCTGCACTCACTACTTTGCACTCTGCACTCACTACTTTGCACTCTGCACTCACTACTTTGCACTCTGCACTCACTACTCTGCACTCACTACTCTGCACTCACTACTCTGCACTCACTACTCTGCACTCTGCACTCACTACTCTGCACTCTGCACTCTGCACTCACTACTCTGCACTCTGCACTCACTACTCTGCACTCTGCACTCACTACTCTGCACTCTGCACTCACTACTCTGCACTCTCTGCACTCACTACTCTGCACTCTCTGCACTCACTACTCTGCACTCACTACTCTGCACTCACTACTCTGCACTCTCTGCACTCACTACTCTGCACTCTGCACTCACTACTCTGCACTCTGCACTCACTACTCTGCACTCTGCACTCACTACTCTGCACTCACTACTCTGCACTCACTACTCTGCACTCACTACTTTGCACTCTGCACTCACTACTCTGCACTCTCTGCACTCACTACTCTGCACTCACTACTCTGCACTCACTACTCTGCACTCACTACTCTGCACTCACTACTCTGCACTCACTACTCTGCACTCACTACTCTGCACTCACTACTTTGCACTCACTACTCTGCACTCACTACTCTGCACTCACTACTCTGCACTCACTACTTTGCACTCTGCACTCACTACTTTGCACTCTGCACTCACTACTCTGCACTCTGCACTCACTACTCTGCACTCACTACTCTACACTCACTACTCTGCACTCACTACTCTGCACTCACTACTCTGCACTCTGCACTCACTACTCTGCACTCTGCACTCGCTACTCTGCACTCTGCACTCACTACTCTGCATCCATTTCTGTAGATAAACATCCATTTCCCTACTAGTAATACTCCAAAAGCAAGCCACCCTCAGAAACCCTTTGTTCTTGTTTTTCCTGTGGGCCCAAATTTGCACTCTGCACTCACTACTTTGCACTCTGCACTCACTACTCTGCACTCTGCACTCACTACTCTGCACTCACTACTCTGCACCCACTACTCTGCACTCTGCACTCACTACTCTGCACTCACTACTCTGCACTCACTACTCTGCACTCACTACTCTGCACTCACTACTCTGCACTCACTACTCTGCACTCACTACTCTGCACTCTGCACTCACTACTCTGCACTCTGCACTCACTACTCTGCACTCTGCACTCACTACTCTGCACTCTGCACTCACTACTCTGCACTCTGCACTCACTACTCTGCATCCATTTCTGTAGATAAACATCCATTTCCCTACTAGTAATACTCCAAAAGCAAGCCACCCTCAGAAACCCTTTGTTCTTGTTTTTCCTGTGGGCCCAAATTTGCACTCTGCACTCACTACTTTGCACTCTGCACTCACTACTCTGCACTTTGCACTCACTACTCTGCACTCACTACTCTGCACTCACTACTCTGCACTCTGCACTCACTACTCTGCACTCACTACTCTGCACTCTGCACTCACTACTCTGCACTCACTACTCTGCACTCTGCACCCACTACTCTGCACTCTGCACCCACTACTCTGCACTCTGCACCCACTACTCTGCACTCTGCACTCACTACTCTGCACTCACTACTCTGCACTCACTACTCTGCACTCACTACTTTGCACTCTGCACTCACTACTTTGCACTCTGCACTCACTACTCTGCACTCTGCACTCACTACTCTGCACTCACTACTCTACACTCACTACTCTGCACTCACTACTCTGCACTCACTACTCTGCACTCTGCACTCACTACTCTGCACTCTGCACTCGCTACTCTGCACTCTGCACTCACTACTCTGCATCCATTTCTGTAGATAAACATCCATTTCCCTACTAGTAATACTCCAAAAGCAAGCCACCCTCAGAAACCCTTTGTTCTTGTTTTTCCTGTGGGCCCAAATTTGCACTCTGCACTCACTACTTTGCACTCTGCACTCACTACTCTGCACTCTGCACTCACTACTCTGCACTCACTACTCTGCACCCACTACTCTGCACTCTGCACTCACTACTCTGCACTCACTACTCTGCACTCACTACTCTGCACTCACTACTCTGCACTCACTACTCTGCACTCACTACTCTGCACTCACTACTCTGCACTCTGCACTCACTACTCTGCACTCTGCACTCACTACTCTGCACTCTGCACTCACTACTCTGCACTCTGCACTCACTACTCTGCACTCTGCACTCACTACTCTGCATCCATTTCTGTAGATAAACATCCATTTCCCTACTAGTAATACTCCAAAAGCAAGCCACCCTCAGAAACCCTTTGTTCTTGTTTTTCCTGTGGGCCCAAATTTGCACTCTGCACTCACTACTTTGCACTCTGCACTCACTACTCTGCACTTTGCACTCACTACTCTGCACTCACTACTCTGCACTCACTACTCTGCACTCTGCACTCACTGCTCTGCACTCACTACTCTGCACTCTGCACTCACTACTCTGCACTCACTACTCTGCACTCTGCACCCACTACTCTGCACTCTGCACCCACTACTCTGCACTCTGCACCCACTACTCTGCACTCTGCACTCACTACTCTGCACTCACTACTCTGCACTCACTACTTTGCACTCACTACTTTGCACTCACTACTTTGCACTCTGCACTCACTACTCTGCACTCACTACTCTGCACTCTGCACTCACTACTCTGCACTCTGCACTCACTACTCTGCACTCACTACTCTGCACTCACTACTCTGCACTCACTACTCTGCACTCTGCACTCACTACTCTGCACTCACTACTCTGCACTCACTACTCTGCACTCACTACTTTGCACTCACTACTCTGCACTCACTACTCTGCACTCACTACTCTGCACTCACTACTCTGCACTCACTACTCTGCACTCACTACTTTGCACTCTGCACTCACTACTTTGCACTCTGCACTCACTACTCTGCACTCTGCACTCACTACTCTACACTCACTACTCTGCACTCACTAAGCTGCACTCACTACTCTGCACTCACTACTCTGCACTCACTACTCTGCACTCTGCACTCACTACTCTGCACTCACTACTCTGCACTCACTACTCTGCACTCTGCACTCACTACTCTGCACTCACTACTCTGCACTCACTACTCTGCACTCACTACTTTGCACTCACTACTCTGCACTCACTACTCTGCACTCACTACTCTGCACTCACTACTCTGCACTCACTACTCTGCACTCACTACTCTGCACTCACTACTCTGCACTCACTACTTTGCACTCTGCACTCACTACTTTGCACTCTGCACTCACTACTCTGCACTCTGCACTCACTACTCTACACTCACTACTCTGCACTCACTAAGCTGCACTCACTACTCTGCACTCACTACTCTGCACTCACTACTCTGCACTCTGCACTCACTACTCTGCACTCTGCACTCACTACTCTGCACTCTGCACTCACTACTCTGCATCCATTTCTGTAGATAAACATCCATTTCCCTACTAGTAATACTCCAAAAGCAAGCCACCCTCAGAAACCCTTTGTTCTTGTTTTTCCTGTGGGCCCAAATTTGCACTCTGCACTCACTACTCTGCACTCTGCACTCACTACTCTGCACTCTGCACTCACTACTCTGCACTCACTACTCTGCACTCTGCACTCACTACTCTGCACTCTGCACTCACTACTCTGCACTCTGCACTCACTACTCTGCATCCATTTCTGTAGATAAACATCCATTTCCCTACTAGTAATACTCCAAAAGCAAGCCACCCTCAGAAACCCTTTGTTCTTGTTTTTCCTGTGGGCCCAAATTTGCACTCTGCACTCACTACTCTGCACTCTGCACTCACTACTCTGCACTCTGCACTCACTACTCTGCACTCTGCACTCACTACTCTGCACTCACTACTCTGCACTCACTACTCTGCACTCACTACTCTGCACTCTGCACTCACTACTCTGCACTCTGCACTCTGCACTCACTACTCTGCACTCTGCACTCACTACTCTGCACTCACTACTCTGCACTCACTACTCTGCACTCACTACTCTGCACTCACTACTCTGCACTCTGCACTCACTACTCTGCACTCTGCACTCACTACTCTGCACTCTGCACTCACTACTCTGCACTCTGCACTCACTACTCTGCACTCACTACTCTGCACTCACTACTCTGCACTCACTACTCTGCACTCACTACTCTGCACTCTGCACTCACTACTCTGCACTCTGCACTCACTACTCTGCACTCTGCACTCACTACTCTGCACTCACTACTCTGCACTCACTACTCTGCACTCACTACTCTGCACTCACTACTCTGCACTCACTACTCTGCACTCTGCACTCACTACTCTGCACTCACTACTCTGCACTCTGCACTCACTACTCTGCACTCTGCACTCTGCACTCACTACTCTGCACTCACTACTCTGCACTCTGCACTCACTACTCTGCACTCACTACTCTGCACTCACTACTCTGCACTCACTACTCTGCACTCTGCACTCACTACTCTGCACTCACTACTCTGCACTCTGCACTCACTACTCTGCACTCACTACTCTGCACTCACTACCTACTCTGCACTCTGCACTCACTACTCTGCACTCTGCACTCACTACTCTGCACTCTGCACTCACTACTCTGCACTCTGCACTCACTACTCTGCACTCTGCACTCACTACTCTGCACCCTGCACTCACTACTCTGCACCCTGCACTCTCTACTCTGCACTCACTACTCTGCACTCACTACTCTGCACTCACTACTCTGCACTCACTACTCTGCACTCACTACTCTGCACTCACTACTAGGCACTCACTACTAGGCACTCACTACTAGGCACTCACTACTAGGCACTCACTATTCTGCACTCTGCACTCACTACTCTGCACTCACTACTCTGCACTCTGCACTCACTACTCTGCACTCACTACTCTGCACTCTGCACTCACTACTCTGCACTCTGCACTCACTACTCTGCACTCACTACTCTGCACTCACTACTCTGCACTCACTACTCTGCACTCACTACTCTGCACTCACTACCTACTCTGCACTCACTACCTACTCTGCACTCACTACCTACTCTGCACTCACTAATCTGCACTCACTAATCTGCACTCTGCACTCACTACTCTGCACTCTGCACTCACTACTCTGCACTCTGCACTCACTACTCTGCACTCTGCACTCACTACTCTGCACCCTGCACTCACTACTCTGCACTCTGCACTCACTACTCTGCACTCACTACTCTGCACTCACTACTCTGCACTCACTACTCTGCACTCACTACTCTGCACTCACTACTAGGCACTCACTACTAGGCACTCACTACTAGGCACTCACTATTCTGCACTCACTATTCTGCACTCACTATTCTGCCCTCTGCACTCACTACTCTGCACTCACTACTCTGCACTCACTACTCTGCACTCACTACTCTGCACTCTGCACTCACTACTCTGCACTCACTACTCTGCACTCACTACTCTGCACTCACTACTCTGCACTCTGCACTCGCTACTCTGCACTCTGCACTCGCTACTCTGCACTCTGCACTCACTACTCTGCACTCTGCACTCACTACTCTGCACTCTGCACTCACTACTCTGCACTCTGCACTCACTACTCTCCACTCTGCACTCACTACTCTGCACTCCTCTGCACTCACTACTCTGCACTCACTACTCTGCACTCACTACTCTGCACTCACTACTCTGCACTCGCTACTCTGCACTCTGCACTCACTACTCTGCACTCACTACTCTGCACTCTGCACTCACTACTCTGCACTCTGCACTCACTACTCTGCACTCTGCACTCACTACTCTGCACTCTGCACTCACTACTCTGCACTCTGCACTCACTACTCTCCACTCTGCACTCACTACTCTGCACTCACTACTCTGCACTCACTACTCTGCACTCACTACTCTGCACTCACTACTCTGCACTCTGCACTCACTACTCTGCACTCACTACTCTGCACTCACTACTCTGCACTCACTACTCTGCACTCACTACTCTGCACTCACTACTCTACACACTCACTACTCTGCACACTCACTACTCTGCACACTCACTACTCTGCACACTCACTACTCTGCACACTCACTACTCTGCACACTCACTACTCTGCACACTCACTACTCTGCACACTCACTACTCTGCACACTCACTCACTACTCTGCACACTCACTCACTACTCTGCACACTCACTACTCTGCACACTCACTACTCTGCACACTCACTACTCTGCACACTCACTACTCTGCACACTCACTACTCTGCACTCTGCACACTCACTACTCTGCACACTCACTCTGCACTCACTACTCTGCACTCACTATTCTGCACTCTGCACTCACTACTCTGCACTCTGCACTCACTACTCTGCACTCACTACTCTGCACTCTGCACTCACTACTCTGCACTCACTACTCTGCACTCTGCACTCACTACTCTGCACTCACTACTCTGCACTCACTACTCTGCACTCGCTACTCTGCACTCTGCACTCACTACTCTGCACTCTGTACTCACTACTTCGCACTCTGCGCACTCACTACTCTGCACTCTGCACTCACTACTCTGCACTCTGCACTCTGCACTCACTACTCTGCACTCACTACTCTGCGCTCTGCACTCACTACTCTGCACTCACTACTCTGCACTCACTACTCTGCACTCACTACTCTGCACTCTGCACTCACTACTCTGCACTCACTACTCTGCACTCTGCACTCACTACTCTGCACTCACTACTCTGCACTCACTACCTACTCTGCACTCTGCACTCACTACTCTGCACTCTGCACTCACTACTCTGCACTCTGCACTCACTACTCTGCACTCTGCACTCACTACTCTGCACTCTGCACTCACTACTCTGCACCCTGCACTCACTACTCTGCACCCTGCACTCTCTACTCTGCACTCACTACTCTGCACTCACTACTCTGCACTCACTACTCTGCACTCACTACTCTGCACTCACTACTCTGCACTCACTACTAGGCACTCACTACTAGGCACTCACTACTAGGCACTCACTACTAGGCACTCACTATTCTGCACTCTGCACTCACTACTCTGCACTCACTACTCTGCACTCTGCACTCACTACTCTGCACTCACTACTCTGCACTCTGCACTCACTACTCTGCACTCTGCACTCACTACTCTGCACTCACTACTCTGCACTCACTACTCTGCACTCACTACTCTGCACTCACTACTCTGCACTCACTACCTACTCTGCACTCACTACCTACTCTGCACTCACTACCTACTCTGCACTCACTAATCTGCACTCACTAATCTGCACTCTGCACTCACTACTCTGCACTCTGCACTCACTACTCTGCACTCTGCACTCACTACTCTGCACTCTGCACTCACTACTCTGCACCCTGCACTCACTACTCTGCACTCTGCACTCACTACTCTGCACTCACTACTCTGCACTCACTACTCTGCACTCACTACTCTGCACTCACTACTAGGCACTCACTACTAGGCACTCACTACTAGGCACTCACTATTCTGCACTCACTATTCTGCACTCACTATTCTGCCCTCTGCACTCACTACTCTGCACTCACTACTCTGCACTCACTACTCTGCACTCACTACTCTGCACTCTGCACTCACTACTCTGCACTCACTACTCTGCACTCACTACTCTGCGCTCACTACTCTGCACTCTGCACTCGCTACTCTGCACTCTGCACTCGCTACTCTGCACTCTGCACTCACTACTCTGCACTCTGCACTCACTACTCTGCACTCTGCACTCACTACTCTCCACTCTGCACTCACTACTCTGCACTCCTCTGCACTCACTACTCTGCACTCACTACTCTGCACTCACTACTCTGCACTCACTACTCTGCACTCGCTACTCTGCACTCTGCACTCACTACTCTGCACTCTGCACTCACTACTCTGCACTCTGCACTCACTACTCTCCACTCTGCACTCACTACTCTGCACTCCTCTGCACTCACTACTCTGCACTCACTACTCTGCACTCACTACTCTGCACTCACTACTCTGCACTCGCTACTCTGCACTCTGCACTCACTACTCTGCACTCTGCACTCACTACTCTGCACTCTGCACTCACTACTCTGCACTCTGCACTCACTACTCTGCACTCTGCACTCACTACTCTGCACTCACTACTCTGCACTCTGCACTCACTACTCTCCACTCTGCACTCACTACTCTGCACTCACTACTCTGCACTCACTACTCTGCACTCACTACTCTGCACTCACTACTCTGCACTCTGCACTCACTACTCTGCACTCACTACTCTGCACTCACTACTCTGCACTCACTACTCTGCACTCACTACTCTGCACTCACTACTCTGCACTCACTACTCTACACACTCACTACTCTGCACACTCACTACTCTGCACACTCACTACTCTGCACACTCACTACTCTGCACACTCACTACTCTGCACACTCACTACTCTGCACACTCACTACTCTGCACACTCACTCACTACTCTGCACACTCACTCACTACTCTGCACACTCACTACTCTGCACACTCACTACTCTGCACACTCACTACTCTGCACACTCACTACTCTGCACACTCACTACTCTGCACTCTGCACACTCACTACTCTGCACACTCACTCTGCACTCACTACTCTGCACTCACTATTCTGCACTCTGCACTCACTACTCTGCACTCTGCACTCACTACTCTGCACTCTGTACTCACTACTTCGCACTCTGCGCACTCTGCACTCACACTCACCTTCTGCCTCACAGAGGGATGAAGTGAGCGCCGTTCTACTGGGCAGACCTGGGGTCGGGCGGGAGGGTCACCAGGGGCGCGCACGGCTTATAGAGCTATACCGATCAACACAATATTCTCCGGAGTGCCATCCATCTACCGCAGTAGCAGAAATTAGTTTGAAAGCATTGTCGAAGAATGCCAAAAAGCGCCTCATTTAGAAGCGATGAACAGAATTCAATTTTTAGAGCTCCCATGATGTGAAAACAATTTACAATGTACTGTGAACAAACTATTTACGAAGATAAAATATTAGTGAGATAGGTAGTAATCCTTATGCATATTGCCAGATAAGCAGGTGCACCAATGGTCCTCTACACTGGAAAGTCATTTTGAGGATGTAAACACTTCTCAGAAGACAATCTCCTTGACTACAGCGGACCTGCAACAGTGTGCAAAATGTCATGACATTTTGTGTTTACGCACTCTGCTGTATAGATATTTATTGCCCTAATTTTTTTTTCAGTATTAGAGGATATCTTTGAAAATACAAGCCTATTATGAAAGTGGATAGAAATGATTATGATCATCGTGGCTAACACAAAGGTGCAGTGAGGAAAGTGAGTGGCAGATATCGCCACCTCATGGTAACTGAGTATAGTGGGTCCAGTGGTAGCTTGCACAGCCACGTTCTTTCACTCCGTGTCCAGACTTTGACACTGTGGAATGGGGTTCAAGTCCCAGCGTCGGCTCTCCCAGAGATTACAAAAAAACATGCTGATCGAAAGAAATACAATTAAACAATACCGATTGGCGTGACGAGGATAAATCCATGTGCAGTGCACTGCCCCCTTGCCTTGTAGACACCGCAGCCCAAGAAAACATGATTGACGGAGCAAAACGGTGGTCTAATTGTCCATAGCCAAACTATATAACAAGCTGAGGATCAACGGGCGTGAAAACAGCGTGGTGGGCGCGCACGTGACGCAGCGTGGGCGTGCACATCAGCTGAAGGATCGCCGAAGAAGACACGAGTCTGCCTGCTGCCATGACTGACCAACTGCAGAGGGAAAGAGCCCGGTGAGTGTGGGTAGAGGGGGGGGCGGCAGAGAGGGAGTGGGCAGAGAGGGATGGGGTGTGTGTGTGCGTGCGTGTGTGCGTGTGTGCGTGTGTCTGTGTGTGCACGGCCATGCCTGCCTGTGTGTGTGCGCGTTCACGGACCCTGGTCGGCGTGTTCACAGCTCAAGGTCCCTTCAGAGCGAACTCCATAACAATAGGTCTCGATGCCGAGACCTAAAAAAACACACTAAAACATGTTTCGGGCAAGCTCAATAATTGTAGGTGGAACAGAACTACTCGACATACGATGATGCCCTAACTTTTTTTACATGGGCTTCAGAAAGTGCTTACGTGAAAAATTGTACAAACAGCAAAAAAGTTACCACGCAATAAAGACTCTTCAGATTTGTTATCATAAGGGCATGACGATACTGCATTCCCCACTAAATCGGGCACACTTTTAAAACACATAAGCCAACAGATTGTGCCCGCTCTGAAACAAAAAGGGAGCAACAGCTCCCAGTGTGTAGGATCTAATGTTAAATAAATAGCTGATTCCACTGATGCTACAGATCTAAAATAGTTCATCACTGGATGTTTAGATGATTCAATTTTCATTCTTGCTTCCTTTCAGTACTCCAAAAAGGCAACTTTCACCTTTAACCTATCTGCTTTTTAATGTTGCTAGGGCCAAAGTGTCCAAGGTTTTATGGATGTAACTCAGCCATAGAATAGAGGAAACCTTCTCCAGGCTGAGACAATCCGAAATAATGTCCCTGCATAATATTTCCTCCGGATTATTCCAAACACTGACCCACAACAGTAGGGGAGCCAAATGCACCTTATCTTCGATATAACCCTGGTTGAGCTCTGAGTGGATGTTAAAACTAGAAGTAGACAGCAGTAAGTATAATGACCTACAGAGGATTCGATTTTTATCCACTTAAAGAGAGGGAAGTATTGTAGAAGCCCCATATCTCCGCCCCATGAATAGGAGTTATTACACACTACATGTTATACACTTTCAATAGGGGGGAGATAGTCCTTTTACTTCCAGGTCTAATTATATTCCATACTGAATCTGCAGATCTACTAAGTTTAAGGCCAGAACTGTTAAGCTAAGAGTGCCAAGACCCAGTTGAACTAAAGGTTGCACCCAAAAATATAAAATTGCTGTTGTTGGTAAGTGGCTGTCCATTAATTGTAAATCTTGTTAACCTAGATTAGCCAGGCCCACATGCCATGATGTGTGTTTTTCCATAGGAGGTTGCTAAATCGAGATTGATCATGAAGGAGGCAAAACAATCCACAGGTAGCCTCGTGGCATTGGGAGTGCGGGCTAGGAGAACTGCATCGTTAGCATGAAGTAATGCAGTCACCTGCGTGCCTGCGGTTTTCAGGGTGTCTACTGGGTTAGAAGTCATATGAGTGTATAGTCCATTAATATAAAGGATGAAAAGTTGGGGCGCCAATATGCACACTTGTCGTAACCCCCACTTTAAAGAAAATGCGGGGCACATTTCACCATTGACACTTGAATGCACTCTAGCTATTAGATCTGCGAGTTAGAGGGCAAGAAATTCACTAAAGGGAGATTCAGCCCTAGCTCTAACATCATCAACACAGTTTGGTCCTGTTCTCTGAATCGAAAGCAGTGGAGGTCCATAAAAGCCAGACAGATTATAGAGCACCTGCTGAGAATATATTTGCTTTCCAATAAACCCAAATTGAGACACTGCTCCATTGTACCCATGCAAAACCCAAATTGAAAAGGCAAAAGAACATCATTATATCGAGCCCATATAACTAACGATCATAGACCACTCTACCCAATGATTTGAGCAGTTGACTTCGAAGCTGGGGGACCAGGTTTAAGTCTCAGCAACGACACTCAACATCCTGTGATTCTGAGCAAATCACTTCATCTACTCATGCCTAAAAAAAAAGAAATGAACGTGTCCATCTGTAACGAAACTGATGTACATGTAAGGTGCTCTGATACCTGATATCTTTGGGTCTAGTTCGCACTGTATTAAACGAAGGGCGGCCTTAGGCAGCGCGGCCTTAGGCATGTGCAAGCTGTGCACCTGCACAGGGTCACCAAACCCCAGGTCCCTCCACACCAATATATATTCTTAATATAATAATGCTCATAGGATGGATACATATTTGCGTGGTGGCCCATGGCAGGGATTTGGCGGCCTCCGGCTCTGTTCCACTTCCAAACACCCTGACCCCCCCTCTTCACTGGCCTCCGCGCCTGCATTCCTCCGGGCGGCCCCCTACCTACGCTACCTGCCCTGGGCCGCCATGAGCCTAGAGCCGCCCCTGATAAAACTAAATAAAATAATAATAATAATAATAAGTGTGATAGGTCAGTAGCATTTGGGAGGCAATCGATCTCCCTTTTCAAATATGAGAACAATAGAGGATGAGTTCCAAGAATGGGGAATATTGGACGTGAGGCTACTGTTGAAGACATTAGTAATCAGGGGTCCCCATGATTCAGACATACTTTTTATCAGGTTATTTGGGACCCCATCAGGGCCTGTTGTTTTCCTGTCCGTACTCTGCCATATAGCCAACTTCACATCCTGAAGGGAAATGAGAAATGGTGGGGAGTGCTGCAGCGTGCTATGGAGGGCGAGTTCCATATCCAAATCTTCCTCAATATGATGTATGGGAGTAAACTGTGAGACCCAATCAGGTCCGAGGATGTTTTACTGCAGGAGGGGATTCACTCTGGTGCTCCTGGATGAAGTTTCCTAAATTAGATGCCCAGAATGGCTTACTGTCTTCCCCAAAGCCGCAGTTTCCGATAATTCCAAATTCATTTTGTATAGTTCTTCTTTCCTAGATGAAATGAAATGAAATGAAATTTGATTTTTAGAGCGCATGGCTGCCCTGGAGCGTCCCAGCGCTACCTAACTGATAACAGAAAACTCAAAAGGGACCAGAACTTAGGGGGTTTTAGGGAAAATAAATGTTTTAAGCGACTTACGGAACTTGAGATAGCATGGTTCAGTCCGAATGTGTCTAGGGAGAGTGTTCCAATTTTTTTTTAGCCGCATTTACAGAAAAGCGGCGGCCTCCTGTACGGGCCTTCCTCACTCTGGAAACTATGGCAAGATTATCCAAATCCGATCGGAGGGCCCGGGAGGGTCTATGGGGACGAATCAGGCTCCTCAGGGCCGGTGGGCCTTTACCTTGAAGTGCCTTATGGACAATGCAAGATGATTTAAATGCAATTCGCTCACAAACTGGAAGCCAATGGAGAGCTCTCAGCAACGGTTTGGCAGACGCTCTTCTTGGGGCCCCCACGAGCATCCTGGCTGCAGCGTTCTGCACCCGCTGCAAGATATTTATAGTGGCTTCCGGCGCTGCCAAGAGTAGAGCGTTACTGTAATCCAGTCTGGATAAAATTAGTCCCTGGATCAGTAGTTTCCTGGACTGAAAAGGCAGGAGAGGGAGAACTTTCCGTACTGCCCGAAGGAGGCCGAAGCACAAGCCCGCGACTTTCTGGGCATGCGTCCTAAAGGTTAGTTCGGGCTCAAACCAGACCCCTAGGATTTTGATTTTCTCTTTTGGTAGAGGCAGCTCGCCCATACAAGTCGGCCAAAAGGCTTTGGACAAGGATATAAGCTGGTGGCCCAGGATCAAGATCTCGGTTTTTGCTCCGTTCAATTTGAGCTTTGAGACAGTCATCCAGGAAAAGATTCCGGTGAGGCAGGCCGAAAGGTTATCCGAACATCTCGCTTGTTGCGTCAACGCGACGACTAATTGGGTGTCGTCTGAGTAGGTGATGGATTTAATCCCAAAAGGGGCTACAACCTCCTCCAGTGGGGCCATATAAACATTAAATAAGGTAGGGCTCAGAGACGAGCCCTGGGGAACTCCACACTGGGAGGGAGTAGATTTGGACATGACACCATTTTCCCAAATCCTGAATGCTCATTTATTCAAAAAGGATTCCAGACATCTTAGGGCTGATCCTACAATGCCCAGTCTAGCAAGACGGTGGACTAATATTTCATGGTCTACCGTATCAAATGCAGCGCTCAGATCCAGGAGGATCAGAACTGCTGATCCCCCTGAATCTAAGATGCACCTTGCCTCCTCCGCCACCACTATGAGGGCTGTGTCGGTGCCCTGTCCTGGGCAGAAGCCCGTTTGAGAGTTGCTTAGCAGCCCATTACTTTCCAAGAACCCTGAGAGCTGTAGATTAACTATTTTTTCAGCAATTTTGCCCAGACTGGGTAACAAAGAGATCGGGCGAAAATTGGCTAAATCCGCTGTGTCAAGCCCCGGTTTCTTTAGGAGCATCTTAATTCTCGCCTGTTTCCAGCTGGGTGGGACCACCCCGTTGGTGAAAGAGGAGTTTAACAGCTCTGTTGCGAGAGGGGCGATGGTGTCTGCAATGTGCAGTAGATGTATGTTCGCTACATGCTTGATGAACCTCGCGCCATACCCTAGAGGTGGCCATCAGCATCTTACTCAATCTGTGGTTGGCCAGTGAACAATGCCCATCAAACTATTGCTGCACCTCTTGGTCAGGGTGAATAGGCTTAAGCAGCGAGTCTTTGACACATTGTGTTAAACAATTATAATGAGATACTATCTCTTCAGTCACACTGTCAGCTAGACAAATAAGAAACAGTCCCTGATGCAACTTTACTAACAATGTCAGGATTTCAATTGGATTTTTAAGATGCCATGTAAGCCTTAGCTCATTTGGGGAGTTTTGAGTAATGGTAGTTGGACTAAGGCATGGAGGGTGTTACGATCGCCCCACTCAGTAAATAAAACCTTCCTTTTGGAGAACTAAGATGCAAAGTTAGAGCTCGCAAACATGAAATCAATAGCTGACATAACTGCCAAGGTTTCAGATAGCTATGAAAGACATTTTCATAATGTCAGTGTAACTATAAGTAACATTTAACCAACTATGAGTGACACTTACTCATGATCAAAATCAAGCAATGAAGATGAGGCAAACATACATTTATCAGGAATGACGCCCATTTGAGCAACGAGAAACTCTTAAGAAGATCTTAAAACATATCTCCAAAGCACCAAAAATGGAAGGGCACTAACCTAGGGCCTTTGTAACCTGATCGTTCAGCGGCCAAAGATACTCCGGCCTCTCAGAAGAATGAGGCTGAGGCACACATAGGCTACAGCCAGCCAGGACGCTCATTGCTGACCTCAAGTCTGTTAATAATGGACGAACGCTCAATCAACATTGGAGTCACTAAGACAGGAGGTAATTCAATTTCGTTGTCTGACTTTGGCCTTTGCAGAAGAGCACTTCGCTTGTTGTCAGCTGTACATATATTATTACATCCAGCGCCGGCTTTAGCATTGGTTGGGCCCATGCAACAATGTTTGTTGATGCCCCCCAATGATCACCTTCGCTACAGAATACCTCACTATCACCGTTTAACAGTGCCCCTCAAGTCTCAAGAACCACTCTCTGGCTCAGATGCATTTAATTAGGTTAATAGCACCTCTCATACAAGTGTAGGGTCTCAAAGCACTTTACATCACACAGAGACATTCAATCAATTTGTGTAAATCAGTGTATAAGAATGTTACATAAGACAGCGGAGTACAAGGTGTGGGAGTCACATGTCATCAATCCTGATAGACAGTAAAGTTTAAGAGTGCTTGGTCTGGAGAAGCACAAACTCAACATTTAAAACTTTACACCATGTTTGCGGGTTCTCTTTAATAATAAGAATTGCTTTATGCAGAGTCTGGTGTAAACGCAGTAGATTGCTACATTTGATTTCTAGTGTTTAGATTAATACTTTTTAATTATTGTCTGACCTAAATTGTATCAAATCCATATATTTTATGTATTTTATGTATTAGGTAGAAAGGTACATTTTATAATTTTATATGTTTTAAAGTGTTTTACACTATTTGCACATAGCCTAGCCTGTCCACAGCTTCTGTTTTTATGTGCTAATAATAACGGAAGAGAGAACCTTGATAAGCCACTATTTGCTGCTAAAAACAGGGACATTGAACTGTGCTGGAAGATATTTTTAATATGCACTCTGATGCCTTTATTGGAATGTTATATGTTTGTATACTTTGATGGTCTCTGGCTACCGAATAAAGTTATTTTTACTACTACTAACTGCTTTATTTTTTTGTAGTAAGACAAATGAACCCTTTTTGCAGCATTAGAACACTGAAAGACTGGGTGATAAACCATAGCGCTCTATTCTATACCTTGCAGCTTGCATACAGCTCTTTTATGACACTTATTAGCTCACTGTCCTTTATTGGGATTTTACCGCATAAACTGCAAGTAAAAAAATAGGATCTCTCTAACAAAAGCACTGACCTATTTACATTAAATGCACTCCGTGATCTGCACAGAACGCACACTTTGCAGCAGGCATATTAACCCTCTTCTCTTCTTCATAATCAGTCAAAACTTCCACTAGACAAAACTCCGATCTCTCTCCAGGAAGAACATTAATCACAGAGTTATCGTGACATTTTTATTGTTGTATGAAAATTGCTGGAGGCAAGGAAAGTGACAGCAGGAGCTTGTAAAACTAAAATATACTTGCAAACACGCCCCCAATCCCGGAGCAAGCACCTGGTGAAGTGGCACTGGTCGCACTGCCCAATGCCCTAGAGCCGACCCTGATCTATATCAAGCACGTATTATTAATAATGTGCATCCCTCCTACTTGTAGTCATTAATAACTTTTCGGCTCCTAATTGATTGTAATCGAGTTCCATTGACAAAGTGCTGCCATCCACAGTTACCTTTCAGACCTCAAGCCGGGTAAACAATAGGAGAAAAAGTCTCATAAATAAATGGATATTTAGATACGGCGCTGAAGGCGACCTGAAGGAATCCTACAATGGCTAACAACAGACCGGAAGAGGGGAACCTGGGGGCATATTATCAAGAACGTCGATAAAATTATCGCCGCTTGCCGCTAAAACGGCGATAATGGGCTTGATAATATGCTCTTGTGAATTCCCACAGCAGCCCAGGTTAACAACAGAATCTGAGCTGCTATAGGAATTCACAAGAGCATATTATCAAGCCCATTATCGCTGTTTTAGCAGCAGTGTTCTGCCGCTAAAGCAGCGATAATTTTATCGATGTTCTTGATAATATGCCCCAGAGTGTGCTGAGGAAAAAGCAGAGACTATAAAATATAAAACTTTACAGGAGGCAGGAGCTGAAAGAAGCCGGTACAGGCAGGCAGAAAGGATATGGCCTTTCTACACAGAAAAAATTCCCTACTAGGGCTGAATTTGGAAAAAAAAGTCCATAAATTAAGGGCATTAGCCAATAGTCATCGTCCAACCCAGTAGCAGCAAATAAAATATGCATTTTATTCTAACACAGCGCCTTGGTACACCATATAGCACTTTCAAATTTCATGTCAACCAGCTATATAAAATAAAAAAATTATAACACAACAGCATTGCAAATTAAGATACATATAATTAAATCACCATCATAGCAGCGGTGCCATGTGTCCGTGAAGTCCCAACGGCTGATGCCAAACCCTGCCACCTGCAGAGTTGGCAGCTAGTGGCTTGTGTAAGTCTGATGGTATGGCACAACCCCCTGCCCCATGGCAATGGAACACCTGGGTATGAGTCGACTAATGATCAAGAGGACTGGGCTCCAGGTGCACCCTGATCTGTGCTGCCATGATTGCTGCCAGCAGTCAACTTAATACTAGAATTGCGCAGAGTGTGCACACTCCTGCCTATCCCAGTAGTAGCCATTTGGCTCCCTCCTTTGATGCCAATCAACAGTTATGCCATGGCACGTGCAGCTTCAGCTGCCTCAGTCAGCAACCTAATTTGTAAGAGGACGTGATGCCGACTCAACCACCCTAGAAATAGAAAACTGTTCTGCAGCAGCAGGTAAGTTGAACTATTCGACTCTGAATATTACCATGTGATGTTACATATTGTAATATACAGAGTCGAATAGTTCACCATGCTCACAGTTTGTGCAGGTGGACAACAGAAGCTGAAAATGCATGACAATGCATTTTAATGCAGTGATGCAGACCACCACATAAAATTGCGTTAGTCTAACGCCTGATGCATGGTACTTGGCAGGGCTGAGTAAATGCACTGTAGGAAAGTGGTTTTCTGTTGCAGTAACCCCCCACTTTTTGCTAGACTTCTGATGCACTTTGACTTGATGTGTCCTGGGTCCCTGCCAATCAGGTTCCCAGGACCTGTGTTCTTTCCAATAACTGTACATTTGTACCCCCAATTGGCATCTCTGGCCACATGTAAGTCCCTTGCAAAATGTACCATGGGTACCAAGGGCACTGTGACTAGGGAAAGCCTCTAAGGGCTGCAGAACATATTTTGCCACCCTTAGAGGTCATGTACCTTAACACACAAACACTGCCATAGCAGGCTATGTGTTTTGGTGCAGAGAAAAGTGAAGAGTCAACATGGTACACATACTTGGGTGCCATGCCTGCAACCCTCTGCCTATGGTATAAGTAAGACTACCCCTCTAGCTGGGTACACTAAACCATTGGTGAGGGTGCAGTTGCATGAGCACTGTACCCCATACAGTGTCCAAATCCATTCCTAATCAGATTACCATACACATCAGATTTTGCACTCTTTCATCTCACTGCTACGCCACACTGAAGATTGTACCATATATAGCCGAGGAAACCAAATGGCAAAAAAGTAAAAAACGTAACACATACATTTATTGACATAAAACAGTATTTTCATTAATAAAATTAACCACACAGTCAATATGCATAGTATCTTCAAAACAATAAAACACAATACATTAAACGTCAATAGGGCAATACATACAAGGTAGAGAGTAAAATAACCAGACCAATATTAAGCCTCGGAAACGGAGCGTCGGGGTCATTTAAAGATGGCACTTGTTTTGGGGCATGATTATAGTACGGGAACTTCTATAATTCACAAAAGACTCCTGGAAGTATTTTCGATTAAATCCGGAAGTCTACACTAATTTAATGGTATCCCGTGATCCGTAGCGGATACGCATATACACGGGACTGCTCCCAGGTGTTTACCATTACTGAAACGGGTATATAAACAACTCGGCTCACGGGCAGGCATTGAGATGCTGTCTAATATTTGAGGGAGGAACGCACGCAGGAGCACTTACAAGTTGAAGTAAGTAAGGCAAGGACTTCAGAGGGGCTTGCTAAGTTAATAGGGTAGGGTGATAGTGGATACTTCCACCCCAATGCTATGCGCTTTAACAAAATAACTCCCCTTCAAATAGATGGGTGGTTAGGATTGGAGGGGATCCGAAATAGGTGCATACAGGAGATAATCAGGGGGACAGTCTTGCAATCCTGTAAACCCACAGCCAGACTTACTAGTAGGAGGAGGATCATTCTACCGTAGAAATGGGAAATAGGGGAGATTAAGCTTATAGGCTTTTCTAAAGTAAGGGCCCATGACACAACAATAATAGCCGTTACTAATTTCTCCCAAACAGGATGCTCGACCCAAATCATTAAAGGGAGCATAAGCGGGACACTTGTCCTTGGGAATGAGCCATTGAAGCCGATCGGAAATAAGCACGAGAACCAGTCCTCTACTATCATCATCCTTACCAAAGGTAATTAACCTCGCCGGTTTAGATACTTTCACGAAACCATAAACCATACGGGTACATTACTGCTATACATTTCAACTTCTGTCTATGCAGGGATGACTATTCTGCCAAATTGCTCCCCAGCGCAAACATTTTTTTTTTAAACGTCTGACACTTTGGAGATACTATCATTTTAATCAAGATCCTCACCAAATACAAGATAAAGGTGAGGGTATTTGTAATCTATTGTACCCCTAGGCAGCAGGGTGTTATTGTAGGAGCATATTAACAAGCTCTCCACTTTTGTCGCCTACAGTAAAACAGCGGGGAAATTTCAACAGACTTGGGTGGGATTTAGTCCATTTTCGCGAGTGACAGACAATTGAGAGTCCGCAAAAAAGGATTCTACCTTGAACAAAGAGGTGAGGTATGGTGCACAATTTTTTGGTATGGATGTGGATGTTGAGCGAGGAGCCGTGAGTGTTCTTTGGGTTAAGGATTAGCCAATAGCCCATATTTCCTCTCAAACAGTGGATATACAGATTGTCCGAAGATTGTGCCATACTAAGGACTAGGTTTTGTTGCCTTGCAAGTTTTACACATGTGGAAAAAAGGTTTGCCCTTGTTTTTAAGAAGATGATTGTTTCTAGCTAAGAAAGTGCTCTTCTTACTGATGTTAGATTAAAACAAATGATGGGGGGCTTATTAGTGAGAGAGCGCAAAACTGAGTTAGAAATTGTAGGGGTGCACCATATTCACGAGTAGTCAGCACCCACATATATAGAGGACTTTTAATTAGGTTTAAATATGATGCAGGGCTACGAATTAATGTGCCAAAACTCGCATAGAGCAACGCAAAGTGTTTTTGAAAGCATTAATGCCACGTTAACCTAGAAATGTTGTTTGCAGTGGAGAAGTAGTCTAATTAAGGGATGTTCAATAGATCATTATTGTATTAGCTGCCTTATTAAAATTCGTTATTGTATTCTTATAATGCGATTGAAGTGCTTAAGTTAGAAAATGTATTTTGCTTTAATAATGAAAGCCTAAAGAACGAAATGTATTGCTCATGTTAGGATGTGATACACATAAACGTGCAGAGGCCTAGTCATGAAAATCGTGTAGGCCAGGTTGAAAATGCTTTGCTTGACATTAAACCATAGAAATGTTTTTAAGAAAGCTGCTTTTAGCTAAAGTCAATTGCAACATTATGAAATTGTGAGCCGATTCACATGTGTTCCTTTGTAGGTGCAAGGCTAAGTAGAGATTGTAGAAGAAGAGCCCATTGTGTATGAGTGCTAGGATGGTAGACCCAGACATGGAGGAGTGACTGCGGAATTTAGGGAGGAAACATCAAGAGAAGAAGAGTCTGGGACCCAAGGACGTTTCAACGGACAAGGATGGAGATGCCGTAGTGGAAATTTCTGAAAATCAACACCTTCGAGAGGGGCGTACCTTAGGGCGTGTCATCCGTATTGTGGGGTTTTGTATTAGGGACAGCACCCCGAGGGTAAGGCAGAGCAGATGCGCATGAGGGCGAAGGAAGCTGTTGGTCAGGCTTTGCTATGAGAGAGGGGTTCTTAGACAAAGTCCGAAAAGTGAGTGTACTTCTTTGGAAGTCACCACGGCTGACACCTTTGATAGGAGGGAACCTTGTTGTGTAGGGATGTCACTTAGTATAGTGTAGGGACAGATTAATCTGGATTTATTCCTTTTTTTTCAAATGCCTACTAAAACTCAGGTCATAGCAATTCTTGTTAACCTGATGATTCTGGAACTGATTCTTGTATTGTTTCTTAGTCGACTGAGACTTTTCCGTAGGATTATGTTTGTATTAGTGCCTGTTTATCTTCTGAACCTTTTGCTGAGGTGTTTATACTCCCAACTGTTTTTGGCTTTATAACCAATCTTTAATCTCGATCCTTAGTCAGTGGTTCTTTGGGGAAAGCAATGGGAATCGTTGAAGTTGATGGTAAATTGTTTGGATAGATTGCCTTCTACCCTCTATGACAGGTAAAAAGGTCTAGTCGACCTGTGACGGGATTCTGGAGAATGTTATTCTGATTCTAGAGAAATAATCCCGCCTTTCCAGTTGGTAGCAGAGTAGGATGGTTTATCTTCTGGAGTGAGGGTAATCTAGAGTAGGTTAAGGTTTCCCCAAGGCCCATAGACCCATAGAGATCTGGAGATGAGCGTCCAGAGGACCGCGGACAGAGGATGGCGTTCCATGGAAAATGACGGAAAGTGACGGTGCGGCAGAAAGCAGCAGGTCATAAGAGAGTGAGTATGAAAAGGGTCATGCGTGTTAGATTGCGGTGTGCATTGTGTCGTTGAATTGTATTGTCTGGCGGAGTTGAGTGCCTGTAGTGTGAAAGGAGATCAGGTTGTGAGCGCGCGCAACCGGTGAAAATCTTAGACTCAAGGAGAGTTTAAGTGGTTCGGGTGTATCGAACACCTATAGTAATTGTCGACCATTGTAAGGGAGTCATGAGGTACCATTGATCGCCCGCAGGACCGAGATAGGGGGAACGAATGTGTGAATGGGTGGGTAACGGACGCTGATCGGAAGTTGCCGTGTGTTTGTAACCTATCAGTTGAGGCGATTGTCCGGTCGTTTTGTGGACAGACATTTGCCAGTTCGGTGACAATTACAGTCAGACTGTGGACGTACAGTCAAGGAAGTGGTTGCTTGGTCGGAAGTGATCATTTCAAGTGTATGATTGGGACGCATGCATGACCGAGAGACGAGCGGAGAGAGGAGGGGAACTGCTGCGAAGCGGAGGCGAGTGACGTCAGAAAGAGCAGCGCTGGGATAGGACGGTTAGTGTGGAGCCGCCCTTGGATTGGGCGGTTAGCGTGAACCGAGTGACGTCAGAAGAAGCCGCGCTGGGATTGGTGGATTGTCATTGGGAAGTAAATGAGCACTGTAAACAAAGAAACGTTGTGGTTTTCATCATGAAATGTTTAAAAGGGTTGCAAAGTTGTTTCAAGGGAGAAAAGAAGTTAGAACCTCGGGGTGGGGAAGAGGCTCCACCCGAGGATACGCCAGCTCATTACATGGCCACAAATGTTGGGTTGCATACCAAATTGTGGCTTGAGAACTGGTGTAAGATGACTGACGGAAGTGAGGAATTGACTTTTCCTAGATACGGAACATTTAGATTGGAGATGTTGTACCAGTTAAAAGCGAGTATGGATTCTTTGCGGCCTTTGCCTAGACCAACGCAGTTTGAAGCATTAAATGCATGGATCAGGGCAGCATATGAAAGGAATCGAGATAGAAGACAGGAAAGAGTGAAGAGATCAGTTAGGGTGGTACAAGACGCGAGATGGGATGCACTGGCCAAGAGGTGGAGAGTGCAGACCATCGAGGGAGACAGACTATACCCATTGTTGGTCAATGCAGGGGATGCGCGGAGAAAGAGCACAGAGGATGACGACAGTGAAACAGATGACAGCCTGATAGAGAGACTGTTGTCGGAGAGACCACCTCCATATAATTAAGGGTTGCGTAAAATCCGTTTCGCGGGCGAATTTGCGGATTTTCTGCGATTTCGCGATCCGCGAATCTCGCGAAATCGCTGTAAAATCCGCGAATCAGCGGGGACAAATTTTCAGCCAAGCAAGGGTTACAGCAGCAGGTGCAAAAGTTGAACCTAATTTCTTTGTAACCTTTTACAAAAGGGTTACAAACAAATTAACTTCAACTTGGACACCTGCTGCTAATTGCTTCCTGGCGCCTCAACTATTCTCTGACCCTGCTCTGACCCTTCAAGCAGGGTCAGAGAATAGTTGCAAGTAGGCAACGAGGCACCTGTCCAAGGAATTAAACCTCATCAGGAAGCACTTACAGATATAAAAAACAGGAAGAAGGGAGAGGATGGCAAATACACCTATTTTGAGTTGTCAGGAGGGGTTAAACTAAAAGAGAACTTTACAGAACAATTTTCATATGCATTTTGCTAAATATAAAAAGCTGTATGTTCTGTAGGGGCAACTGAGGAATCTGGCCCTTCAGAGATCCGGCCTCTCTTTCTTTCTCTCGTTCTCTCTCTTCCTCTCTCTTTCCCTCTCTTTCTCTCTCTTTCTATCTATCTATCTATCTATCTATCTATCTATCTATCTATCTATCTATCTATCTATCTCTCTCTCCCTTTCCCATAAACGACTGCATGGGTAACTTCGCTATGCAAGCGGCTCGCGAAGACGCAAAAAGCCCCGCGAACACGCAAGAAACCCCGCGAACACGCAAAAAACCCCGCGAACACGCAAAAAACAAAAATCCGCATATTCGCACAAATTCGCGAATTTTGCTGATCGCGAATTCGCAAATCCGCAAATTCGCGGATCGCGAATTCAAAAAATTCGCCCATGCTTACATATAATCCTGAGATAGAGGGGAGGCCAACACCACCAATGGGCTGGGAACCATCTGTAGTGGACGGTGGCCTCCTAATGGAGAGCGGCTTGGGCCCAGTAGGGGACAGGTCCGGCTCGGTGGAAGGAGAGAGGGTACCCCAGCATTCCCCAGAGACGAGAGTAGTGGGAAGATATACGGTGCAGAAGGTACACAGTGAAGAGGGGGTCAGTTCCCAGAGACTGCCAGACGCTCTTACGGTACCTGTCACCATAGGTCCCATTGTATCAGTGTGCAATCCAGAACAGACACAAAGCGAGGGTCTGCCACAAATAGACAGAGAGAGAAGTACCAGCGAAGGAAGGAGCAATGTGGCGGACGGGTGGAGCCAATGGCCAAGGCCTATAGAAAGGAGCACCCCTTTGGCAGCATCGGCAGACTCATCCGGAGAACAGGGGGGTTTGAGAGGACCGATGGATCTGAGAGGACCAAGGCCAAGGTCAATCAGGGAATTACGGCCAGATTTGCGAACTTGGGAGACAGTAGTGGTGGATACCCCGAGCGACAGATCGAGGGACGATTGTGGTCATGGAAGTCAGGAGAATAGGGGGGTGTCTCACTGCACGTCTAGCGGAAGCAGGCAGGAATGGGACCGGGGGAGCGAGGAAAATAGGGGAGCGGCACCCCCTGTCTCTATAGATAAAAGACAGGAATGGGACCACGAACGCTGGGAAAGAGGAAGGGTTCCCCATAACACACCTGAGGAAGACAGACGAGTGAGTCAGGATTGTAAAGGGAGAGACTCGAGTGAAACCTCTAGTCAAGGCACATTGAGAGCGGCAATGAAGGCAAGGAGAATTGATGTGCTCAGACTTAAATCAGAGGTGGAGGAGATAGTGGAAGGTACATTACCTCTGGAGAGAATAGAACTCTATGAACCAGATGAACTGTTGTTTGTAGCAAAAGATGTTACTCGCAGGGCTAGGGCAGCCCATGAGAAACTAACAGAATTAGCGAACAAGTATACAGTGGATCTGACCAGGACAAAGGCATTACAGGGTGGCCATAGGCTGCAGTATTCGGACCAAGATCTAGAAGAGAAGAGTGTGATCGGATTAAAAACCCACTTCAGGGAATTGATTGTGGGACTCCGAACATGGGTCCAACTGGACAAATGGGGGGGAAAGGTGGTCGAGGAAGAAGAGCGTTAGGCGGAGCACTATTGAGACATCTCCGGGTGGGGGGTTGGTGAATGTGGAGGCGTACCCTTTGAGGGAGGTGGCTCATGGAAGATATGTGCATGTACCCTGGAGTAGGGGAGATTTGGCTGCCTTTACGAACACATTTCCAAAGTTGCGGGAGAGTCCAGTAGAGTGGTACAAGTAGGTAGAGAGGTTCGTCAAGATCTCAAAAGTACTGTGGGTGGATCTGAACACATTATTTGACATTGTGGTTCCAGGGGACCTGTGGATAGCCTGTAAAGTCAGTATTGAATGGCCCACAGAGGAGCCAGACCGAGATGCTGCCACAAATGGACCCTCACCCAGGGTGATGGTAAAGTACGAACAGGCGATCACGTGGTTGAAAACTAAGGTACCACCACAGGACATTGACTGGGTGAAAATAGATCGAACTAGACAGGAACCGAAGGAGACAGTCCATGAGTATTATGAGCGGTTATTGCAGATATTCAAGCAGTACAGTGGATTGGATGTGATGGATCCAAAGGACATGGGACAGTTTGTGTCCAAGTTTGTTCCGGGACTGAGACCCGAGTTCTGTCTCATGAAACAACAACATTTAATTTGTTGGCAGAACAAGCCTCTGGACGAGATCCTGAGGTATGCGAGGTACTGCAGTGATTAGATAGATTCTAAGACTAGGAAGCTTAAGGATAAGTTGATGCTGGTCCAGATTCAACCGGGAGGACATGGTCAGTCTGGAAATGGAACTTTAGGGAGAAAATCGGGTGGTCAGAAAACAGATAGTGAGGATGGTCCAAGGCCAAGGGTAGACCTGGCGACTTTGAAAAAGACGACTAAGTGTCATCAATGTCATGAGATCGGACATTGTAGACGCGGGTGTCCCCATACCCCGGAGAACCAGGTACAGGAGGAAGAGGAGGAGGAGGTTCAGGCCCCTCCAGTACCGAGGGCAACAGTAGCTAAGTTCAAGGCGGCTAAAGGGGGGACTTCCGCTCCTAGAGCTCCGGTTCCCCAGCCACCGAAGATTGCGGCAGGGACCAAGGTTTACCAGCAGATGACTTTCATGGTAGAAGGGGACGAATACTATCACTTTGACCCAGTGACAGGACGGTGCCTGAGTGGAGAGGAGGACTGTACCCTCGGGGCAGTACTAGAAGTAGACCAGAGGGGACCATTTGTAGAAGCGGATGTGGATGGACACCCCACCACCTTTTTGGTGGATACTGGTGCTACCCGTTCTACTGTACGGTCTGCAGTAGTCCCTAACCTACCACTTTCCGGACAGACTATCCAAGTTGTAGGAGTCGCAAACAGGAGGATGACAAACCCACTGACTGAGCCAGACCCAGTAAGAATAGGGAATTTAAGGGACAGACACCAATTCGTGGTGTGCGATTCTAGCCCTGTATGTCTGTTAGGAAGGGATCTTTTCTGTAAACTTAACTGTACCATCTACTGTACACCTAAGGGAGTAGAGTTACAAACAAATGATGATGATGCTGCCTTTAAGGTTGCCAACACACATGTGTGTATAGAACTGTATCCTGCATTAACGGTGGAGGAACTCCCCTGGGATTTGAGAGAGACAGTCAGACAGGAGGTGTGGGACTTTACCGGAGAGGAGATCGGTTTGATCAAAGGAGTAGAGCCAGTTAAGATTCAAGTGAGACCGAATGCAAAGTTCCCAAGAACACCCCAATGCAAGTTGACACCAGAAACTATTGCGGGAATAAGACCTGTGATTGAATCCATGATTAGACAGGGAATTCTAAAGGAAGTGATGGGCAGTCCATGCAACCCTCCGATCATGGGTTTGCAGAAGCCTAGTGGGAAGTTCAGGATTGTGCAGGATTTACGAAAAGTGAACAACATAGTTGTTCCATGTTGTCCAGTGGTACCGAATCCTTCAGTGATATTGTTTCAGATACCGGCACAGGCTGAGTGGTTCACGGTGATCGATTTGTGTCAAGCTTTCTTCTCGATACCCTTACATGAGGAGAGCCAATTTCTTTTTGCGTTTAAGCTGGAAGATCGTGTGTTAACATGGTGTCTTATCCCTCACGGGTATACAGAGAGCCCATCGATCTTTAATCAATTACTGAAAAGAAATCTTGAGAGTCTAGTACTGCCGCAGAACTCGGTTCTCGTACAGTACATAGACGACCTCCTTGTTGCGTCAGAAACAGAAGATGCTTGTAGAATAGACACCATTGCTTTGTTGAACCATTTGGCAGAAAATGGTCACAAGGTATCTCCTAGCAAGCTACAGTACTGTTTGTCTGAAGTCCAGTATCTGGGACACAGAATAGAGAAGGGGAAAAGGAAGGTGTCTCCAGATAGGATAGAGGCCATAATGAAAATGATGGTGCCCTCGACCCAGAGAGAGGTTAGAATGTTCTTGGGGATGGTGGGCTACTGCCGCCAGTGGATTTCCAACTTTTCCCTGAAGGCGAAACCCTTGCAGAAACTGACGCACAAGGATGTGAGTGATCCGGTACCATGGGACACAGACTGCATGATGGCTTTCCTTGAGTTACGAGAGGACTTGTGTTGTGCTCCGGCCCTGGGAATGCCGGATTACAACAAATCATTTTCATTGTTCTGTTGTGAGCGGGAGGGTTGTGCTTTGGCAGTTTTAACGCAAGATCATGGAGGTGTCCGTAGACCTGTTGCTTATTTCTCGGCTACCTTAGAACCAGTAGCCGCAGCGTTGCCCGGATGTCTCAAATCAGTTGCTGCAACAGGTGTCAGCATTGAAAGGTGTGAAAGCATTGTGATGGGACATCCACTGATGGTACATGTTCCACACTCGGTAGAACTGTTGATGACCAGGACCAAAACGCAGCACTTGACCAATAATAGGCTCACACGCTACAAGCAGGTCATACTTGCCGCGGAGAATGTGACCCTTAAGAGGTGCTCGGTTTTGAATCCTGCCACGTTAATGCCATTGCCAAATGCCTTAGATGATGATTGTGAAGACCACGATTGCCTCGAGGGGACTGAACTGTGCACCAAACCTAGACCAGACATTGTCGACGAGCCATTGGCAGACCCTGAAGAAATTTACTTTGTTGATGGCTCATGCATAAGAGACAGTGCTGGGCAGTTGAGAGCGGCTTTTGCTGTTTGTACGATTCATGGGATAGTCGAAGCTGCCTGCCTGGAAGGAGTACACTCCGCTCAGGTGGCTGAGATAATTGCGTTGACACGTGCCTGTTTGGCAGCCAACAAAATTCGAATCATCATATACACCGACAGCCAATATGGGTTTGGTGTAGTTCATGACTTCGGTCAGTTGTGGTCTCAAAGGGGTTACATGACATCGTCAGGTTCCCCTATCAGGAATGGAGAATTTGTCAGGTTACTGCTGGAGGCACTGCAGGGCCCAGCAGAAATAGCCGTGGTGAAATGTACAGCACATAGCAAAGGTGCTGATTTTGTGTCCCTGGGTAATCGTTATGCTGACGAAGTGGCACGCTACTGTGCCGAGCAGGGATATTCATTCACTGAACAAATTGTCAAAGGGACACAGGGAGGGACCGAGCTAAACATGATACTTGAAGTGGCTGATACTTGGGATGAATTGAGAAAGATGCAAGAACAAGCGTCAGAGTACGAGAAAAAGGTATGGGTGACAGCTGGTTGTGTCAGAGGAGAGTTGGATTTGTGGATTTCGGCTGATGGGAGAGCTGTGTTGCCAAATGAGCTGGTGAGTCCGATGGCACGACAGATACACGGTCCTGTACATCTGGGAAGAGATGCGATGATGCGAGTGTTCAGGCAGACTTGGTACAATCCAAAGTTTCGAACGGCTGCGGAAGCAGTATGTCAGCGGTGTGTTACGTGCTAACAAATGAATGTTGGAAAAAGGACACCAGTTACACTGAGTCACATTGGAAGGTCTGGTGGGCCTTTCAACCGGATGCAACTGGATTTCATTGAAATGCAGAGGTGTAATCGCCTCAGATATGTCTTGGTGATTGTGTGTGTGTTTTCCAGGTGGGTTGTGGCATACCCAACTCGTAGGTGTGATACACTCACAGTAGCAAAATTATTGTTGAGGGAGTTAGTGCCGCGATTCGGGATCCCGACCTCTTTGGAATCGGACAGAGGGGCGCATTTTAACAGTGAAATTGTGAAAATGCTCTGCTCTGCACTGAACATTGACCAGAGACTGCATTGTAGCTATCGACCAGAGGCTTCTGGTATAGTGGAGCAAATAAATGGAACACTCAAGGCCCGAATGGCGAAAGTGTGCTCATCTACGTCCCTGAAATGGCCAGATGCATTACCGTTGGTGTTAAAGAGTTTACGTAGTACACCAGACAGGAGGACAGGTCTCTCACCCCACGAGGTGTTGATGGGGAGGGCTATGAGATTGCCGTCCGTCCCTTCAGCAGCCTTGCTAAATATCACAGATGATCTGATTCTTGACTACTGTAAAGGACTTTCTGATGTCATCCATTCTGTGTCTCTTCAGGTGCAGACTGCTGAAATCCCGGCTTCTAGAGACCTTTGTCACGACCTGTGTCCCGGTGACTGGGTCCTGGTGTGGAAGCACGTGAGAAAAAGCTGCCTGGATGTGCGCTGGCGAGGTCCATTTCAGGTTATCCTGGTGACGAACACTGCTGTGAAGTGTGGTGGATTGCCGAACTGGATCCATGCTTCTCACACCCAAAGAGTTCCAGCACCCCTGGAAGAAACAGCTCCTCTCGTTGATGAAAATCCAGCTGGGGAGGAAGATCCACTAGAGGAGACAAGTCAAGCTGTGGGGGTGTCTGAAGGAGCTGGTAACTCTTCCGATCGAGCGCAAGGAGATCACGATGACAGCGACACGGAATCCGCCTCTGAATGGGGAAGTTGCTGTGAAGGTGATTTTAAACCAGAGCAAGCTGAAAACAGCGATGAGCAGGGTGTGCAAACGAGAAGCAGAGGAGTGGGCAGCACAGAGGCAAGATGGCCTGAGAGGCGAAGGCGACTGAATGTAAGGTTGGTCTCCGAAAGGGACCTTGCACCTGTATTCGAAGAATCAGACCCGGAAGAGGGAAACCAAGAGACAGAACAAAAAGGTCCGAGAAGGTCAAGGAGGGTGAGAGTACCTTGTCGAAGATACGCCACTCCTGAGTGGACCTACCCTTTGACAAATGCCAGGTGTACTGAGGTCCGGGAGGGTGAGGTCAGTGACTTTGACCAGTACGATCCCAAACGTTAAACTGGAAGTGGTATTGTTGGTACCTGGACTGGAAATTGAAGGTATACTGACACTCACAATTCCTAATCCCCCTTACCTAAGCAAGATACGTGATTTAATCTTGAATAGGCTGATCTTATATTTGGTCCTGAGATACCGGCTTATGAATCGGTAGTCCTTCAAATGGAACTTTTGGATTATGTGCTATGTGCAGTTGGAGCAAATATCATCATTGATTATTAAAGACTTTGTAAATAGCTGTTGAATTTACCTAGAGCCGAGAGGAAGAAGAAGAAATGTAGGGACTTCCCTTAGAGGATGGAGAAGGATTAGGGTTGTCTGGCGTGGATGCAATTGAAGAACCTAAAGGGGATTTCTGCTTCCAGTGGTGGTTCGAGAACTTTCAAAAAGCCAAGAAAAGAGACTTTGTGTTGTTGCTGAAAACGGACCACACTGTTCTGAGACCATGGAGGCTGGGAGCCCGACTCGTAGGGCTAAGTGCATTGTAGGCACACTTACAGGTGGAGTGATTTTCTTTATATTCTTAGTAGTTATAGTTTCTCATTTAGCACCACAAGAGCAGGCAGTGGAGGTCGAGGGAACCCCTACACCTACCACTCCTTGCCAGAAAGAGGTCAAAATAGGAGCTGAGAAAGCTTTGCTAGTAGAAGAGAGTCGTAGATTACATGCAGACCTGTTTAAAGGAAACTTTGGAAAAAATGCATATGCAAAGTTGTTGTATGAATACATTGATGCGATGGATGCGAAAGATTGCTATGTGTGTATGCAATTGCCAGCTTCAGTAGACGAGGGTATTAGATACCATCACCTGCCATTGACATATCGAATTTCATGTAGTTTGCTGCTTAGCATATTTTATGGGCGGAATCATTTTGAGTATTTCTTTTCGAATTATGATGCTGTGCTTCCGGAAGTCCCTGCTTATAAACACTTGAACAAGTGGGATTATTATAAGTCAGAGGATAGACTTAGATATTTTTTCATTCCAACTCAAGAGTTAGACACCTCATATGCTCACAGACACAATTTGACATGCTCGTTGTCTGAGGTAGAGAAGAAGTTCATAGAACAAGTGGAAGATAGGTATCAAAAGCAAAAGCAGTTGCAGGTGTCAGGGCAAGGTAAGGTTGATTGGACGGATGAGGAGAAGCTGCATAAGACAAAGGGAAGCTATGGTCCGATATCTTTAGATGAGGTGCAGAAAGGGAAGTTGTGCCTTCACAGACCACAGACGTATTATGAAAATGTGTATGTGGGTCATACAACCTTTGAGCACACTTTCACATTGGAGTATTACACCAAGGATTTCTTGAAGAGTGTAGTACAGGTGATCCCTACTGTGTACTTTGTCTGTGGGAAAAATGCGTGTGTGCGGTTGCCGGATAAGTGGTATGGGACATGTTATCTGGCGATTATTTTTCCCAAGATATACCATACTGAGGATTTCGCTCTCTTGGAGGGTGGACACTTGACGAGGGTGAAGCGGGGAGAGAGTGCTGGTGCAATAGTGGGTGATGTGTTTGGAGCAGCGATACCAATGTTGGGAGTGATTTTGAATGACGTGAAGATACGGCGGTTGGCAACTGTGGTGGATGAACTGTCAATGTACAAGTCAGAGGCCACCGAAGTCATCTGCGGCGTCCCCCAAGGATCCTCTCTGAGCCCCACCCTCTTCAACGTCTACATGAGCGCCCTCGCGGCCATCGCACGCCAACACAGCCTCAACATAATCTCCTACGCCGATGACACCCAGCTGATCCTGTCCCTGACCAACGACCCCGCCGCCGCCAGAGCCAACCTGCACGAAGGGATGAAAGAGGTAGCCGAGTGGATGACGACCAGCCGCCTGAAACTGAACTCAGACAAGACGGAGGTCCTCACCCTGGGCTCCTCGCCCTCCGCCTGGGACGACTCCTGGTGGCCCCCCGCCCTGGGCACCGCACCCAAACCGACAGACCACGCACGCAACCTGGGCTTCATCCTGGACTCCTCGCTCTCCATGACCAGACAAGTCAACGCCGTCTCCTCGTCGTGCTTCAACATCCTGCGCATGCTACGGAAGATCTTCCGGTGGATCCCCACCGAGACCAGGAAGACCGTCACCCAGGCCCTCGTCACCAGCCGACTGGACTACGGCAACGCCCTCTACGCTGGAACCATCGCCAAGCTCCAGAAGAGACTCCAGCGGATCCAGAACGCCTCAGCCAGACTCATCCTCGACATCCCACGCTACAGCCACATCTCCGGACATCTGAGAGACCTGCACTGGCTCCCCGTCAACGAAAGAATCACCTTCCGTCTCCTCACCCACGCACACAAAGCCTTACACGAGCAAGGCCCGAGCTACCTCAACAACCGTATCAACTTCTACGCTCCGAAACGCCACCTCCGATCAGCCAGCCACGCCCTCGCCGCCATCCCCCGCATCTGAAGAGCGACAACAGGAGGAAGGTCCTTCTCCTACCTGGCCGCCAAGACCTGGAACTCCCTCCCGACTGACCTGCGCCTGACCCAAGACCACCTCTCCTTCAGGAAGAAGCTGAAGACCTGGCTATTCGAGCAGTAGCGGCACCCCCAAACCCCCCCCCCCCAAAGCGCCTTGACACCCTACGGGTAAGTAGTGCGCTCTATAAATGTCTTTGATTGATTGATTGATTGATTGATTGAATGAGTACGTCTAAGTCATTAGTGTTGGTTGAGGGTGAGATGTTGTCGATAAGGACAATGGTTTTACAGAACCGTCTAGCCTTAGACGTCCTTCTAGCAAAAGAGGGAGGAGTCTGTAAACTTTTGAAAGTTCAGGAATGTTGCACGTATATTCCAGATAACTCCAAGGATCTGAAGAAATATATACGTAACATTACTGCCATTCATTATGAACTTGAGGATTTGACGCAAGAGAACATGTGGGAAACAGTCGGTAAGGGATTTGGAAATGTTGGAAACTGGTTTGCAAACCTGGGGAGGAGTTTCCTTGGATACATATTGAAACCCCTCATCATCGTAGTGGCATGTGTGATTGGATTGTGGGGATTGCTGAGACCGTATAAGTGGTATAGGTCAACTAGGTTGGCAAGGTCGATGAGAGTACAAGAGCAGAGAATGGAGAATCTATAGGACAGTCAATATCGAAGTTTGAGAGCATTGGAGATGCTTAAGCGAGGGAAAATAGCGACAAGTCCTGTGTAGCTCGGTCCCTATCCTGAGTGATGTTGGGTTGGTGGTGATGACACAGGTCATCAAAGGGGGGACTGAGAGAGCGCAAAACTGAGTTAGAAATTGTAGGGTGCACCATATTCACGAGTAGTCAGCACCCACATATATAGAGGACTTTTAATTAGGTTTAAATATGATGCAGGGCTACGAATTAATGTGCCAAAACTCGCATAGAGCAACGCAAAGTGTTTTTGAAAGCATTAATGCCACGTTAACCTAGAAATGTTGTTTGCAGTGGAGAAGTAGTCTAATTAAGGGATGTTCAATAGATCATTATTGTATTAGCTGCCTTATTAAAATTCGTTATTGTATTCTTATAATGCGATTGAAGTGCTTATGTTAGAAAATGCATTTTGCTTTAATAATGAAAGCCTAAGGAACGAAATGTATTGCTCATGTTAGGATGTGATACACATAAACGTGCAGAGGCCTAGTCATGAAAATCGTGTAGGCCAGGTTGAAAATGCTTTGCTTGACATTAAACCATAGAAATGTTTTTAAGAAAGCTGCTTTTAGCTAAAGTCAATTGCAACATTATGAAATTGTGAGCCGATTCACATGTGTTCCTTTGCAGGTGCAAGGCTAAGTAGAGATTGTAGAAGAAGGGCCCATTGTGTATGAGTGTTAGGATGGTAGACCCAGACATGGAGGAGTGACTGCGGAATTTAGGGAAGCAACTTCAAGAAAAGAAGAGTCTGGGACCCAAGGACGTTTCAACGGACAAGGATGGAGATACCGTAGTGGAAATGTCTGAAAATCAACACCTTCGAGAGGGCCTTACCTTAGGGAGTGTCATCCGTATTGTGGGGTTTTGTATTAGGGACAGCACCCCGAGGGTAAGGCAGAGCAGATGCGCATGAGGGCGAAGGAAGCTGTTGGTCAGGCAGAGAGCTTTGCTATGAGAGAGGGGTTCTTAGACAAAGTCCGAAAAGTGAGTGTACTTCTTTGGAAGTCACCACGGCTGACACCTTTGATAGGAGGGGACCTTGTTGTGTAGGGATGTCACTTAGTATAGTGTAGGGACAGATTCATATGGATTTATTCCTTTCTTTTCAAATGCCTACTAAAACTCAGGTCATAGCAATTCTTGTTAGCCTGATGATTCTGGAACTGATTCTTGTATTGTTTCTTAGTCGACTGAGACTTTTCCGTAGGATTATGTTTGTATTAGTGCCTGTTTATCTTCTGAACCTTTTGCTGAGGTGTTTATACACCCAACTGTTTTTGGCTTTATAATAAATCTTTAAACTCGATCCTTAGTCAGTGGTTCTTTGGGGAAAGCAATGGGAAGCGTTGAAGTTGATTGTAAATTGTTTGGATAGATTGCCTTCTACACTCTATGACAGGTAAAAAGGTCTAGTCGACCTGTGACGGGATTCTGGAGAATGTTATTCTGATTCTAGAGAAATAATCCCGCCTTTTCATTAGTAAAACCGTTCTGTGCTAAATGTATATTGTTATCTGTGTGTCTTGATAATTGAAGGAGATATACAAACTAATTATTTCCTTAAAATGCCATAATGAATTTTATGTTTTTAATTTGTTTCTTTAGAATAGAAATAACTATGGTTATATTTTAATATGCAGGTGGCCCTACAATTTGGTTAAAAAACACATAGAGTTAATACACGTGTCTTGATAAAGATGGATTTATAAATTGAACTATCAAACTGTGTCGACGTCCAATTTTAAGTACACAATCTGCCAACCTAGGCATGGCTCAAGAATATCAATTATAAACTACTGAGCTCCGTGCTTGTGACATCGTTATATGTCGGATGTGTATGTTGTAAAGACATATTGTATTTGTCTGGTTATTTTACTCTCCACCTTGTATGTATTGCCCTATTTACTTTTAATGTATTGTGTTTTATTGTTTTGAAAATACTATGCATATTGACTGTGTGGTTACTTTTATTAATGAAAATACTGTTTTATGATCAATAAATGTATGTGTTAATTTTTTTACTTTTTTGTCATTTGGTTTCCTCAGCTATATATGGTACACTCTTCAGTGTGGCATAGCAGTGAGGTGAAAGAGTGCAATATCTGATGTGTTTGGTAATCTGATTGCAGGATGACTAGCTTTGAATTAAATCTACCCAAAGGGATTTAATTCTTTGCCACTGAACAGTGCCCTATTCCTTTTGGGTATAAAGGGGCCCTTCTTTCTTTGATAGATAAGTCGATTCTTAGACATTGTAAGGGCAGTAAAGCCATAAAGAGTATATGGATTGGGAGTATGTCATTACGAGCTCCACAGCACCATAATGGCTTTACTGAATCCTGGGAAGTTTGGAAGCAAACCTTACAGCATAATAAACCCACACTGATGCCAGTGTGGGATTTATTATACCATGCACTAAGAGGGCATTTTAGAGTTGCCCCCTGCAAAACAAACAGCCTCTGATGGGTTCCCTGACTGGTAAACACCAGCTTGCCACCACAAAACATGTTTCTGGACCTAGGGTGGAGCCTTCGCTCACTGGGCCCAGAAACAAAGCCTCCCATGTGCAGAAGTGGTCGGGGAGCTTCAAAGTCCTTGCTGCCTTTGTAAAGTGACCCCCAGCCTCTCCTGCTATCAGATGCAGTTCCCCTGCCTGTCTCCCCTCCTTTTCAGCAGGAAGATAGGCGGGATAAATTAGAACAGACCAGAAGGTGTGTCTACCTCTGCCTTCCCCACCTCTCGGGGGGGAGGCGAGGTGAAGCCCACTCAGGTTTAGGGTTAGGGATTGTGCCCACTCAGGGTTAAGGATTGTGCCCACTCCCCCATGTGGGGCAGACACCCTATGGTCAGTAGACCCCTAAAAACGCCCCTTATTTCAGTATTTAGGGGGCAGCTCTGAACCAAAAAATCTGATTCCCACAATCAACGACAAGAAGTACGAAAGAAGATGCCCAACAGAGGAGACTGTAGAGAAGAACTGACTTGGCTCCAGCCCACCGGCCCGTCTGTAGTTTCCAGAGATCCTGTGCCAAAAATTGCCTTGTCCTGCAGCCAGCAAACTCCAGAACTCCTGGGAGGACTGATTGCCTTCAAGAAAGACCGGATCTCCTGTGAACAGCAGCTCTGTTGAAAAGAAACACCAAAGAAAGAATCCAAGCCTGCTGAGGACAAAGAAACCCGACGCCTGGAACCACCACTGCACCAACTCCTACAGACCATGTCAGAGTGGCCCACTGGTCTCAGCAAGGTTCCCTAGCACTCCAGAGCCCAATTCCATCATGATTTGACCCCTCCAGGACCACCCAAAGTCACCTGCAGCCTCTGCATGGAACCCCACCAAACCTGGGTAACCTAGTAAGATCAGACAACAACCACAAAAGTTTAGAAAAAGGGTCCAAGGGATATATAGTTTAAAGACCCACACCTGATTATATCCCCAGCTCCTACTCAATGTATAACAGGAGAAACACAGGGGGTCTACCAGCTGAATATTAGAGTGGCACTGTCAAAACCGATTCCTCAAGATCTCAGAGTGTATAAATCACATAGACAGTGTGTTTGAGAAAAGAGAAGGAAAGAAGGGTGAACTATACATGCATAGAAGAGACCGATACATCATAGGGTATTCATAAATGGCTAACCAGTCCAAAACAATTAATATAGGGTTTCCATCAAACAGACTTAATGATCAGTCATATCATTTGGCCAAACCCTTGTGCATAAAGGGCTGATCCCTTGATCATAGGGACAAAACCCGCACCTTATCGCTGTTTTGGGATTTGGTCCACCAACATAAACAAAACGTCCATGATGACTAATCTTTTGATGGTAGAATAGACAAGTGCAACAGAACAAATGGTGAAATTAAAATAGGATGGAATGCCCTCCTTCTAACAACTTTATTCTGTGGACAAGACACACCTCCTAATTAAAAACCAGAACAGTGCAAAAAGGACAGGCAGATATCTGTTACAGCATTATCCTGAACCGAGTGTGTCAGTGTTTGCACGTTGCATTTTTGCATGTGCTGACATTCAACTATGTCAACAGATTGTCCATGCATTCGCAAGTGCTGAACAATATACATCATTATTCTGACCCAATTGTGCAATTAATTAAGTGTTTTAACGTTTTATTTTCACAGTGCTTTCACTGTACATTAATTTCATGTGCTGTCCTTGTAGTTTGCATTAATTGTGTTTATAAATGCAAATACTCTTTGTATGATGCAGCACGTCCTGCATAATCACATTCCTTGGTTATTCTAGCGATCGCCTTAAGCGCTCGCTGTCAAGCTTGCCGGCATCTAGCATCTAGCTGCTGCCCTCACCCACGCGTCATATGCGCGTGCAAGCAGGCACAGCGTAACATGTATCTAAGCCTGGCAGTAGCGCCTGTACTCGCTAGGGGACGGCAGCGGTGTGCCAGGACTCATGCCTGGCGTCGCACTTAGGATTTAACTCCCCTGCATAATACAGATTGACTTTGCCTGCTGCAGGTAAGCCCCCAAAGCGTGCCCGGCTTGGCTCTCGACGAGACAATCATGGCCTTTCATTACTTAGTGTGATTCACCAACGCCTACTGATTTCCAAATATCCCGCTTATTTTAGATTCCTCCATGTCCACATCTAGACCACAGCGGGTAAGTGGCCTTTTGGGCCGCTTTGTTCTGTTTTACAGTAATGGTGTGAGGTCCCTTGACAGGATGCGGGACCAGGGTGTACATTTCTTTAAAACTAGTATGTTCACTCCTAGATCGCATCACTTGGACAGGTTGCACTTATTTAATCATCTGATGACCTTTAATTCACGAATGGTCTTTGAGGCTACCTACTTTGGGTGAGGTTTGTCCCCCATGTTTAGCATTAATTTGCGTGCCCTGGCTGGCACATCATATGGAACACACCTTGATTCATACTTTCCTTATCCATAGGCTGTACCTTCCAACTCCCCCCACTCCTGTCCTGATGAAGACCCGCCATGACTTCTTAATTAAGCCTTGACAGGGTTGAAATGTCGACGATCCCACACAGGTCAGATGTATCAAGTCTATGGCTGCAAATGAATGAATAATTTGTACATTCGACAGAGTCAATGTTTTGTCCTGATATTCTGACCATAATCAGTCTCTTCCCTTGTAAATATTGTATATTTAATCACCTTGTACTTATTATATGCACTGTATTCTATCACTGAGCACAAATGTCACCCGAGTACACTCCACTTTAGACTTCACCTTGTCTTGACAGCCTTGTTTATAACCTGCAAGTATATATAAATGCTTCTATTTATATAAATACCAGTATATTCATCAACTTGCGTCATTGGTTTGCTATGTGTTCCACTGTTTCTTAATTCTATGTATAACATTAATGAAGGTTATAGAAGAAATAGCGTACAAAGAATTAATCTTTCTAAAAGAAATAGTGCTCATGCCCGACAGAATCTGTTGTTTTTTGTATATTTATACCCAGGTTCTGAGGGACACAGGGTTACCCCATTGTTGTTTATTTTCGGTCCCAGTCTGACCCTATTCATGGGAACAGCAATCCACATCTTCAAGTGACCAAAAATTTTTAGCCTCAAGAACAATGACCAAAGAAATACCCAATCGGGATAAAATAAGAATGATACTGCAAAGGCAGAAAAAGCATTAACAATCAATACAGCAAGTAAATCTTTCAACAAACAGCTCTAAATGTGGTTCCTTGTATGTGGTTGACTTCAATTCTGATGACCTCGAAATCGAAATTTTCTTTTTGAAGTTCTTTTTGTGAATTAGACTAAGTCATTTGTTTACAAATATAAATCTGACTAAAATTAAACCACAAGAGGAAAACAACACTTTTAACAATATACAACATATTCACCAAGTATAATTTAAACAATGATTTCCACATAATTTACAAAGTTACCTATTTACATTTTGCAGAAAAATAAAAAGAGAACCAATGTGTTCAATCAACAGAAAAGTGTACTCAAGAAATCGGCTCATGGTGCATCACTAACTTGCAGAATAGCAGCAAAAGGTGGCATTGTGGTAGCCATGGACACTGCGCATTAGAATGATAAATTGTAGGAACATGTCAAATATTCCATTACCTGCATTAAACTTTCAGGAGACTCTATAAAATAATGTTCTTCTACTCTTAAAACCTTTTTTGAACATGAACTGGATCAATGATGAAACAATTGACTACTTGTATCAAAAACACCCACAAAGCCCATAAATGTACATCTTAACCAGGCCCACTGGAATTATGCGATTGTGCAGAGATTTTTGCATAAATATAGATTTGCCGCATTTCACACATAATCTATTCTATTTTTTTTTCCTAGCTCAAACGGTTAGACACGAGTTGCCACGCAGTGAAAGGTCCTTTGCAAAGCTAGACTTGTCACCTTTTTGTTGCTTATTGCTATATTTAGGTATTAAAATTCCACTGAGGAGGTGCTATCAATGCCCACACAGTGTTTCCCAGGTTACAATGATGAAATAATTAAGGTATACAATTACAAAACGTGCTGCCTCATGTTGCATAATTTGCCTTTCATTGCCACATTATTTACTTCGCCCTGCCACTAAATGTGGCCCTCTCCTGCAGGATAATTCCAGTGGCACTGCTCTTGACTAAAATACATAAAAATCATCAAACCTTTCAAGCAATTGTCTCCATATGTGGATTGCTGCATGAGAATTTGGGCGAATATACTGATCACTTTTACAACCTCTTACGCAACCACAGAAACCATAGCTCAAAGATACCACAGATTTACTCTTGAAAATATACAATATGATCTGACAAAGGAAGATCAAATGTTGTTCTGCACCTTGGATTGACAAGCACTGTACACTCTAGGTTGTGTTGGATGGTTCCCCGTCAGAAACAGGTATCAACTAAACATTCTTGATTCAAATACTGAATTATACTTTACCTGGCAAGGCACAGAGCTACAACTACTGGAATTGATAATCACTTTGCAATACAAACACCCTAGGACAACATTTATGGCCACCATCCAAACCTATAGTTTGCCATTTTGTGATGTGTGTGTGTCAGTAGTAAACACATTTTTTAATATATACTTGTCTTCCAAACCCACTGCAATATGCAAGACTGATTTGCATATGGTCAGGTCTAAACTGGGGTGGCATGGTGAGCAAAAGAATGATGGATTTAACCCAGATCTCTTGACTGGGGGTGAATGTTTTGTTTTGTTCTACATTCCGTCCATCAATTGTGTGTCTTAGACTTTGTATCCTTGGCATGGTTTTCCCTGACTTCTTGCCTCTACCTCCTGTGTTTTTGACGGTATGCTGGATTTCGTTTTTGCTGGCTTACATGCTTTGGGCAATTTTGCCACTGCTGATTAGTGTCAAAGTGCAAGTGCTCCCTGTATAAATTGTTATTATGATTGGGTAACCCTATTGGCATATTTGTCCCTAGTACAGTGCACTAAGTGTGCCTGGGGCATGTAAATCAAATGTTACCAGTGGGCCTGCGGCACTGATTGTGCCACCCACATGAGTAGTCCTGTAAATGGTATACACCTGTTACAACGCATTCGTTACTCCGCACTACCATTACAACGCGACTTTTACAACGCATACCATTACAACGCATTGCGCTGGGGGGCGCTCTAGGATAGGGAATAAGTATAATTTACTATCCAACACCTTCCCTAGGGTCCACGGGGACTGGAGTTAGAATAGTAAATTATACTTACCACTATCCAGCACCTCAAAGCGCTATGCGTTGTAATGGTATGCGTTGTAATGGTCGCGTTGTAACGGTAGGTAGTTGTAATAGTATGCGTTGTAACATGGTACATCCCCTGTAAATGTATCTCACACATGCCACTGCAGGGTCTGCACACGCAGTTTTAAGCTTGCATGTTGACCTGGCATGTGCACCCAATAGCCAGGCCCCTACCTTCCATTTTGTTACATGAAAGGCATCCCTCAAGTAGGCCCAAGGTACCCCCATGGTCAGGGTGCACTGTAAGTAAAAGGTAGGACATGTGCTGATGTGTTTTACTTGTCCTGATTATGAAATACTGCAAATGTCGTGTTTCACTATTGAAAGGCTATCTGTCCCATAGGCTAACATGGGAAATGCTTTGTAACATCTTCCAAGTATAACCTTCCATTGGGACAAGACAGAGAATAGAGCTTAAGCTCTCTGAACTCATCACATCTTTTTAGGGAGATGGTTTTTAAATTGTGTTTGAAAATGCCACTTTTAGAAAGTAGGTATTTTCTTGTTCAACCATCCCGTATGCCTCTGCTGGTGGTGTATTGACGGTCTGATTTTGGAGTGACAGCAGCTGGGGATGTGCATTCTCTGTAGACAGCCACAAGGGGGGTTGAGGAGTGAAATGCCTTTCCTGGGTGACTCATAGCTGGGCTGAATAGTCCATGGCTGCATTTAGAGTGGTGGGATGAGTTCACCTGCACCTGAATAGGGTGCGTCTCCTTTGCACAAAGCTGTCTCCACCTCCTGTGGTCATGCTGCAGCAGAGAGGGCAGAACTGGTTTGGACTGGGATCAAAGACTCTTGTCACAAAGAGAACAAAGAGAAAATGGGCTATACATATTGGACCTTAAATCCCAGAGAATTGGTCCACTTCTGAACAAAATAGGAACCTCTGCCAAGGAGAAGACCTGGAGAGCTGTAAGCAAGAGTACTGCCCTTTGGCAGTGTGTGCTTTGCTGGGTTGGCCTGCAGTTGCTGCATCTTACAAGGAGATGACACAGACTGAAACTTAACTGTGAACCTGCTTGAAGAGGAATTTCCAAAGGCCTGTGTGTGCTGGCCTCCTGCTCCGATATCTCAGGGCCACAAATAGTTTGCCTGCAATCCACTGCCCAGCACCTGGACACCTCTGTGGACTCCAGCATTCAAAAGGGTGACAACTCCAGTTCATGGGCCCTGAGAATTGTGTGGTTTGTGCTGCAAAGCAAGAAAAACAACTCTGACATTGTTTGTGATGCCGCCAGTGATGCTGATACCTGCACCGAGGCTGGGGGCACCACTCGTAAAGTTCACAACGCATTGTCCCGCCTGCACCTTAGCTCCAATGCCCTTAAACACCTGCTGACTCCTGCAGTTATTTACCTTCCCGATGCCAGTACCCGCACTGACACCGTCACCGCCAGTGTTTGCATCCCATTATCGCAGAGCCATTAACCGTCAAGGGTGACTTCATAAACTCTTCGACGTTGCATCGCCTCCCCGGAACCGACCTTTCACCGCAGACGCTACCTAACTTCCCTTGTCCTGGATTCGATGCCTCACCTCCTCACAGACTTGATTCCTCACCTCCCCCATGGCAACCGAGAACCGGCCTTGCCTCGACACCAACGCCTTACCTCCAATACGCCATGCATAGTCTACCGACTTTGTTTCCAAGGTACTGTTTTTTGGGAGCCTGTGAGACTCTATGCCCGACACTGCGCACATCACGGTGTCATACTTTAAATGCATGCCAATCATGACATCGTAATAGCCCCAAGTGGAGGTATTTGTTTCTACAAGTGCTATTTTTGAAGTAACTGTTCTAAAAGTGATATCTTAATACATGTATGTTGGATTTTTGGCATTTTGGTCTTGTTTGGTTTAGATAAAGATACTTTATTTTTCTAAACTGGTGTGGTGTCCATTTGTGGTATTTTCACTGTGTTATTGTGTGTTTCGGGTACAAATACTTTACACATTCCCATTGGGATAAGCCGGTCTCCTCATGCTAAGCAACCAAGTGGGTGGGCAGGGGTTATCTAAAGTGCGTACTCCCCTTATCCTGATTAAAATCAAGGGTCCCTACTTGGACAAATGTGCATACCTCTACCAAATAGAGACCCCTATTTCTAACAGAGAGGTTGAGCGTAGCTGTCTGGATGGATGGTAGAGTTGAAGTTGGTCATTATTGTAAGCTGGTCCAGTTTTGTGGAGGCAATATATAATAGAATGGGGTTCCCCAAATGGGATTTTTGATTATTGGCAGGAAAATAGGGGAAAATTAACAACAAAATAGAAAACAACAACCCTGCCAAAATAGATATCAAGGGTCCCACTAGGGATCCAAAAAATTTGTAAATGGGGTGACTTCAACAACACATCGGAGCCAAAGACTTTACTGATATTTTAAAGACATAGTTCTTTTATTAGTATTTTTTATATAGATTTTTTTTTGCCACAATAATAGGTGTTTATAAAGCATATTTCATATATATACATTTTTCATAGGTGGTAACACAAAAGAACAGCAAGTGACTGTGCAAACAATTGAAAAAGCTGTCCTAAACATGTTCCTCATACTCCCATACACACAGAAACAACTCACACACAATCTGGGGTTCCCTTATTCATTCGCTATCTCATTCATTCATGCGGTGACATATGGAGGAGGGCACCCATGGCTACCATAGAGTCGAATATAGGTTATTTGCACAGGGGTGCAGTTAATGGACATATAGGAGATGATAATATATATTCCTCAGGGAATATATGGCTGCAGTCCAAGATGTTTACGCCAACGCGCGTTTCGGTGTTACGGGCCACAGTAGGCCACACCTTCCTCAGGGCAAGGGTGTGTATGGACGGGGAGGGGGAACAATCACGCAAGTATGTCTGGGTAAGAATGCGTTCACACTTTTCTAGGTTGGTCAGAAGTCCGGGTGATTAGCCCGGGTGTATGTTCAATAAACTCGACGGGGATTAGGATTTTCTATATCGCCATCTCAGATGGTGGAGCTGAATCCGTCCTATTGCACAATATCGGGATCGGAATGATAAGGCTCAAGGGGCGTAAAGCAGTGGGAGGTTTCAGTTCCAACGGGGTGGTCTTTCTTTTCCAATTGGGTCTGTTGATGGTTGTGACCCAGCTGTCAATCGATCCAGAATTTCTAGGGACAGGGGGCGATGCCGATACAATAGTCAGTCCAACGGATAGGTTGATTACCATTTCAGGCAGGCTCGATGATTCGCAAAAATATTCGATGGAATAAATTAATGATCTCCGTTATCGTGCCTCCTCCCTGTGTCCCGTAGGATGCTGTGTATATATATGAAATATGCTTAATAAACACCTATTATTGTGCCAAAAAAAATCTATATAAACAATACTAATAAAAGAACTATGTCTTTAAAATATCAGTAAAGTCTTTGGCTCCGATGTGCTGTTGAAGTCACCCCATTTACAAATTTGTGGATCCCTAGTGGGACCTTTGATATCTGTTCCAGTTTTGTGGAGGGCCTTGTAGGCATGGTTGAGCAATTTTAATTGGCAACATTCCTGGATGGGTATCAAGTATAGTTTAGTGAGTTAGGGAGGAACATGAGTGCCCCTGGGGACGCCAAGTAAAAGTCTGGAGGAAGTCGTTTAGATGATCTGGAGTCTTTGTGTGAGCTGTTTGGAGATGCCAATGTAGAGTGAGTTGCAGTCAAGTCTGTTAGTTATGAGAGCCTGGGTGTCCGTACATCTCGTGTGCATGGGGAGCCATTTGAAAATCTTGCGAAGCATTCTGAGGATAAGGCATCAGGATGAAGTCACAGTGTTAACCAGTTTATTCTTCATGAGTTTGTCATCTAGGATGATACTGAAGTTTCTGGCATAGTTTGTGGGGGCGGGCATGGCTCCTAGTTCACATGGTCAACAGGAGGAGTCATGTTTCCGAAGATCAGTGTCTCCATTTTGCCCCATGTTGAGATTTAGGCAGTTCTTCCTCAGCCACTTAGCCATGTTGGTCATGCAGGAGGTTGAAGTTAGTCCTGGTGGTATAGTTGTCGGTGAGGCAGAGGATGATCATTGCGTCTTCAGTGTAGAACACAATGTTGATGCCATGGGCTCTTACTATGCAGGTGAGTGGTGCGATGTACATGTTGAAAATGGTTGGACTGAGGGAGGATCCCTGGCAGACTCCATAGATGAGCTTCTTGGGTTTGAAGGTCTGTGAGGCGAGTCTGACTTATTGAGTTCTGTTGAAGACCTGGCTTTTCACTTGTCCTAACATCTAAGCCCTGAAATCCCTAGACATCTCCTACCATGAGCTCTTTCCATAGCGCCTTGATGCCCCTGAGCTAAGTTTGCGCTCTACAAAATTTATATACATTCATTAAGTTCTGTTGGCGAGGAAAGAGGCGATCCATCTCAGGGCGGCCCCATGAATCCTGAGTCGCTGATTCTAGTGATGAGGGTGCCAACGGATACAGTGTCGAAGGCAGCTGAGTGATCGAGGAAGATTAGAACAGCAGTGTTTCCTCTGTTTATAATGATCCTGATGTTGTCTATTGCTCCCCGAAGGGCGGTTTCCGTGCCGTTCTTGCAGCAGAACCATGACTGAGTGAAGTCCAGGAGGTGGTGCTGTTCTGAATGGGAGAAGAGTTGCCTGTTGATCTCTTTCTCCAAGACCTAGTATGGAAATGGTAGGAGCAAGATGGGTCTGTAGTTGCTAAGTTGTTTTGGGTCTGCCAAGGGTTTCTTCAGGAGAGCTTTGACTTCTGCATGTGTCAACTGACAGAAAGGTTCCGCTAAGGATGGAGGCATTGAAGATGGTAGTGAGGTTCTTGTTGATCAGTAATCTTCCCAAGTTGTAATGTGGTAAGGGGTCTGTGGGGGACTCTGAATGAAAGGTCTCCATGATTCTAGCGGTGTCTTCTGTGGTGAAGAGGCTCCAGTTTGCTAGATGGTGATCGTTCTTGGTGGTGGTGGGTAGTTGTGTGATGATGTCTTCTAGAGTGGGATGGGGTGCGAAGTTAGTGTAGATCTTGAGTATTTTGTTCTGGAAAAAGTTGGACAGGTCATCGTAGAAGTACTGTGAATGGATAATTGTGTTGTTGGCTGCCGTTGGATTGGTGGAATCTCAGATGTTTCAAAGCACGTTGCCAGAGTTGAAGCAGGATTCTATAAGGGCTGTTTTCATGACTTCTTTGATCCAGGAATGGTACCTTTGGAGTGCTGATTTTGTCGGTATCTCTAGAGAGGTTATTTCAGCTACATCCCCATCTTCTTTCTAGTTGTTTACAGTAGCGCTTGGAGTCTCTTAGATATTCGCATTTGTTCTTGTTTGCCTAATTTTCTTCAGAGGAGGCAATGTGTTGGCGCAGATGAAATCCAGTTTTTGAATGTGGTTAGGCCATTCTCTAGGTCACCAGTGAGGATAGGAGGGTTGGATCTGAGGGTGTGGGTTCCTTCTACCTTGTTGCGTGTTTATCTAGGTTCCTGATCGATACTGCGACCTTATGCCCCTATTCGGCCATAAATCCATTTATTCCCTATATTGGCATAACCGTTCAAGTGCGATTTTCAGAAAAGTCATCTCTGGCCTCACACGAGCAGAGCCACATTCCAGCATAGTTCTCTGCCACTTCCTTTGCAACCAATTAGTGCAATGACAGAGCAGAAGTCACTATCTGATATGCCTAGATTAACACTCCGAGTTCTTCAACAAGATAAAAACTCAGCAAACCTGGAAATCCCCGCTTGCTGTGTTTTGATTAGTAATGGAACTCTAATGAGCAACTGATAACTATCACTTCCTAGTGACATCTTTAATTGACGTCTTATGTCCAGCAAACTTGCGTCAAACCCGGCACCTGTCAGGTATAAATATTACCAACGTTGCCTTAAGCAATGAGCTGTCGTGCTGTTGTATGCTGCCGTGCACCCTGTTGTGCATCCCATTGCTGCTGCGGGCAGTACGCTGCTGCTGCTGTCCCTTGGTGGTGAAGCTACTGATACCATTATCACTGCTAAAGCGCGAACGATGGTGCAGTACGCTTAGGAGCTGAACAGCCGTCCCTCTGCGAAGAGCTTAGCAGATTCCAGCTGCCGCGGACGCTGTCCCCCGCCTCCTCCTCCCGACGCGCTGAGAAGAGAGCCGCTGCCTTTCTCCTGCAGAGAAATCCAGCTCCAGCGTTTCTGGTCTGCCCTCGCGGGTGACTGGGATATCGAGTGCCCCCTGAAGGAAATACCAGACTTCCATCATTCTATTCAGAGGTATGGTGTTGACTAAACCCTTAGACGAGAATTCTTGAAGCAAACCTTGGCAAAACCAACTTAACTTAAAGCTACTTACTTACTCCCCTTCCACGTGTTAGGCTTAGGTCAGGCACACTGGGGTAGGCGTAGTTAGAAGCACCAGTTGAGTATTTTAGCCTAATGTATATATGAATGTATATATGTTTTATTACTTTTAACCATTGTATGGCTAAGAAACCATATCAATGCTTTTACAGTATAATTTCGCAATCCTTATCTTACTGTACGTACTTTTTATAATAACAAGTCTTGCAATTGTGGCAATACATTTCTCTTGTACGAGAAGAAAGACTGTTCAATAAATGTTAACCCTTTATTGACAAACGCCCGTCTCTCTGTTCTCTACATCTCGTGAAAGTAAACTGCACTAAACTGACTGAGTGAAATACATGTCTATTGTTTCACACGACCCTAGAGATTGACTCTTGATCTGAGGAGCAAAGTTGTCATGTTGCACGGTTGTTGGAAAGCTGAATCCCTTCTTGTCTGTGCCAGGGAAGCTGATCACTTCCCATGCAGAGAAGAAAGTTTCCAGTGACCTCTGAGCTAGTTGGTAACACACCCAATTAAGTTTAGCATAGTCAGTGGAGGCCTGGAATATACGCAGTTCCACGTCGATACTACTGTTTATGTTATTCCAATGCGCAGGGCCTAGTGGGAAACTAGGAACTACACTACATGGCGCCCAACGTTTGGTAAGGCGATAAACTAACGCAAGACGTTAGAGTAACTCAGTCGTGCATATTTCACACAGACCCCTTTCTCCCGTAAATACTCCAATAGACGTCTGGAGTGGGTGAAAGGTTAAAATCCGCCCGAACTCAGTAGGAAGAGATTCCTATGTAAAGCTCTGGTTTATTCAACGTTGAAGGATACAGTGTTCCAAAATATTGTGCACCTAATCTTTGTCTCCTTGGAGACCTACTCTGCAAACCTTGCATTTTAACAATGCCAGGAGAAAATAACGGAACCACTGGGGCTGCAGTAAATGCAACTCAGCAGGATTCCGACGATATAGTACCGGGTGCAGTAATCATCCCGGCACATTTAAGAAGATCTATAACATTAAAACTTATAGAAAACGGACTGACACCTCAAGGTGGTACAGTAATTTTCGTGATAAAGGCTCACGAGTATCAGCAGACAGAGGTATTCTATTCATGGATAAACTTTCCAGCGGTAAACGTAATAAAACAAAAGAGTTTCACTATTACAAAATAGAGAAACCCCCAGAAGAGTACGCTCCTTTCGAGGAGATTGAAATTCCACTTAAATTTCAAAAGCACCTGCTCTGGTTTAATGGCGCCCTAAAACATAATGATCACATAACTAGGCTTGGTCCACTAGGTAGACCAGGAGCAACGTGGCCGGTTCTAGCCAGCTACACACCACATCCGGACATTGTAAAAATGTCAAAGGAAGAGCTGTTAGTACAGCTAAAAACACTAATTAAAATACATAGGCAATTAGTCCAATATGTAATGCGGACTGCAACAGTCCAGCCAGCTGTTAATGTACCACAGCTGACCCCTCATCAGGGGAACACTAATAAAATCACACCACAGAACATACAGTCATGTTTTGGTAAAACACCCGTAAAACGGGAACAAATTCCTTTCTGGTTAGCACAGAAAATCACTCAAATAGAGGCAGTATTTCCTGATACTACCCCTATAGAGAAACACAGAATCTTGACCATCTGCCTTCCTATGGGAATTGCACCACACGTGGAGGACTGCGACACTTGGGGTACAGTCTTTGCTTCCATTTACACAAAAACACACGGTGTTCCGTCTATGGCGGTAATACCAGAAGTGCTAAAACAGATTCAAAATGAATACGGTCCAGAGCCCGCTTTAAATCTAGGTATGAAATTACTGAAAGACTTCAAGCGGCTCTCGGCTATATTATTAGCCAACATAAAAGGAGAAGCAGCATCTGTGGCGATTCGCCAGAAGTTGAAGGAAACAGATATAAAAGATCCTGTTGAGCTTGCCAAAATCATAGAAAAATGCTATGAAGAATTAGGTAGAGACAGCTTGGGTGGGAAACCGGTAAAGCCCCAACTGCTCGAAAATCCTAAAAAATGTTTTATTAAAAATAATTTAAAAACTCCTAAAAAGAGCTGGGATGGAAATAAACAATCCACTCCCAAGGAAAAAGTTTTCCAGTCCAGAGGAAGGTCTCCTCGACGGAGGGAAAGAACTCCGACTCGAACGCCAGTCTCCCCAGAGGGAGCCCTCTGAGAAAAGATATAACCCTAGAAATAGGGATAATCTGAAAAAACCTGATAGATATCAAAGTATTGATACACGTCCCTCTCGATCTTTTCCACAGAATTCGGAAAGAAGAGGACGGTCAGACCCAGGAGAGCACACCAAGTCCAAAGACAAGGAACCTGCTCAGAGTAAAAAATCTCAATTTCAGAAAAAGAAGGTAGCCAGTATTAGAGTAATCAACCATGCCGAGAATACTGAGGACACAGTTGAAAAAACGGGGAGTGGGCATTGACAATGTTGGACAGTGCAGCAGAAATCAGTATAGCGCACAAGATCTTGATGAGTCATCTGGAGACAGTGGACACGAATGAATACATTCAGGTTGAAACTGCTGACACCAGACTTAGCGAGCCCCATAAAATATACGAAATAACATTGCGTATAGAGGGTGATAAGACTAGGAAAATAAGAGGTCTATTTTGGGATAAGCTCTCAAAAGGCTATGATATTCTGTTAGCTGAAAAAGATTGGCCCCCAGAGTTTGTCAGGGAGTGCCCTCGTGGCGAAGAAGTGATTATGCCTGCCTTCTCGAATCACATTCCGATTCACAAAAAATATACATATGCAAGGAAATGGGCAGTAGCCCAGGCACCTGCATTATATAAAAATCATGTAGGATGGGATGAGGACTCTCCTCCTCACAAAATCCAATTAAAAAGTGAACCAACTGCCCAACGGCAGTATCCCATAAAGCAAGAAGCTAAAAAACAAGTCAGGGAGATCTTAGATCAACTTGAGTACCAGGGGGTGATTGAAACATGCACCTCGCAAATGAACAATCCTTTGTTTCCTGTCTCCAAGCCAGACAATTCATATCGTCTAGTTTTGGACTACAGACATCTTAATACATGTTGCAAAACTTTTGCAGTACAAAACTCGCATAGTGCAGCCCTAATGAATAACATAGTTAGGAAAAAATATAAAACGACATTAGACATATCTAATGGTTTCTTTTGTCAAAACATTGTACCAGAAAGCAGATATTTCACCGCTTTTTCTGCGTTTGGGTCGCAGAAAAAATTCTGTCGACTCCCACAGGGGTTCAAGAACAGCCCAGGACTATTCTCAGCTAGGGTAACAGAGTTACTACAAATATATGATGATGAGGCATTATCTTACGTAGATGATATCTATCTCACAGACGACGACTTGGATACTCACTTGAAAAGAGTGAACACCATTATACTTGGGTTCGCAGCAGAGGGTTACAAATTCAACTTAAAAAAGTCTCGAATTGCCCATCTGACAGTACTATTTTTAGGGTACGAACTATCAAGTGAAGGGAAAAGCCTAGCGGACAACTTCTTAGAGAAGTGCGCTGTACTCCAAGCTCCAAAAACGCTGAAGAATTTACAATCCATTCTAGGTTTTCTGAATTTCGGAAGAACTTACATTCTAAATTACGCAGAGAGGGTTAAACCACTCTACGAACTAATTAAACCTGATTTTAAACAAATCAATTGGACTCAAAAACACACAGAAATTTTGAGATCACTGCAAACAGACATGTTAGCAAAAACAAAATGAGATACACGTGACAACACACGCGATCTTGTAATCCGAGACATCTCAGGAAGATGCGGATTCATGTACCTAACCTCTAATGAGGGAGAAAAGGTACCAATTTCAATTAAATCTCACTTGTACACACAAGCAGAAAAAACATTCAGTCACACAGAAAGAACTGTGAAAGCAGTGCAAATCGCATTAGCAAATGAACGAGAACTAGCACACGGCAAACGGATTAATATCCTTACAGCGGAATCCGCCTTCGAAGCGCTATTCAGCCCAGTAAACCTGCCTACAGTGTCACTGGATCCGAAATGGATACAGTGTGTAGATTCTCTAGGAGCGGAAGATGTGAAATACAATTTCGCCCCGCAATTTGAAGAACTGAATGATTTAGAGTATGAAGAAGAATATCCTCTGCCAATGGAAATTCTGCCTCTCCCACAATACACCTGTATAATCTATACAGATAGCTTTGTACAGCATTTCAACGTAGAGAGAAAATCCTACGATGCAGCATGTGCGATTATTAAAGGTCGTTGGCTGTGCGGTAAATTCAGACCGAAAGTAACAAAAACTGAATCTGTAAGAAACTGTTCGGTTCAGAGAACTGAAATCAGATCCTTAAAGATGGCGCTCGAAAATGCAGAACGTGAATTCCCGACACTTATTGTGTGCGATTCTCATTTTTGCGTCAACTCTTACAACAATAAACTGCAGAGTTGGATTGAAAACGACTACAAAGATGACACAGGTGCCACAATAAAGCATAAATTGCTCCGGAAACAGGTAGCTCTTTTACACAAAAAACTACAAAAGACTCATGTGATTCACGCACAGAGTCTTCAACGTGATGGCGTTCACGTTGCAAGGAATTCATTGGCTAATACAGCCACAGCGGAAGCAACTAAACCGGCTTAGCCACAAAAAAGCGTACAGATAAATACATAGACGGGGAAACCATGCTGGCAGTAAAAACGACCGTAAAAGGCGACTGTGCAGCGCTACCCGTAAACTATCCACTCAATTATGCATACGTAATCGATGCAAACTCCGTTCCTTTTGCTCGAATCCCTGGAGTGAGGGACAGAGTAATTCCAAACAGGAGCAGGAGGGGCTTCCTCTTACTGGAAGCACACATGGGGTTGGGTCTGAGACACCAAACAATTAAGGTTTCTCTGAAAGAATTACAATCAGAGTACTGGTGGCCAGGAATGAGTATAGACATTCAATGTTTTGCTCAAAATTGTGAAAACTGCAACAGAGATCGCAGTAATGAACAGGCCAGTGTAGTTTCAGGATCCCTGCTAGACAGCATAAGGCGGTCTATCTGCGCAATCAAAGAAGAGAAGCGCGTCCCATTGTACACAGTTAAGGCTAAACACACTTAAAAAATTTTGGCCCCAGCGCTCGGCTGACGCTAGAACGGTTATAAAAGATTTGCGAGTCTTTATCGGCACATACGCAATTACCACGTTCCATTCTGACCAGGGTCCTGCTTTCAGCTCTCGAGCTTATAAGGAGGCTATGGCCAGCATGGGAATTGGGTTGCGGTATTCTTGTCCGTCGCACCCCGAAGGGAACAGTGTGGTAGAAAGAAAAAACCGTGACATAAAGCAATCTATAACAGCGAAGGTATTAGGTTCAGGCGCTGGGTGGGTCAAACATTTAATAAGTGTCCAGACTAGTCTTAACAACATGCCAAGAAATTCTCTAAAAGGTTTCAGCCCATACGAACTATTGTTCGGAATTAGAATGCGTATTCAGGACCTCGATAGTCAGATGTTAGTGGTCCAAGAAGAAACAACGCACTTTGATGTAAAGGATCGTTTGGCTGTTTTACAGGAACTGAATGAAACAAGAAAATCATTAAGCAACATAAAGTTAAAGCAACAGCCAAGTACCACTGACGAGGCACCACCAGCAACAGCCCCAGCAAGGCCTGTCTGGATTCCAAAGATTGGGGATCTAGTCAGAGAAAAGATCGCGGTTAAGAAGGAATTTGGGCCTTCTTACAGAAAAGCAGTACCTGTCTTGGCAGTCACCGGAATAAGATCAGTTGTGCTACCGCCCCTTGCTGGTAAAAAGGAGAACAGAGTCGTGTCCATCGATCTGGTAAAACCACAAGCATGTGGCCTATAATCAACAGTAGGCCCAGTGGACTCCCAAGAAACAACAGAATACCCAAACTTGCAACAATCCAAGAGGTTCAAACTGAAAGACTAATATCATTCGATCAGCCTGCAGTGCACAATGAAGGACTATGCAATAATGCCATGGAACTCGTGCCTCTTGGAACACAGATTGAAACAGTTCGTCAATAAACAGCAGTCTACAATGATGTGGCATCAGAAAATGCTACCGAAAGACAGATTGAAAGAACAATCCCATCAATTGACAGAACTGCCTCTTGTTATTTCATCAACTTCGACAACTTCTCTGAAGATCAAAACGACCCCGAAGTGATGCCAGAAACAAAAAAGACTTTTAAAGAAAAAGTAACGGAACTCTTTCATCAACTAAAAGAAATCTACCTTATTTCACCTTGGCTAGAGTTCTGGGTCGGTTTAGGTGTATTTTTCCTCCTGCTTTGGCTCATCATGGTACTTTGTTTGGGAAAATTCATTGAGGGAAAATATATTACAATGGACACAGCAAGTCAGAACATCAACCTAGTCCTGAAACCACACAGATCATCCTACGTGAAGAAAAGAGAACTGTCAACAGTAAATGTCACAGCAATTCCAATACCTGGTGGGGTAGTATGGGAAAAAACAGACTATGAAATATATGGTCCGGTCGAAATCCTGAAGTATCCTCATCAAGTAAAGGTTTCCTTAAGTGACTTTGTAACACCTAGTACATTCTCTGATGATTGGGACTTTAACAGTATTAATGACATGATGTCTGATTTAGTAATGTCAGCTAGATTCACAGATCATGATTATTTACAAGGTTCATCTAGTTATGAGCAGTTATTCTGTTACACACACTATGGTGATCATTACTTGCATAAATCTGCACAGCCTAGAAATGTTTTTATGTATAATCAATGGGAACATTGTGCTACACCACCTAAAAGCAGTTCTAAAGCATTTTTTGAGAAATTCAAATACTTTTCAGGGTTTAACACCAGTGATGCAGAAACGTTTTATTACAAACTGTTAGATAAAACAGGAATGAAAACAATGCTGACAAATTCTAAATTGATATATTCAGAAGCATTTTATGACAAAATGATGACATTTGGTTTTGATTATTGGAAAAATAATATTGAAACGAAAACAATTTGGGGTACAAAAGATTGGCAGGTGCAAGGCATTGAAGCACTATTTAAAACCTGCATGATACCAGAACAAATGTTGTTTTTAAATGACACAATACACCAAACATCCTGTCTTGGCCTAGCTAAGATCAAAGACCTTAAAACACCGTCTGTACCAAAGCCAATACATGAAAATATAACCGCAGATAATGAGTTAGACGTGTCACAAATTTTACATTTTAACAGAACACATCCTGATTGGAAAAAGTGGTTAATCTGGCCTACTGACACAAACAGCTGTCAAGATAGATTCCTGAACAAAACACAGGGGTTAAAAATGACCAGACTAGACCCGAGATATTCCCAGAGACAACATCCAGGGATAATAACAACATACAGTGTAGGGAAACTCTGCCTTGAATGGCTAACATCATCCACACTGGCTGAAATTAAGCAACACTTGTCTTTACTAAAAGATGGTGCTGATTTGCGCGATTTCATTCTTGGACCACGCAAACAGCGTCAAAAGCGTTTCATAGCGACCAGTATCTATGCTGCGTACAACGAGGCTTGGAAAGTCAAACAAATTGAAACTGCTGAAAAAATACGAGAAATTGATCGTATTTATTTGGAAAAATCACTTTCTGTGGTAGACAATGGGTTAATGACTCTGTCTTCCAGAATATATTCGTTGGACAATATTGTATCCTCTGCCTTTGATGTGATAGATAGAGACTTGCTAATGTTACAACATGGCCAATCTCAATTACGTTCTATTATAGAATTAGGCTGGACGCTGCAAAATCTTCGTTCAAGCTATGTGCCTTGGCGTTTAATCAACACAACGTCATTATTTTCCATTTTTAACCTTACTGATAAACAGATCAGTTTGGCACAGAAAGGAGCAGACTATACAATCCTGAGCATCGAAAAACTTGAGAGATTACCATTGACAATGTCAGAGAGTCCTGTCATTGAATGGATAATACACGGAATTATCACAATTCCAATAACAGCTTTCCGATTTAAAAAGTGCCTTGAGTACATACCTGCTGGCCAGTATGAACAATTGGGTAAAGGATATGTAAAATCTGAATGGAAATTACCATACACACATTCTTGCTATAGTGACAGCGACAAAAATGTATTTCTTAGTGGTGACAACTGTAAACATTCACTAAGCGGTATACTTTTGTGTCAGGGTATTAATTTACACGGAGCATGTGATGGAAATTCTAACAACCTTTCATGCCACCAGCTAGTCACACCTGCAACTCAGATAGAGCCCTTCTGTATGCAACTTTCAAACGGGAGTTACATTCTTAGAACGGATCACAGATGTTGTGGCCTTGTGCCAGGGAAAAGTTATCTAGTAAGAGTAACATCCATGGTCAAATGCTGTATGCAAGCATTGTTTCCGAGTGGGCCTGCAGACACAGTGACTCCCATCTGGCCTCGTCTGAATCTCTATTCTATACGAATTGATACTTTAAGCAAAATGAAATCTGTACTTTTACAGACAACAGTGCCTATAACGTCATCAAAAGAGACGTATGATCTTCTAGTTGCAAGGACAGCTACTGAAGTTCATGAACTTTTATCAACAAATTGCCCCGTGCATTTCGTAGAAATGTTGAGCCAACTTCTTAACATGTCTAGTGCCACAAGCATCCCAGGCATATTTAAGACAGTCTTTACGGGACTGCTAACACCTTTTCAGGCAATTTTGGGAATCGTTCCTAATTTTGTACACTCTGTTTTTGGCGGAATACCATTATTTTTGGGACTTGTAGCAGGGATTTTATTTTTGACCCTCCTGCTTCGTTATGGCTAGCCAAAGCTCAGACATAGCTCCCATGGGAATGGAAGAGACAATCCTAGCAATGCGCTACCGGGACAGGATAACTAACGTCCTTGGATTGGCCAGGCTGAGAGATCTAAACATGACCTGGTTCCTTTCATTCAGACCTATATGGCAGAACTGTATCTTACCGGTACTAAGATGTATGCTTTGCGGCGATGAATGCGTGTTGGACATCTGTCTTTCACTTCCATCAGCAGTACCAATGGACGTCGATATTTTGCTCAGTCCAATAACGGCTCACGCATTGTGTTGTCCCCAGCGGTTACCAATCCTGATGACGGCATTCGTTGAGACACCTGTACTATGACTAGGTGGTAACAGTGGAGCGAGTGACAAAAGCAACATCACCCAGGTACGGCCTTGTGTGAGCATTGCTGCTCCTGACTACGATGACAGCAATCATTCTCACACCTGCCAAGTTACAGCGCTATCGAATTTGGTTGAACTGTCACCTGATTTTGTAGACCAATTCTTTGAGAGCCTGTCTGATACGATGTTCTCACTCATACAGAAAAAATAACTTTGGAGAAGCTTTCCGACACACAGCGTTCCCATGAACTCTGAATTCGGCCTTCAGTTTTGATCAACAAAAACTGCCAAAAGCTTTGGAACTCTATTTTTCCCCGTTCAAGCAATAATTCTTTTGAATTGGGCATTTTTAATATTAATTTTTTTTTGGCACAAACAATTCTTTGCTTAACGTAAAAACTATTCTTAGAGAACAGAAGCTTCAAACTTCTATTTCTAAAACACATCTAGAGACATAACAAACTTACATCAGCCTCTAGCACATGTTATTGCAATGCATTTATATGTGATGATTTATCTCGCCCTTCTTCTGTCAGAGATATTTCATGTGTAATTCTTTCTGCATAATCGTTCATTGATTTCATATGCAATAATTTTTGAATGATTTCTATGCTTCAAAAACGTACAGTACCTAAATTTCACGTATTACAATATACGCCTATTTCGAATGCATTTATGTATTTTGGGGTGGGCAATGTTACACATGCATCTAATTGCTCTAGTTTTAGTAATTTGATAGACATGAAAACGTGGAGTGGGTGTTGCGTGTTTATCTAGGTTCCTGATCGATACTGCGACCTTATGCCCCTATTCGGCCATAAATCCATTTATTCCCTATATTGGCATAACCGTTCAAGTGCGATTTTCAGAAAAGTCATCTCTGGCCTCACACGAGCAGAGCCACATTCCAGCATAGTTCTCTGCCACTTCCTTTGCAACCAATTAGTGCAATGACAGAGCAGAAGTCACTATCTGATATTCCTAGATTAACACTCCGAGTTCTTCAACAAGATAAAAACTCAGCAAACCTGGAAATCCCCGCTTGCTGTGTTTTGATTAGTAATGGAACTCTAATGAGCAACTGATAACTATCACTTCCTAGTGACATCTTTAATTGACGTCTTATGTCCAGCAAACTTGCGTCAAACCCGGCACCTGTCAGGTATAAATATTACCAACGTTGCCTTAAGCAATGAGCTGTCGTGCTGTTGTATGCTGCCGTGCACCCTGTTGTGCATCCCATTGCTGCTGCAGGCAGTACGCTGCTGCTGCTGTCCCTTGGTGGTGAAGCTACTGATACCATTATCACTGCTAAAGCGCGAACGATGGTGCAGTACGCTTAGGAGCTGAACAGCCGTCCCTCTGCGAAGAGCCTAGCAGATTCCAGCTGCCGCGGACGCTGTCCCCCGCCTCCTCCTCCCGACGTGCTGAGAAGAGAGCCGCTGCCTTTCTCCTGCAGAGAAATCCAGCTCCAGCGTTTCTGGTCTGCCCTCGCGGGTGACTGGGATATCGAGTGCCCCCTGAAGGAAATACCAGACTTCCATCATTCTATTCAGAGGTATGGTGTTGACTAAACCCTTAGACGAGAATTCTTGAAGCAAACCTTGGCAAAACCAACTTAACTTAAAGCTACTTACTTACTCCCCTTCCACGTGTTAGGCTTAGGTCAGGCACACTGGGGTAGGCGTAGTTAGAAGCACCAGTTGAGTATTTTAGCCTAATGTATATATGAATGTATATATGTTTTATTACTTTTAACCATTGTATGGCTAAGAAACCATATCAATGCTTTTACAGTATTATTTCGCAATCCTTATCTTACTGTACATACTTTTTATAATAACAAGTCTTGCAATTGTGGCAATACATTTCTCTTGTACGAGAAGAAAGACAGTTCAATAAATGTTAACCCTTTATTGACAAACGCCCGTCTCTCTGTTCTCTACATCTCGTGAAAGTAAACTGCACTAAACTGACTGAGTGAAATACATGTCTATTGTTTCACACGACCCTAGAGATTGACTCTTGATCTGAGGAGCAAAGTTGTCATGTTGCACGGTTGTTGGAAAGCTGAATCCCTTCTTGTCTGTGCCAGGGAAGCTGATCACTTCCCATGCAGAGAAGAAAGTTTCCAGTGACCTCTGAGCTAGTTGGTAACACACCCAATTAAGTTTACCATAGTCAGTGGAGGCCTGGAATATACGCAGTCCACGTCGATACTACTGTTTATGTTATTCCAATGCGCAGGGCCTAGTGGGAAACTAGGAGCTACACTACAACCTGTGCTATTTTGTTCCAGTTTCGTCTGATGGTGATGGCTGTCTTCAGTTTGCTGGAGTCGGGCGGTCTATGTGGAAGTTTATGATGGAGTGCTCCGTCCACATGAGTGCGGTGAGATGACTGAAGGTGACCTTGTTGCTGGCTCATTCTCCAGTGTTCCTCAGAGAAAGGTAGCTAAGTTAGTGCTTTTTTTCTTAGGATGTCTTTGTGACAAGATTGTACTAATGGCTACAGATGGCTCATCAGTTTTGACAATAAACTGCATACTTGTGTCCATGTGTCTTAAGTGTTAATATCAAGTCTGAAGTAAACACATTCTTTAAATGGCAGAAAGAACTGTCTTGCTCACTATCTCATGATCTTTCTGAGTGAGGTTTACAATTGGTATCAGAGAAATTCGAAATTAAACGATGGTAAAAAAATTGAAGCCGCTGCACCTAAAAATCTCTTTCATAGTCTTTGATTGAGGTAAATCTTGCACCAGTTTCACTTTTGCAAGATCCATCCTTGTATCTTGGCTGAAAATAATCAACCCTAAGAAGGCGACCGTAATAGACTCAAATTTACATTTTTCAAGCTTCCCTACATTGCTTTCTCAAATGTCTAAAAACTTTTCTGAGATGTTGTTGATACTCTTCTATATTTTTTGTAAGCATCAAGATGTCATTATGATAAATGATGAAGCATGAATCCAATATATCATGTAATATGTAGTTGTTCAAGTTTTATAAGGAACTAGGGCATTGCGCAAGTCAAAAGGCAAGACCAACTGCAAAAAAATCCCTGGTATTAAAGGCTCATCCCTTATCTCTACCAGGTTGCAGGTAACTAGTATATCCAATTTTGTAAATATTTTGTAGGTTTAAATTTGGTCCAGCAAAACGAAAATCAAAGCAAGGGTATGTCTATAATGTGATGTTATTGTTCTTCAGTTCACTGTAGTCTACACAATATGATGGATATTCTCCTCCAGGCTTTGTGACAAAGAAAATGGAAGCACCCATTGGGGGAGTGGAATGATAAAGCCCTTGCTAGGTTTTCTTGAAAATAGGTTCTCACAAACTCATTGACAGTGAGTGGGTAAATGCTACATTTGGAATCAAATATATTGATATTCATAATGTGGAAAACGAGTGTCAGAACCCTTTTGACTAATGACATTTATAGCTTATTGTTATATGTAGTGTCTTGTGAATATGAAGAGCAGGACCCTTCTGGGAAGAATAAAGAAGTGCACTGCAGAGCTCCGTGTGTGACGTGGTCATTTGCATGCTACCTGGCTTGGGTAGGATGCCACAGTATACTTCGAGTTTCCACAATGTTTCGTCCATCAAGGATAACATGGCTGAAGAAAATAGAACCCATGATCATTTCATCTGCTACCCATTTAATTTTGATGTCATGATCTCTTAATCATGAAGTTCCTAGAATTAGGGCAAATTCCGGAGCATCAATGATATAACACTGCAAACATCTGAAATGTCCGTACGAGATAAACATAATTAATGGTTTTGTTTCCCATATCATGTCTTTCGACGTGAACTTCATAGGGTTTGAGTCTGTTTCTTTTGCTATATACATACATTTTTTTGAAGTTGGAAAACATAGTACAAAAATGTGATGCATGCACCACATTCCATCAAGGCCAATATAGGTAGCAGGCCATGCCGAATGATGAAAATAATGGGGAAAAGAAAAAGAAAATATAACCTGAGAAATAGAAGTGTGTTTTCTAACAGACATGGAGAAAAGTTCTGTTTTGGTCTGTATCTCAAGGCTCAGCTGACCTGTTTCCCTCCAAAGAACCGTTAATTCCTTATAAAATGTCATGATTTTCCACAATGCAGCGACATCTTGTCTTCTCTTCTTTTTCTCTGTTGAACTTAGCAATTTGTGCACATGTTTAATCTGCATTGGCTCTTTGTTAGACTCTTATAAAAAATTGAGAGGTACACTTTCTCACATAGGGGACAGGGTGCACTGCAGTATAAACAAGAGAATATCCCCTACAAAGCAAATTCAATTCTGATTCATACATACATTCATCATTAACAAACTCCCATGGACTCACTATTCTCTTCACACTGAACCCAAATATAAGAAAAATTGTATAATATATTTATACATAATATTCAAAATTGTTAAACCTGGCATCCTTGATTTGGTTTTCCCTGACTTTTCGCATCTACCTCCTGGGTTTTTTGATGCTGTGCTGGATTTTGGTTTTTTTATTTTGTTTTTGCTGTCTTGGATGCTTTGGGTACTTTGCCACTGCTGATCAGTGTCAAAGTGCAAGTGCTCCCTGTGTAAACTGATAATGTGAGTAGCAAAATTCCTATGTTGGGCATGGGCCATAAGATAGAATTTGTTTATCCATATAATAAGGGGGTATTTGCCATCACACATTCTGCACATGTACCTGGGGAATTATGGCTACTTTTTAGCTGTTATTAGCTTTAAGGCCAAAGTTGGTGCTCCTTCTGATGAAAACCTCATCAATGTTCTTGCTATTAAGCACATAGTAATGGTTTTATAGTTTTTATCGAAATTTAGGGCCAGATGTAGGTGGCTAAATACCGGTCGGTAACGCTGAAATTTACCAACCGGTATTTAGCCATTCCCAATGTACGTAAGGAATAGGAAAATAAGGAATCGGTAAATACTGATTCCTTATTGCTCTTGCATTTAAGGAATCGGTAATACCGATTCCTTAAATGCAATGTAGGAAGCACATTAAAGAGTGCTTTTAAGCCTTAAGAAATTGGTAATTACCACCAACTTCTAGTTGGTGGTAATTACCGATTTCCTTTAAAAAAATCACTTTTTTGTTTTTTGTTAAGTGCCATGTGGCAAACATTCATTCCCTTGGGCATGTATGTGCGCCACATGTGCATACATGCACATTTCAGGGGTGCAACAAAAGTCCATTTAACACCCTGTCACCCTTGAAAATTCTCCCGCTATTAGCGATTCGGTAATACCAAATCGCTAATAGTGAATGTCTTCACATTCATTCCTATGGGCCTCCAAGCCCATAGAAATGAATTGGTAGGTATTCCTTATTACCAAATCTCAATTACCGATTCGGTAATAAGGAATATTAGGGATTCAGTATTTTTTTACCGAATCTTTACCTACATAGGAAATGCCGATTTCTTAATAGCGAATCTGTAAAATTAGCTATTAAGAAATCTGTATTTCAGATTTACCTACATCTGGCCCTTAGCATTTTATGATGGTCTGATGTAAATTCCAGAAGCATATTTTATAATTAAGCCTGGCACTGTGTGTAATGAAATATTTTTGTATTATGCTTTAATGACTTAACTGTTGAATAAAGCTTGTTTGGATTGGATTGAAAATTATGATTGGCTCTCTGTGATTGGCATATTTGTTTTGCCAGTAGGTCCCTTGTAAAGTGCGCTAAGTGTGCCAGGGCGGGTAAATCAAATGCTACTAGTGTGCTTGCAGCACTGATTGTGCCACCCACATGAGAATCCCTGAAAAGAGGTCTCATGCCTTCCACTGCAGTCCCTGTACGCAGTTTGTTAACTGCCATGTCGATATGGCAAGTGCACCCACTTGCCAGGCCTAACCCTTCTATTTTCTTACACATATGACACCCCTATAGTCGGCCCAAGGTACCCCCTGGGCAGGGAACAGTGTATGTGAAAGATAGGACATGTACTGGTGTGTGTAACATGTTCTGATAGTGAAATACTGCCAATTTCGTTTTTCACTATTGAAAGGCTATCTTGCCCATAGGACAGAATGGGGAATGCTGTGTACCAGTTTACAAACATATCTTCCCATAGGGATAAGATAGAAACATTAGGTTTAGTACCCCTGAACTCAAAATTTAATAATACATCTTCTAGTAAAGATGTTTTTTTAAATTGTGTGCTTAAAAATACCACTTTTAGCAAGGGGCTGTTTTCTGGGTCAACCTTCTTGTGTGACTCTGCCTATTTGTGGGTTGACTGTCTGGCCTTGGAGTGACAGGGGCTTGCGAGGTGCCGTGGCTCCAGGAGTCTGGATGAGTCAGCACTAGCCTGAATATGCCCGATTTGCATTGGGAGTGGTGGGAGTAGTAGCACCTGTACCTGAATAGAGGTGTGCCTTCCTTCAACAATGCGGGCTCAGCCCCCCTGTGGTGTGTCTGGGACCAAGGCCAACACTAACAAAGGATGTTGTTGTGCACTGGCAGAGTGCCCCCGGAACTGGTTTCAACTGGGCTCAGAGCTCCTTGCACAAAGAGAACAAAGACATTTTGGGGTATAAGCATTAGACCTAAAACCCCTGAACTTTAGATCATTCCTGGAATTCAAGAGGAACCTTTGCCAAGGAGAAGAGCTGGAGAGACTGAGGAGAAGTACTGCCCTTGCTGTGTGTCTGGGTGTCAAGGCTCCAGGTTCTCCTCAGGATCAGGCCGATGCTAAATGGGGCCCCCCTCGCGACCGCCGCAAGTCCGGATGGAATAATTCCTCACGGACTAGTGGGATGGTAAAGCGAGGGAAGGAAAGGGTAGGTACAGCAGGGAGGGAGATCTGGGAAGAAACAAAAAGAGAGAGACAAGTATTAGTGGGATGAATTATAGTCTCTCTTAAAATCCTTCATACTAGAAACACAGTGACCCTTAATATCTATATTGACTGTTTAACTACCTGTAAAAGAAAATAAGATTGGTTGCATTGGAGGGGAAGATCAGAGGGGAAGTCACCAGGTATCAGCCTCAATCTATGGAAATTAAAGAACACATTAGTATGCATACATAACCTAAGAAAGTGTATTTATATAATACTTCATCACCCTGTGAGTGTGCTTACCTGGAAATGATTTAGGCTTGTCCCTTAACACACGCTATCAGTGGTACCCTTGGATCCCCCCAACAGATCTCCCCTAAAGATAAAAGAGATAACACAACACTGGATCAATATACTTTCCTCAGGATGCAAGGCTCAAATAATCAAAAGTGCTGGAATTAAGAATCCATTCCGTAATGTCAAAGAAGTCCAACCCTGATTATTACTTCATCAAGGGAGGTATTGATGTACCACGAATGTCGCGTTTACTTATGAGTTCCAATATAGAAGATGCTCTATAGTTGTATGTATATCGGTAGAGAGCAAATCTTCCTAATGTGCCACACTATACAAAGATGCTTTCCCCTGCATGAGACCGCTTGGAAACTGCGGGACTCATCCAACAGGAGAAAGCAAACAAGGCCCAACAAGTTCGTATTCCTCCCTGCAAGAGACAGGACGTCTGACAAACGGGAGGAAGCAGGAAGAACAGGAGTCGGCAAAAACCCCTCCTTCTCACCACAAGGGACCGCATGGAACAGCGTGCGACTCGCCAACGGGAGAAGGTACCGAGAAACCCAACACCTACATCAAAGTTCCTCCGCAAGATAATACGAGTCAAGGGATGTTGCTACAGCACCCTTACGGTCCGGAACCGACAACAGCAAAATGACCCAGCAAGAATAATCAGCGTCCTCGTCTGGGCGCCATCTTGTTTTATGCATTGCCTGGTTGCTGACATCGGAGGCGTGCTCATGTCAGAGCGGCCTCTGCTATGTGCGCACTGCATGACGGGCATTGTAGTTTTCTGCCCATCGCGCATCGTCCCGCTGACAGTTCTAATTCCCCGAGTGCGCCCTAACAGTACATCCCCCTTTCAGAGAGCACTGACAGACACAAGGCTTGTCCGTATGCTTCCTGTGATACGCAGCCACCAAACGGGGCATGCACAGCAGTAGCGGGCTCCCGGAATCCTCCTCAGAACCATAGCCTTTCCAGGACACCAAATACCACAGACGGCCACGGGTAATTCTAGAGTTCAGAATACTGCACACCTCATACTCCATGGACTGGTTCACCCATAAAGGAACAGGACGTTTCTTCACCGGACAACGAGAAGGCTTCAACAGGGAAACATGAAATACAGGATCGATATAGAAATTCGAAGGCAAACGTAGCCTCACTGCCGCCTGTCCCACCATGTGCAACACCCTGTATGGACCAATAAACTTAAGGTTCAGAAAACTATGTTTTTTGATTTTTGATATTGCGTGTGGAAAGCCAAACCAAATCCCCTTTCTTGTAGTTAGGAGCTGGTCTCCTGTGTTTGTCAGCCTGTCTTTTGTATAACTCTTTTGCGTGTTTGAGATGAAGAGAGGTGTCAAGTAGAGTGTTTTTAATGTGTTTTAACCTCTGCTGAACTTCAGGGAGTTTTAAGGCATGACTGGGTTGTACAAAAGGGACAAAACAGGGGTGAAACCCATAAGAACTGTAGAAGGGAGAATGGCGTGTGGAACTGTGAAGTGCGTTGTTGTAGGCTATCTCCGCTATCCACAACCAGTCCACCCAAGCCTCAGTGTTACTATCTACATAACATCGTAGATACTGTTTGAGGGTTTGGTTCAGCCTTTCTGTCTGTCCATCAGTTTGCGGATGGAAACTAGTGAATAGAGCAGAAGATATGTTCAGCCGTGCACACCAAACCCTCCAAAATCGTGCAGTGAATTGGGACCCCCTGTCTGATACAATGGTACGAGGAAGCCCATGTAATCTAACTACATGAACCAACAACAGGTTTGCTAGCTGCCCTGCAGTAGGTAGTTGTTTACAGGCGATAAAATGCCCCATCTTAGTTAGGTAGTCCACCACCACGATAATGACAGTATGCCCTCTATCTTTGGGTAACCCAACTATAAAGTCAACTGACCATCTCTCCCAGGGGTGTTCAGGAGTGGGCATGGGCTGCAAGAGACCTTGCGTCTTACGGTTATCCGTCTTCATTTGAGCGCAGACAGCGCACCCTCGGACCCAAAGAAGAGAATCACTACGAATAGATGGCCTCCAAAACTGTCTCAGGGTATTATCAAGGGTTTTCTGGAGCTCACCATGACCTGCACATGGAAGAGTGTGGCACCAATGAAAGGCTTGTCTCCTAAGTTTTCTGGTAGGTAACAATACTTGTTTCCTTTTCATAGGAACTCCCTTGAACAGCTTCCATTCCGGATGATGTTTGAGTCAATCCCTCCAGTAGAAGGTATTGATTCCCCTCTTAAATTTATAGAGAAAAGCATTGGTTTGAGAGATACACACCACATGATCCAGCGAAATGATGGCTCTCGCAGGATTTGAAACTTCTTCCAACTGAGTCTCCTGCCTGGTCAAAGCGTCTGCTTTTTTGTTGTCTTTTCCCGGCCTGAAGGTGATGATGAAATTATATTCTGAGAAAAATATCATCCACCGGAGTTGTCGAGGAGTAAGTTATCGGGCTGATTTCATAAACTGAAGGTTGCGGTGATCGGTATAAACCGTAACCAGATGTTTGGCCCCTTGTATCCAATGTCTCCATTCAGAAAACGCATCCTTAATCGCCATCAGTTCCTTTTCTGCAATAGTGTAGTTCTTTTCAGCACTATTCAATTTGCGAGACATAAAAGCGACTGGATGCATCTGTCCTGTTGTTGTATGTCTTTGAGACAATACGGCCCCTACCGTTCCTTCAGAGGCGTCTGCTTCTATGATAAAAGGCAAATCAGGATCAGCATGAGCCAAAACCGGCGCAGAAAAAAAGGCGGATTTCAAAGAATCAAAAGCGTTCTGAGCCAGGTCATCCCATTGAAATATAACATTCTTTCGTAATAGTCTTGTAATGGGTGTCACCAATGCTGAGAAATGAAATATGAAGCGTCTGTAGAAGTTGGCAAATCCCAAAAAGCATTGGACATCCCTCACCGTCTTGGGGATGGGCCATTCTGTAATGGCGGTGACCTTTCTTTCTGCCATGATCTGACCAGCTGGGGTAAGCATTACGCCAAAAAACTCTACTGTTGAAAAATGGAATTCGCACTTGCTTATTTTGCAAAACAGGTGGTTCTTGTATAACGCGTGCAATACAATCCAAATGTGCTCCTGATGTTCCTCAGTGGTGGCAGAAAAGACAAGAATATCGTCGATGTTTACGACAACAAATCTATCGAGGTATTCTTCATTCAAAAAGAACTGGAAGGCAGCAGGGGCGTTGCAGAGGCCGAAAGGCATAACAAGGTATTCATAAAGCCCGTATCTGGTTTTGAAGGCTGTCTTCCATTTGTCCCCTTCCCTCATGTGAACCAAGTGGTAGGCCCCTCGAAGATCAAGTTTGGTGTAGATCGCCGCCCCTTGTACTTGTTCCAATTACACTGAGACAAGAGGAAGAGAGTATTGATTCTTCACCATGATGGCATTCAAGGCTCGAAAGTCTATACACATTCGAAGCTCCCCATTTACCTTCGGAATGAAAAACAGGGGGGAGGCCGCAGGTGATCGTGAAGGACGAATGAACCCCAAAGAAAGATATTTATCCAAAGACTGCCTCAGATGTTGATTTTCGGGTTCGATCAGGGCGTAAATCTAACTACAAGGAACCACTTCAAAAACAATAGAGCCACCCAATAATCCCCTAGGGACTGGGTATCGTCAATAACAATAGCAAAAGAAGTCCCTAAAGGAATCATTTATCCAACAACTTCAATATTTGATCGTGTCAAATTCATGAACACTTAATTTTTTAATAGTCACAGGAGCTTGTAATGATAACAAAAAGTTTATCAAAAAATATCAAGTTCTTTAATAATATATACATTTTGATCAATTGATTTGTGGCAACATCTACTACCAATTATTTCAAACAATGTTGAGTGGTAGAAAGAACACCTTTCGCACTAAACATGGGTTTTACAAATAACCATGTTCAAAAGTTCATTGCACATATTCAATGGGTGTACAGAATCAAATTCAATGATTTGAGCAAAAACGGTGTTCATACGTCTACGTTTCGGTCCCTGGTGGCACTGATCCTTGGGACCATCTTCAGGACAAATAGTTGCACAATAATATAAATTGGTATTATCAACTGACTCGCACTATGCAAGATGGACCAACCAATCAGCCATGTATGCTGGATTTATTTAAATGTGACATGCGCTGGTCTTGAATGTGACCTGACAAATGGGAACGTGCTGCCAGAACCGTGTTGTCAGGCGCCTCAGGATTAGAATTTACGTTCCCATTTGTCAGGTCACATTCGAGACCAGCGCATGTCACATTAAAATAAATCCAGCATACATGGCTGATTGGTTGGTCCATCTTGCATAGTGCGATTCAGTTGATAATACCAATTTATATTATTGTGCAACTATTTGTCCTGAAGATGGTCCCAAGGATCAGTGCCACCAGGGACCGAAACGTCGACGTATGAACACCGTTTTTGCTCAAATCATTGAATTTGATTCTGTACACCCATTGAATATGTGCAATGAACTTTTGAACATGGTTATTTGTAAAACCCATGTTTAGTGCGAAAGGTGTTCTTTCTACCACTCAACATTGTTTGAAATAAATGGTAGTAGATGTTGCCACAAATCAATTCATCAAAATGTATGTATTATTAAAGAACTTGATATTTTTTGATAAACTTTTTGTTATCATTACAAGCTCCTGTGACTATTACAAAATTAAGTGTTCATGAATTTGACACGATCAAATACTGAAGTTGTTGGATAAATGATTCCTTTAGGGACTTCTTTTGCTACAAGGAACCACAGCACCTGGAATAAGATCAATTTGGCAATCGTACAACCGATGTGGCGGTAATTCCTCTGCCATGCTATCACTAAACACCAAGGCAAAATCATGATAGATGTCTGGTAGAGTCACCTCTTTCTCATCAGCGGTGGCAATATGATATCGTCCAGATAAAGCCTTAGAAGGTGCTATGAGGGGGTAGAAACAGTGAGTAGAACAATAGTCAGAATCCATTGCCAATTTTAATGTAGATCATTCGATAGTGGGATCATGCCTCTGTAACTATGGTAGTCCCAATATTGTTCCATATTGGGGGGGCGTGAATGATGTTAAAAGAAAGGAACTCACTATGATTATCCTGGTAACATACTTCCATCTCCTTGGTGTGAAAACTAATAGGACCAGATTCGAATAGTTTACCATCCACTGCGAATACCTCTTCAGGTAGGTCTTTTTGGATTAAGTCGATTCCCAATCTGAGAGCTTCTTCGTTGTCCATAAAACAGCTGTGGCTCCCGAATCCACCATCACCTGAAACGGAATCTTGTTTTCTCCGGTTACTAAAGTCATATCAATAAAGAAATGTTCGGATGTAGCGACTTCTTCATTGTCGATTGAAGGAATATCATTTCTGCTCAAGAAGAGTCCTTCTCCCCGCCTCAAGCTTGTAAGTTTCCCGCCGACTGTTCTGCTGCTATCATCGCAACCTGACCTCCCCTGGATTTACTATACTTAGGCTTCACAGGGCATTCACATAAGAAATGGCCTTTCTTTCCGCAATAGAGACAGAGTCCCTGTTTCCTCCGATAATCTCTTTCCTGAGGTGTCAGAGCCGCCCGCACGGCTCCTACTTCCATAGGTTCCGAGGTGGCAGCCCTATTTTCTGAAGGTCTGGATGGCTCCACAAGTAACGGTCCCCTCTCCCTTCTTTTGTGATCGCCCTTGCGTTTCTTCAATCAGTGGTCTAACCGCAAAGTTCATTCGATTAGAGTAGTACAAGTCTTAGGCTGGTTTCCACTTGTGCAATGACATCCTTTAGATCATCTTTCAGTCCCTGGTAGAATATAGCTGCTTGCTTAGATTCTGGCCAATCTGTCTCTGCCACCAGCCTACGAAAAGTATTTAGATACACCAAGAGGTCCTTCCCTCCTTGCCTTAGTTCTAATAGTTCTTTGTCGGCCGAAAAAGTTTCTGCCCTCCTGTCAAAGGTTTTTTCAAATTCCTCTTTAAAAGAATCCCAGTCATGGAGGAGGGGATTGTCCCGTCTTACTATGGGCACTGCCCACTGTGCAGCTTCTCCACCCAGATATGATATCAGAAAGGCCACCCTGGCCTGATTGGTGGAGAACATCTTGGGTTTACAATGGAAATGGAGCATCACTTGAGTGAGGAACACCTGTACCTTATGCATATCCCCATAATATCTTTCTGGAGGGGCCAATGGTATTTGCGATGGGACCTCAACTACCACGGTTCCTGGTGGTGGGAGAGAAGAGCTACGTGCATCGAAGGGTTTCTCTGTAGGCGACCTACTCTGGCCTGAAGAGCTGCAGTCTCGCTACGAGAGGTAGCCAACTCATTTTGCACTAACACAAGGGCGGCTAATACATTGTCTAAGGTTGCCATAGTGAGCTTCCAACTGATCGGGAGGAGAGATAACGTGGGCCGATTATTCTGTTAAGGCTCCAAGTTCTCCTCAGGATCAGGCCGATGCTGAATGGGGCCCCCCTCTCGACCGCCCCAAGTCCGGATGGAATAATTCCTCTCGGACTAGTGGGATGGTAAAGCGAGGGAAGGAAAGGGTAGGTACAGCAGGGAGGGAGATCTGGGAAGAAACAAAAAGAGAGAGACAAGTATTAGTGGGATAAATTATAGTCTCTCTTAAAATCCTTCATACTAGAAATATAGTGAACCTTAATATCTATATTGACTGTTTAACTACCTGTAAAAGAAAATAAGATTGGTTGCATTGGAGGGGAAGATCAGAGGGGAAGTCACCAGGTATCAGCCTCAATCTATGGCAATGAAATAACACATTAGCATGCATACATAACCTAAGAAAGTGTATTCATATAATACTTCATCACCCTGTGAGTATGCCTAGCTGGAAATGATTTAGGCTTGTCCCTTAAAACACGCTATCAGTGGTACCCTGGATCCCCCCCAACAGATCTCCCCTAAAGATAAAAGAGATAACACAACACTGGATCAATATAGTTTCCTCAGGATGCAAGGCTCAAATAATCAAAAGTGCTGGAATTAAGAATCCATTCCGTAATGTCAAAGAAGTCCAACCCTGATTATTACTTCATCAAGGGAGGTATTGATGTACCATGAATGTCGCGTTTACTTATGAGTTCCAAAATAGAAGATGCTCTATAGTTGTATGTATATCGGTAGAGAGCAAATCTTCCTAATGTGCCACCATATACAAAGACGCTTTCCCCTGCATGAGACCGCTTGGAAACTGTGCGTCTTGTCCAACAGGAGAAAGCAAACAAGGGCCAACAAGTTTGTATTCTTCCCCGCAAGAGACAGGACGTCTCACAAATGGTAGGAAGCAGGAAGAACAGGAGTCGGCAAAAACCCCTCCTTCTCGCCGGAAGAGACCGCTTGGAACAGGGTGCGTCTCGCCAACGGAAGAAGGTACCGGGAAACCCAACACCTACATCAAAGTTCCTCCGCAAGATAATACGAGTCAAGGGATGGTGCTACAGCACCCTTACCATCCGGAACCCACAACAGCAAAACGACCCAGCAAAAATAATCGGTGTCCTCGTCCGGGCGCCACCTTGTTTTATGCATTGCCTGGTTGCTGACGTCGGAGGCGTGCTCATGTCAGAGCGACCTCTGCTATGTGCGCACTGCATGACGGGCATTGTAGTTTTCTGCCCATCGCGCCTCATGCCGCTGACAGTTCTAATTCCCCGAGTGCGCCCTGACATGGGGTTGGCCTGCACTTTCTGTTTCTTCCAAGGAAAGGAAAATGTCTTTGCTGTGTGTTGTGTCCCCTGCTTGAAGGAGATCTCCAAGTGCCTGAAGTGAGCTGGCCTCCTGTTCAGAAGTATCAGGGACACAAAGACTTCACCCCCAGCTCCCCTGAACTCTCCTGTCATGGTTTCTGACCTGCGTTAAGGTGCCTGTGCCAGTTCTGGGCCTCTAGAGGTTGTTGCTGCTGTTTGGGAGCTGGAAGACAGAAGAAACCCAAAGAACTACATAAAATGGTACATCGCTTTTCTTGCGGCTGTTTTTCTGATGCATCTTCACGGCGCAAGAAGAATTTCCATGCTTCTCCGCGCCGATGCGAAAACCATTGCAGCGCTTGTCATCACTGAAAGAATCAACACATCGATGGATCGCATCTGAAGATGATGACACAGGGCCGCGCAAAGGCCCCGCATCGATTGCCGCCGCATCCCAAAGATCCACCCATCATACCTGAGTGACACGCTTTACCATCGCATCACCTGAGGACCAGAACCGGCACGAAGAATTGATGCATCACTTCCCATACAGACTGGAATCGATGCAACTTTTCCTCTGCATGCTGTAGGACTTTCGTATCACCTCCTCAAGGTCTCAGCATTGTTGCATCTTTCTGTTTTCCGTGCTGCAGCTGTTTTGCTTGGTGAACTTTAACGCAACTCCAGGTACTTTGTAAAAAAAGGCACGCATCCATAGATTTCTATGGTGCAGGTAATTTAAACCTTTTGAAAGTCATATTTTTAACTGTGTTTGTTGGATTGGTCTTCTCAAGTTTAGGTAAAGATACTTAATTTTTATATTTTTCTAAACCGGTGTGGTGTCCATTTGTGGTGTTATCACTGTGTTACTGTGAGTGTTGGTGCAAATACTTTACACATTGCCTTTGGGCTAAGCCTGTCTGCTCATGCCAAGCTACCGAGGGGATGAGCAGGGGTTATCTAAAATGTGTATCCCCCTTACCCTGACTAGAAGCAAGGGTCCCTATATGGACAAAGGTACCTACATCTGCCAACTAGAGATTCGCATTTCTAAAATACATACATGTACAAAAGCAATTACATTCATTAAAAAGGCTTTAAGAATTCATACAATTAGCTTTCACTTTGCATCTGGTCTCCTATATCCCATTCTTTTTATATCAATGTTATCAATGCAATGCTATAAAGAGAACATACGGAACAATCAATTTTCTTTGAGGCTCTATACAAGTCTTCTTTGTTAGACTCTTCCATTGTCTAAGCATCCCCCATAGATGAAAATATGTAAGTCTTTATAAGACTCCACCACTTGCTGCATATTTTCTTCTGTTGAGCCTCTATTTGCTAACATAGATATCTACTAAGACCATGGATTTCCCACTTATTGGAAGAGAAAGCTTAAAGTCTTCACGCATGGTTAGGTAAAAGGCCAGGCTGCAGCTTTGCCAGTCCAAGTGGCTTATACCCTAAGCCAATGGAAATGTGTTAACTACTTCACTAAGTTACGTGTCCTTCACTTAGCGCCAGTGGACTAGAGTGTATAAAATGTACTGTTTTTCATTTCTCAAAAATGGTGCAAACCGGTAGAGGAACGTATCATAATATTCTCATCAAGGACTCTTATTCAACATCATTTGAGTAGCTCACAACAGTGCATCCTTATTCAGATATGAAGAGTTAAAGGCTACAGCAAGAGTTTGTGGCCCTAGTGGCAGATCATTCTTGTGAAAACACGGAGCAGCTGCTCCGTGTTTTCAGAGTGCCAGCGGCACCTCCTGCTCTTTCTAAGGGGATTAGATATCCCCTTGCAGGCGGGTGCAGCCAGCGACTGCACTCACCTGCAACAGAATGTTTGAGGGGTCCATGGCGCTCCCTTTACACCTTGCAGAGGGCTGCTTTCAGAAGGCACACTGACAATGTCCCACCAGGGGTGTAACAAACACCCCTGCAGACCCCGCAGTGCGGGGGGCCCCTCAGCCTTGAGTAGGTGAAGGGGGCCCCCCAGCTCCTCGGTGGAGATCAGCTCTGTGAGGCTCTGAAGCAGGTGCAGGCTGTCGGCTGTCTGCAGTCTGCTAGGAGCCCCTCGCCCCCTCCCTCTGCCTGAAGAGCAACAATGTTTCAACTGACATTGTTTCTCTTCAGTCAGAGCCAGGCCCGGAAGGAGGAAGGGGGTGGGGGCCCCAGAATGAGCTTTCATCAGAGGCACGGCCTCTGCCCGGGCTAGTTGTGTGTAAAGTGAACCTTCGCTGCTTGGTGCACTACAGCAGACCCGGCTGCCTGCTCTTGCTAAAGGAGCATGAAGTATGGAAGCCACGGCCAGGGACGAGAAGGAACTCAACCCCCTACAGACGCCAACTTCTGCTCCAAGCTGTTCTTTTGGTGAGTGACTGAAACACGCTCTGCCCTTATCCTCTCGGTCAACAGTGGTGAACTGCCACATGCTGCTGCCACGAGGTGTTTAAATTTTGTCAGAACTGATGAGCTTTTGTGAGGCCGGGGGATCCCGACTAAGGCCCCACCAGATGGTTTCATGTACAGTGCAGTTAAGGCGCCTTCCTTCATACACCAGACCCATTGTCAATGCCAATGCTTGTTTTATTTCAAAATTTGGAACATTTTTATTAATTGTTAGGAGTTCTTGCAAGGATTGAAATGTTGAGACATCAACTGAAAGGTGACAAAAGAAGAAACAGTGAATACATTAGTTTATAAAAAATGAAAGCTGTGGAAGTGCACTAAGGTACTGTGATTGGTGGCTACCTTTTGTGGGGGGAAACACGTGCCTACGTAAGAATTTGCTGCAGACAGATCTATTGTCTGTTAATCTATTTACTCTCAGTTGGAATAGGCTAGGGTACCATCTCCTCCCAAATTAGAAAACTCTCTTTATCAACCCAAGATGTCCATTTTGGTATCATATCACGACAGCATTTCAGATACTTCAAAAGTCTTGTGAAATGTAACTTGTCTTTTGCACTGACTGCTTGCTTCAAATGGGGCATCACGGGAAAGCATACTGCAGAACTAACAAAAATACCTGCTGTCCCAGTGGCTCTCTCATTCCAAACGTCAAGCAAAGAGACATCAGGGAATCCTTATTCTTGTTTATTCAATGGATTGATTTATTCCCTTGATGGTTTCAATAAACGTACATACATCAAAAGGACAATACAGTTATCCTGTATCAATGCTAAATACACTTATCCTGTATCAATGCTTATGAGTTTATGAGCTTATGATCAACTGGTTTTTATGTAAAGAGCCCTGACACCTTCGGGTAATGTTCGGGCTATATAAAATCGCATTAAATAAATCAATAAATAAAGTTAACAAGCTCATGGGATGGGAGGGTGTTTCCAGACCTTAAAATGATGTTTCTATGCCTGTGGATGATGTGTGTTAGAGCCAGTGGGTCCATCTTCGGCGTTCCAGAGTCTTAGTAGAGGTAGGTGGGCAGTGGCACACCAACAAATTAAGAGGGAAGAGTCCAAGGGGCAGATTTACAAGCCCCCTGCGCCACCAGTACAACCCCCTGCGCCACCACTACGTCACTTTTCGTGATGTACTGGTGGCGCAGGGGGCTCCTCCATATTTACAAGGAGAGGAAAAGCCACCCTGCGTGACTTTTCCTCTCCTTGTAAATACGGCCCCTTCACACGCAGCACTTTGCGTTGAATGGGCGTTCCATGGGTGTTGCTGTGGGTGTTCCCAAGCAATACCCATGGAACAAGACACATCTCCAGATTTACGAGAAATCGTAAATCTGGAGATGCGTCTGAATGCTACGCCACCCTTGAGGTGGCGTAGGGAGGCGCAAGAGGAGAAATGTTTTATTTTCTCTTCATTTTTTCCTCTTTCAATGCATGCTGCATTCTACAGCACGCATTGAAAGAGGAAAACGCCTTTCGTGATTGTTTTTGTGCAGGAAGGTGCCCCTTCCTGCACAAAAACAATCTCCCCATGGTGCAGGCATCCTTGCACCATGATGCAAGGGTGCATGTGCTGGCGTATGGCATCTGTTTGTGTGCCGGCGCAGGGGAGAGCACAGGAATGCAACATATTCTTGTAACAATGTCGCATTCCTGTGCTCTGAAAGTGCTGGAGCGTGGCGCAGCCAAAAGTCTTGCGGTGCCCGCTGCAGCACTTTCTTGTAGATCTGCTCCCAAGGGTCTGGGTTGGCTCTTAGAGCCCTTGCACCAGCCGAGCCCTCGATATGTTACCATCATTCAAAATATAGTACATTCTCTTCAAAATGAAAATAGGACATTCCTTTGACATGCGACAGGTTTGACATTAATAAGTTACATTATAGGTTTATATTGAGAGGTAATGAAGAAAGGGGGCTGATGCAAAATATTTGCCTAAGAATACAGTGTGGTTAAGTGGGGAAGTTGAGATTCCTCCTGGGCTTTCTGGTTTCACTTTGTACAAGTCAACCACTAAAGGGATATCTGTCTTTTTTTAACCCCTTGGGCGCGGCCGCGATTCTGCGCCTGTGCGGCACTTCTAATGAGTGGGCGGGTTCATGACGGCCCCCAGCCGTCATCAGCACACGAGCACTGTGATGCATGATGGCCGGGGGCCGTCATCAGCATGGAAGGGGTTAACACAACTGTTGGTGCTTTGTTTTTAACGTTGTGAGCTACAGTAGAGCGCAGGTGGCAGACAGAACCACGTGAAAACTTGGCTTGTTTGGGCTCGAGGTTCCATGAAAACCTGGAGCTGACCCAGAGCCCGGCTCATGCTGTAAGTGGCCCGCCCACCTCTAGGTCTAAGTGCTTCAATATGTGACGCTCCAACGGTGAGGAGTACCAAGTGCCTAAGTAACAACTGTGAAAAGAGCTCCTCGGCTAGCAGCCTCTCGAGTCTTTACCAGTTGATTTGGAAGGAGCTCTGGTATTAATTGCTCTTCTTCGTATGTGTTAATTTTTGTAGTGTTAAAGCGCACAGTAGCGGTCAGCGCAGCATCTTGCATAGCTAAATAAATAATTCTATTGTATTTTTTCTTTTTTTACGTCTTACTTATACCCGCTCAGCTTTGTGTAGATAACAGTGTTGTTTAGGTATTGCATCACCTCAGGTGTAATTCGTATGGCTAATGTATGACCGACCAGACGCATGTATGTCCCGTTTTCGGAAAATCTGTCTACCCAGTTAAAGTTGCTTTCTACACCATATTCCCCCAGTTTAACCTTTTTAAACTTGCCTGCCATATGAATGGCACAAAAGGCGCAACTCATTTCCTGACGGTGTTCATTCAAATCTGGATGAAAACCAGGTTTGTTTGTTATGCGATCTGTTATGAGACCCAAACTTCTCTTTCTCATAAAAGAATAGTCACTGTAATCGCACACTGTACAAAGCTCACGCATGACATGGTTTTCTCTGTTTTGTCTTCACTTGCATAATAAGGTACTCGTAGTGGTCGCTGGAAGTAGGAGCAGTGGTACAACCCTATTTGTTTTAACTTTCCACTATCAATGATTTGAGCGCTAAGAACGGAAGCATTTCAATTTTGAGTAGAGTGAGATTACTTCCTTATCTCTGGAAAAAGAAACATGCCACTGAGATAAAGTTCTCTCAGAAATGGAACATACATACTATTAAAAGTCATCAGTCTTATCTGGGCGATGATCTTTGTCGCCAGCTCTGTAAAAAGAAAGTCAAGCCTCCATTAAGTTCCAACTGAAAGGTGTAAAACATCTATTCGCCATGCACGACGAATTTCAGTTGGATGTGGAAGGTTTGTTGGAAGTGTGCATCCTGAAGTAATGTGTACCCTCATGTAAAGTAACTGGTGCTATGTAAAGCGCCCTGATACCTGATTCGGTTCGGGTCTAGTTCGCGCTATATAAAACTCTACAAAAAAAAAGAAAAAAATATATATGTTTGATGGTACTGTCTTTTTTTATTTTTTGTGTTTGCATTGAAATTGCACTTACTACCCTTGAACGAGGCATAGAACTGCTTTGTGACGAGTATAGATAGTCTAGAGGAGAGTAAGTATTTTTAGGTTGTAGGGATATGATTTTAAAGAACGAGAGTGTAAGCTGTGAAATGAGATGTGACAATTGGCAAAGATAGAGTAGTAGAAAATGTGTCAGGCAGACATGAACCTTAAGGGAAGATGAGGGTGGACAGTAAGGAGAGGTAAATAACTTTAACTGAAGGTCAGTTGTTGATGCAGGCTTTTGGGAATATATTGGGAGGAGTCTTTTCGAGATAGTTTATGATCTGAGAATATAAAACAGTAGAAGGAACCAAGCCTATTTGCATGTTTTTGTAGAGTATTGCTTTGCATTGTGTTATGGGATGATGCGCCTCCGACGAGGCAGCAAAATGCTGACAGGGACAGGCGAATGTTTGCAGCTCCTGGAACAGGATCTGCTGGGACACATTGAAAGATAAGTAAGCATTTGCAATGCAATTGGTCTCGCATTTGTGAGAGTTAGAGCTATTGACGTTGCAAAGGACACTGTATTTTACCTATGCATTTTCTGTTTGGGATTGTGTGTCCTGGGGTGGGATTATCTGGAATGGTATTTTGTGTTGTGGAGTGGTATGTAGTGGAGTTGACTTATGTGGTGTGCTATTAAATATTGGAGCATGATGTGGATTTTTGTGGAGTAGATTGGATGCATGTGGTATGTTGAGAAATTGTGTTGTTGGTTTGAATTATGTAGTTTGTTGTTGAATTATGTGGTATGGAATGGAAATTTGTAGAGTTGAATTGTGACGAGGTGGAAGTGTATGGTGTTGAGTGAAAATTATGTTGAGTGGTATTATGAGGCATGGTGTGAAGTGTAGTTATGTGGATTGTTGCTACGTGGCATAGACTGGATTTATGTGGACTGTATTTATCCAATATGAAGTAGAGCTTAATTATGTGGAGGTTAATTATGTGGTGCTAAGTGGTATTATGTGGCGTGTAATTATGTTCTGTGATGAATTGTGTGGGTATGAATTTTGAAATTGTGTGATGTGTGGAATTATGTGGTATGTTGTGGTGTATATTTGTGCATAGTGGCATTATGCAGCATGTTGCAGAGTTGTATTTTGTGGAGAGTAATTATGTGTTTTGGAGCCGAGTGTAAATATGTTGTGAGGAGTGTAATTATGTGGTTTGGAGTGGTATTAAGTTGTGTGGAATGTTATTATGTGACCTGGTATTATGTAGTATGGAGAGAAGTGGAAATATGAGTTTTATCGAGCTGTTCAAATGTGCTGTGTGTGGTAGATTTAGGTGGCATGGATTTGGACCAGCTATGGCTTTTATATCATGGGGTATAAAGTTGACGATTGTCCATTTTTCTTTGGAAAAATAATATGGGCTGTTTCTTTACCTTCTGGTACATTTCTGAACAATTTGTTAAGCTAAATTGTATTGTTTAATAGTGTGCCCATGCAGGGAAGAACAAGTGTCTGGCAGACGTGCAAAAAAATAATCCTAGGTCTCAGTATTAACTAAAACACTTCTAAGCAGTAATTCTAATCTGAGAATGGGATCCCGAGAACCTGCTCCACTTCTGCTGCCATCCACCAGCTACATTGGCTGCCAGTGCCCAGACCTCTGGAGTTCAAGTCCCTGTGCCTCGCATTTAAAATCTTGAATTCATCTTCACCTGGCATTCTAGCCACCTTCATCGCACCCTACATTCCCTCCCTCCGACTCCGTTCTACGGACCAACATTTGGCGGTAGTTACGAGGGTGGGGAGAGTACAGGGCGGTGGGCGCACTTTCCGCACTCGGACAGCCAAATTATGGAATTCTCTCCCTTTGTCTATTCGCAGTTTGAAAAACTACTTGGCGTTCCGTACGGCAATAAAAACGTATCTTTTCTCGTCACCTTAGCTTCTAGTGCCCTTTTTAGTGGTCTCTCCATTTGAGCGTCTGGATGCCCCTCTGCTGGCGTAGCTGCGCGTTCTACAATCTATTTAATATAACAATGAGTTACCTGTTTGCTTTACGATAGTTAGTAAAACAAGTAAGTGCTTTGCAAGCCTGTATATGTAGCAAGGTTTTTAAAGGGACTAGTTTCCGTGCACGGTATTGCTTTTTCCAGTTCACCGAAGGGATAAAAACATCTCCAGATAATAATAGGGTTGACAGGATGGTGCGATAGCAGAAAATTGATATGTATGGATCTGGTGAGGACTGCGGGCAGCAAATGCTTGATACGCTATTTGCATAAGAAAATACTATATATTTTTTTCGTTATCCTCCATTAGTTATTAGTAAAGAAGGGGGAAGAGAAGTGTTCACCGACAGCATTCGGTTAGTCTTAGGGAGACAAAGAATGCTGTGGTCTGTGGTAGATGCCGCCGAGAAGTCATAGGTATATGTATCAGGAGCTGCCATTGAAAGGAAGTGGAAATGCGCTTTACATGTTGCTGGTATTGATGGCTGCTGTGCGGTTGCAGACTTTGCTGGGCTGACAGTGGGTGGGAAATGCTATTCTGTCACTATAGGTTTAATTACATGAATCAGGCATTCTCTCTGGTGTTTGTCCGTGGGGTACTTGCTGACTGGTGCTACACATGGAATCAGGGTTGCCTTTGACAGGAGGTACGGTTTAGTGGGGTACATAGTGTAAATTAATGTTGGCGTGTGGAAACAAAAATCGGACCCTTTGTACATTTAATATCATTGTGTGCATCATGCAGAGGATGAAAAGTAGCAGGAACGTCTTTGATGCTGTAGAGGCTAGCAGCAAGAACTGTTTTGGAGTGGTTAGTTGAAGAGATTGTTTAACATGTTTTAAACTTCCACAGTGGCATTGAGAAGGACGGCAGTTAGATGGGGACCTGTCATCAGTCTTCCTGTCTTTGCCGTTGGTGATAGACAGGGGAGCAGTGCACGCCAGTCATGGGATCGTAGGGATATACGAGGGGTCGTTTTAAAGGTGGGCAGAAAGCATAATTGCGTGTTTCGTAGGGGTGAGAGTAGAGTGTAATGGATGCGTTAGTAGCAGGCATGACAGATGTGGTAGGCGTTTGAATGTGGTTAACTGAGCGGGCTTCGCTTGAAGGTGGGTCATCAAGTAGGAGGATGTGTTTGGTGGGCCGACTGGATGCAGTGTTATGTAACTTTGCTGGAGGGCGAAGCAGCAGTATTTACTGATGTATGTAAATTGCCCGATGAGAGGGCGGATGTGACCAATGGAGAAACCAGAATCCTTTTTTTATGGCTGGGGTGAGCCCCTGCAGTATGGCAGGTCGCTGGCCTGAGAACTCTTGACTGGCGCGGACAATGGGGGGCCCCCTCCATGTACTTTGCAGGGGGGCCCCCTCAAGTTTCGTTACGCCACTGTGTCCCACCTTTTAAATGATGCTCTGTCAGTGCACCACCTGAGGGCTTCTTTGGCTCTGCACCCGCGTCTTAGAAATGCTGTGGTTGCAGAGTAAAACGACTTCCCTAATTTGGATAGGGTATGCCCCTATGCATGCAAATGAGGGAAAACCCTTTGAAGGTAGCACTGCGCCAGTTCTCTTGGTACTATAGAAGGGGAGGCACAAGAGGTCTGCGTCCCCTTCTATTATCCCAAGTGCCCCGGGGGCGTGCAAAGCGGGCGCAAACACCAGTTGCGCCCCCGAGGCATCTTCTGTAATACGGCCCCGGATGCTCAATGTGTTCATAATGTTAAGAGAAGACTGAAACAAAGTAGTTTTAATAGAAACCACACGGTTCTTTTGCTGTCTGATACTCCCAACAACGAGGCTGAAGTACTTGCTAAGAAAGACAAGAAACCAATGTTTGAACCCAGGTAGGAGACCAGGAGAAGGAGATCTACAAAGGAAATGCAAAGTAAGTGAGATGTACAGCTCCAGACAAATTCCCCTAAAAGTAGCTGAGGTTTACGGGACACAAAAGTGAACCCGAGGTATAAATCAAAATAAATATGAGGTAACGCAAAGGCTAGTTGTTGTAGATGCCTCATCAGGGGTATAAGCACTATATAAATACAACATAATACAATTGCGGCAGGAAGTCACAGCAATCGCACAATTGCCAGACACCCAACAATTGACCATTACACTCTCTTTTACTTCCAAACCCAAATTGACTCAGAAGCAGAGTGAATCAACCACGTCTGTAGAAATCCAACCCCACCCGGCCCCACCGCCCACCACTCTTCCCTGCAAGGGCCGCAGCCGGAATAAAATAGAAAGTAAAAACAGTTGCATTATGACGCACTAAAACGCTATGATAATGGGCTAATTGCTCTGTTGCAATAAACTATAACCTCCAAGACCTCAACCTGAGTTTCCTTGTTGTCAACGTTTGTGTGTGTATGTGTGTGTGGATGTGTGTGTTTGCAAACATGGAAAGGGATCGGTGTATTATCAGACCTCTCCAAATCCTGCCAATTCTTTTACAAATGTGGTGACATATTTAGAAAGGCAATTTTCCTTGAAATGTAAGTTTTTTCCCTAAAACAGGGCCCCAGCCTATTCAATGTGGTGTCTAATTATACAGTACGGCCAATAAGTATTTGATCTACCTCAATATCTTTAATTTCAGATAAAGATTGAATATACTTCAAAACACATGCACTATTACAAAAACATAGATCTCGTTTAAAACTATGGATCAATCCAGATTGCACTTTAAACACAGCACTTTTGAATGCATTATTTAACATGATAAAAGATTATGATGCAATATTAGTGACCAGCCTAAGATGGCGCCTAATTTTATGGTTTATTCATACATCAAAGATCTGTCATTCGCAGGCACTTTCTCAGTTATTTATTTTGTATAGGATTGTGGGGAAGATATTCTCATCTATGCCCACAGCCAGCTATTCAAAAGCACAATATGGCCAAATCCTCCTTGCCTACTAGTTTTAAAACTGTTATAGAGACAGAAAAGAAGAAGAAGTGGTCAGTCAGTTCACTCAAAACATTACATACCCCCTCTATATTGAGTGTATGTATGCTAAACAATGTGTGGAGAAAAGAGATAGTATCTCACGTGCGCACCACCAGAGGAGCTACTGGTAGGTTCTCACCAACTTGCCCACGTTTATATCATCATCGATAACTTTATCAAATGAAAATATATGTAGTATGTCCAGTGAAAGAAAGAAGTTTAAAAGAAAGAATCAAGACCCTGTGAAAAAATGAGACTCAAGAAGTCTCTATTAAAATTGGGCTAGGCTCACACAAACGTATCACTTTTATTCCAAACTGTGAGTCTAAATGTAGACCACTTCAAGGATGGTCAACATGTTTCATTGCCAATTATATATTAGCGGCAATTTCGTCAGGGTAACCGAGGTCAACAATCACCTGCCTGGACATCTAACAACAAAAAGAGTGACTAGTGGGAGCCATGGGCCCACATACCAGCTCCCACTGCGTTGTAGGGATGTGTATCATATATCGTTTCTGTCCCTTCATATAGCACTGTCGTTGCTTACAAATTTGTCACTCCCCAGGGACTTCAAGTAGTAAATCAACCCGACACCTAATTTTTTGGCACAAATATGTGTCGGTCTAGTTCAACAGACACGCCATGATTTCAAAAGCAAGGGTGTGTTAAGCCTGATGTCGCACTGATGAGGAGACACAGTTCTTCATGCAAGCCACGGTTTAAGCAATATTGAATTTAGGTTCTGATAAGTTTTAGAATGAGATTTACCTTCACAAACAGCAGTGGGGTTGCACTTTCTCCAGGAAAGTAAGGGCCAGATGTACGACCAAAATTAGCATGGGTTAGCAACCCATTCACGCATGCTAACATTGGAATGGCCATGTACCAACACAATTTTGTGAGTCACAAATGAAATGCGACTTGCAAAAAAGTGTTTAGAGACTCACTATTTGGAAGGGGCGTTCCTTTCCAAATAGCGACTCTCTAACCATTGTATGAATGTTTTGCAATTGCGGTTGCAAAACACTCGCAAATTACCACCCTCTCCAAGAGGGTGGTAATGCAGTCGCAATTTAGAAGGAGACCCCAGGGGACCCCTTCCACTTTGTGACTGTCTTTAAAAATACTTTTTAAGGACAGGCAGTGGTCCCAGGGACCACTACCTGGCCTTAAAAAATGAAACAAAAATATATATATATATATTTTTTTGACATGCATTCTGTTTTCCTTTCAGGAAAATGGGCTGCATTTACAACAAAATAACTGCTTTATTTAAAAGCAGTCCCAGACATGGTGGTGTGCTGGGCCCAGCAGGCCACCATACCTGGGAAGGCCTGTAATTTCCAATGGGCTCGCAAATTGCGAGAGGCTCGTTAATATATTAATGAGCCTCGCAATTTGCGAACCGATTGGTCGTACATCTGGCCCTAAGAAATATTCATTTGATTGAACATTGTTTCTATAGACTTGTTTGCTTCCTTTTCTTCAGCATGTTGTTCAACACTCTGGCAAGTATTCCCAGTGGGGGCATTCTCATAAACAGAAGAAGGGTGGCACTGATTTGAAAGTTCTTAGGGCCTGATTCACAGAACTAACTTAAGACAAATTCCTAAACTTACTACCATTTTGGTATTCATAGAACGCACTTACTCATTTCGGTATTCACAGAAGTTAGGAGTCCTAACTTTAGGACTCCTAAATGCCTTCTGTGAATACCGAAAGTCTTAAAGTTAGGATTTCTCAGTTTAGTAGTAGTAAAGTTAGGACTCCTAACTTTAAGACTCCTAAATGCATTCTGTGAATACCGAAAGTCTTAAAGTTAGGATTTCTCAGTTTAGTAGTAGTAAAGTTAGGACTCCTAACTTTAAGACTCCTAAATGCATTCTGTGAATACCGAAAGTCTTAAAGTTAGGATTTATTTCAGTGTAGGAGTAGTAAAGTTAAGACTACTAACTTTAGGACTCCTGAATTCCTTCTTTGAATACCGAAAGTCTTAAAGTTAGGATTTTTCTCAGTTTAGGAGTAGTAAAGTTAGGACTCCTAACTTTAGGACTTTAACGTAAAGGCATGAGTGGTAAAAACACGCTGGCGGTAGAAACCGCGTTGTAAGGGCATGCATTGCACTATCATACAACCCCTGGTTGCATCTGCCAAATCAAATTCAAGCCCTTAGTCTCTGAAATAGGAGTCAAAATATTCCATTCAGTCAAGGTTGCACGTTTTATCCGTCAAAGCCCTCTCGACGATAGATAGCCATTAAATGAATTCTAGTTGAAGGTGTTGGCCTTGGATGGAAAAACTCAGAGCTAGAGATTACAAATTTTGCAACTGAAGAAGTTCTATATTTCTCTTGTGGTCTGCAAATTTCTTCACAATACTTATGATGCCTTGGTTTAAAAAAAAATTTTTTATTAGAGTTTTTAATGTCAACAGAGCTACAGATATAAGCAACAACATATGCAGTTTTCCATCGTGTAGATACATTGAATTGCCATTGTGATGCGGTAGTGGATATGCAGAGTGTTTGGGTGTGTTGGGTGATTGTCCTTCATACGCCACTTGCATGTGACTGTAGGTATTTGATCTGCATTAATGTACTTGGTTGTTATGATCTCGTCTGAGTGTTTCCACCGCTACTTTTGACGCCTTGGTAATGGCGATATGATAAATAGGTTTATCTATGTGTACTGTACAGTCAAACATACCTCAAGTCGAACATACATTATTAAAACATATTTCAAATGTTGAAATTGTATTAAACTGTTCATTTGCTGAGAAAAATAATGCTTTAGTACGAAATATCAGGCTTTAAAATTTGGAATATGTGCCTATGTAGGGAAATGTAGACTGAAGGCTTTTATCATTTAGTGAAGGGGACTAAAGTTTTATAATGCAGTGAAGTTGACAGGTTGTATTTCGTGGGAAGAATGTCAAAGCATTTCCATGGTGGTCACAATTCCTCATCTGACATGGAGAGGACAGCTGAAGAAATTCCTAGTCAGAGACAGAAAGGTCTCTGGAGCACAAATGTGCAGAACCATTCTCTTAACAGGAATCAGTGAGATGTTTATAAATTCAATCTTTTTAAATTAAAGATGTTCAAATATCTGCACTTGTCAGTGGCACAGCTAGACTGATTGCGGCCCTGTGGAGAAAGAAGCACCCAGAAGACTGACAATAGGCTTTCAGAAGCTGAGCAGAGGAAAGCAAATGAGGGAAGTGCCTAGTTACATTATAAATTGGCACACATATATTGAAACATTGTCGACAGCCACAGAGAATTTACCCCTGAGGCGGCACAGTTATACATTTATGTTCGTATAACAAGGAAATAAAAGCTAAATAATTTCCCGATTTAAAAGTCAATGAGCTAAAACAAAACCATTGCAGCAAGTTATAGTTTCCATGTGGACAAATGTCAATATAGAAATAGAATTTTATAAAAATACATGACTGATTTTATTTATATTTAGGACCAGCTAAGTCAAACACTGCAATACCTTTTTTTAGCATGAACACTTTTGTAGACCAGCGGTTGTGAAAGCAAATAGGAAATCTTCTCATGATTAACGTGTTTAAATATTCTCTTCAGATTGTATCCCTTACATGTAGATGATTGTTTACAAACTCACTTAATATTAACTGCTGACAGCAACCCTTAGTAGTTATGTTAATGTGACAGAATGTAATCATTAGTCACTATCAATATTACAGCTCTGATTTAGTTGCCACCTGTTTTTCACAGTTTTTTTGCAAATATAAATACATGCATGTTTCTGATAGGTTTACCAGAGCAAGAATACATTTAAAATTAAATAACGTATTCTACTTAAACTTTCGTTTGATGCTACTACAATTATTTAAGGAAAAAGTGTGTATGTAGTTATGTGGTACTACAATTACAGTAACTCTTAGGGGCATATTTACAAGTCCTCAGCACCACCAGAGCGTCACTTCTTTTGCCGCTCCAGTGGTGCAACGCCATTTTCCATATTTACAAGGTGGCACTAAGCCACTTTGAATGGCTTAACGCCATCTTATAAAAATGCCCCTTTCTGCTGCAGTCCTCTGCAGCAAAGGGGCGTGGAGTGGGTGTTGCCTTTTGATGCTCTCCAGATTGACAAGGCTAAGGGAGTGCCAAAAACGAACTGCATAACACCAGGCATTAGAATGACTCGTTTTTTGGTCTTTCCATATGTGCCGCATTCTGCAGCACACATAGAAGGTGCAAATCACCATTATTGATTGTTCAGTCCCTTCTTGCACATAACCAATTTTCGCTGCAGTTCAGACACCCTTGCAACATGGTGGCAGGGGGCCTGCGCTGGCGCTAGACAGCTACATTGGCACCATCGCTGGGGAGAACACAGGGGTGCATCGTATTACCCCCAGGTCCCTCCGTCCTCGACACCTTCATTCTAAACATGTGGAGATAACCATCTCCCGACAGAAAAAAACAACAAGAGGCATGCTGGGACACTAATACTGCCCCTCCCCCCGGGAGTACATAAGCAGTACTTACCCAGCAGACCTCCTGTTCTTTTTTTCTGTCTGTCGACAGTTTGTTCTGGATGCTGGTGCTGCTCTTGCTCCTGCTGGGCTGGGGTGGCGTGCACTTCTTCTCATCTCCCCCCGCCTGGCTGCCGGGCTTCGCGGGCGGGGGGGTTTCCTTGGTCTGCCACCTGGCCTGCCGGGCTTGGTGGGTGTCAGGACTGTTACTGGCTGGAAATCCTGTTGGCCGGCCCTTTGTGGCTGGTGCGCCGCCTCCCGAGGGTTCCTTCCGGGTCGCTGAGCGCGTCTTCCTGTGGCCTGGCCGGGTGGGAGACGCGCTGCGCTTTCTCACTCTGGGATTTCGGTATGCCGGTTGCTTGCAGTGGGGGCCTCGTTCCTGGCGGTGTTCCGGCCCCCGCTCCGGGTGAGTCCCGCATAGCGGAGGTTTTCTGCTCTCCCTGGTGTCAGTCTTTGTTCAGTGTGACGGACCTTCGTGGATCAGTGAGTGGAGTACATATTTGTGACGCTCTTGACTGCCGCCATGGGTTCGATGTCACGTGGGGCATTTTCGATCAGTCCTTGCTTATCCTGCTGCCTTGTTTTTTTCCCTTTACAGCTCGGCCGTATGTTGTTCCGTGTGCTGTGCTGTGTCCTGGTGCTTGTGCTGCCCGGTCCCGGGGACGAACATTGTTATGCAGGGTTTGTCCTGGACTTTGCTGTGTGCCCCACAGTTTTGTTGGGGCTCGGGTCTTGGTCATGCCGCGGGCGCACCGCCCGGGTTTGGGCGTCTGCCGCGCTCCCGGTTCTGGTTTGGTGTGTGTGCATGTCTGGTTGGAGGTGGCCAGTTTTTGCACGATCACGAGGGGTTCCGCTCCCTTCTTCTGCCACTGCTTGGGGTGCTGCTTGAGCATTGTCTTTTTGTGCTCAGTCATGGACTGCATGTGCTCTTCTGGAGGTCTGCTGTGTCCCGGGCTGCTCCTTCAATTCAGGGTTGGATTTCATGCATTTTTTGGGTGTTTTATCTCCTTTGCAGGTTCCTTGCTCCCCTGACGACGTGCGGAGCGGCGGCACCCTTGTTCTTCCCGGCGGTTCATGGAGCTGCTGTGGGACGGAGTTCGGCTGCTGATGGATCTCTGTCTTCTTGTTTCCAGTTGCGGGACGTACGAGGTGTCACGCCGAGTTCTGGGGATGGTGATGCCGGGTGTTCTTTGGGTTTGTTCCATGGGGGCTCTTGGGTAGTGGTGTGCGCCTTTGTGTTGATTGTCTCTGCGCCCTGTTGCCCATTCGCTTGCCGCTTGCTTTTTGCTCTTGCACTGCTCTGCTGCTGTCTCGTGCGCTGGGGTGCCTTTTTCTTCCTGCTTTGTCGCGGGTTGCTGTGGGGGCCTTGTTGTGTTGTTTGGCCCCCGCTCTGGCTGTTTTCTTCCCCTTCTTTGCTGCACGGGGTTCCTGTTGCCCTGTTGGTGTCTGGCCTGCTGTGATGGCGGGCGGCCCTTCTTCCCTTGGGGTGTCTGCTGCTGCCTTTGGGTGTCCGGCGCTGCTTACTTCCTGTGAGGGCTGAGTGGCGGGTGGTTCTGTGTGCCTTGGTCATTCTGCTGTCCTGATGGTCTCGGTGTTCAGCCTGCCCTTGCTGGATTGTCTCCATTCTTTCTGGATTTACGTGTCCATCCTCCATGTGCTTGTTGTTTGGTGCTCATGTTGTGCCGTCTTGTCCGGGCGGGCCCCCTGCTCCTTCCTGAGACTTGCGTGGTTGTGCTGTTGGTGGATGATCCTGGGTTGGTTCTACTGGTCTCTCCCTATCGCACGTACCTGGAGCCCTCGCTGTCTCTTTCGTCCCTTTTGGCCCTGGCCTTTCCGCGCTCGGCCTCTTGGGTTTCGGAGGTGGGCGTCCCTGGGATGACGTGCTTTTTTGGCGGGCTGCAGATGGGTTTTGGGGCTGATGGTCTCGGGCCCTGGGGTACCGTGTTCCTTTTCCTGTCCCTCGCCTGTCTGTAGGTGTTCTGGGTTGGCTTTGGCTGCTCGTGCGCCTGCGTCCTTCACTGGTCTGTGTTGGTTTTTCCATGTGCCGGTGCGGGCCTTGTTGTGCTGTAGGTCCCCGCTCTGGCTCTTTCGCCCCCATTTTTCTCTTCAGGGGCTGGTCCTGATGTTTGGGGCTGGCTGCAGGGCCTCTTGATGGCTTGGGGGTGCCGTGGTTTGTGCGGTGGCCTACTCCTTGGGGTGCATGCGTTCGGCGCTATGCTTCGTCCCCTCGTCTTCGGGTCTTCCTGCTACTTCCAGTGCCCGCGCTGCTTGCTCCCTGTGGGTGCTCGGTGGGGGTTTTTCGGTGTACTCTGTTGCCCCCCCGCAAGGTGGTCTGGTGGGTGCTGGTTGGCCTTGCCCCTCTGCTGCTCGTCTGTTTCGGGGTGGCTTCTTCGGCTTCCTTCTCTGTAGGTGGCCTTCTCTCATCGGAGGGCTGGCGGTGGTGGCCTTGGTCCGGTGGTGTGCCCTGGTTCTTCGCCTCCGCTTCCGGGCTTCTTTCGGGTTGTCCGGCTGCGCCTGGTTCCTGTCCTGGGTTGCTTTCCGGTGTCATGCCGGGGGTTCTCTCTGGTGCTTGTCCCCTCTGCCTGCGCCTAGGTGGCTTGTGCTGCCTTGGGTGTGGGTGTTCTGTTTCGGCCCTGCCTGCTCCTGTTGTCATCTGTTCCCTGCTTGGTGCCTATTTTTGGTGCCTGCCTGGGTCTTCCTGTAGGTGTGGGCTTCCCTTGCTCCCGCTTGGGGCTTCTGGTGTTGTCCGGGGGTTTTTCTGGGTGCTGGGCCTGGATGCTTCGGCGCTGGCTCCCCCGGGACTGGCTTTTGCTGCTGGGTTTGTTCCTGTTCGGGGCCTCCGGGCTGCTGCAGGTTCCTGTCATGCCCCCTGTTCTCGGGATTGCTGTGCTGTCCCCGTGCTCCGCTGTTTGCCCTGTGTGGGGTTGGTCGGGCGGGGTTGGTCCCTGCCTGGCTTTCTGGGGCTGCTGGGGGCGTTTGGCTTCCGGGTCCGTCTTCCTTTGGGGGTCTTGCTCCCTGTGTTGCTCTGGTCTCGTCTGGTTCCCTTGGTGGGTGCCTGGCTGAGGGTTTGGCTGGGGCGTGCCGCTCCTGCTTGTTGGGCTCCTTTTGGGCTCTGCTTCCCTGCTGTTGTCCCTTTGGGTCCTGCCGGGGTGTTCTGCGTTGGGGCCGCTTCTTGATGGTCCCTTCTGGGCTTTCTCCTGCTGTTGGTTCCCTTCCCGGGCTTGTTTTCCCAGTGTTGTGTGCCTGTGTGGGGTTCTGTGGCTGCGGTTCTACCGGCTGCTTGCTGGTCGTGTGTGGCTTCGGGCTGTGCCTTCTGGGTTTTCGGGCCATTCTGTCCCTTTTTGGCCTGCTCTGGGGGTCTGTTGCCGGCCTTTCCGGGTTCTTCCTGGTTCTGTGGTTCTGGCTTGCTCCTTCCTTCCTTGCTTTACTGGGCTTTGTTCCCGGTGTGGGTCTGTTTGGTTGCCCCTCTTTCTGTGGTTCGGGTGCTGTTCTGTGGTGCTCGTGCCTCGGCGGGCCCCTCCCTCCTGGCTGCAGGTTGTCTGTGCTTTCCTGCTGCTTGGTCCTGTGCTCTTCTTCTGGGGTTTGCTTGGGTCTGCTGTTCCTCCTGCGTGGTCGGGTTGCTTGGCTCTGGCCCTGGTTTCCCGGTCCTGCTGGGGTTTGTTAGCCTCTTTTTGTTCTTTGCGGTTTGCTGGGCTCCTCTCTGGCGTTGCTGGGTTGGGGCCTTGTTGTTGTGGTCTGGGTGCTGTGCTCCCTGGGCTTTCTTTTTCCCGCTGCTCCCGCCCTTGCTGCCTGCCTGGCCTGGGTGTGGGGTTCCTGGGCGGTCCTGTGTCTTTTGGGCGCCTTCTTTGTGCTGCCCTCTTTGCCTCATTGGGCGGCTGCTGGGGTTTCCCTGTTGCTCTGTGCTCCCCTCCTGCCTTGTGTTCCTTCCCTTTGGGGTTGGGGTTTTCTGGGCTTGTGGTCGTTTTCTCTGTACCCGCCCGGGTGGGTTTTCTTGGTTCCTGGTTTCCAGCCTTGGTGGCCTCTCCTTGTTGGTGGGCTTTCGGCTGGGTTCTGGGTTTCTTCCCCGCTCCCGTCTTTTGGGTCGGGTTCTCTGGCCTGTTTGGCTCCTGGGTGCTTGTTGCTTCCTGGGCCTCCTGGGTGGGGTTTCCTCCTCGGGTCTCTTGTGCTCGGGTCCTTTCTTTTTGGGGGTTTTGGCCGTGTTTCTGGCCTGTGCTTCCCCTTCCCTTTTTGGGCTGGGTGCTTGTGCCTACGCTCTGTGGGCCTTTCTTCTTTGGCTTTCTTCCAGGTTGTCTCGTCTTCCTGGGGGGTCTGCCTGGCCCTGTATGCCTTCCTGCTGGTTTTGGCCTGGCTGGTCTTCTCCGGTGGGTTGTTTTAGCTGGTTGTGCTGTTCTGGTCCGGGTCCCGGTTTTGGGTTGCTCGGGTTGGCGGCCTCCTTTCTTTGGAGCCCTGGGGTTTCTTTCTCTCCGGCCCGTGTCCCTGCTGTCGTGTTCGGGGTTGCGGCCGGGCTGTTTCCTGCGGTCTTCCTTTTCCTCCTTCTCGGTGCTCCCTTGGGCGGCTGCTTTTGTTGTGGTTTCCTGAGTGTGCTTGTGCGTGCGGAAGGCCGGGTTTCTGCTTTGGTATTCTCCACATGTTTAGAATGAAGGTGTCGAGGACGGAGGGACCTGGGGGTAATGTCCTATTACATCTGGTAATCTTCATTACTCCGGGTCCCGTAGTCCTCGACACCTTCATGCGCCCCTCCCTCCCTCCCGGGCGGCCGGCCTTCCTGTCTGGGCTTGTTAGTATCAGGAGGTCTGCTGGGTAAGTACTGCTTATGTACTCCCGGGGGGAGGGGCAGTATTAGTGTCCCAGCATGCCTCTTGTTGTTTTTTTCTGTCGGGAGATGGTTATCTGCACATGTTTAGAATGAAGGTGTCGAGGACTACGGGACCCGGAGTAATGAAGATTACCAGATGTAATAGGACATTCATGTGAATACGTAGCATCCCTGCATTTTTTAAATGTTGGAGAGCGGCCCTACCAAATTTGACCCAGCTCCGCATTCAGACATTTTCTAGTGAATATGCCTTTCAGATAACAGAGAGTCTGGTAGATAGGGGAAAACTTCAAGTCAAGGAGAATCGTTGCACCAAAAATCTCATCAAATCACATCAAATTTCGCCAGCATTTTGCGCCTGTTTACATGACGCTCTTTAAGTACTCTAGCTATTTTTTCCAGGGTAGCAATACTCTATTTAGCAGACATAGATCAACCAAACAGTTTCTCATCTCAAACAACCGGGCTTTGGACTTCCTGCAATTCTCCCTCTTGATATTCAATATTACCAGGTATGGGAGTAATCACAGATACAGCATCTGCTATGTCAATATTGGCACAATCAGTCAGGACGGGGGGGGGGCGGACGGGCTAAAGGTTCAGTTGATTAAGACTTCCCGATCTCCCACTACCTCTGTGCTACATGCTGGTAGTACCTATATTGAATTGAAAGCACTATCCAAAATATTCTCCCCCCAAAACAATATGTTTGTGTGAGTCAAAGTTGCACAGCTTGGATTCTTACCTTTGGGTTCTGTGCTTATCTTTTCTCCATGTTACCTGCATGAGGCAGAGGAGCATCACTGAGTAAAGGTGGCTGAAGGCTTGATGGGTGGAGAGGGTCAGTGTAGTCTGATGTTGGCAGGCACAAAGTCGCTTAAGGAAGCATTGTATCAGCAGAGATCAAGCTGCAGGTGATCCATCTTTTCAACCTTGCCAGCCTGGTCTTCTTGGCGATGCCAGAGAAGGGATCATCAAGAGAAATATTGACACTATAAAAAAGGTATCTATGCCAGCGGCTGTTGGAGCTTCTCGAGGAGTTAGGACCGAGAAGGTTTGTCGGGGAGCTCCCAATACTTTTCTGGATCTGCTTTCTGATGTGAAGAAGCAAAGGCAGTGCTAGACAGGGCTTCCGCACAAGAGCCTGGAGGTATCTGGACAGTGCATCAATTTTACAAGAAATGTTCACTACTCTTGAGAGTTAGGATGGCAGTGTTAACTGGAATGGAAAAGAAGTGATATGAAGAGTTATCACAACAGGAGGAACAATCAGGAGATTTGACTGGACGTATGGATTTAGCAACTTTGGCAGTTAAAGGCAAACTTTACAGCACACTTTTGATAGTGATAATCAAGATACTTCTATGGATTTGGAGAAATAGCAGGAAGGGATATTTCACTCAGTACAGTAGGTAAGAAAGTCTTTATTGTGTAAACAGCTGAGCAGAAACACAAAGGCACATTTAAGGGGCTATTTGTGATTAAGATTGCAGCTTGTAACTCATCATCAGAGTGCCAAGATCTAAACACAGGGGCAATAGATACAAATACAACACTGGTGTCTATGTGTCATTCTGAAAGAGTTAATGAGTGATCACCTTAAAAGGTCAAGCTAAAGAAATTAGGTGTATTTCCTGGACGTACACCTGCACAGGTTCTTCTTTCACAAAGAGCACTTCACGTGCTTTGTGGGGGGTTCTGTTTCTGATGAATTCTCCTTCTCAGGTTGTGGCTCTTGTGCTCCACTGCCACCAGATGCCATTTTATTTCTAAATCAAAAGAAAAAAACTGCAAAGTCAATTTAAATTTTTGGGAAAAGGGCAGGTGCTGCAATAGGAACCTCCAATCTGAGCACTGGAAATGTGAAGAGAAGAAAACTGGGTGGGGACTTCCTTGCTAGATTAATCAAAAGTGTTCAGCTCAATGAAATCCCTTTCTTCCATCGTCATGTGATGTTCGCCAATGCTGATGTATTCATGATATGGTAAATAGCACAAAACAGTGTTGAACCATAAAATTACTTATAAAAATCTCACTTTATATGTCATATTAGCAAACTACTAATCACAAATATTAATTACAATATGTGTATGTATATTTTTAAGACTCCCAAAAAATCACACAGATTTTGCGATTATCTGCTGTAGCAGAATATACGTATCACAACTTTTCCAAACAAATTTGCGATTATAAAAAAGAAATTAAACAGAAAATCCTTCTGGGAACATCTGTTTCGTGATGCAAAAGGAAATGATACCACGTTCTTGATGCCTAAGAAAATGAGCACATCTCCACCAAACTAAGTAGTCTGTTTGTATAGTTAGGAGAAAGTACCCATGTTTGGTAGTGATGTACCTCTTTGTAGTGTTGTTCTCTTCTCTATAGGAGCATTTATGTTATCACAGATTTCTGAATGAAGACACATAAGGAATAATCACATTGTGAAAACACACAGAAGGATGCTGGAGACATTTCCCCATTATCCATTCTGCAGTTATACTGTGGAATATGCACCTGGCATTTATCAAATGAGATAGCACTTACGAATTAACCAGTATAAACTATTCCAGCTAGGTAGACATTTTGTGAAAAACTGTGGACTCTTGTTGAATAAACGGGCATGTGATATTCCTCTCTGACCCGATGCTCATTTCTAAAAAATTAAACCTCAATGGGAAGCACTTACTAATCTAAACGTAGCAGATGCTCCAGTTGAAGCTCCACTTTTGTAAAAGACAAAAGATCCTTACTGCCTGGCCTTCGCGATAGGCAAAGCAAGTGTGCTTTCTCTGCAATTCCACATTGAAAAACAGTCTGTAATCCTTGGTAAAGGTGAAGGCATCATTGATCTATCACAGCACAATCTGTACTGACTGTGACAAATGGGTTCTCTCTTGGCCTCTCCTGGTGAGAGCAGAGTCCATTGTTCTCCCTTTCAATGACTGCATATAAGCACAAGTGCAGAATGACCTGGAGGCATCGTCCATTGGGCTCCATACCATCCACCTTAGTAGTATGCTTACTCACACACCCATACAAACACTCACACACCCACTCACACATCCATAAACCCACTCCCAGACCCATACCAGTACTCACACATCACAAAACCACTCACACAGTCACACACACACCCATACATCCACTCACACATACTTTCTGATATATACAGCCACTCGCACATACTATCAAAGGTTATAGGTTACAGTTAGGAAATTGAATTTGGAAAAACTTAGAAATGCACTGAAAAATCCAAAGGTTACAGGGACTTAATAATTAAGAAATAACAATAAAAAACACAACAATGCACTGAAAAAACTAAGTTCACAAGGATTTTATAGTTAGGAAATAGAATTTAAAAAAACTTAGAAATTCAATAAGAAAAACGAAAGGTTACAGGGAAGTTATAGTTAGGCTCAGATTTCACTCACCCAAATCAGTTAAAAACTGCAGTTATAGTTATCTGAGCTAACTATAACTTATGCTCCCGCAATGCACTGCTTATGACTTCACGTATTACGTCATTCATGGTATAGTCAGAAACCTCACTGATGACATCACTGATGACAGCTCAAATTACATCACTCATGACATCATCCAGTGATTGTGAGTGTTTTCTAATAGTTTCTGAGAGTTAAACATTTATACTAAGGTACTGCAAAAGTTTAATTTGTATAATTTGTGTACTACGAACTTGTGCCCCATCATGCACTGCTTATGACCTCACATTTTACATCACTCATGATATGTTCTATGACATCATTTATGACATCACTGATGACATCTCAAAAGACATCACTGATAACATCAACCAAGCTTTTTTGGTACACATTGCTCTGAAAACGAGTATAGCATTACAGCTCTGGATCTAAGTACAAAATAGCTCAGAAGAATATGAAGCATCTGAGGAAGAAGGCATTTAGATAAGACCACAGGCCCACACACAGTGAGTAGCGCATACGGAATACAACATAAAGTTTTGAAAATAAAGCAAAAAACAATGTTGCAAAGGGGCAACAGGCAGTAATAAAAGTAGAGTCAGTCGCAAATCACTTCACATGAAATCCAAAGAGAAGATGTTGAAGTTTCTTTTCTGAAAGAAGGTCTCTCTATCTCGTCACTAAAATGAGCAAGAATACACTGCAGGAGTATAGAATAAACGGATCCAGATTTATTGTGGAGAAAAGAAACTCTAGCCACCAGCACAACCAGCCTTCAACTCCGTCCAACTCCTCTCCAGTAGCCTTTGAATGTCCACATTTCATATCAACGTTCTGAGCTTACAGGCTGAACCAAACAGACAAGAAGAGAGGAGAGGAGGGAACTACCAACATACATTACACTATGCACTATAACAGGGCCGTTCAAAGCCCAGCTGAATTTCCTGGATCTTTGTTCTTTTGCCGGTACGGGCTGGGGTGGGACTTGGTCCCCCAGCATTGTTTATGGCTTGAGAGTCAGGGCCAGCCCTCCTAATGCTGTAAAGGCCTTGCAGCATTCCCACAGTGTGAGACACACGGAGGCTTGTCCGGGCCATGCCTGGGCAAAGCCAGGCCATGGGCGGGCCCGTCTGCGCCTGTCCGCAGCGGTTCAAGGCTGGGCTGGGGCCCCCCTCCTGGTTCCACTGCAGGAGGGTCATTTGAAGTCAGGGGTTTCCATAAGGTATTGTTTTTTCATGGATTTATTCTAACAACATAAACTTTCTCTACGTGGTTTTACCTGTTTTATTATCATCATACTGGATTAAATTCAGTGCTGGCCACTAAAGGCACACGTATTGGAAAACGCAAGACAAATCATGCACCTTCAGTCTCTAGCTCCACTCTTGAAAGGATTTTCCAGTGGACTGTTAACGTTTTAAACAAATAACTAGAACTGGGTGAATGGAGGATGTTCAAGAGCTGACAAAGGGGGGGGGGGAAGGGGGGGGGGGTTGAGGTACAATTGGTGTCTCAACCAACAGTTCCCCAATCCCCCATAGTTGTCTGTAACCATCCCGCCTGCCGCCTTCAAACTGGAACTAACTGAAACGCAGAGTGAGAGTGGGGATGAAAGTACAAAATGTAAAGAGGGAAAAGGGTAGAATTGGGAACAACCTCCAAAAAACAACACCTGGTTAATTAAAAGCGCATGCACAGTCTAGTTCTTGATGAGAATATTTCAACAAAGTGGCAGGGAGAAGATAGGATTCAATCTCTCTTAGAGGAGTTTTATCCTAGGATAACAAATCTTCTAATGGATGCTGTAAAGCCTATATTGTGCCACTTGAATAGAAGATCACTTGTTATCCTCAGTGGAAATCATCGTGAGAGGATTTAGTTCCCCAACCTGCAACTGAAGTTCGAGTCTTAGGTTTGCCCCCAACAGTTGTTGGATACCTCTCCCAAGGCTATGTGTAGGGACCTGACCCTGGCACTGTAAGGTGTGCTAGTAAACAAAGGACACTAGATGATGAGGTAAATGTTAAGCCAGGTTTGCCCCAGATTGGAAGAGATAGATCTATTCTGGGGAATAAAAATGCACTACACTGACAACACACTACTCTTATGCCCCAATTTTTAGTTGCCCCTGACAGCTGCATTTACCACCGGAGTGTGCTCCACACACAACGGTTTTGGTGGGAGCCACTCCCCTAGTAGAAGGCACACAGAAACCTTGCCAAATTCTTTTTAATAAAGAACACAGATTGTGGATTAGCCACAGATGATACATTTATCATGGCCCATAGAGTAAATTGGGCTGGCCTCATTGGGAAATCTGCTGAGGGAGACTTTATAGTTTTAAGCTATAAGGACCCATATTGTGTACGTATCTTGCTGTCCAGCCTTAATTCGGCTAACACACATTTCAGTCAGTAAGATAAGGGCTTACCCATTTGGGTTTTCCTATTCACCCTCTCCTGGCTATTCTTTTAACATTCAATGTAAGTGAAGGAATAGACCCCCACTAAATTTGTCCCCCATTCTGAACTTTGGCAATCCCAACCAATTTGAACCATTATCAGAATTTACAAAAAATGATTGACACCCGAACCAGAGTAGTCAATTGGAGGCTTCTAACCAATGAGAACCCGCTATTATAGTGCCCTGTCTTGATCCATCTAAGTGTTCTCCAAATAAAGTAAAGACTGATGTTGTGGGTGGGCGAGGTTAACAGTTCCTTTCATGGAACATCGCAGAGTTTCGGAATGAATCTAATAATAAAGACTGGCTGGCAAACCTTTAAAAATATGATGTTGTGTGCTGTCAGGAAACTTGGACAATAGATCCTATTACTATCAATGGATATAAATCATATTGCTCACAAGCTACCACATCAACTGATAGCGGGGTAAAGGAGGTTTGGCTATTTTTGTTTCATGTACCAGTAGAAATCTCTTGGTGAAAGCTACAGCATCAGGACTATGCTATACAAATTCCGAAAGTACAAATGAGATATCTGTTGAACGTGATTGTAGCACATTTTTATTTTTATAATTTTACTGCACAATCAGTAGAGATTGTACAAGAATTGGGGAGGCTGCTGTCAGGCTCTGCGGAAATACCCTGGAACATTGATAGTTCAATTATATGGGCAGGGGATTTTAATATCAATAAATGCCCTTATAATGGGAATTGCATCTGTGGATTTTCAAACTTACAGGGGGATGCTATGAATCATTTTAAACATTCAGCTCATGGCAAATCGCAAAATCAGACAATTTTAACTCAAAATTAGATTTTCGCTTTGGACTACTGCCCTCAGGGAAATTTAAACCCCCCTATGTTCACAGGTAGAGGCAAGGGGAGCAATATAGATTTTGTGCTTTTAACAGTTGTCCTTGCCAATCAAATTTTGAAGTATGAGGTATACCTGCATCAATTCAGCGACCATAACCCCATTTCTTTACATTTTGAGTTCAGTTTTTCAGTAGGGAAACCAACAATTAAGATTCCTGCCATATATTCAGTAAATACAGGGGTTAAAATTAACTGGAGGAATATTAATTCAGATACGTTTTTTAACAACCTGTCTCTCATTGAATATACCCCCAAAGAAGATTCTGGAGAGTTTTACAAACATTTGTGAATTTAGGGCCTCTGAACTGTATATAACCAAGCCACCGAAAGATCGTCCTGCTACCTCTTGATTTAGTTCTAATTGTACAACAGCTCTTAAAATATTAAAACATACTACTAATAAAGTCCACAAAATTTAGAAGACATTAGGGCAGCCAGGGCAGCCAGGAAAAATTGTAGGCTAACCCTAGAAAAGAGGAAGCAGGAGATTGGTACCAAAGCTTGGGAGGACTTAAAAAAACAGACAATTTGAGAAACAACAGATTATTCTGAGAGGTTGTTAACCTGCCCGTTTTATTTACAGGTAATCTCCCCAATGATATTGAGAGTCACTTCCTTAAACAGACTTGTTTAATCATGTTTCTTCAGTTTTTAACCTAAATCAAGAAAAGATCACCCACGATAATGTGATGCGAGCGGGAGAAGGAAGGCAAAGGGATCAAATACTTCCTCTTGCCCTCTTTGTTATCCGTGGACAAGAACTGACTTGTCTTGGCTGCTCAATTTTTTTGTTGTATGGGAGACAACCCAGGACCCTTTTGGAAATGACCCGAGAAGCTTTGAAAAAAGTCCAAGGGGAAGAAGCAAGTAAACTACTAGAATATACTATAGCCTTATAACCCCCATAGCGGGGTATACCGCCCATTAAAGTCCCACTCCCTTGTTAAAGGCCTGAGCCAAAACAAGGAAGTGGTACTTTAATGGCCGGTATAGCCCAGCTTTGATGGTCTGTGAGGCTATTAGAACATTCTGCCGCTAGAGGGCAGAATGTTCTAACAATATAACAAAGGCCTCCCAGATTCCAAGGGGATTAAATCCACTAGAGTCTCCGAGAGGCCTTGTTCATAGCAACAGCTGCGAAAAAAAGCAACGTTGGAATATTGCTCTGGGGTTTTTTAACTGCCCATAGAAGCATGAAGCACTCCATTGTATTCAATGGAGTGCTCCACATTCCAATGTTCTAATAAACAATAAAAATCTAGGATAGGAAAACTTTGAGAGCTGGCCCATTCCAGTCTATTATAAGGTTTGGAGTGTAAAGGACACTATAAGATAGCAGCAAAAAATAGGAAATACAACCTACTGAATCTAAATGTCCCCACAAAAACAACAAAATTATCACATTAACCGACTTAAGAAATGCTTAGTTCTACCACCCCAAGATGCTCGGGTGGTTTTCACAATGAATCCATCTCAATTCCCCTTAGACAACCACTAATCAAAAGAACACCTTATGGGGGATTCTCCTATCTTTTTCCTCGTTGTTTTTGGATAGACCCTGTAGGATGACTTTGGCTGAGCATTCAATAATAACATCTCCTGGGTTGGTATTTAAGAAAGAGCCCTTCCAAATACCAGCTACTTGGAAGGAGGCCATTAAAATTAAGATAGAGAACATATTACAGATGGAGCTAATCAGACCTTTACGAAGTAATTGGTAAAAGACACAAAAAAGGGCACAAACAGCACACCTACAGTCATTATTTAGTCAGCAAATATACATCACATCAATGGGCATAGATTTCACCCATTCAACACCAATAGGAATATCAACAGTAACAGTAAAACGGTCCAAATATAAGGATCTAAGGCATGTAGCAGTCTTGATAATCTTTATTCCAAAATCATTTCATTAAAACTTCCCAGCACACGACTTGCCGACACGTGTTTTGTCTCTCAAAAAGACTTTTTCAAGGCTGGAAATATTAAAATAATACACCAATGAGTGTTCAGTACAAACAACCAGGTGAATCTAACACATCATAAATTAATCCATTTCAATTCATATATTTACTATTTACACATATAATAATCACATCTCTATATAAAATCATTATGTATAAAAAAACATTGTATATAGGGGAATATCCATATAAAACAGATAAACAAAACCGAACTTGTGAGGGGAGAAAAAAGATTATTTACATCAATGCATAAGTAACAATCAATGATTTTATTCACTCAAATATTCCAACTCAAGCATCATTTAACTTAGCCGAGACTTTAATAGGAGGCTGCTGCGGGGACTGAAAACAAAACTTCATTAAATGAATGTCCAGCTTAGCCTGACGCGTTTTGTGATGGGTCACTTTATCAGAGGCTTGAGTTTAAGTATCCTGGCATGCTATTTTTGGTACTCTTTAAATGTTCTTGACACCGCCCATGTGGGCGCGGCCACTCCTGTGGCATACTGGTTGTTGCAGTACAATTTCTTACTACAGTGAGCTAGTGTGTTCAGACCTCAATATCAGTACAAGTATTACCCCAGTGGGCTGTGATGTCCGTCTCTGGCCCCCGCATCACTCCTATTCGACCAAGATTGAGGCACATGTTATCCAAAAACTGGCGTCGTTAGGCGTCGATCAGGAAATGCTTTGCAGCATCTGGGTTTTATCCGCGGCTCAGGCCGGGCCGCTCAAATTACTAAAACAAATTTTGCCTGCTTTAGAAAAAGCTGCATCACAGGTAGGTTATAGCCGAGACTTTAATAGGAGGCTGCTGCGGGGACTGAAAACAAAACTTCATCAAATGAATGTCCAGGTTAGCCTGATGCATTTCGTAATGGGTCACTTCATCAGAGGCTTGAGCTCGAGTATCCTGGCATGCTATTTTTGGTACTCATTAAATGTTCTTGACACCGCCCATGTGGGCGCGGCCACTCCTGTGGCATACTGGTTGTTGCAGTACCATTTCTTACTACAGTGAGCTAGCGTGTTCAGACCTCAATATCAGTACAAGTATTACCCCAGTGGGCTGTGATGTCCGTCTCTGGCCCCCGCACCACTCTTATTCCTCCAAGATTCGGGCACCTGTTATCCAAAAACCAGCATCGGTAGGCGTCGATCAGGAAATGCTTTGCAGCATCTGGGCTTTTTACGCGGCTCAGACGGGGCCGCTCACAATACCAAAACAAAGTTTGCCTGCTGTAGAAAAAGCCACATCACAGGTAGGTTGTAGCCGAGACTTTAATTGGAGGCTGCTGGGGGATGCCTCCCGTGGTGGGTGCGTGGAACGGCGGCGAGGGCATGGCTGGTCGATCGTAGCTGGCGGGTGGGAGTGTAGAAGGTCAGGCGGTTGTTGAGGTATCTGGGGCCTTGGTCGTGGAGAGCCTTATGTGCGTGGGTGAGGAGTCTGAACGTGATCCTCTTGTTGACGGGGAGCCAGTGCAGGTCTTGGCCGCCAGGTAGGAGAAGGATCTTCCTCCTGTGGAGGATGCGTGGAACAGCGGCGAGGGCGTGGCTGGTCGATCGTAGCTGGCGGGTGGGAGTGTAGATGGTCAGGCGGTTGTTGAGGTATCTGGGGCCTTGGTCGGGAGAGCCTTGTGTGCGTGGGTGAGGAGTCTGAACGTGATCCTCTTGTTGACGGGGAGCCAGTGCAGGTCTCTCAGGTGTCCAGAGATGTGGCTGTGTCGGAGGATGGTTACGTAAACAACTGAAGAGTGATAGAACAGAATACCACTTGCAAGGGAAAACTCTTGACGTGGTAAGAGACAAAAAAGAGGAGAAGGAAAACCAAAAGTAGGTTAAGTAAGAACCCTCACTCACCACCTAGTGGTGACATGCTTCATCACTGGGTTCCCACTGGAAAGACCTAGCATCTTTCCAGTGTGCTACTACGACGCCTGTTTTGCAGCGGAGCTGGTTGTTGTGAGTGTTGAGGGTGCAAACAGAAAAACCAAATTGTGCTAAGTGAGTGCAAATAATTTAAAAAGTGCGTAGTTGTGACGGTAAACTATTTTATTCAGAGTCCAACCAGCACTGGTTAAAAACAATTTCGAGTGGAAACATAGGGTGGGTCTCCATAACTAAAGACACCTAGTCCACAGGGTGAAAGAAATGGTCGACATGTTTCTGCTGTGGGTGAGCCTGAGTCGCTAAGCTTTCGTCAGGGGATGTCCAGGACGAGTCGTGCGGAGGCGTTCTGGATGCGTTGGAGTCTTTTCTGTAGTTTGGCTGTGGTTCCAGCGTAGAGGGTGTTTCCGTAGTCCAGTCGGCTGGTGACGAGTGTCTGGGTGACCGTCTTCCTGGTTTCGGTGGGGATCCATCGGAAGATCTTTCGGAGCATGCATAGGATGTTGAAACATGACGATGAGACGGCGTTGACTTGTCTGGTCATTAAGAGGGAGGAGTCCAGGATGAAGCCCAGGTTGCGTGCGTGGTCCGTTGGTTTGGGTGCGCTGCCCAGGGCAGGGGCCCACCAGGCATTGTCCCAGGCAGAGGGTGATGATCCAAGGATGAGGACTTCCGTCTTGTCTGAATTCAGTTTCAGGCGGCTATTCATCATCCACTTGGCTATGTCTTCCATCCCTTCGTGTAGGTTGGTTCTTGCGGTGACGGGGTCGTTAGTGAGGGAGAGGATCAGCTGGGTGTCGTCGGCGTAAGAGATGATGTTGAGGCTGTGTTGGCGTGCGATGGCCACGAGGGTGTTGAAGAGGGTGGGGCTGAGAGATGATCCTTGTGGTACTCCGCAGATGACTTCGGTGGCCTCGGATATGAACGGGGGGAGGCGGACTCTCTGGGTTCTTCAGGTGAGGAACAAGGTAATCCACTCCAGTGCCTTCTTTTGGATTCCGAGTGGTCGAGGGATCCGTTCGTCTCGAGGAAGGCGGCAAGCTGTCTGTTGACGGTCTTCTCGATGACTTTGGCAGGAAAAGGGAGGAGCAAGATGGGGCGGTAGTTCTTGAGGTCGGTGGGGTCCGCTGATGGTTTCTTCAGGAGGGCGCTGAGTTCGGCATGCTTCCATCTCTCCGGGAAGGTGGCGGTGTTGAAGGAGCAGTTGATGACGTCCCGTAGTTGGGGCGCGATGACGGTGTCGGCCTTGTTGAAGATGTGGTGGGGGCATGGGTCAGTTGGTGAACCGGAGTGGATGGTGTTCATCGTGCGGATGGTGTCTTCGATGCTGACCGGGGTCCAGGCTTGGAGGGTGGTGGTGGGGGGCGTTGGTTCGGAGGTGGGGGGAGTTGGATCGGTGGTGGAGTGCATGGTCTGTGCGCCAAAGCTGTTGTGTATGTCGGCGATCTTGCTGTGAAAGAACGAGGCGAGTGAGTCGCAGAGGTCTTGCGAGGGAGTGATGTCGTTGTTTCCGGTGCTGGGTTTGGAGAGCCCTTTGACGATGCTGAAGAGTTCCTTGCTGTTGTGGGCGTTGTTGTCTAGTCATTCCCTGAATGCTGTCTTCTTGGTGGTGTGGATCAGCTGGTGGTGTTTGCGGGTGGCGTGTTTGAGGGTGGTCATGTTATCTGTAGTCGGATCTTTGCGCCAAGCTTTCTCGAGGGTACGGCAGTTCTTCTTGGAGTTCTTGAGATCGTCGTTGAACCAAGAGGCTTTCTTGCTGCTGGGGGGGTCTTCAGTGGTGCGAGGTCGTCTGCGCAGTTGGTGATCCACTGTGTGAGGTTGCGGGCTGCTTGGTTGGGGTCCTTTGAGCTGGCGCGAGGGTTCTGGCTCAGGGATGTGGTGAGCTGGTCGGTGGTGATCTTGCTCCAGCTTCTGCGGGGAACCTGTTGCGGGTGGTGGTGGTGGGTCGTGGTCCTTCTGAAGCTGAAGTGGACGCAGCTGTGGTCTGTCCAGTGGAGTCCGGTGGAGTGGCTGAAGGAGATGTACTTGCTGGAGGAGAAGACTGGGTCAAGGGTGTGGCCTGCGTAGTGGGTGGAGGTGTTCACCAGTTGCTTGAGTCCGAGGTTGGCGAGGTTGTCCAGCAGGGTGGTGATGTTGCTGTCCTTGCTGTTCTCCAGTTGGAAGTTGAGGTCCCCTAGGAGGATGTAGTCGGCGGAGGGAAGGGCGTGCGGGCTGATGAAGTCTGCGATGTCTTCGCTGAATTGTGTGCGAGGTCCTGCGGGTCTGTAGATGAGGGTGCCTCTGAGTGTGGTCTTGGGGTCGGTTTGATCTGGAAGTGCAGGTCTTCGGCGGCTGTGAGGGTGTCGTCTGAGTTGGTCGTGATGCGGATGGTGTTTCTGTGGACGATGGCGATGCCTCCTCCAGTCGGTTGATGCGGTTCCTCCGGGTGATCTTGGATCCGTCCGGTATGGCGATGGCGATGTCGGGCGCTGAGGAGGCGTTCATCCAGGTTTCCGTGAGGAAGGCGACATCTGGTGATGTGGTGTCAAGCAGGTTCCAGGGTTCCACGGCGTGCCTGTGGACGGAGTGGGTGTTGAGCAGGATGCACTTCAGGTGGTTGCTGCAGGTGCTCGGCTTGGTGGGTGCGGTACAGGTCCGGATGCAGGTGAATTTGCAGGCTTGGCAGGTGAAGGGTCCGTGGGTGCGTCTCGGGGTGGCTCGGTAGCAACCGGGGGTCCGTCCGGTGTTGAGTGCGTTGAGGGTGGCGGCGTCGTAAGTCCGGCGGGTGGGAAGGCAGCTGCGGGAGCCAGGGGTTCTGGCGCTGGGCGCAGTCCAGGCGAGGACGGGCGCAGACGGGCTTGCCTTTGGCGCGCCTTCGGCGCACAATCGGCGCCCACGCTACGCGAGACCGCTGCACGTGACCGTTGCGCGTGACCGCTGCGCGAACGCGCAGTCTCCATATAAGGCCAAGTGGGAGGGAGGGGCAGCTGGGAGGCGGGAGCGGGGAGGACACAGAAGAAAAGGGGGCGGGCAGCGATGTACGGCGACGGGAAGCGGGGAGGGGGGGTCACACCAGGGTGGGCAGTGAACAGGAACAAAAAATACAAAATCAACAGAGGAAATACAAGGAGCAAGAAAAAAGCGATAGCAACAGGGGAAATACAGGCAAGAAAAGAGCGAAATCAGGGCACAGGAAATATCGGCAAAACGGCACAACGATCAGCAGCGAGCGAGGGTGCACACAGACACAGCTGAAGGGCCGTGCGGCGCGGGGTGTCCTGAGGACGGGTCACCCCCGAAAGGTTGAGAACCCTGTAACTCCACTTATCTATTTTATACCCAAAGTACATAAGAATGTCAGGAACCCCCCTGGCAGACCTATCATCTCGGCCAGGGGTGGTCTATTGGAGCGCACATCGATTTACATTGACTATTTCCTACAGGGATATGTGCGTTCACTTGAATCCTATGTACAGGACATAGGAGATTTCTTGCAGAAAATCCAGCATAATAAATGGGTGGAGGGGGATTGGCTGATGGCTCTGGATGTCACATCCCTCTACACCAGCATAGTACATTCAGATTGACTGGCAGCTGTTAAGCATTATCTATCTCGGCGCTCCCACCTGTTCAATGATCCCAATACCATGCTTTTACAGATGCTGGAATTCTGCTTATCTAATAATGTATTTATGTACAATAATCTCCTCTACCGACAGTTGCAGGGAGTGGCGATGTGGGACAACTTTTCTCCGAGCTTCGCGTGCTTGCACATGGGAGCCTCGGAGGAGCTGGTCCTCAAAACCACACATCAGCAGACACTTGAGTCCAACATAATTGGGTGGTATCGATTCATCGATGATTTGTTGGTAATTTGGAGGGGCAGTGAACAACAAGCCAAAATATTTATCCTTGACATCAATGTCAATGATTTGAATCTTACGTTCACTGCAACATTGAGTCAGGAAGCTGTTACCTTTTTGGATACAGAGATTTATGTTAAAAATGGCCATCTAGAAACAAGAATCTTTCAAAAAGCCACAGCAGGGAACAGCATCCTCCATGCTGGTAGTGCCCATCCGACTCATCTTATTGCCAGCCTACCCTACGGGGAAATGCTATGCATGAGGAGGGTGTTATTGTTATTGTTATTGTTACTTTAGTTTGTATAGCGCCAACTCACCCACAGGTCTCAAGACGCTTTAGACCAAGGAAACACAACAATTCTAACAACCAGAGGGAAAAAATGACATATGATTAAATGGGGCCAAGGGCTTCCCTAAACAAAAGTGTTTTCAGCTGCTTTCTAAAGTGTAGAAGGTTGGCCTCTTTACGAAGAAAATCTGGCAACTTGTTCCACAGCTGTGGAATCTGTATGGAAAAGGATCTTCCGCCCTTTGTTGTCATTTTGAAACGAGGGCAGGCCAGCAACTGAGCATCAGAAGATCTAAGCGATTGTTTAGGATTATAGGGCATCAAACGATCCTTTATATAGACAGGTGCCTTTCCATATATTGCTTTATGTGCTATACACAAGCTCTTGAACTCCACCCTTTGTTTTACGGGAAGCCAGTGAAGCTTGAGCAAAAGGGGGGAGGCATGAGTTCTTCTGGGAAGTTTGAAAATTAAACGCGCCGCGTCGTTCATCACAACCTGCAATCTATTGATCAGATTGTTTGGCAGGCCTAAGTAAAGGACGTTACCATAATCTAGTCGTGATATAATTGTGGCTGACACTACCGTGCGAAGCATCGACTGGGAAAGAAGAGGAACTAGCCTACGCAGCTGCCTAATTAGGCCAATGCAGGTTCCAACTACCGTAGAAATCTGGGCAGACATTGACAATTCTCGGTCAATTTTTATGCCAAGACTTTTAACATTTGCTGCTGGTGTTGGAATAGGACCAAGTTCTTGTGGCCAGTATAAATCACCCCAAGGAGATGTACCAGTAGACACCACCAAAACATCCGTCTTTTCGGGGTTAATTTTCAATAGGTTAGCAGTCATCCAGCTGACTGTGTACCTAAGGACCTCTTGCACATGGGCCTGAGCCATAGTGGAGTTCTCAATGCTAAATAACAGCTGAGTGTCGTCTGCGTAGTTAAACACTCGACAACCCATGTGCACTAAGGACTCGATCAAAGGTTGTAGGTAAAGATTAAAAAGTAGTGGGGATAGTGCAGAGCCCTGCGGGACTCCGCACTCCACCATACCTACATCGGAGACACCATCTCCCTGCTGGATCCTCTGTCGCCTCCCTGTGAGGAAGGATTCTAGCCACTTGTATGCCGAGCCCTTTATTCCAAATCTGGCCAGTCTGCCCAGGAGCATGTCATGACTGACAGTATCAAATGCCGCTGACAGATCTAAAAGTATCAGGGCACTTGGTTTCCTACTGTCAGCCATGCCTCTAAGCTCATCCAGCACCGAGAGCATCACTAACTCGGTGCTGTGGTGTGCCCTAAAACCTGCCTGATGCCCATGGAGGAGATTGTGAAACTCCAGAAAAGAAGAGAGGTCTTGCAGCACATGTTGTTCCAAAAGTTTGGATACAAATGGTAGTTGGGAGATCGGTCGGTAATATTTTAGATTGGTTGGGTCCGCTCCCGTTTTTTTTATCAGAGGTCTAACCCGAGCCTCCTTAAGACTAGATGGAAGATAGCCCTTCGACAATGACATATTGAGAAAGGAGACAATATGATTTTCCAGGATGGTGGGCGCCACCCGGAAGACCCTGGGGGGACAGGGGTCGGCTGTGACCCTGATTTGATGCTATTCATCAGTTGCTCAAGCTTTGCGCAATCGATCTCAGGAAAGCTTGAGATGGTACAGTGTTGAGGGATTTCAGCATTCTGCGCCAGGAAAAACTCACTTACTATGTTGTTTTTAATCTCAGAGAGAATATTTTCCACTTTCTCTAAGAAGTACTGTTGGAAAGTGTTACAGTCGAACTTTGTGTCAGTATTGACTGTTTTTTTTGTCAATTCTGTCAAGATGTTAAAAGTTTCTTTTTGAACATTATACACCTGCTTTATGCGGGTATCAAAGTATTCTGCTTTAGCTGCCAGAATCAATTTCTTATAGGCGTTTAATGTGTTTTTGTACTGTTCACGATCAGTTTCCTCCTTAGTCTTCCTCCAGCTCCTTTCCACACAACGAAGCTCTTTTTTATGTTCTCTCAAAGAGGGGGTGAACCACGGCGCACCCTTCCCCAGCCCTTTTGCTTTTTGTAGCCTCTCCGGGGCTATCTGATCGATCGCCTGAATTAGACTCTGAGTTAAATTCATATAATCCTGGTCTAGATTGCCGCTGAGAGGGTTGATGCAATGTGAAAGAGTATCTGTCAAGGTTTGTAAGTCAACCCTCTTCCATTGTCGAACTTTTTTCATTTCCGGGGCTTGGGTTAAAAGTTTCCCATTGATAGGGATAACATAATTGATCAGGAAGTGGTCCGACCAAACGCAGGGTAGGGCGTCTTGAAAGATCACTTCAGGGTCCGAAGTCCAAACGAGGTCAAGCGTGTGTCCCCTGTTGTGCGTGGGACCTTCTAACAGCTGTTTCAGGCCTATTGAGGACATAAAAAACTCCAGTTGTCGGGATACCGAGTCTTTAAGAATTTTCTCCCAGTGTAGATTAAAATCACCGGTTACCACCACCCTTTGGTATCTAGTACAAATATCTGATATAATGGGGGCAAAAAGATCGTTAAATGCTAACGTAGAGTTAGGGGGCCGATAGATTGTAAGAATCACAAAACATGAGTTACTAAAAACAATCTTTACTCCAAGTAGATCTGCCAGATCCACTGATTCCGCTATTAGGTTTTCAACTCTCAAGTACTTCTTAAATATGATTGCGACTCCTCCACCTCGGGAGAAGTTAGCTCGATTTTGCCAGACTGCGTCATAATCTTTAGGGAGAGCTGCTATGATGTCCACTTCTGAGTTTCCATCTAGCCATGTTTCCGTTAAAGTTAAAATATCTATATCTCCCTCTTGAAGAAGGGTAAATATTTCGAGATGATGCTTGTGGAGAGATCGTGTATTTAAGCTCACGACCTTCAACGAAGGTTGACTATCATTAGCTCTCGCCTTAGGGGGTTTTAAGATATGTAAATCTTTTAACTTGCCGATGGTACTCGAACATAGCCTCACCTCATTAGCGTGTAGCCGACGCAGAGTATCCGAAGAGTATGTAATGCTCCAACCAAGAGTCCTGGCCCCTGGGCCCGTCCGCGCACGGACGGGCACAGACGGGCTGGCCTCTGGCGTGACTCCGGCGTGCTCACGCTGGGCACGAACGCTGCGTGTAGACATGGCCGCTTTAAGTAGATTCCTGGGTTCTCGCCGCCTAGCACGCTGCCCTGAATGGCGCCCCGTGCAGAATTACCCCCAAGATGGCGCTGCCTAATTGGAAACCGAGGAGAGAAGGACCCGCGAAATGCGGTGTGCAGACGATTAGAGAGCAAGTAAGGGGCGCTAAAAACAGGGTAAATATAAAGCAAATATTAAATTAAATAAAGAACAGGTAATTTAAAATTGTACACGAGTATAGGCTATAAGCCTGAAATGCGCGACTGGTCTAAGCGCTCTGCGGGAATTATGCGTCTTGCCTGGTCAAGGACTGCTGCTTCTATTCCCAGCTCGCTTTAAGTAGATTCCTGGGTTCTTGCCGCCTAGCACGCTGCCCTGAATGGCGCCGCCGTGCAGAATTACCCCCAAGATGGCACTGCCTAATTGGAAACCGAGGAGAGAAGGACCCGCAAAATGCGGTGTGCAGACAATTATAGAGCAAGTAAGGGGCGCTAAAAACAGGGTAAATATAAAGCAATTATTAAATTAAATAAAGAACAGGTAATTTAAAATTGTACACAAGTATAGGCTCTAAGCCTGAAATGCGTGACTGGTCTAAGCTCTCTGTGGGAATTATGCGTCTTGCCTGGTCAAGGATGTGTAGTTATTCCACTGATTTAGAGACAGCCCAACAAGCCAGTAAAATGAGATTCCTGGAAAGAGGCTACTCTGAACAGCTGATTGAGAATGCCCAGGTCAAATCCATGAGTCACACCAGACAGGACCTTCTTGCCAAGCGAATTAATGATGACAACCAAAAAGAGGTGGGGTTAGCTGAAGCAGGAGAGCAGACAAGCAAAAGCAAAAGCTTCAGAATCATTACTGGATTTAGCAAACAACACAAGGCCATCTACAACATCATTAATAAGAATTGGCCTATGGTTGTGAGTGACCCTATTATTGGTGCAACTTTACCAAATAGGGCCTCACTAACCTTCAGTAGGGCACCCGCCCTTAAAGATCAGCTGGTAGATACCTGTCTAGAGATCATGGAGAGAACAACCTGGCTACAAAACAACAGTGGCTTTTTCAGGTGTAAAACCTGTAAGTCCTGTATTCATGGGGTTATTAAAAAGTCTTTTGTGGATGGATTCAGCAGACGGGAGCACCCCATCACCCAAGTCTTGACATGCAAAACGGAATTTGCCATTTACGTGTTACAATGCCCATGCTCACTGAAGTATGTGGGTAGTACTAAACTACCAGTACACAAACGCATACTTCAGCATTTACGGGCGATAGCCAATCAGGACAACACGTATCCGGTGGCGCGGCACTTCCGAGATCACCATCAGGGCGATAACACCAGTCTTAAATACTTTTTCATAGACTCAGTCAAGGCAAGCAGACGAGGCGGTGATAGGGAGGCGAAGCTCAGAAAACCCGAGACCCGGTAATGGTATATACTTCAGCTTGATACGAAGGTATCGGGGGGTCTGAACATAGCAGAAGATATGTACACCTGCCTTCCATAACCCCAGTTAAAGAGATTTAACTGTCAGGAATTACACACAATAGTTAACTTAGGAACCTGCTAGTTGGGCGGTTGGGGACACCATCTGACCATGATTATTAGGGGGGTCCTGCAGTTCTCCAGATGGTATCTGCCATTGTCAGTTTTTGCTAGCCAGTCTTACAACAATCTGTGAGGTATGCAACCGTTACCATGCACCTTTTACCACGCATACTGTTACAACGCACACCATTACAACGCAGGATCCTTTACAACGCTTACCTTTACAACGCATGACATTACATCGCAGATACTATTACAACGCATGCCATTACAACGTAAGTATAGGTAAGTATATCATTTTATTTAACCTTTTTTAAATTACCAAAATATTAAAAATAAATTAAATAAATTAATTAAAGTAATTTTAAAGTAATTGGGTTTTGGGGTACAGGGGTATTTTTAGGGTTCAGGGCTGGGTTTGGGTTTTGGGGTAAAGGGGTATTTTTAGGGTTCAGGGTTGGGTTTGGGTTTTGGGGTACAGGTGTATTTTTAGGGTTCAGGGCTGGGTTTGAGTTTTGGGGTACAGGGGTATTTTTAGGGTTCAGGGTTGGGTTTGGGTTTTGGGGTACAGGGGTATTTTTAGGGTTCAGGGCTGGGTTTGGGTTTTGGGGTACAGGGGTATTTTTAGGGTTCAGGGCTGGGTTTGGGTTTTGGGGTACAGGGGTATTTTTAGGGTTCAGGGTTGGGTTTGGGTTTTGGGGTACAGGGGTATTTTTAGGGTTCAGGACTGGGTTTGGGTTTTGGGGAACAGGGGTATTTTTAGGGTTCAGGGTTGGGTTTGGGTTTTGGGGTACGGGGTATTTTTAGGGTTCAGGGCTGGGTTTGGGTTTTGGGGTACAGGGGTATTTTTAGGGTTCAAGGTTGGGTTTGGGTTTTGGGGTACCGGGGTATTTTTAGGGTTCAGGGCTGGGTTTGGGTTTTGGGGTACAGGGGTATTTTTGGGGTTCAGGGCTGGGTTTGGGTTTTGGGCTACAGGGGTATTTTTAGGGTTCAGGGCTGGGTTTGGGTTTTGGGGTGCACAGGTATTTTTAGGGTTCAGGGTTGGGTTTGGGTTTTGGGGTACAGGGGTATTTTTAGGGTTCAGGATTGGGTCTGGGTTTTGGGGTACAGGGATATTTTTAGGGTTCAGGGCTGGGTTTGGGTTTTGGGGTACAGGGGTATTTTAAGGGGTCAGTTTTATAAAAATACTTAAATTAAATAAATGTATTTTAGTAATTTTTATATTTATTTAAAAAAGTATATATATATATATATATATATATATATATATATATATATATATATATAATTTGTATTTAATAAATAAAATCAATTAAATATTTATTAATTAAAGTTTTTATAAAAATAATATAATAATATAATAATATAAAAAAATAATATACTTACCTATACTTACGTTGTAATGGTATGCGTTGTAATAGTATCTGCGATGTAATGTCATGCATTGTAAAGGTATTCGTTGTAAAAAATCCTGCGTTGTAAATATTGCGTTGTAATGGTATGTGTGGTAAAAGTATGCGTTTTAACGTCATACATCCATCTGTGAAGAATCAGTGTCTATTATGTAGGAATTGTTGGACTGCAAACCCCCTTCTTTTGCTATCACTGTAACCTTTATCATCTTTAAATATTACTACTCATTTAATGTAATGTTGTGCATTGCTGCTGAATTGATGAGACTAAAATGAAAGTTATGAATAGATCTACACACAGATTTTAGGAATCATTGCACTAGAAAATGTAAAAAATATTGTTTTTTTTTTTAATTTCACATTTATATTTGGTTGTCCTATTAGGGTTTAATCACATAGAATAGATATAACTGACTTTTTGATGTCCAGCAGACATCTACATGTGTTAATATATTCCAGTTATAGAGCAGTGACCAGATAAATAGGGGTCATGAGAGAAATTAATCTCATAATGCAACGGGTTACAGAGGAGACCAGAGTAAGCTGGCTAGATATATACTTGCTGACACACATCTACTACCAGTATCCACCCCATAGGCATCTGGGGATGATATATGTCATACACGGGATTTCATGTTTACAATGGGCGATATTTGCAATAATCAGGATTAAGCTGACAATGCTAATTTGCACAATTTGATATGCATTTGCACTTTATTGATACTTCAATATTATAAGGAATATTTACCAAATTGTTTACATTGCGTATTTTGCACAGAGTATATGAGTCTGCCCATCACATGAAATATATATCCAAATGGTACCCATGTTCCTTTCCCTTAAACGAATGGTGGGTACTGTGAGTTGTACTTGTGTATATAGATTATTTTAATTACAGGATATGCTTGTGAAGAACTTCAGGTATCCTTTATTTTTTAAGCATTTCACGTTTTTACTACTGGTCTTTTAACTTTCACAAGAATATGTACAGGTATTTTACTGTCATTTTTTCAAATTGTGCATGAACATCACTGGATCAATCTGAACTGATGGACACAAAACGCTTGTTCAGTATTTCTTCCATATCTACCATCTGTAACTATCACGTGGTGTGTAATAAGTCAATCACTGGCACTTTAAAAATGAGCATTCACATAACAAGCTTTGTCATGTGAGCAAGGCTTTACGGAGCCGAAACGTCATGCGACTTACTTTGTTTCATTAAATTAATTTGCACTGAATTGGTCCGTGTCTGTGGAGTCTTTGCTGGCAGGGCGAAGTTGGCTCTTCTGCTTGGTTTGAGACGCGGTACTACGCGATATATATATATATATATATATATATATATATATATATATATATATATATATTACCTACTGGCGGTCGCCAGTAGGTATATATAGTTAGGATTTTTTTTCATAGGGATTTCTGAAAATTCTATGTTGAATAACTTTGGCGTTGAAGGACGGAATTGGCTGAAATTTCCAGGAAAATGGCACATTTTGTTTCTGAGCGTCCCCTAAAAGTTTGAGGGGGTTTCGTCAAGCGGGGGCCGAGAAAAAAGGGGGGTCCCAAAACATGTTTTTAACATTGAGTTTTCCATAGGGCGGTTGGACTCACTTTTAGCCTGAACGGCTGAATGGATTTCCACCAAACTTGGCAAAATTGTAGGGACTGGTACCCTGATGTGCCTTTGCTATGTCTCAAGATATATGCTCCAGTGGTTTTTCCGAAAATTAACTTTAAAAAATATATATTGGGCTACATTGGGCTATATATATGTTAGAGCCCAACTGTAGCCCAATGTAGCCCAATGTAGCCCAATGTAGCCCAAAGATGGCCACAAGAGACAAAAAAAACAAATGTAGCCCAAATATCAGCCAGATGTAGCCCAACTATAGCCCAATGACAGAATGTCCCAGAGTGTCCTAAAGAACAACTAGAGCGCTAACAGTCTTACTTATGACAAAAGTATGGCACACCTGAAGTCATCTTGATTGGAATAAAGTGTTAACACTTAAAACATTTAATTTGCAAAGGAACAAAATGAGGGGGTTCATTTTGCCATAGAAATTATGATTATTGCTGAAGAAAGAAAAATTAGGGCACATTTTGAGTGACTTCTTAAATCCTCTTATATTTCATTAAAAAAATTCTGATATGCAGTCTCCCAAGATGGCCACCAGAGACAAAAGAGCCCAAATGTAGCCCAAATATCAGCCAGATGTAGCCCAACTATAGCCCAATGACAGAATGTCCCAGAGTGTTCTAAAGAACAACTAGAACGCTAACAGTCTGACTTATGACAAAAGTATGGCACACCTGAAGTCATCTTGATTGGAATAAAGTGGTAACACTTAATACATTTAATTTGAAAAGGAACAAAATGAGGGGTTTCATTTTGCCATAGAAATTATATATATCACTGAAAAAACCATAGGTTATAGACCATATATAGTTAGGAATTAGCATTTACAAAACCTTGAAAATTCACTGAAAAAACCATAGGTTATAGACCATATATAGTTAGGAATTAGCATTTACAAAACCTTATTTTACTCACACAAAACCAATGAAATTCGCATATATAGTTAGTTGCACTAACTATATATCGCGCACCCGCAATCCACTGCTGATGATGCCACATATTACATCATTCATGACATGGTCAGTGACATCACTGATGACATCTCAAATGACATGGCCCCCGGCAGCCCCGTGGACTGCCCCCCCAGAGCTTGTTTTTTTAAAATTAAGTACCTGTGTGGGGAGGGCCTGAACCGGGGACCGTCACCTGCCCAGGGCTCTAAATATTTAAATTGGGGGTCCATGATGGACCCCCAAGCTCTGGGACCACCACCCTCCCAACATTTGCAAATGTTGGGAGGGGGGGGCCGGACGGCCCGCCTCCTGGAGCTCTGTGATCGCCCTGGGGACCACCACCCCCCAGGGCCGGGTCCTGCAGTGTCCCGGGGTGCCTACCCCTGGGACTCTGCTGTTTGCTATGGCAGGGCGGGAGCCTCGCGGCTCCCACCCTGCCATAGCAAACTGCTTTGGTTTTTGGAAGAAAGAGCAGGAAACCTGGTCTCTCTTCCAAAAACCATAGCCGATTGCAGGGAGCTGCATCTTAGCCACTCCCGTGTGGAAAAGCAATGCTGGCTCCCGCAGGACGCGGGAAGCTGACGGGACCGTGGGGGGATTGAGTACCCCCCACGGACCCCAACGGAGAGGGCTACCCCGGGGGATGGGGTCCACAGGGCCATAAGTGTCCCAGGAGGGGGGCCACGTGGCCCCCCTCCTCAATAATTAAAATAAAAAAATAAAAATCAAGGCTGGGATATGGGGTCTCGGGCCATAAATGGTCTGAGGAGGGGGGCAAAGCAGCCCCCCTCCTAATAACTTTTTTTTTTTTTTAAGGGTGAAAAAAATAAAAAACTTTATTTTTTCAGCAGAATAAACAATACTTTCCCCCCCAACATTGGCATCAAGGTATAGTAAAAACATGTGTACGCAGTTCACACCCCCAGCACGGCTTCAACAGTTGCAGATAAAACAAGAGATGCAAGAATCAGATCCACGGGATACAGTGCAAGTACAGAAAAACTGACATAAGGAACATGTGCGTAGTCATCAGGGTAGTACCCCAGCCCCTACTCACCCTCCCCATCCCCCGCCACCCCTTCCTCAGGTTCCGATTCCTCGGACGAGAACAATGCAGCACTAGTAGCATCAGAGTCGCTGGCAGTCGACCCCCCCGCACACATCATACGCCATGCAAGCAAGTCCTCCTGTAGCCGCTCATCCCTACGCGTATGTTGCATGTGCGTTTCTTCAGCCAATGTCCATTCCCCCACATCCCGAAGCCATAATGTCATATCTGGCGCCCTTTGTCCCATCCAGGTTATAGCCACCCGCCGTCTAGCCAGCACTAAGAGCAGCTGCAGCATTTTATATGATAGGTTCCTCTTCTTAGGTTTGGGGACTAGGGCTAACAAGCAATGGATCGGGGACAGGTCAAGACGCAGTCCCGTGACTCTCCGGATGTAGGCTACCACAACCCTCCAGAAGTCCCCGACTAGTGGGCACTCCCAAGCTAAATGGAGAAATCCGGCTCCTACTGAACCACACCGAGGACAGGCATCCGATTTATCCGGCGCAATGCGGCGCAGAGCAACTGGGGTTACGTAAGTGCGGTGCATGAAATTAAAATGGATTAATTTGAAACGTGCGTTACACGATACCTTCTTGGTGAGCGTCCCTATCCGCCCCCGCTGTCCCGGGTCCAAGGCAACCCCTAAGTCTGCCTCCCACGCCGCCCAGGATGGAGACACCGGAGGCGCCGAGTCACATCTCATCGCTGTATATAAAAGCGTTATCAATCGCCGTCCCGCGCCGCACGATAGCACGATATTCAAAGTATGGGACACCTGGGGCGCCTCAGGGAACTGTGGCCACGTCGCTCTCGCCATGCCCCGCAGGCCTCCATAGTGAAGGTATTGGCCCCCAGTAAGACTGAAGGCCTCGATGGCTCTCTCCAGGGTCACAAAGGACTCGTCCGGGTATAAGTCTGCTAATGTGTCGCAGCCGCCCTCACGCCATTCCCGAAACGACATGTGCTCCTCCATTAGAGTGACCGGTGCCAATATCCATATCGGCAGCTCCCTATGAAAAGGGGCCCGTCTCAGCACTCTCTCCACCACTCGCTGCCAGATCCCCGCAGTATGCCGAACAATGTACGGCAGGTTGCCATCCGCTCCTCTGCCACGCATCAGAGCCAATTGCAACGCCCTCTCATCTGCGCTACCAGCCAAGAGTCGCAATTCCCAATTGTCCGCACCCGCGAACTAGCGCGCAGCCGGTATAAGTTGGGCCGCGTAATAGTAGAGATCAAAGCGTGGGGCCTCCAAGCCCCCCTCCTCCCAGCGTCTGATCATCGTACGCAGCGCAACTCTGCTGCGTCTGCCTGCCCAGAGCAGGGAGGTAAGCATCGTATTAAGCTTGTTGAAAATTCGAGGAGGAAGAGGACAGAGGGTATTCTGTAGGATATACAATATTCTAGGCAGCATCACCATCTTTGAGACGGCCAATCGTCCCATGAGTGAGAGTGACAGCGTATTCCAAAAGGATACAGATTGTTGTATTGAACTGAGCACACTGTCGGCGTTGCGGGCCAGCAATTGTTCATCAGAGACAGCCACCTGAATGCCCAAATAGCGGAAGGCCTCCATCTCCCACCGCAGCCCCAGGGGCGGGAAACCCACACGAGGGTCTTCACCGCATCCCGCAAGGGGAAAGATCAGGGACTTCTCAGGATTAAGACGCAGCCCAGAAGCTGCACCAAAGCGTTCCAAGTGGTGTAACAGGATCGGCAGCGACTCCCGCGGGGAGGTCAGGTAGAACTACGCATCGTCTGCATAAAGCGAAACCAGGTGTACCACATCCCCCACTCGTAATCCCCAGGGTGCCATCTCCGTGCGTAGTGTCACTGCAAGGGGCTCAATCGCCAGAGCGAACAGGAGCGGTGACAGGGGGCACCCCTGACGGGTGCCCCTGCCCAACCGCCACTCCTCCGAGCGGGCCGCTCCGAGCCTGACCCTGGCCGTAGGCGCACTGTAAAGGATACAAATCCATTTGCAGAAAAGGGGTCCCATCCCCGCTAACCGAAGCACCTCCAAGAGGTACCCCCAGCTAACTGTATCGAAGGCTTTAGCCAGGTCTATCGAGACCAGGACCTGAGGACCCTCCCTATCGCGCACCTCATGTAGAACGTGGTTCAGACGCCGAAGATTCATGGCGGTGTTGCGGCCCGGAATGAACCCGCACTGATCATGGTGAACCAGGTGCGTCATATGAGGGGCCAGCCGGGTGGCCAAAATCTTAGTAAGAATTTTGGCGTCGGTATTGATTAAAGTGATCGGCCGGTAGGCCGCAGGATCACAGTCATCCCCACCCGGTTTCAGGAGCATGCAGACCTCACCCTGCTGCATGGTGGGCGGGAGCGCGGCTCGCACCATCGCTTCATGGTAAACCTGCAAGAGATGGGGCGCGAGGGTATCAACAAACGCTTGGTAAAACTCTGGGGGAAAACCGTCTCCACCCGGCGACTTAGCCTTCGGCAGGGCGGCCACCGCCACCCTGACCTCTTGGAGCGTCACTGGAGTATCCATGTCCTTAGCATCCTCTTTAGAGAGGGTCTGAAGGGGCGAATCCCGGAGGTATGACTGATAGGACGCCTCTGTCACCAGGGGGTCAGCAGTATAGACCTTCTGCAGATGTGTGCGGAGCACCGCAAGAAGGTCCCGTTCCGAGTGCACTAGGACCCCAGCAGGATTTCTCAACGCAACAATCCGCGCACGGGCCGATTCCCTTCGGAGAATCCAGGCCAGCAATCGGCCCGACTTGTCCCCCTCACGGTGAAGGTGTTGGCGATATCGACCGAGAGTGAATCTATCTAGTCGGTCTAGGATATCATGGACGCCTTCTCGGGCTGTCCGCTCAGAGTCCCCGTCCGACCCATCCGGGTCCGGTAAGGACTGATAGTGGCTGAGGCGCTCCTCAGCACTCGCGAGGTCACAGAGCAGCTGTTTGCGAACTCCATATGTCAGCCCCATGCAAGCGCCCCGCACAACTGCCTTAAGGGCATCCCATTTGGTCGCAAAAGGGATATCACCCACTTCCCAGTTCAGGTCCAGATAAGTACGCAGGGACGTTTCCACATGTTCCCGTCCCACCGGATCCTGCAGAAGATCCCCTGGCATCCGCCAGGTCCGTGGGCGGTAGGAGCGGTCCACCCACTGTACCGTGCACGTCACGGGTGAATGGTCGGATAAGAACCGGGCCTGATGTGTGACCGATAAAACAAGGGATGCGCCAATGTTGGCCGCGAGGACCCTGTCGAGCCTGCTATGTGTGTTATGTGTGGGGGTATAGCAAGTGTAAAGCTTCAGGCCCGGATTGCCGAGTCGCCAGACATCCACAGCACCCAGATTCTCCATTACCTCCCGGAGCCGTGCCATCATCCGAGGTTTTGTACCCGCCCGGGGGGGATGCCTGTCCAGCAGTGGATCCAGTACACAATTAAAATCTCCAAACCAGAGGAGGGGGGCATCCAGGTCCGTCGCTATAAGCTCCTGCAGGCCAGTAAAGAAACTCGGGTCATCTATGTTAGGTGCATAAGAGTTCACCAACAGGAAGTCCCTCCCATCCAGTTTCACACGTATAAGAACATATCTGCCCTCTACATCAGCCTCAACATACTGGATCGCTAGGGGTACCCCCGGAGCCACCCAGATCAGGACCCCCGAGCATAGGTAGAGAAGGAGGAATGGAACACCTGACCCCTCCATTTCCTTGCCAATTTAAGAGCACCCTCCTCATTCAAATGCGTTTCCTGTAGGCACGCCACTGACACTCCATGCCGACGAAGGAAGGATAGCACCCTATGCCGCTTGGAGCAAGTACCCTGGCCACGCACGTTCCAAGTTAAAAATTTGAATCCCATAAGCGTTGGTCTTGCCCATCCGGGCACCCAAGTTAAACTTCTGCAAACAGCCTCCTAGGGGCACGAACAGTAGTACACACCATGCCAAAAACAAATACCCCCCACAACTCCCCCCAACCCCACAGTACCAACAACCACCCAACCCCAGAAACAACCCCCCCCCCTCCCCCGCTCATAAGGAGGAATGACTCAACCGGAAAACACACCATCCCGGTCATCCCACACCAGCGCCATTCAAAAACAATGGGACCCAACACCCCATCAGAACCAGTCCCCCCCCCCCCCACCCGCGAGCAAAAGGACAGCAACAACCAAAAACGCTACCCTGCCCTTCCCCTGCCAGTGCCAGGACGTGCACAGCCACCCCATACACCACATGCACCCCACACTCACACACAACCAACCAAAACCACCCACCCTCCCCCCAACTCCCCGAGGACCCAATGTTTCAGGACAGTCTCTGGGAATGTTCATGAAAGTCAATTCCAATGCTGGGCGACGGTACGCCATAAACTCTTGGACCTCGCACCACAACGCCTCGGCCAACATGGTGTCCATCCTCTGTTCAGCCCACCAACCAGGGCTCCCAGCGCCAGGCAGAGACAGCACCGGGCAGGCATAAACCAGGAGAGGCGACCCACCCAACCTCCCAGGGCAACAACATTTTAACAAGACAGTACCTCATATCAGAGTTCACTCAGGCCGTGTGTCGGAGAGGGCGGTTTCTGGTATCACCGGGGGAGCAGAGTGTACCTCCAGCAAGGTTTCCTGCAAGGTATCTGGGACCAGGATCGCACCAGGTGCAGGGGCCTCAGGTGACTCCGGATCGGCCCCCCTCCGTTGATGGTCTCACGTGGAGCGCCCCATCCTCGCCTACGGTAATCCGGGGCTCGGGAGAACCCCGGGATCCAGACCTGCGTCTCCCTCTGCCTCGTCGACGCCTCTGGGGCCGGGTCCCCCAGGTCTCGCGGGGGCCACCCCGTTCACCAGGAGGTAGGTCGTCTCCCCGTATCTCGAGCCACTCCCACACTTCCGCCGGGGACTCAAAGAAGTGAACGCGCCCTTGGGAGAGCACCTTGAGTTTGGCCGGGTACAGGAGCATGTATTGTAGCTTCATGTCCCGAAGTTTCTGCTTGACGCCCAGGTAGGACTTCCGTTGCTCCTGCACCTGTTGAGTATAGTCGGGGTAGATGGAAACACGACTATTTTCAATGGTGATGGACTCCATTTCTCTCGCGGCCCGTAGAATACAATCACGATCTTTATAATTTAGAATCTTTGCAATGATGGCTCTAGGTGACTCGCCTGGGCGTGGAGGGGGAACCAGGGCCCTGTGTGCCCTCTCAATAAAAAAGACACTGGACAGTCCGGTCGGGCATAGCTGGGTACGGATCCATGTCTCCAAGAAGCGTTCAGCGTTGCCCGCCTCAAGGCGCTCCGGCACGCCTAGGACCCTGATGTTGCTCCGACGGGCCCTGCCTTCCGCATCCTCCGCTCTCCTCTCCAGTGCACGGGTAGTGGACGTCAGGTGCGTGACCGATTTCTGCAGGGAGGCCACTTCAGTTTGCAATTGGGCAATATTGCCCTCCGTGTCTGAGACCTTGTCCGCCACCTTACGGAGGTCCGTCTGGAGGAGATTTACGTCTATCGACACCGTCTCGATCTGCCTCTCCAAGGCAGAATGGGATCCCTGGATCGCCTTCAGGATCTCTGCCCGGGAAGGTTCATGCGGTCCATCGCCCCCATCGTCCGGTCCCGTCTGCCGCGTGATCCTCTGCGATGGCAGTCTTGGGGTGGTATACTGCACGATGGTGTTGGGTTGGGAGGATTTCGCATTCCTATCCTTGCGGGTCATCATCCTGGGGGGCAGATCGGGAGCCCCCACGGGGCGCCTCAGCTAGGATTCACCCGGTCCCACCGGATAGGCACAGATCCCAACAGCAGGGCGAAGGCGGGAGGACCGGTGGAGAGGACAATTCAGCAGGGCGTACCAGGCAATCCGGGGGGGGTCTCCGGCGATCAGATCGAGAGCAGCCAACCAATCAGTTCCCCCGCCAAATTTTTAAAATTACAATAGGAAGCACATCCTGGAAAGGAGCTCTGCTGTATCGCCCACCAGTCCGCAATCCTGACTTTGCTCTGCTCCTCCTTGAAACATTAGCCCCCCATATGAAAGCCAAGGAGGACTTTATCCTCCTTGGGGATTTTAATATACATATGGACAACCCAGAACTTCCAGAAACAACTCACTTAACAGCTGATTTATCTAATCTGGGGCTCAAAGTAATGAGCAACGGTGCCACACATATAGGTGGTCACTTACTCGACCTTATATTTTCCAATTGCACCAAAATAAGATGTCTTCCTGCAAAAAAAAATCCTCTGGTCAGATCATTTCCTGATTGAGTTCCTTTTGGCTGGACCGACTAAACGAGCTCAAAAAGCCCCGTCCCTGCCAATTCTTCGCCGAGAACGGCACAAAATTTCTGTGAGCAATTTGCACGAATACTAGGTGCAACCGATAGTCACGGCTGCAGACACAGCTGAGTCTGCACTAGAGAAATTTAATAAATCCGTGAAATCCGCTATTGACACTCTTGCCCCCCTCAAACTACACAAACAATACCTCCATACCAAACAAGAGAAATGGTATACAGCTGATCTCAGAAAGGAAAAGCAAAGATGCAGACAATTAGAAAAAATATGGAGAACATCTAAAAATGAAGAGGCTGGGAAAGCCTTTCATGTGGTTCAGTCATCATATTATAAAAAAATCACATTAGCTAGGAAAGCCCATTTCTCTGTGCAACTGGAGGAGGCAGGTAACTGTCCGCGTGAATTGTTTAAAAACTTGCAAAATTTTATTAAGCCCACAGCCACTGAAAGTACCGAGGATGCTTCACAATTACTTTGTGACGAAATTTCTGAGTTCTTTGAGGATAAAATAAAGCTGATTTACAATAAAATTTTAAACTCTAAAGGTGGGGTCACTGTATCCCCTCCCGAAGCTAAACCCGTCACTCAGGTCACAAACTCCCTACTTGTCATTCCCCCAGTCACAGATCAAGACCTGGCAACCCTTATCAGCCATATGAAAACTGGCTCTCCCAACGACTTCCTCCCTGCTAAAATGATGGCCCCTCTGATTTCCATCTTAGGTCCCTCGATCCAGGCAGTCATGAACACCTCCCTGGCCAAAGGACAAGTCCCTATGGAATGGAAGATTGCGGTAGTAAACCCAATTAGGAAGAAGGCGACCCTACCCTGGACAGATCTATCTAACCTCCGACCTATCTCTCTCTTGCCATACATCGGCAAGCTAACAGAGAAGCACGTGAACACCCACTTTTCAAACTATATCGAGACAGCGGATGGCCTAGATCCTTCACAATCTGGATTTAGGCCCAACCATAGCACCAAATCCGCCCTACTGGCTGTCACCAATAACATCAGGATGACGCTGGATAGTGGAGGGTCGATGATTCTGGTGCTATGGGACTTATGCGCTGCCTTCGATACGGTGTCTCACGAACTGCTTCTCGGCCGTTTGAGAGAGATAGGATTGGGAGGCACGGCTCTGTCCTGGATGGAGAGCTTTCTTTCGGGTCGCTCTCAAGAAGTCAGACTGGGCTCCCATAAATCCATCGCTAGGGAGCTCACTAGGGGTGTGCCACAGGGCTCATGCCTAAGCCCCACATTATTCAATGTGTATGTGGCCCCCCTGGCTGACTTAGTGAGATCCTTTGGGTTCATACCGGTGTCCTACGCCAATGACACCCAACTTCTGTTCCCTTTTAAGACCTTCTCTCCTGCATTACAAAGAACTTTTGCAGAAGGTATGAGGGCAGTTTCTAAATGGATGGCTGACAATTGCTTACAGTGTAACGTGGCTAAAACTGAGGTTGTACTCTATGGGGAGGCAGTAACATGATGGTCCAAAGAGTGGTGGCCTCTTGAACTGGGCCTGCCCCGATCCCTAAACAGACTATAAAAAATCTGGGAGTGATATTCGATCAGTCATTGACTTTCAAAGATCATGTCAACCAGGTTGCTGGTACTTGTTTCGGGGTTATTTCACTGCTGAGAAGGGTGTTTCCCTTTCTCCCTGATCACCACAGAAAGACCTTGGTCCAGGCTCTGGTCATCAGTAGACTGGACTACTGTAATGGCCTTCTTTTGTCATCCAATGAAGGCCAATTCAACAAACTACAAGTAGTCCAAAATACGGCCGCGAGGTTAGTCATGAATGCTCCATCTAGGACTCCCTCCCGGCCACTACTGATGGAACTCCACTGGCTGCCAGTGCGACTTCGTACCAAATTTAAAATCTTGTGTACAATTCACAAATGCCTGACTGGGAGGGGCCCTAAATTTCTCACCACAGCCTTTCTTCCCTATGTTCCCGGCCGCTCACTACGTTCCAGCAATCTCCAGCTCCTTAAGGTTCCGAAAATTAAAAAAACCCGCCAAGGAGGCAAGGCTCTGGCATACACAGGACCTGTTCTCTGGAACACCCTCCCCCTGTCATTAAAGCTCATTACTGATCACCTGTCTTTCCGAAAAATCCTAAAAACTCATCTTTTTTCCAACATTTAATTCTCTTCCCGCCGCCCACCCCCACTAGTACTGTTCGGGCACAATAGCTGGTTCCTCTGTATGGCAAAGCGCAGAGATACCCCTTCGGGGGTCTATTCAGGCGCTATAGAAGCATATAAATAAATAAATAAATAAACCAGTGCACCCGGGACGAGCCCCCTCCCCATCCAGGAGCAACAGAACAATCTTCAAGCCTCTAGGGGCAAGGCGCAACGTGGGCCGGGGGTATCACAGTCTGTATCCCGCTGCTGCGTAGGAAGGAGGCCGCCCCGGCACCCAGGCAATGCCGTGTATACCAGGGGGGCTCCAAGCCGCCCACGTCCCCCGGAGCCCAACCCCTCAGGCCGCCGCAGGTCCCAGCGCCACCGCAGGCTCCACGTGGAAGGGCCGCCGTAGTTCACTGTCCCGGGGAAGGGACGGAGGCCGCAATCCCCACAGCTGCAGAGAAACCAAGAGGGGCAGCCTGTGCAGGCCGCACCGGCACTCAGTGCGGGGACGGGCTCCAAAGGCCAACAGTTCCGGCAAGATCAGTGATGAGCCCTTGGTGGCCGCACCGCCTCAGCCCTCCAACAGTCCTGCAGAGCCCCAGGGACCAGGGAAGCACTCACCCGGGGCTGCGCTCCACAGCCGGGAGCTCCGGCGCAGTAGAGGATCGGAGGGGGGAGGGGCGGGTGCTGCAACCCCTCACACGGGTCAGCGGGGATCACCGGACCCCAGATCAGCCCTCCACTAGTCGCCCTGGACGCTCGCCACCATCTCCAACAATCGAGGGGTCAGCAGCGGACGCGGTCAGCCCCGGAGCAGGGAAACGCCTTCCCCGAGCGGGCCGCACGCACCGCTAGTCTCTCACGCAGGCCCAGTCCGCAGTCTCGCATAGAACCAGGCGGAGCCCTCAGAGCGCCGCTTCGATCTCTGGCGGTGTTTGCCGGGGCACCGGAGGCTCTCTCGGCAATGTGGGGGTCCCCAACGTGGCAGGAGAGGATCCGGACCGTCAGCTCCCCTTTGGAGGTTCCAGCAAGGATCTTTTAGGCAGGATTAGTGGGTCCTCGGACGGAGCTGGTGAAGCTCACGTCCTGTCGGCCATGCTGCTTGGCCACGCCCCCCCCTCCTAATAACTTTAAAAATAAAAACTAGCCATGACCCGGGGGATGGGATCCCCGGGGCGATTATGGCTTCAGGAGGGGGCCACTCTGGCCCCCTTCCAAGTTTAAAAAATACATAAAAATAAAATAGGGGTAAGGCCCTGCTGGCGGATGGGGTCCCCAGGGCTAATGAAATAGGAAAATAAGGGGGGCCACACAGCCCCCTTCTTAAAAAAAAAAAATGCTGGCATTGCGCCGGAGGCCCCGCCCCCTCCTTGCAGCACTCTGCAAACGCGCCCCCTGGCACGTTTGAAGATGGGGGACTAATTCCTCTTGAATACTGGGGGTCCCTGGGGTACAAAAGGGGAGGGCACAGGATGATTTTGCAACAATGCCTCTTTCTGCTCCTCTGTTTGTTCTTTCTGCGCGTCTTGGTTCTTCCTACACTTTTCTTTGTCTTTGAGGACTTCTGTTGCTTCTTTCTGCATTTCTTTTTCATCTTTCTGTGCGTTTTTCCTATTTTCTTCACATGTCCTACCTCTGTAGGCGAAGTTAGAAACTAGCATTTAAAAAACCTTAGAAGTTCACTTAAAAAACCATAGGTTTCAGGCACGTTATATTTAGAAATTAGCATTTAAAAAACCTTTGAAATTCACTGAAAAAAAACCATAGGTTTCAGGAACGTTATAGTTAGAAATTACCATTTAAAAAACCTTTGAAATTCACTGAAAAAAACATAGGTTTGAGGCACGCTATAGTTAGAATTTAGCATTTAAAAAACCTTAGAAATTCACTGAAAAAAACATAGATTTCAGGGGCGTTATAGTTAGTTGGACATTTCATTTGTACAAAACCATAGAAATTCCCCTGTTATAGTTAGTTCAGCTAACTATAACTTGCGCGCCCGCAATGCACTGCTGATGATGTCACATATTGCATCATTCATGACATGGTCAGTGACATCACTCATGACATCACTGATGACATCTCAAATGACATCAATGATGACATCATCCTTGTGATAGAGTGGCAGACCTCCTCTCACTCTAATATAACCTTTGATACACACACTCAAAAATAGAAATTAACATTTCCAAAACAATGGACATACCAATACTAGTTACAACAACCTATTCAGTAATTCCAAGATCTGCACACGCATCCACTCATTCACCAACATCCTATACAGTCACATACACCTATACATCCTGTTACACACTGACACTCATCCATAGAGTTAGTCACACATGCAAAGTATCAAACATCCATTTACTTGCAGATACAGTTATACACACACCACCAAACATACTTCTACAGAAACTTAAACATACTTACTCTCTTAAACAATTACTTATGGAAACACATACTTATTTATTTATCTTCCAATCTCTCACTCTCACATACACAAATACTCACATATACTAGTTTAAAACATATGTAGTTACTCATAAAGACACTATTGAGACAGTCATTCACTCACTGACACACCCATACACACACTCATCCACCCATACTGTCCTGCGTACAAGCTGTCTTCAACACATACAAACAGTGAGTCACTCATTCCTGCATCTATGCACTAAGTAATAGCCTCCACCGAACCATACAGACACTCAGACACTCATACTGATACTTCAAAAAACAATTAATAACCCATATAGACACTCATGTAGCTACTCACCAACCCATGCAGCCACTTATAAACAAAGTGAGAGACGGACTCAGATATTTACATATTTAAACATTACTCACTAACCCATGTATTCACTAAGATACACTTAATCACTCTGTTATACAATCAATTTTACAAAAAAAAATCATCCATTTAGACAATTATATACCCATTTATTCTTCCATCGACCTTGAGATGTACATATATATATATATTCACTGAAAAAAACATAGGTTTCAGGTCATATATAGTTATGAATTAGCATTTAAAAAATCATTGAAATTACTCCTATATAGTTAGTTGTACTAACTATATTTCGCGCACCCGCAATCCACTGCTGATGATGTCACATATTACATCATTCATGACATGGCCAGTGACATCACTGATGACATCACTGATGACATCTTAAATGACATCACTGATAACATCACTGATGACATCATCCAGTGACTGTGTGTTTCTGTAAAGTTTAAATATGTTTTACATATTGAAGAATGAGTGGATGTATAAGTGTCTGGATGAAAGATTTAGTAGGTACATGACTGAATGTATGAGTGAATGATTAAATGTGTCTTACTGAATGAATGGGTTAGTGACTAAACTGTCTGAATGTGTGCATCAGTATGTCTGTTGTTGTGTAAGCTACTGCATGTGTTGATCAGTAGCTATATGAGTTGCTATATGTGTTATTTATGGTTGCCTGAGTATTTCTATGGGAGTCTGAGTGTGTGTGTGGGTAGCTGGCATATATAAATGACTATACATAAGAGCCACTGATTGTGCGAGTGGCTCTATGGATCATTGTGTACTTGTATCAGTAATTGTATAACAAAGTAAGTATGTGTTAGTATATGTTTGAATAAGTAAGTTGTGTATAACTGTATAGTTGAGGAAATGAAAGTGTGATTGATTCTTTGCATGACTGACTAGATGTGTGAGTAACTCCATGGATGAGTGGCAGAGTGTGAGTGTCTGTATAGGTGTTTGAGTGCAGATGATAGTGTTGTATTGATGAGTGACTGTATGTATGAGTGATTCTATGGGTAAATGATTGGATGTGTTTATAGACCTAGCAATCAGTGTGTGCGTATGTAGTAACTGGTATTGGTGTGTCAATGGTTTCAAGAATGGTAGTCTGTGTTTAACCCCCCCAGGCCACACCCCCAAAAATTGCAGGGGTACGTGCACCGTACGCGCACCGTACGCGTACGTGCACATACGATGCGCGTATGGTGCGCGTACCCCCTGGGGGGGCCTTGTGGGACCCCCTGAGCAGGCCTAGGGGGTCAGGGTGCTTCTACCCTGCCCGATTTTTGAGTTCTACACGTTTGTTTTTCTGCTTTCCTGTGCCTCAGTCTACTGAGGCACAAGATGGCTGCCAACAATTTCTGTTTTGGAGTGTTGACAGACAGTGGCAGCCAATCAGCATGCAGCTCATACTCGGGAAGGTACAGAGTACAGTAAGCTTACAGTGCACTCATGGTGTCCCACCCATAGATATATAATTTGGGAAAATTCCATTTTCTCAACAACTACTGGAGCGATTTTCACCAAATATAAAAAAGGCACTACTGCATACCAGTCCCTCCCATTTTGCCAAGTTTGGTGTAATTCCATTCAGCCGTTCGGGCTGTAGCCTTGTCATAATGTCCCTATGGAAATTAACATGGGGAAAACACGTTTTGGGATCCCCCTTTTTTCTCGGCCGCCGCTTGACGAATCCCCCTGAAACTTTCAGGGAAGGAGCGGAGCGCAGCGAGGCAAATTTAAGGGAAATTACAGGCAGATCCCTCAATCGGCGCCAAAGTTATTTCCAATAGAATGTTCGGAATTTGCTATGGTAACTAGGTCCTAACTATATATACCTACTGGCGACCGCCAGTAGGTAATATATATATTTATATAAAACATATTTAATTTTCAGAAAAACACACACTCACTGGATGATGTCATCATTGATGTCATCACTGATGTCATTTGAGATGTCATCAGTGATGTCATGAGTGATGTCACTGACCATGTCATGAGTAATGGAATGTGTGGATCATCAGCAGTGGATTGCGGGTGCGCAAGTTATAGTTAGCTGAACTAACTATACCGGGGGAATAGCTATGGTTTTGTACGAGTGAAATGTCCAACTAACTATAACGCCCCTGAAATCTTTGTTTTTTTCAGTGAATTTCTAAGGTTTTTTAAATGCTAAATTCTAACTATAACGTGTTTGAAACCTATGGTTTTTTCAGTGAATATATATATATATGTAATTATATTTTAAGTTATGTTTTTAACATTTCATAATTAAAATTATTAATTATGTTTTGATATTATTAAGTTAACATATATTTTACATTTCATTTATTATTGATTAATTAAAAAAAATGTAAAAGTATGTTTTACTTAATTATATTTATTATTTAATTAAGTTTATATTACTTTTAAGACATAAAAAAAAATCGATATTTTTGCAAACTATATTTTTAACATTGCTATTTACGACTCAATATTTTTGCACTTACCTTTTTGTAGATAGGAAGTCGATATTCCGATCCTCGATGTTTTACCTCAATATTTTGATAGGTAGATATTCTTCACATTGATATTTTGTCAGTGATCCCTCACCGTTGCGTTCAGCTCATGGAAAAGCCAACTTGTAATAGGGGCGGAGCTGCAACTCCCCTGCATCACCTTATGGCAGCTGCTTTTCCCCAACTGCGACAGTCTGTGGTGTGAAGGTGGTGTCGACTGATCAGCCGTGGTCTTTCCAAACACAATCCGCACATCTCATAATATGGGGATTGGACCGCCATGCTCGCTGCGTTTCGACCGTGACCATGGGTATCACGGTTCACAGACCGGCAAACTCTTAATAAGTCCCTTAATGTGCTTTGATCTTTGATTTGCATCCGGTCTTTATGATGCCAAAACTGATTGCTGAGTCACTAGTTAAATTTTCCAATGTTCATGACTCACTATCTGATGTTTCTTATATTTGCTGTGTAAACCTCACTGATTCACAATACAGTTTGTGGCATAAAATGCTAAATGGAAACAGCTAATTGTTCGTTTATACATGAGTCACTTGGGGGCTAATTTTCTATTATTTCACTCAACTCCAGTGCAGCAACCAAAGTTGTTGCGCTTCATTTCCTGAAAGAGAGAGAGCAGGACAACATCATAAATACAATTATATGGTGCGCCTGCTCTCTTCCCAAGTGTTGACTAGCACTACACACACACACCTTTCCACCAAAGCTCAACAGTGTGTTTTGCAATAGTGAAAACGTGTGTATGTGTGGGTGTGATGTTTAGCATAGGTTTTGTAATAGAAGGATATCCTTTCAGTAAAAAATACTATGCTTATACACAGTTTAAAACTATTTTCATTTTTCAACTGTAGTGCGTTATACAATACACACACAAAGTTTGGAATGTTTAGAGAGATAAAAAAAATTATCCTGCTTTGTGCCTGCCTCAAATAGGTAGATTTATTTGGGTGAAAAACCCTGTCTCATAATGTTAGTAGAGTTTTATGTCAAAATCCATGGGTTGTAGCATGAGAATGCCCATGTACCAACCATAAAACACCCCCTTGATGAAAAGCAATGCAAAGCAGCACACAGCACTACATTGTGTTACTTTTAGGTAACTTTCCAGAGCAAAGCAATTTTTGCACTGAAAAATAAATAACAAATAAATATCTTGCACTGCCTTGAAGCGTGACGAAAACCGGTGTTACTTTCTGAGGCGTTACATTCTTCCACTCACAGTTACTCACACGATTAAGATATCTAAGACTATGCAACCTGATTTAACTCATTAATGCTTCAATATCAAATCATTGCAGAACATCCCAACCTAGACTACCTGGTAAAACAAGATTGGTAAAAATTAAGTGTTGGTGAAAAGGGGCTTGTTGTGCAAAATTCCAGAAATGACACCACTTTGCTTGATTACGTGCAATTCAAGATACAAATTTTACTCAAACACAAACCAACAGAAAACTACTAACTGTTTTTTGCAGTGCTCTTGTTAAATGTCCTCTTGAACCAAAAATGTACACGAGCACCTATTCTGTGCTAAAATATAGCACGAAATGACAATTTTACATTTTGCATAATTATGTGCAATTTCAAGCCATTTTGCCGAGTTTCACGTAAGTACGTTAAAGCTATTTATGTGTGTTTCGCACAGACCTAGTAAAAAAGGTAGGTCAAGTTTTAATATGAGCAACAGTCATTTTTGTTAAGTTTCAAAGATGTCTAGAGTTTTGGGGAATAAAAGTTGGGAGCAATATTTCCATCTAGTTTTACTGTTTTATTATTGGGAAGAGGGTGTGGCCAAACTGCTAGGGCAGTCCACCTCAAATCTGGGGAACCAGGTTCAAGTCTCGGCAAAGACGCTCATCATCCTGTAATTCCGGGCAAATCACTTATGGCCAGATGCATCATTGCCCATTTTGTGTCTATGGGAAAATGTGTTGATGCATATGGCCCTAAATCTCCCTGTGCCTAGCAAAAATGAAATGAATGTATCTTTGTGTAACGCAACTGGTGCTCATGTAAAGCGCTCTGACTCCTTCAGGTCAAGTTAGCGCTATAGAAAACTCCGGAAAAAACTGTAATATTGCCTCCTGTAGCAGGAAAAGGTTGCTACAAAATGTCAGATACATTTCTGGAAATCTATAGGAGAAAATTTGCAGAATGTATGAGAGGTCATAATGAATCCTGCAAGTAATAGCTGGAATTGTTTGTAATGCTTAAAAAAGGAAAGCAATTGACAGTAACCCAATTGCTGGACGATTTCCTTTTCCCAAGTACCACCCGGATGTTCTAGAGAACACCCCCCCCCCCCTTCTCCCTTTACTGGGACCAACCCAGCCTCACATTTTCCAGCACCTTGATAAACGATCCGGATTGTAATGTTTAGCTTTATTTAGATCTGCAAATTCTGACAGTTGAGAAGGGACCCGACTGTTTGCAGCACGTTACAAAATCGAGAAAAACTATGAATGAATGGCATCAGTTTGAGTTTGCAAATAGCTGTAAAACATTGCTTTCTTCGGATCTCCAAAGAGACACAATGCCCATACAGAGTCAGTCTAATAAGGTGGGGTCACTCAAAAGACAGGCAGGGTTTTTCACCTTCTGGATGATAAATATCAAGGCAGGTGCTCCCTGGGTGTCCTCAAAGGTGACCCCAGCCTATTGTTCACATACTAATATAGCTCTGACTTTGATAAATCACTCAAGGGCACCAAAAGCCCTTCATCATTATTTACAAACAGAGCATGTTTTTAGTGCAGATCCACTCTCATGTTCAAGGTGTGTTGTATTATAGGTAAGTAAAAGCTAATATCAGAGATTGTTTTTGAGAGCCGCCTTGTTTGCCTTGATACTCATTTTCACAAGATATAAATGAAAACCTGTACGTTTTCATTTTAACTGGTTTAATTAAAAAAATCCTCTGAGTAAATACTCGCTCATATTGACTTTGCAGCACAAAATAAGCAAGATGTGATCCCCTGGCAATGCCGCTAAAAAGGTCTTGGGAAAACACAATAAAAACGGAATGACCTATGTTGCTGCGATTACCTACCACAGAAGAAAAGGCATTTCCACTCTGTGGTCGTAAGAGGAAAAATCAATGAGAGAGAATTAATAGGCTTATGTGCAGATTCGTCAGGCAGATCCGCATTTGGAACAATACGCGTTTACAGTGCTTAATTTGTGAATGAAAGAGTGCCGGTGCCCAGGGCTTTGCTCAGAAGCTTGCTGCCAATGCAATTGAATGTTGGCGTGCCAAATCCAAGACTGTGAAGCCTTCTATCCACTTCATGTCTTTTTAATCCACTTCCACACTTGTTTTCATACATTTCTGATGCACAAAAATGCCCCGGTTACTTACCGGTAATCTTCATTACTCCGAGTATAGTCTTCCTCGCCACATGATTTACATAGTGAGCTTCAGCTCCACGACAGAACCCTCCAAAGCAAAAAAAGCCTCCCACCCCCTCCCAACATGGCCGACCAGTCACACCTGACCTCTATAAGAGGCGGGCCGGCCCAACCAACAGCCTGAACTACCAAGCAAACAATGAAGCCGATAGCCAGACAGGGAGGGGGGGAGGGAACTCATGTGGCGAGGAAGACTATACTCGGAGTAATGAAGATTACCGGTAAGTAACCGGGGCATTACCTCCTCGTAAGTCTTCCTCGCCACATGATTTACATAGTGAGCAAATACCCAAGCCAACAAGGCTTCATTGACCACCAGAAGAACAACACCACACGGTGATGCAGAGAAACCAACACAAGGTGTAATCAGTATAATGCAAAGAAAACAGGAATTACAGCAAACCTGAATCAAGACATAAAGAAAAGGCCATGAAGGAGCCACAGCACCCGCACTCAGAACGGCCCCAGCGAAGTCCCCCGGGACAGAACCCCCCAAGACAACGCGATAGCGTTCCATGAACATGAGGGGGGACGACCACGTCGCCGCCCGACAAAACTCCTCAGAGGAGACACCCTTGAAGGAGGCCCAGGACTCAGAATCCCACCTCGTGGACCGACCCAGGACCCCCGCCGGTACCACCGAACCCAGCGAAGCATAGGAAAGGAAGATAGCCTGTGTAAGCCCTCGACTCAAGGCGGGAAGAGAGGGCTTGTGGCCAGAATGAACTGGACCGAAAGCCACGAACAGGCTACCACACCGGGAAAGGGAAGACGTGCGCTCAAGAGAAGCCAAAACAGCACGCCGGACGTCCAGCAAGGACAAGGAGGAACCGTGTCGGGAGGGAAGGGCGGTAAAGACCCCACCCAAGCCTGGGTCACCAGGAAAGGAACCCCGGGAAGGCAACGGGGGACATGCCGGAGAACAACCTGTCCGGCAAAACCCGCAAGAAGGGAGGGGAGCGGAGGAACGACCCCCGCACGCCCAATCGCCCCGCAGACACCACTGCCACCAGGAAAAAACCATCGAAAAGGTGAGGAACCGCAAAGCCACCGAGGCCAGGGGCTCACAGGGCGGACCCTGAAGTGCTCGCAGAACGAGAGGGAGATCCCAAGGGGGAGACAGGCAGAGCGTCCGAGGGCGACGGAGAAAACAACTCCGGAGCCAAGCGAACCACCAGGGAATCCAGCCCGTCGAAAACCGGACCGCGGAAGGCCCGCAAGGCAGCCCACTGGGCCCTCAGGGAAGAAGGGGCCAAGCCCAAGAAAACCCCCCAGCCAGGAAATGCAAGACCCGCAAGGGGTCCACGGTGGCGGGGTCAGCACCAAGCCGACTGAACCAACGCGAGAAAGAAGCCCAGTGCCGGGCATAGGAAGAGAATGTGGAAGACCTGCGGGAGCCCAGCAGGAAACCCACAGCCCCAGAAGAACACCCCCGAGCAAGCAGCGTCACCCGCTCAAGAGCCAGGCCTGCAGATGGAGCCGGCGCAACACCGACTCCGGGAGCGGGGGGCCCTTCAACGGAAAAGGCAGATCTGGGATCGGCCAGTAGGCCTGAACCGCCAGCTCACAAAGGAGAGGATACCAGGGGCGGCGGACCCATCACGAATGCCGGCGCCGTGTAACCGAGACCCAGGCCGGCCTGAGGGGAGCACCCGGACCCGGTCAGCAGAGCCCCCGAGGATCCGCCGACCATCGAGGTAGGACCGAGCCTGCCCCCGCCGCCTCGCCGCCACCAGTAAGTGCCGACTACAATCCCTCGGCCAGGCACCGTGAAGGCTCTTGCAGAAGCGCCGCGGATCTGGAAAAAAAACACACGCGTAAACCGCTGCCCCAGGCGAGGCCACAATGTGAGGCCAGTGCGCCTGACCATAACTCTTGGTGCATGATATCAGTGCGTAATTTCAGGCAGAAAACAACACACACACACACACACACGAAAGCTGAGCCAAAGACAGGCATGAGGCTCGAACCTTCAGCGGCACAATCACTCCAGCAGCAGAACATGAAGGGTTAGCCCCACGCAGTCCACACTAGGGGGGCTGAGAATGACCCCGGGAATACGAGATTCCCATTGTGCAGTCCAGCCACACGATGGGTGTAACATTCAAATGCCTGCATCACATCGGAGTCATGCAAGCACACGCATAGGTGTATAAAAGCAAAACGGAGCGGTGGACCCCAAAAGCCCACAAGGTGGCAAGGTCCTTTCAGGAACGACCTGGGGATACACGGGGATGACCAAACACCCCACATCCCCGGCCGCCCCCCCCCCCTGTAAACCTCTGGCACACTATAGCAGCACCTAACCGGCCCCACAGGACCGGGGGAAGGAAGAGGGGGGGGATTTTTAGGCATAAGGCACCAGGGACCGCTAAAGCAGGATCCTCAACCCTAAAACCCAAGGGCCAGCTCACGCCGGCCCATCTTACCTGTACAGCGCCTCTGGAGAGAATCGCGCAGAACAAAAAAAACAGGCTGTTGGTTGGGCCGGCCCGCCTCTTATAGAGGTCAGGTGTGACTGGTCGGCCATGTTGGGAGGGGGTGGGAGGCTTTTTTTGCTTTGGAGGGTTCTGTCGTGGAGCTGAAGCTCACTATGTAAATCATGTGGCGAGGAAGACTTACGAGGAGGTAATAAGTGTTAGGCCCCAAAAATGGATGCCGGCAAACACCAGCTCAAAATAACCACTGGTTACAACCAAAACGTAACTTCTTTATTTACACTATAAATTATACTTCCTTGTGATAGTGAAACTTGGTTTCTGCTCTAATGAGAGATTTAGGTGTAGATACTGGATGGCGTGCCCAAAGCTTTGCCTGGCACCGGCTCGGCAGGCTGGGTCAACAGGACAATAATTGTGTCTTGCTTGTGTTTTTCCCACTACTTACAGTCTGTAGAGGCACCTCTTCCCCTGTATCTAGGTCTTGTGGGTGAGTGCTTATTTGTTGCTTGCAACGAGGGGAGGGGGCGATAGCAGAATGAGCACAATGGCAATCAGGGACATATCTATGGATGGGATTTTGGCGTAGGACAGCCCAGCAAGGCACTTTTCTGCGTCACCCTACGCCAAAGCGAAAGGGCAGAAATGCACTGTATTTAAGCAATACGGCGCATTGCTATCCTTACTCTCTGTGTAGGAACAATTTTGGCAGCCTAGCAGCAAAGTAGGCACCCTTGCAACATTGTGCAAGGGTGCCTCAGTTGCAAGCAGCATTGTTTTTGTGCAGGAAGGAGCACCTTTCTGCACAAAAACAATGCGAAGAGGCGTTTTTCTCCGTGTGCAAAACGAGGTGACATAAACATATATCTACTCGTTATGCCTCACCTCAGGAGGCGTGCAGGTTTGGTGCTTCCCCAGGTTTACATCACTTTGTAAATATGGAACAGCATGGAATTCAATGGAGGTTGTGTGGGAAACCCCACCGCAATGCATTTAGGACGCGTCCCTCGCTCAGAGTAAGACGACGCAAGGTGGGTTTGCGTGGCTTCATAAATAGAACTGAGAGCCCTGCTTCACGCATGTACGACTTTACGTGGTGCAAAAGTGATGCAGGGCTCTCGTAAATAAGCTCCTCCGTCCTTACAGGTAGGCCTTACAGCCATCCCCCATGTCGCACTGCCACATGGCATAGGGCAGAAGGTGTTGGCCAGCAGAGACTGTCTGTTGAGGATTAGGTGCACAACTGTTAGATGGGATGTATGTCGTTACAACGCATGCTTTTTCCACGCATGCCTTTACAACACAGGTTTTACAACGCAAGTCTTTACAACGACTTGCGTTGGGGGGCGTGGATAGTGAATAGTTTAATTTACTATTCCAACTCCAGTCCCCGTGGATAGTAGGGAAGGTTTTGGGTAGTAAATTAAACTATCCCTATCCTACAGCGCCCTCCAGCGTAAGTCGTTGTAACGACTTGCGTTGTAAATCCTGCGTTGTAAAGGTACTGCGTGGAAAAAGTTTCGTTGTAAAGGATGTTTCCCGTTAGATGTGGTGCATGAGCAAAAACCACAGAAATGCACAGGTGGGACTGTTCTCATGAAAGCAGGAACAAACAAAGCTGATTTACATATGGCTTAGTTCTTTCCGATATTGCTTTGGTGGGCCAAAAAAATGACTGGGATGCCGCCCTGAGTAATTACCAGCGGCTGAGATTAATTTAAGCATTCCACCTATCATTTTTTTGTACTGTTCAGCACGACACCCTTAATTAAGTGTGACAGGTATGCAGAGACTTGTGTCCCGTGAGTACTGTGCCACTGGAACCAAGCAATACCTTACTGAAGAGGCTCAAAAGGCCAACAACGGTTTTGGGTTGCTTGTATTATGAATCAGAGTGGACTTGGCCTGGCAGTTCGGGCTAGACTTTTCCTTTTCCACCCACCACCTTTTTGTATTGAACATTTGATTTCTGGGCTTTAGATGTTTCTCAGTTTTCTTTTACTATAGCCCTAAATTACACTTTATTTACATGTTTACCTAGACACTTTTCTCTTAACTAGTGCATTAAGGCAATGTGAAAAAAAAGGAAAATGCTGCTAATGAAATTCCACGTTTGTACTGAGGGTTTACTGCATTGAAGACATTCTATCTACTGAGACTGAGGGAAAACAAACTTTTGCAAATGAACTTTCCACAATTAGATTTCCCCGGCATTTATCTGGGGGTTCTGGGATCGGGATACAAGTTACAGCTCTTAGCCAGGCATCCTGCTTTAGACCTCCAGGGAGTTTTGTCTTCTTTGCAAATGGGACCCGAATGGTTTTACTGACTTGGCTGAATAAACTTAGGGGCATATTATCAAGCGCGGCGCTAACATTATCGCCGCTTTAGCGGCAGAAAACTGCTGCTAAAGCGGCGATAATGGGTTTGATAATACGCCGTAGAGATTTCCCATAGAACCCCATGTTCACACCAGAACATGGGCTTCTAAGGGAATTCACAAGGGCATATTATCAAGCACATTATCGCCGCTTTAGCTGCAGTTTTCTGACGCTAAAGCGGCGATAATGCTAACGCTGTTTCTTGATAATATGCCCCTAATTTCGTAAAAAACAGTTGCACCCCGTAGCTTCACTAGATGGAAAAAAGGGAAAAACGCGCTTTAAATGGGTGGGTCTGTCTGGCTTTGTGAACTGACAAAGGTGAAAGTGGCTGATTAATGGTTTGATGGTAGGCCTGTGTTATATCCTCGTGCTTCTCTCTGAGCTCGCCTCGTCGCATGCTCTGGAATGTGGAATCCTATGCCTAGGTATTCCAGTGATTCCAGTGCAGCGGTTGGCGTGGGCTCTTGATGTATCTATCTCGGTTTCTAAATAAATCCTCACTTACCACCATATCCTGACCAGACTACTTCTTTCTATCGTGGATACTTCACTGGCAACTTGGTGAAAACGAACCTACGCGACTTGAGAGCCTGCAGCCCCGGTATCTCCGGACCAAGATTACCGTTGCCGTCATGAAATGCTGAACCCCCTCTATTGTTTCAGCGGAGCCTCCGTGATCGAATAGATGACATTTTCCTGAAAACCCCGTTTTTTTCCACATCAAGCGGTGAGAATAATTTCATTTTAATCTTCTTTTGTCATTTGAACGCTTTGTTTTCCTGTGCGCGAGTTAACGCGTGCGCACTGTCACGCTCCTGGAATACTAACTCCAGCGCGAGCAAACGCATGCGCTCAAGATTCTCCGCATTCTAACCTGGCAGCGTCAGCACAAGCAAACAACGTCTGCACAGAAGTATTATCAACCTGTCTGCCATTGTGACGTCACAAAGCTCTTCTTCAAGGAAATTCTCGTGTTGTTCTTCAAGGAATAATTCTATTCAAGAACTTTTACCACTGTTGTTTATGACATCACAATACTTTACAAAGACATTTTCAGCACACTGGTGAAGTTATATTTCAGCACTACCATTTATTCTCCTGTATTCATTGCCAATCATAATGGAAAGTTTCAATGCTCCTCCGCCATTTTTGGCGAGTCCCGGTGAACCACCATTAGAATGGAAACAGTGGCGTGAAGGATTTGAGGCTTATCTTGAAGCCATTGGTGGTGAGAATTACACGGACAAACGCAAACTCGCCATCCTTAAGCATTCACTTGGCGCAGAAGGAAGACAAATTCTTTCTCATCTTCCTCCAATGACATCAGATAACTCATCCGAGGAAGAAGTTGATGTCTATGAAAATGCAATTATGCAGCTCGATAAACAGTTCATTAAAAAGGTCAATGAAGTGGTGGCACGTCACAAGTTTCTTAGCAGACAACAACTTCCCGTTGAACCAATTGATTCTTTTGTCAAAGATTTAAGGATCTTGGCTGCCAAGTGCAACTATCAACAATTCCATGATCAAATGCTAAGGGACCAGCTTGTGCATAACGTTTCTGATGTGAAACTTCAAGAAAAATTGCTCGATGCAAAAGACTTATCTCTTTCGAAAGCGCTTGACATTGCACACCGATTTGAAGATATGAAGTTAGGCATCAAAGAATTGTCCGATAAAAAACCTAAAGAATCCTCTTTCGAAAAACCCAATATATCTGTAGTCCAAAATATCAAGAAAAACCCATCTGAATTTACTTCCTACAAACATATGTTTGCTTCTGCTTCACATCAAAATTTCAGAAAGGATGTAGTTTGTTTCAAATGTGGCTTTCTAGGCCATGTAGCAACAGATAAGAGATGTCCCGCTATAGGACAATTTTGCAACTACTGTAAGTCTAGGGGTCATTTCGCCAAAATGTGCAAAAGTCGCAACAGATCAAAATATTCTAATTCTGATTCTAGACGTCCCAAATTCTCTGAGGTTCAACCGGTGGACATTGATGACGATGAATACGATGATATATGCACCGTCTACGAAGTTGGAGAAGAAAAAAAAGACTCACCCTTCTGTATGCTCCAAATTGGGTCCAAATCTATAAAAGTCATGGCAGACTCTGGTGCAAAGTACACTTTAATTGGTGATGATGTGTTGTTAAAAGAGTTTCCAGATGTCATATCTTTATTTCCCTCTGACATAAAATTAAGGGGATATGGTAAAAAACCCATTGAAGTATTTGGATACTTTCCCTCCACTTTATCGTTTAAGGGCAAGTCAATACATGCTAAAGTTTATGTTGCTAAAGATGGGTCATGCTTACTGGGTCGGCCACAACAAAGAGAATTGATGATGAAACTTGATCCCAATCACCCTGATCAAGTTTTAGGATATTCTGACTTCATCAATTCTGTTGATGTGTCCTCTGACAACAAATGGGAAACTATTTTTCCACAGGTCTTTTCCCCTAGTTTGGGTTTACTCAAAAATTTTAAACACAAAATTATTCTCAAACATAATGCTGTTCCCAAAGTACATAAAGTACGCAACATACCCTTAGCCTTACGTGAATCTGTTAAAAAAGAACTTCAGAGATTATGCGACTTAGATGTAATCGAGGAAATTGAATCCTCTGAGTGGCTTTCGCCTGTAGTCGTAGCCCACAAACCCATTGGGAAAATTCGTCTTTGTGTGGATATGCGCGATTTAAATTCAAATGTGTGGGTTGATAGACATCCTTTACCCAATATTGGAGAGATGTTCGCTAAACTTAAGGATGCATCTATCTTCACCACATTGGATTTGTCTAACGCATATCATCAGATAGCACTTCATGATGATAGTAAACATCTGACTTCGTTTATAACCACTGAGGGTGCATACAGATATAAAAGGATGCCTTTTGGGTTAGTGTCCGCATCCTCAGTGTTTCAGCGTGTAATGCACAACATGTTTAAGAATGTTTCTAATGTGTTATATTTTCAGGACGACATATTGGTTTTCGGCAAGGACAAATGTGAACATTCTGAAATTTTGTTTAAAGTCCTGTCCATCCTACAAGACAACGGTCTTACCCTCACCAAAGAAAAATGCAAATTTGGAAAAAATTCAGTAGATTATCTGGGGCATTCCATCAGTAAAGAGGGCATCTCTCCCAAATTGAGTGTAGTAAAGGCAATTGAAAATGCACCTGAACCTGTCAACAAGGATCAACTTAGATCCTTTCTCGGTTTAGCCGAATATTATGCCAAGTTCATCCCCTCCTTCTCTGATAAAACTTCTCACTTACGTAAATTGATGAAAAACCATCAAGAATTTATTTGGGATGATAACTGCAAATGTCAATTTAATTTTATCAAGAAATGCATTATTTCTGCTCCTGCCTTATCTCCATTTGACACCAATTGTAAATCATTTATCGTCACAGATGCAAGCAACGTTGGCATTGGTGCGGTTCTGATGCAGAAGCAATACAGCGGTTTTGTTACAATTGCTTTTGCATCAAGACCGTTACGGGGTGCTGAAACAAAGTATTCCACTCTTGAAAAAGAAACATTGGCTTGCTGGTGGGGAATTGAGTACTTTCGCAGGTATGTATATGGTACAGATTTTGTTGTACGTTCTGACCATCGTCCCCTTGTAGATCTTTTTACGACCAAAGGATGTGGAAAAGCCACTTCTAGAATTGCAAGATGGCAGTACAAGTTACAAGATTTCCATTTCTCTGTTGAGTATATTCCCGGTGCAAAGAATGTCCTTGCTGACTTTCTTTCCAGGCTTCCCGTGGAAGACGATAATCATGTTGCTCCTGACAATGATCCTGACAAAGTGGTGTCAATTTGTGAAGTGTCCAATGGATGCATTCGTGAAGATGATTGGATTTTGGCTTGTAATAGTGACCGTGATTACTTGGATGTCGTGTCTTATGTCAAAAATGGTTGGCCTTCCAAGAACAGTCTATCCCCTAATGTCTTGCCTTATTTTCAAGTGGCTCAAGAACTTTCCATCCAGGGAGAAACTCTCTTGAGAGGTTTACTGTTAGTAGTTCCAGACAATTTAAGGAACACCGTATTAGACATGGCTCATGAGGGTCACCCAGGCATGTCCAGTATGAAAAGAAGAATAAGGAGTGAATTTTGGTAGCCTGGTGTCGACAAGTTAATCGAGAAAATGTAAGGTTCTGGGTTGAATGTTGTGTGAGTGATAAATCGCAAAAGCCTGTTAAATATCATCACAATTCTATCTCGAGACCGTCAAAACCATGGGAATGCGTTTCTATAGACATTGCCGGTCCGATGTCCTTTGGTCAGAGTCCTGTGTACGCCATTGTCTTGATAGACCTTTTCTCCAGTTGGCCTGAAGTGAAATTTGTCCCCCATGTATCTTCTAGGGTGGTTATCGATTTCCTCAATTCAATTTTTGAAAAAGAAAGTTTTCCTTCTTCCATCCTTTCTGATAATGGCACACAGTTCACCTCTGCGGAGATGAAATCCTTTTGTTGCAACCATGGCATTTTACACAAACGCTCTTCTGTTTATTATCCTCAAGGCAACTGCATGGTTGAAAGGTGGATTAGAGTGCTCAAGGAGGGTCTGCAACTTGCTGTGTGCAACGGTGAGAATTGTTACGAGGCTGTTAGAAAACTCTTGTGGAGTTATCGGAATACTCCTAAGTCTGATGGTGACTTGTCCCCTTTTGAAAAAATGCGGGGGAGGAAGGGTGTATGTAACTTAAGCCAGCCCTGGATGCGAGACCTTGTAGATGGTAAACGTGCTAGTTGTGGTGCTCCTGTGGTGTCTTCCAATTCCAGCAATCCATGCAAGGTTGGTGATTGGGTACGAGTGAGAAAGTCTGGTTTTCTTAGATCTGGTGTATCACGTTTTTCTGACCCGTTGTTAGTTGTTAGAGTGGGTAGGCAAGTTGTAGAGTTGTCAGATGGCAATGTTTGGAGCCTCTCTAAAGTTGTCAAAGTTCCGCCTCTCCTTAGCAGTTCCTTTTCTCCTAACCAATCAGGGACCTCTCCTTCTAGTTCCAATTCATGTCACCCTCCTGTTTTCCCTCGTTCCCATCAGCCCATTCCCATTCACACCCCCCATTCGAGCTTTCCCCGTCTGAGGAAACCTCCTGTTTGGCACAAAGATTACGATGTTGGTGAATAATCTTCTTCCTTCAAAATGTTCATAATGTTATGTAATTTCATTCATTGTTTTGCTTGTATGTATTTTATGTTATGGTTAATTCTTTTCTTTTTTAGAAAGGGGATGTGTTATACCCTCGTGCTTCTCTCTGAGCTCGCCTCGTCGCATGCTCTGGAATGTGGAATCCTATGCCTAGGTATTCCAGTGCTTCCAGTGCAGCGGTTGGCGTGGGCTCTTGATGTATCTATCTCGGTTTCTAAATAAATCCTCACTTACCACCATATCCTGACCAGACTACTTCTTTCTATCGTGGATACTTCACCCTATCACCCAGATTGAGGACCAACTGTATATTTGGACATCCCACCTTCCCTGGGTGGGATTTCTGTGCCTGCAGTACATTTGCCAAAGTGTGGGATGCACTAAAGCAACAGTTGAATGCAGGGCAAGTGGTATGTTTTTTGCTCTGCATTCTTTTTTGTTTTTCTAAAACAAATTTCCAGTTCAGTGTCGGTAGCCATTGCCCTAAATAAGACAGGGCTTTTGCCAAAGAAAACAGGCAGTCCTGTAACTGACAGGACACTGGATCAAGTATTTCAGAGTGAGGAGCTAGCAGAAGTGCAGTTCCTGCTCCACTGATCTCCAAATCTCTCACAGGTCACAACTTTGTGGGCCTGATTTACAGCCCTTGTTGAGGAGTCTCCAATCTCAAGGCGAAATCTCCACAATGAGAACTTTCATAATGCAGATTCCGCCATCAGTGTGGAGGCCCTTTGTAAATCAGGCCCACTATGTTAAGCTGGTGCAATAGGTCTGTGAATTTGGCTTCGCTTCCTATAACTGTAACTGAAATGAAAACAGTGGTATGCTGCAAGAAAAACAAACATTGGCTTAGCCAGTAGATCTCGACTTTGGGACCTAATATGTGTTTAGCCATGCAGTAGATTACCCATTACATTACTTGAGCCATTATAGACATCAATATTTGTGATAAATCAATGGTGGAAAGGTAAAGTTGTTTATGGCAAATTAATGGTGGATGGGTATAGTTTATACCAGACGTAAGTTTGGAGCAACATTCACACAATATAGTAGATGCATAAAGCACTATATCACCAAGAAAACTTATTTAGATCAAATAATAGGCCAAATCAGATGGAGGAAGCAGCCTGCAACCGAGAGGGGCACAGGTAAAGAGGTGCGGGCAAAAGGGGCACAAAGAGAGAGGTGCAGGTACAAAGGGGCGCATGGAGAGAGGTGCAGGGCAAAAGGGGCACAGGGAGAGAGGTGCGGGCACAAGAGGCACAGGGAGAGAGGTGCAGGCAAAAGAGGCGCAATGAGAGAAGTGCAAAAGAAGCTGGAAATGGCAAAATCACACGGGACAAACTCAATTGAAAACAATGCATTAACTAAAAATTTACCGGAAACATCAGCATTCATGGGTTGGCAATCAATGCAATGAGAATGTAGGCCTGCCCAGCAAAAAATGCCTCAGAGATAAAACAGAAGCACTGGTTGCGCTCTAGGGGTCTCATAATTTTATGTAAAGCACACAGCCATCGCGCAATGGTGTTCAGCGACAGAGTTTGGTAACAGGTTGTTGATCAATCCAGCATAAAAAATCACTATTCACCCAGCTTTGTATATACTGCAAATATCTGGAATAGCAGTGATGTGGCAACGCAACACCTCTTTACAGGGCTAAGAAAATCTCAAAACACCAGTAACCACTAAAACAGGTAAAACTTATCATGAGGTGAAATGTGATCCACATCAAAAAGAATGACTGGGGCGAGACGTAGGGATAATGCATGGTACGGGAAAACTTTAGGGCCCATCTTTAATAAAGCTGTTCTCGCAGAGGCAGCCCCCAATGGGGGCATGAGGCCGGCGCCATAACCAACGCCGAGCCCCTGCAATGGGAACACGTTTTCGGTGCCAAAAAGCGCCACCCAGAGCAGAAGAAACCCGCCCCACCCACTGCAGCCGCTGGAACGGCACCAACCCCCCCGGCCAATGGGGGCCATCGCGCCATATGAATGGCCCAATGGGGGTGACAAACACGAGCCAGGGCAAGCTCGCCGGGGGGGGGGGTTATAAGCCTGCCTCCCGCAGTTTGGCTCCTATCTCTGGGGGAGGGGGAGTAGCACCGGACAAAGAACCTTTGAAGAGTTTCCGAGGAACAGCGGTACGACTTGGGGAGAAGAATCCGGTCCGATGTCGGGAGACCACCCGCTGCAGGGGAACAACGAGGAAGTGCCGTGCTGGGAGCGAGGATGACGGAGCAGCCTACATCGCGTCAACCAATACCTGGAGGCAGCAGCGTCCTCCAATTGAGAGAGAGAAAGAATCCCCCAAGGGACAGAGGCCAGCGCACTGCAGAGGACAGCCCCGGCAACTCCCAGACCCCCGGCGGACAAAGTACTCGTGGCCCGGCGGCCCCTCCGACCCCACCTCTCCTGTGTCCCAGTCCACGAACTCAACGCCATCGACTGGGCACTTGCGCTGCCCGGAGCCTCATCTGGCTGGCTAAAAGGGGCAAGTTAGAACCTCTGCCCCCCGGCCCAAGTGGTGCACCGCCTCCGCTCATATCAAGGACGGTTTTGTTAGAGTCCGCGGCAGCAGTCGGCTGGAGTGCCCTCCTGCAGACGGAGCAGAGGCCCAGAGGGCGGAGCAGTGCAGAGAGCGATGCAGACTCAGGTAGTGACGAACGCGGGTCGAACAGGCAACACGAGGTTGCCTAGCAACGCGAGTGAGTTGCGGTGCTTAGGGTTACAGCAGAGCCTTGCTCGATTCGGGCAGCCCACAGGGACCAGAAGAAGCGCATTGGTGCATAACTAGCGGTGACAGCACCCCACCCGGCGGCTCAAAGAAGAAAAGCACAGCCAGGGGGCAGCGGAAGAAGCGCTGTGGTGCAAGCTATCGGTGGCTGTACCCCACCCGGCGGCCCAAAAAAGTGTAGCACCACCAGATAAACACAGCGCAGGCATCATCAAAGCGCTGTGGGGACTGAGCGCCGTGGCTGCACCCCATCCAAGGACAGGCAGTGGGAGGCAAGCTGCACAAGTTGGTGCATACAGAAGGTGGCAGCACCCCACTATTTTCTCAAACAAATTGGTGCACACTGCAAGTGGCAGCCCACCTGCACTTCTCAGACATATAGCTGGACACAGCAAGCAGCAGCAAAACCACGTTGGGTCTCTCCCCAGGAGCGCACAAAATGACGCAGAGAGGCAGTAAGCTGCAGCAGGAAGACCTGGGAGAGCTGCTGAGGAGGATCCGTGCAGCATCACAGGAGCACAGGAGCAACTGAATGGACCGCTATGTGCTGGGCGGTGTCGACGACGAGGGGACAAGCGGTCAGCAACAGACGGACACCAGACTCCCGGCCGCCAAGAGGATAAGTAAGGCTCCAGCCAAGTTCGCGGGGGCAGCTACCCCCAAAGAAAACTCCCCGGAGGAAGGCCCGTCCATCTGTAGGCAGCACGGCGGCAGCGGGACCAAGCACAGGGACAAGGGACACAGCAGCAACCGGTCAACATATCAGTGCAACAGTGCAGGAATGCATAAAATCTATGACACCATTACTGTTAAAAAGCTTAAGCGGAGGGGCGGCAGGAGCAGCGGCAGAGGCGGAGGTATCGGGTTACCTTGGCACCTCAAAGACCAAGGGCAGACACGAGTACATGCGCTAGGGGAACAAGGCGCGGCAGGCCCAGGGGGACAATAGGGCACCACTGGCGGCCTGGGGGGACATGAGCACACAGGGCAGAAATCCTGCTGCATCCTCAGCGGTCAACCCCTACACACGGCCATCGCCAGGGCTGGCATCTATGACTACAAGAGCAACAGGACTGGCATGCCTCATACCACTAGCAGTGAAGGAGAGAATATTATGGAGAAAAGAGTCTATAGATATCTTCTCCCTGTTGGAAATACAGCTAGAGGGGCTTGACCTGACTACATGCGATAGGAAGGACGAAGATAAGAGGGAGAGGCAAAGGGAGCGCAAGGAAAGAAATTTCGATAATTGGCTGGATGCATTCAGAATCATGGCCTGCATCATAGTAGAGAAATTCCCGCGCTGCGCAGCCGACCTATGGCTTTATGAAGCCAACAACCACAGGGCACAGAGGCAGTTCCCAGGCGATGCCTTGCTAGAATATGATAAGGGCTTTAGGCTCAAAATGCAGACACACCCCGAAATAGAGTGGAACGAGGAAGATGTGTCTGGCTTCATCCATAAAATGATGGTAGCCAAGGAGGTCAAGTCCTGGGCAGGGAGGAGCGAACAGCCCTTTCGGACACCCTTCCACAAGGGGAGAGGGAGGCCTTTTCAAAGGTCCAGGCAGGCCAGCACGTGGAAAACATCACACGCCAACGTGTCCCCAGCAATATGCTGGAAGTTTGAGGCAAACAAGTGTACTTATGGAACATCAGTCAAGTTCCAGCACACTTGCTCATCCTGCGGGGGAGGGCATCCAGCGGCAGCATGCAAGCGTAGAAAAGAACACAAGGGGGACAAAAGGGTGCGGGGCATCCTACAGGCTAGCATGGTCACCAATCAACACACACCAGTTACGCAAGCTAGTAAACAGATATCACAACAAAACAGACCCGGAGACGCTAGTTCATGGCTTTGAAGTAGGTTTCCCAATACCATTCTCTGGCCCCCTTCCACTTGGCAGCGCCAGGAACCTGAAATTGGCATTACTACACCCAGGAGTGGTGACTAAGAAGTTGGAAAACGAGAAGTCCCTAGGCAGAATTGAGGGCCCACTCACCCCCTGAAAGGTGCAAGGACATGGTGATCTCTCCACTAGGGCAGTTCCTAAAAAAGAGCAGGGGCAGTATCGGGTAATACACCGTCTATCTTTCCCCGACGGCGCATCAGTGAATGATGGGATCAGCGCAGAAGTATGCTTAGTGAACTACTCCTCGATAGACCTAGTTAGGGCAACAGGCCGGGGAGCCCTCATGGCAAAGGCAGACATTGTGTCCACTTTCCACTTACTCCCGTTACACCCGGAAAGTTTCAGCTGACTAGGTTTCCAGTGGGAGGGGCAGGTGTATTTTGACAAAGCTATGCCAATGGGTCTCATGCGCATACTTTGAGATTTTCAGCACCTTCGTCGAGTGGGCCCTACATGACAGGCATTCAGCGGGTGGGAAACTACATTACCTGAATGACTTCCTCTTCACAAGCCCGGCTGGGTCGGCTGAATGTGGGAACACATTGGCAGCATTTGAGGATTTAGCAGGTGAGCTGGGAATCCCCCTGTCTGCGGAAAAAACAGCTGGCCCAGCAACAACAATGACATTTCTGGGGACAGAGATAGACTCAATCGCTGGGACATCCAGGCTCCCCCCGGGAATCAAGGGCCTTTGTGGGCGGGAGAAAGCCACACTGAGGGCGCTACGAAGTCTCATAGGCAAATTGAATTTAACAGCCAGAGTGATCCCAGCAGGCAAGGCATTTGCCAGATGCCTGACACAGTTAAACTGCGGCCAACAAATGACCACCACAAGAAGTGTGTACGTTGACCTATTTCCAAGAGGGATATAATACGGGAGGAATGCAATTAGTTGAGTGGGGCTGATTGTGGGGGTTATTTGGTGAGCATCAATTTAAACAGATGCCAACAGTCCTGATTCAGGTGAAATTTGGCACCTTTTTTCATGGAAAATAATATATTTTCATTTTATCCTACCCCTTCACTGCAATAGAGGATAATGTGTAGCCTAAATTTCCACAATTGTTTTATCGAAGAGATCTTCCTCTTAACTGTTCATAAATCTGAGAGTGGACCCAGCCAGCGCTGCATAGTTGTCAATCAAGCACCAGAATCCCAAGTTAGGGGAACATCAATAGCTCGTCATTGAAGGTGTTGATCTGGCATTGGCCCTACCTCAGTGGCACCTGGGCTGAGGTGTCTGTGTGTTGCAGGGAGGCCATGGTTCACATGAAGTCCTAAAGATGGACAACCAGAAGGAACCCTGAGGTTGCTAAGGACAGACGGGTGAAGGGACCATTGCGCACTCTCCCGGGAGCATGTGCATGTTGCGATGGACAACCAACATACACAATCCGTAAAAACGCCGAGAAGGGAACCAAGCATTTAAGGAGGGTAGTGCTCCAATAAATAGTTAGCATTTCCGATTGGCACAAGAAAGAACCAATGGCAATCAATGAACGTGGTTAAAGCCCACATTATAGCTACTGCAAACAAAACAGGTGATGGACCGAATGTGGATCAATGTCACACATTCACCCCAGTCAAAAGATCTGGGCCCAAATCCATCGTTTTTTTGCACTCCACACCACCCTGGGTTAGACAATGGCGATATGCAAATCAGCTCTGACCCTGTGCCCCATGGGAACAGCCCAGTCCGAACTACAAAAGCCATGTCCTTCCCAGAACGGAATCAAGCATCCGAGGACCGGACCGGTTTGGAGGTAACACCTCTCATCAGCCCGGCTAGCTTGACTCCAGTGGTGTGGAGTGCCTGGGACCCACGTCTGAGCATCCCCAGCGCACTTATGGCGGTATTGCAAAAAAAACAGGTGATGGACTGAATGTGGATCAATGTCACACATTCACCCCAGTCAAAAGATCTGGTCCCAAATCCATCGTTTTTTTGCACTCCACACCACCCTGGGTTAGACAATGGCGATATGCAAATCAGCTCTGACCCTGTGCCCCATGGGAACAGTCCAGTCCGAACTACAAAAGCCATGTCCTTCCCAGAACGGAATCAAGCATCCGAGGACCGGACCGGTTTCGAGGTAACACCTCTCATCAGCCCGGCTAGCTTGACTCCAGTGGTGTGGAGTGCCTGGGACCCACGTCTGAGCATCCCCACCGCACTTATGGCGGTATTGCAAACAAAACAGGTGATGGACCGAATGTGGATCAATGTCACACATTCACCCCAGTCAAAAGATCTGGGCCCAAATCCATCGTTTTTTTGCACTCCACACCACCCTGGGTTAGACAATGGCGATATGCAAATCAGCTCTGACCCTGTGCCCCATGGGAACAGGCCAGTCCGAACTACAAAAGCCATGTCCTTCCCAGAACGGAATCAAGCATCCGAGGACCGGACCGGTTTCGAGGTAACACCTCTCATCAGCCCGGCTAGCTTGACTCCAGTGGTGTGGAGTGCCTGGGACCCACGTCTGAGCATCCCCAGCGCACTTATGGCGGTATTGCAAACAAAACAGGTGATGGACCGAATGTGGATCAATGTCACACATTCACCCCAGTCAAAAGATCTGGGCCCAAATCCATCGTTTTTTTGCACTCCACACCACCCTGGGTTAGACAATGGCGATATGCAAATCAGCTCTGACCCTGTGCCCCATGGGAACAGTCCAGTCCGAACTACAAAAGCCATGTCCTTCCCAGAACGGAATCAAGCATCCGAGGACCGGACCGGTTTCGAGGTAACACCTCTCATCAGCCCGGCTAGCTTGACTCCAGTGGTGTGGAGTGCCTGGGACCCACGTCTGAGCATCCCCAGCGCACTTATGGCGGTATTGCAAACAAAACAGGTGATGGACCGAATGTGGATCAATGTCACACATTCACCCCAGTCAAAAGATCTGGGCCCAAATCCATCGTTTTTTTGCACTCCACACCACCCTGGGTTAGACAATGGCGATATGCAAATCAGCTCTGACCCTGTGCCCCATGGGAACAGTCCAGTCCGAACTACAAAAGCCATGTCCTTCCCAGAACGGAATCAAGCATCCGAGGACCGGACCGGTTTCGAGGTAACACCTCTCATCAGCCCGGCTAGCTTGACTCCAGTGGTGTGGAGTGCCTGGGACCCACGTCTGAGCATCCCCAGCGCACTTATGGCGGTATTGCAAACAAAACAGGTGATGGACCGAATGTGGATCAATGTCACACATTCACCCCAGTCAAAAGATCTGGGCCCAAATCCATCGTTTTTTTTCACTCCACACCACCCTGGGTTAGACAATGGCGATATGCAAATCAGCTCTGACCCTGTGCCCCATGGGAACAGTCCAGTCCGAACTACAAAAGCCATGTCCTTCCCAGAACGGAATCAAGCATCCGAGGACCGGACCGGTTTCGAGGTAACACCTCTCATCAGCCCGGATAGCTTGACTCCAGTGGTGTGGAGTGCCTGGGACCCACGTCTGAGCATCCCCAGCGCACTTATGGCGGTATTGCAAACAAAACAGGTGATGGACCGAAGTGGATCAATGTCACACATTCACCCCAGTCAAAAGATCTGGGCCCAAATCCATCGTTTTTTTGCACTCCACACCACCCTGCGTTAGACAATGGCGATATGCAAATCAGCTCTGACCCTGTGCCCCATGGGAACAGTCCAGTCCGAACTACAAAAGCCATGTCCTTCCCAGAACGGAATCAAGCATCCGAGGACCGGACCGGTTTCGAGGTAACACCTCTCATCAGCCCGGCTAGCTTGACTCCAGTGGCGTGGAGTGCCTGGGACCCACGTCTGAGCATCCCCAGCGCACGTATGGCGGTATTGCAAACAAAACAGGTGATGGACCGAATGTGGATCAATGTCACACATTCACCCCAGTCAAAAGATCTGGGCCCAAATCCATCGTTTTTTTGCACTCCACACCACCCTGGGTTAGACAATGGCGATATGCAAATCAGCTCTGACCCTGTGCCCCATGGGAACAGTGCAGTCCGAACTACAAAAGCCATGTCCTTCCCAGAACAGAATCAAGCATCCGAGGACCGGACCGGTTTCGAGGTAACACCTCTCATCAGCCCGGCTAGCTCGACTCCAGTGGTGTGGAGTGCCTGGGACCCACGTCTGAGCATCCCCAGCGCACTTATGGCGGTATTGCAAACAAAACAGGTGATGGACCGAATTTGGATCAATGTCACACATTCACCCCAGTCAAAAGATCTGGGCCCAAATCCATCGTTTTTTTGCACGGACATGGCTTTTGTAGTTCGGACTGGACTGTTCCCATGGGGCACAGGGTCAGAGCTGATTTGCATATCGCCATTGTCTAACCCAGGGTGGTGTGGAGTGCAAAAAAACGATGGATTTGGGCCCAGATCTTTGGACTGGGTTGAGTGTGTGACATTGATCCACATTCGGTCCATCACCTGTTGTGTTTGCATATTCCGCCCTAAGTGCGCTGGGGATGCCCAGACGTGGGTCCCAGGCACTCCACACCACTGGAGTCAAGCTAGCCGGGCTGATGAGAGGTGTTACCTCGAAACCGGTCCGGTCCTCGGATGCTTGATTCCGTTCTGGGAAGGACATGGCTTTTGTAGTTCGGACTGGACTGTTCCCATGGGGCACAGGGTCAGAGCTGATTTGCATATCGCCATTGTCTAACCCAGGGTGGTGTGGAGTGCAAAAAAACAATGGATTTGGGCTCAGATCTTTGGACTGGGTTGAGTGTGTGACATTGATCCACATTCGGTCCATCACCTGTTGTGTTTGCATATTCCGCCCTAAGTGCGCTGGGGATGCCCAGACGTGGGTCCCAGGCACTCCACACCACTGGAGTCAAGCTAGCCGGGCTGATGAGAGGTGTTACCTCGAAACCGGTCCGGTCCTCGGATGCTTGATTCCGTTCTGGGAAGGACATGGCTTTTGAAGTTCGGACTGGACTGTTCCCATGGGGCACAGGGTCAGAGCTGATTTGCATATCGCCATTGTCTAACCCAGGGTGGTGTGGAGTGCAAAAAAACGATGGATTTGGGCCCAGATCTTTGGACTGGGTTGAGTGTGTGACATTGATCCACATTCGGTCCATCACCTGTTGTGTTTGCATTATAGCTACAGCATGTCTTGCATTCAGCGCATGCGCGCTGCTTATGCTCGACCTAAAAAGGGGTCTACTAACCCCAAAAACTAACTAGGTAATTATATAAATATCAGTTCAGAAAAATTAACAGAGAAGAGAAGGAGGCAGGTCAAGTTAAGAAGGCAAAATTCTCAAGCTGTCATCATTTAGGTCCCTAAATCCTCACTGCCTCAAAATTATAGTAATAATAGGCTTTTCCTGCTTTTTTAATTAAAGATTCGGGCTTGACCAAAATGTCAATATCAGAGGGCCCTCTTTACAACTCTAAAATGTTCAGAGCGGCAGAGAGGGTGGGCAGGAGCAACAGAGTGAATTAATTGGGCACATCATGGTTTAGTGGGCATAAAGTATGTGAGTGGGCACAGCAGTGTTAGGAGCACAGAGTTATTTATTGTGGACGTTGATGGTGAGAGAATAACAGTGGGCATTGAGTAACAATGTGGGTCTGGCTCCCTGGATGACAGTGTAGAGTGGTGAGGTAGCATAAAGATGGTAGGAGATGTACAAATTGAGTGAGGAGGTAAAGACTGGGTGATGAAGCAGAGTGTGAGGGGGTGAGTAAGTAATGGGTAATGAGTGATGGAAATATCAAGTGGTTGGGTAGCACAAAGGGGGCTTGCTAAAACATAAATGAGAAACTGTGGGCCTCATTTATGAGGCTGTGCGTCACTTTTACGCCGCCGGTGCGTCACTTTTTGTGACGCAGCAGTGGATTAAAAAATGCACCTGTTGCGCCATTTTTACAAAGTGACGCATCTAAGTAGATGCGTCACTTTGTAAACCCTTCGCCACATTATACCTGCGCCAGGTATAATGTATGCAAGGGGGGCGTATTGACGCAAGAAAGGGTCATGGAAGTGACGCAGTGAAATCTATGAGATTTCACTGCGCCACTTCTAGGACTCAAATGCGTCAAAATCGTACACCTGCCTCACAGCAGGCATAAGACTGACACAGGCCCTTTCATGGGACTTGCCCCATGTGAAAGGACACATTGCTGGAGTTGTGTCACTTTTGTGACACACTACAGCAATGCGTCACTTTTGCGCCTACAGATACGTCAGAAATACTGACGTATCGGTAACTCCTTGCGACATGAGGCCATACTGTAAATATGACGCATCATTGGCGTCGCAAGGAGGGCGCAATGAAAAGTGACGCATCACTGTTTTCCCGCAGCGATGCGTCACTTTTCATAAATGAGGCCCTTTGTTGGCATACGAACTTGTGCAGGATTTGGAAGAGCTCGCCATGAGGACTTTAACCAGAAGAAAGTAAATGGGGGAAAATGAACAACAAATCTGTAATAGAATCCCATTGCTTTCTTTTAGATGTGATTCATGAATGGCGCTTGCTGTATTTGTAGACCTACAAAATCCGAGATGTCGGATAAGGAACCTAGAAGAAAAAGGGAAGGGATTTTTGCTCAGTCTGAGTTGGTCACTCACCAAGGTTTCCCCACGGTGACATGCTTCATCATAGGGGCCATCTCGACCCGCTGCGGATTGAGGCGTGCTATGACTTGCAATGTTACGTAGGAGCACTATATAGTGAGGAACTATGTGTAGTGCAGTGGTGTTCTGGAGTGGAGTGAGTTAAAAGTACCTAACTAGTGGGTGAAATAACTTTATTCTGGCTCCTAGTCGGTATAATAAAAACGGGGAGAGTTCCTAGGGGGCCTAGCTGTAATGAGTTAGGGGTCCCTAGTAAACGTCAACATGTTTTAAGCCTCCCCACAGCTCTTCTTCAGGACAAACACAGGGTCCGGCCCTGTGTGTACCACTGTGTGTACCACTCCAAATGTGACCTAAAGGGAGGTAGAGTGAATTAAAGAATTACGCTGCAACTAATAAGCAAGCGTTGTGGAGATACAGAAAGAAGGATCAAAGGTGCAGAGAGTAGGATTACTGGCTTGCAATTTAGTTAGGGAGAGAGGTACACATGTGTTATGATTCAGCCATGGTGTTTTCCAGCTGCACACTTATAATGTGGCATCTGAGGTTTCCATTGTCATTTAGAATTTGTAGTTTTCATTTGTTTTAAAAACCATACACATGTCAAAACATTAGTTATATTGAAAAAGGTGAGGAGTGAGTTCAAGGTGTAATGTGGTAATTGTTCATCATAGAAAGAGGGGCTGTTGAGGGGCTTTGAGTGGTTTAGTAATTGCAAAGTGTACCAGTGCATGTCACTCTCTTGCGTTACTTTGTGCCAGGGAGCTTTTGTATGGGTGGAGCATGGGCGTTCCCATGCATCCACACATGGGTTTGAAGCAATTCCAGATTTACAGTCAGTAAACCTGTGATTGCACCAAAATGGTGAACTTGCCAAACCCAGGCATTACAAGGCGAAATACCTTTATTTATTCTTTTTACTCCTTTTCCCTATGCATGATGTATTCCTTAGGGAATCCCTAGTCATTTCCAAGCTCCGGAACCCATGCACTAGCGCACTGAGTGAGTGGCGGAGTGAGAGATAGAGGGCGCTGTGGAGCACACGAGCCGCGGAGCACACGAGCTGTGGCGAGGAGGGCAACGAGGAGACGCCGACTCCAGCCGCTACCTTTTGCTCACTGCCGGGCATCCCAGGCTCGGCTGCATTGTCCTGTGCCCCCGGACGCGGCTGGTGCACGACGAGTCCCGTGACTGGCGAGCAGGCTGCGGCTGGCGGCTGGCAGCTGGAGCCGCGTGTCAGCGGCGGCTGGAGCTGGAGCTTGGGGTGCAGCTTGGGGTGCAGCAGTAACTGCGGCTGGGTCCGCGAGCCCTAGCAGGACGCAGCAGGGTGCGGCAACTACCGCGATTGCCGCCCTGGCCCTGCGTGCGGCCGGAGCCACCAGCACCCGCCAGATGCGGCAATAGCCGCGAGTGGTCTTTGTGTGTGTGGCTGGAGCTGCGAGGTCCCCCTGGACACAGTAGGCACCGCGAGAGGCGTTTTGGGTAGCCACAAGAGACTGCTGGACATAAGGCTGGAAGCGGAGCCGAGGAGTGAGTAGGCTCGACGGGGGTTTATGAGAGAGCCACCTGCCCGCTGCTCTGCCTGTTTGCTCTGTTTGTTGCTTACTCTGTCTACTGGCCCGAACTTCGCCTGAACTTGGCCGGACTTGCATCCCAATCCTGCCCCTCGGACTCAGCTGCAGACGATGATGACACGGTGAGGAGGCAGGTGGGAGGGGGAGCGGGCTGCCTCGGCAGTCGGAGCAAGTTGAAAAGCGAGATTGCCCGGGTGTGCATTTGGCGTGCCTCAGAGTGGTCAAAGCCTCGGTGGGGCATTGAGACAGGCATCGAGCCAGTACAGCCAGTATAGCTGCCACCCCGGCAAATAAAAACATTCAAATATTCAAACACTCTGCAAAACCTCCGCAAAAACATTAAATAGCCTTAAGGAAACGTTAAATGTGCGGTAGGCAGGCGTGGTGCTCCGAGCGCTGTGATAACAACGCTGACATCGACACTGATCAACTTAACCATCTGGGCCAGCCAACTATTGAGAAAAGCTTTTAACCTCAAGTGAACCAGAGCATAGGAGGCCTTCGAATTAAAGGGACACAGAGTGGTCGCGGGTACGTTGCCCCCCTCTTCACCATCCTGACGGCCCTTGAGGGGACAACGCTACGCCGCAGTAAAGCATTGGGAAATCGCAGGGGAAATAATGAGGACTAGAAACTCGACCCTAATGCAGGCCCAGACACAGGTAAACCCCCGCCCTCATAGATCTGCTAGAAGACGGAAGGCTAAACTCTTCTACCCCTCGGGCGTGGGGGAGCTCTACCCCGGGCCTGCGCTCTTGGATTCATCTGGAGCCACAGGTACCACACCAACGCTCCCAGGCTCCCTTTCTGGAGCTCCAGCATTGACAGTTTCATCGAATACCGTAGTGCCGCAATCAGGGGAAGAGGGGAAGTGCCACAACCGAGCTAAACTAATCCCCACCTTACCCATCTGCTCCGGTGCCACCTCTGGGCCCCTGGGTAGTAGAGATATAAGATCTTTCATGCATCCCTTGGCAGCAAGTCCCGCCGTACTTTTCAGGTCACAGAGCTGCACATTGTCTAACATATCTCCAGAGGACGACCCGAGCTCAAGCTCCATTGCGGTTCAGGCACCAGGCATTCCCCTATCACCAATAATAACTACGCTTCAGGGGGGTGATATGCTCAAGTTAGAGTCATCAGACAGGGCCACTTTGAGGTTTGATCACAATAGAAGATCTCCGCCCCCTCTAGCGTCAAAAAATCTTCAAATAAGAAACTTGCCCTCATTGGTCGATGTTTGCACTGGACAAAGCCGTTGCGCATCAGGAAACGGAGAACACTCGCCTGATGCGCCCGGTAGCAGCAAATGTCCCGTTGAAGGAGGAGGAGACACTACGGAGTCGTTGGCCCTGCACATCCAGTCCCCGATCTTGTTGTGCTGGAGTCCTCCGGACCAAGACAAAATGACGCCACCATCTTGCACAAGGAGTAGAAGGGGGGACAGCCCCCCTGTACTAGTTGACCATCTAACTTTGATCAATGAGACCTTGATCTCCATGACTGGAGCCGCAATCATGCATGCCGACAAGCTCGATGCCCAGATAAACATTTTACAAACAGTGGCAAACTTAATCTCAGGGGTTGATGCGAAATTGGATCATCTGAACTCTCTGATCCGTAGAGCACAGGACGGCACAGACTTTAAACCCGAACCTTGTAGTTGCGGCCCCATCCTGAGAAATCTAGAAAAGCTTCCGCATATTATGGCTACACTGGTCGAGGATCTTAAGATAGAAGCTGGCAAGAACAAGGTCTCAAACGCAAGGGCTTCAGCGCCTGACCCTTCAAAAAAAGAAGACTTGAAAATCCCTCAACTAGACAGTATAGAAATCGGCAGGACAAATAAACTCGACAGGGTGGAACCCGCCTTATTGATCAATGCAAACTTAGTAGAGGTCTCATCGACAACAATAAAAACCCAAGACCGGCAGCAGATCCCTATATCAACCAGCCCAGAACTCCAAAAACACCTTTCGAGGAAAAATAAGAAAAAATTAAAAAAACTGAACAAAGCGAACAAAATCAAATCTATAAGGGAATGGCTACGTCCTGGAACCCACACGCATGGACATAAAGAGACACCGGAAATGATAGAACCAGATGCAATCCCCACAATACTAGAAAGCTCGGCACAAAAGCATGAAGCTCTCTTTCTCGCTGATGCAGCAACCATTCCAGGGCCGGATGCCCCTCCAGTAACGTCCCCGTCAGTTCCACCAGCACCAATTACAAGCCTAGTAAATGAATCACAAGGCCAAGACGCCGTTGAAGCGATTCAAACATGCACCATTGAACATAATGCTGGCTCACACGATCCGTTGGTCACGGTCTCGGCAATGTCGACGACGCATGGTGCGCCTCAAGTGCCACGGGCTGTCTCAAATACCAAGAACACCGTAAACTCCTTGTTTAACAATTGCCTTCCTAGAATTCCATTCATGGCGGCCCCTCAACGAGCCACGAGCACAAGAGGTCAGGCAAGCCCCCTCTCACCTGGCTGTCCACAGTCAGTACAAACTGGCGGTCAGGCAGCGCTCCTTGCTGGTTATTTAAAGTACGACCAATCTCATGACCGGGAAATTGGGCTGTACCCAGACTATGTCTCGCAGGGGAGGTGGGACATCCTCAATCGCAGTAACCTTCTGACCCTCTGTGCGAACATTCCAGGGCTGGAGGGAATAAAATCTACGGACATCGAAACCGTCTCTTTCCTACCGCCAGAAGCGGAAGAGAAAAATGAAACAACGGAGTTAACCTTTACGAACCCGGCCTTGACAGAGGCCTTGAAAAGCCAGCATAAGCTCCTGGAAAGTTGGGGCATAAAGATAAAACCTAAGCGTCTACAAAAATACCCTCTTATATTAAGACCACAGTTGGTATACCCCCTGACGGGAAATATGGCCCATCCAGCTGGAGAGCTTTCATGCCCACAGGCGCATTCCACACACGCCCCAAAAACGGCGGCTACCCTTCAGGGGTCCAAAGGGGGCATTAACACTGGCCATTCCATCAGAACCCCAATAAAGATAACCATGAATCCAATCCAGGGTTCACGCACATGTGCCACACTGGGACCTGTGAACAAAGATTGGTCCTGGTTGCCGCTGGCTCTAAACTCCAAGACCTAATGTCCACTGCCCTAATGCCTGGGGCCACCTCCACCGACGCACGGTAAACACGTACCTAAAGACTTCAGAGAAGGAACAGCCTCCAGTGAGTCTGAAAATCATGTCTTGGAATGTTGCTGGGCTCAGGAGGCTGCTCCTTAAACAAACTGCGGTGTCATTTATGAAGGAAGCAGACATTATCTGTACACAAGAAACCTGGCAAATGCACCCCCTCTCCTTGAGAGGATATGCTGAGTATGGAAAACCTGCTAAAAAGCTCAACATTTTCGGCAGACCGGCCGGTGGGATATGCACTTACATTAAACATTCACTTAATCTGGAATTTGCAGAAATATCTAACCTGCCGGACACTCTCCAGGCAGGCATCCTGAAAGGCTGTCGGACGGCAAACAGTACTTTTTCATTCTTATTAGTTAATCTTTATCATAACCCTCACGGGCCCAACTCTAACATGACCACGCTGATTCACCATATTGAGCGTCTAATGCTTCAATTCGCGGGCCTTGAATGCATTATTCTTGGTGATTTTAACTCTCATAACATAGGAGTCTCAACCACACGCAGGTGCCAGGCAGGGGCTACCAAGGCCCTGAACGACCTTTTAAAAACCTATAATCTGCTGACGGCGCACTCACTCCTTCTAAAGACTACTCCTGGGCTGATTGTAGCTCCCACATTCAATAATCAAACCACGGTCGATTATATAATCCTAAGTGGCAAACTCCAACTTTTAATGTCAAATTTCTCAGTCCAACCGCGTAGTGACAGCGATCACGCCGCCCTAATCGTCACTTTGAACCTCACAGCGGACCACAACCACAAGCTCGAATTCATCGGGGAAGCCGATGGGGAAGAACTAATAAAGCTGCCCAGAAGGATCAAATGGGAACAGACTGCAATTAACAGATTCAATAGCTGGGCTAATCGCTGGACAGGGTGGTCACTTAGCGATCAGAAAAAAGACGCCATAGAAATTTGGAGTGTCACAATAGAGACCCTTGCGGTGACTCTTCGCGGGAAGTTGAACATTACATCGCACAGGCGCACCTCACTTACATATGGATATAACTCTGAAATTAAAATAAGCGCCAAAAATCTAAATAAAAAAAGAAAACTTTTCCGCAAAATTGGGACAAGTTTAAACAATATTGAACTACAAGAAGCCAAAAAAAGCCACGCAAAGAAGGTTTGGGCAGCAAAACGGGCCCATTGTGAAGCACAATGGCTAATAATTTTTGACTTGTTGAGCCCGGGAAAATCACAGGAGTTTTGGAAGTACATATGTAACCTGGGCAGAGACATAAATCACAGAGAAAACTCCCTTGAAGCCTCTACTTGGGTTGCCCACGTAAAAGCACTATACACTAATAATGGCGCTGCTAACATGCAAATTGACACACCTAAGGTTGGAGACAATCTAGGCACACACACCGAGCTGATGGATCCACCGGGGAAGTTGCTTGTCTCTAAAATCATTAAAAACATCAGACAAAACGCTGCTCCAGGTCCTAATGGTCTCCCTGGACATCTATTCAAGGCAAATATCGACTTTTGGTCCACTAATCTGACCCACTTGTACTCTGAATGCTGGTTTCGGAGGGAAGTACCAGACTCTTGGAGAGGCTCGCTTTTACAACCTATCCACAAAAAAGGCCCAAAAACTGAACCTACCAACTACCGCTTGATCGCCCTGCTCGATATTGAGGGAAAAGCTTATGCCAGTACTATCTTGAGGGCCCTCGTAGACTGGACGAGCGCAGAAGGCATCCTTCCATTTTGTCAAACCGGTTTCAGACCAGGGTCTGCCACAGTCGACAACATCATCGCTCTTTCTTTTCTGGCACATCGCGCTCGGAAAAGCAAAAGCCTTCCCCTTTTCGCATGCTTCATTGATTACTCGGCGGCTTTCGATGGGGTAGACCGTGCAATTCTGTGGAACAAGCTGGTCCAATGGAACATCAACCCGGTACTACTAAGAGCGATACAGTCCCTTTATCAAAATACATGGGTGCGAATTAAACTCTCGAGGGACCATGCATCAGCTAAGATCAACACAGACAGAGGCTTAAAACAAGGGTGTGTGTTAGCCCCACTATTGTTCAATTTATACACAGCGGACATGGAGAAGGCTCTGACTAGGGCTGCCCTGGCCACCCCAAAGATTGGTGGAAAAAAAATTATTTTCATGCAATATGCTGATGACTTGGTTCTTTTTGACCACACGAGAATGGGGCTACAGAAGGTGCTGACGGCTCTTGCCAAGTATAACGACAAAAATAGGCTTGTAGCAAACCCAAGCAAGTCAAAAGTAATTATTTTTGGTCACTACCCTAGGAAGAAAGCAATAAAATGGAGACTAGGCAACCTTCTTCTGGACTCCACGCAGCGGTACACCTATTTGGGCATTTGTTTTCAGGAATCGGGGCTTGCAAGCGCCCACCTTAAGTCTATCCAAGCCAAAGGTAAATCCATCACCTATGCCATTTGCAAGTTGCAAGCATCCTTACATAGCCCGTCCACCACGGCCATTAATAGAGTTCTCAAAGCCAAACTTATGCCGGCACTCAACTATGCTCTACAGGCATTTCCGGGCAAACTGAGCAACGAATTGGAAAAAATTCAGTGCAGAGCATACAAGAAAGTCTTCCATCTTCCAAGGTGTACTAGAAACACCCTTGTTCGCCTGGAGTTCTCGCTCAACCAACAAAATCTGGAAGAGTTGGCTGCTCTAAGTAAATACTACTTTTTAACAACGGCGGCACAGGAGAACACATTAAAGGCAGTCTTGAAATTTATTTTCACAGAGCTTGAGAACCCCTGGTCGGCCACCCTCCAAGTGGCTATTACCCAGCTCAAACTTGCAACGGACTCATGGAACCCTGAATATGTCAAATATTTTGCCATCAAGAATGCAATAAAAAAACAAGTGCTTGCGCGGTCACGGGAACTGGATCTGGACTCCCTGAGTAGAAAAGACTTGCATAAGACCTTGTGCCTTCCGCACACCCAGCATACTCCCAAACATCATCTCACGCAGGCGGTGGGTCGTGCAGCCCTCCATAAGATTTTGGCTTACAGACTACACCCACTGCCCCTTAAAGAACTATATTCCTGCGGTCAGGCCAGCTTTGAAGTCCAGGTTTGCAGGCTTTGCAAGTATAAACGTGAGTCCTTGGCCCACCTTCTGTTCTGCTGCCCGGCCCGTAGTCTTTACCTCAGGCCAGTATTAAGACAATCGGGGTTACGCACCGCAGAGGAAGGGATTACTCATCTGTATACCCTTGCCACGGTAAAGCACATGGCGGCCTTTGGAAAGTTCATCTTTCAAGCTCGGGCTAGGTTGATGGCTTCCACAGGCCGGTCTCCAGAGTCTTCGGTCGGCCTATGAAGCCTTGCCCTGCTTGCTCTGCACCTATGGACCTTTGCAATTTCCTTGATTTTAACTTTTGTAATGTTTTTACCTTTGTATTTTGGTTTTATGTAATGGTTTTTAGTAACCAAACAAATAAATTCATTCATTCATTGATGTATTCCGCATGACGCATTGAAAAAGAAAAATGCCTTTAAGGATTGTTTTTGTGCAGCAAGGTAGGCATTCCTGTGCAAATAGCAATCCGGCTAGTAACACAGGCACCCCTGCATCAAAGCGCAAGGGTGCCTGTGTTGCGCTAGGTAGCCTCAAGTGCGCCCGGCTCAAGAAGGCAGCAGAAGTGCAATCTATCTGCTCTCTCTATTTAACAGCATGCAGCAACTTTGATTACTGCCCTGTGTTGCATGAAATGTCAGTGAATATGTCATGTGTGTCTGAATTTCTTTGTGTATGAGTGCCTGTGGATGTGTGATCCTTGGATGCTCTTATGACTGCTGGACTTTGCGCATTGCGCTGCGTTTTCATGCATGTTTGTGTGAATGTTGTGTGTTCCACTATCTGTATATGTGCCTATATCTGTGATCTATGTGGGCAGAGATATTGCATGTGTGTGTGATTGTGAGTTACAGAGCCTAATATATTAGCTTTGTCATATGTAGCTACATTAAAGGAGCTGAGAGATACATGGAAAACATTTACTTTTCTTTTTTTTTTTAATGATCTACACCACCATTAAAATCTGCTTATAAATGTAAATTAATAAACATTAATGTCCCTGAGAGTATGAGACATATCAATTGGTACAGAAGAAATACATTACAATGTCAGGAGAATTTTCTGGTGAAGATGGGACATACATCAGGAATGATGAGACAATGGTGGAAAAGAAGAAGATAAGAGGACCTGAGGAAAAAATGAAAGAAAGTTTGGGGAAAGTGTGATACTGCAGAGGACACAAAACAATGGAGAAAGATGGGATTCCCAAGTTTTGAAGGAATATGATTGACATTAGTGTAAAATGAGAGACACTTTAGGGTGAAAGAGAAGGTTAAGCCTGAGATGTGAGAGACATTTTGGGTTACATGGTGGATATGGATTGGAAATGAGACACCCAAGGTTATTCAGTCCCACATTTTTCTGGTTATATATTCACACTGTATCAAGTAGGCTAGGAGGTCTGTACTCGTATTGTTATCATCTAATCCACTGGATTCTCACCCTCCTGCATAAGGTTGCAATACTTTTCTAGTTAGCTTGATCTTCATAGGTATCACAAGACTCCTTAAGAATAGTCCTCATGCACTTGAGACTGTCATACTTTTTTCAACTCGATTCTTATCTTACTCTAAATTATCTCACTTAGTATATTTACAACAGTGCACCTTTGTGTGCCAGTTTCAAAACATATCTTCTGCAAGAAATGCCACAAACCCTCCTTTTCAGAAGTTACCTCACTCTTTCGGTCTGTCACTCGGTCACCCTATCCATTGTCTCCGTTATCAAAGAGCACAAGAAAACATAACTAAATATATTGCATACTGGTCAATGCCACACTTTCCAGGGTTGACTACCTGAACCACACTCATTGGGTGATCAAGATGCTGATTAATGAGAATGAGTTAGGTCTGTCAGGAACACTGTTTAAAACACAGCAACCTCTCGCTGGACTTAAGATGGGCCTATTGAATGGATATTCTGCTGTAAACTAAATTAATACGTCTTTAACCCCTCCCATGCTCGTGACGGAACCGTTCCGTCACGAGCCTCCGGTGGGCTGTGCTGGTGACGGAACGGTTCCGACACGGCCCGCTTGCCGCGCCTGCCCGGCACGAATTCCGCGCCTGCGCTGACGTTCTAAAGATCGGGCGAGGCCGTGACGGAACCGTTCTGTCACAAACACAGCTCACCAACGGGCCGTGACGGAGCGGTTCCGTCTCGAGCACGTGAGCGCCGCGCGGCCCCACCCCCCCATAGCACTGCGGCGGAATAGCCGCCGCAGCGAAGGGGTTAAGACATTGAAGGCTAAACGTGCTATATTCTAATCTAGACATGATTCTGGATCACTGTCAAATTCATATTAATTTGTTTGAGCAGTTAGTACACCAAGTCATAGAACAGGACAGAAAGAAAAGCTATCAAGAAAGGAGTGGGAAGCAACAGTAATTCTTATAGAGTGGCTGATTCACACAGAAGCCATAGTCATACTGGCCCAGATGTACAAAGCTTCCTGTTGTCATTTCTTAAATAGCAACTCCGTAGGAATCGCTATTTAAGAAATGCAAATGGTTATATATAAAGCAGGAACCGGTATAAGGGAATCACAAATAGGAAATGCCATTGCGTTCCCACATATGCGCAAAAAAGAAAATGTTTTGCATTTCCTAATAGGAAATCACAATTTAAGAAATGCAAAGCCAAGGGTGCCTCTGGCTTAAGGCCCCCCTGGAGGCACCCCGAATTTGCTAGTGCACATGTCAGTACCCATATGCCTGAGGGGCATCTGTGCGCTTTATGTCACATTAGAAAATGTGTTTTTTAATGCATTTTTAAATTTTGCACATGGTAATATTCCCTAAATCCCGAAATGCATTTAGGAAATGCTACCTACATGTGCTTTAGAAATAGAAAATAGTTTATCCCTATTACCTAAGTTCCAATTTGGGATTTCTTCCAAGTAAAAATCGCAGATTGCAACCATTTTTTGCCCTTTGTACATCTGAAAATGCCCTTTAGCATTTCTTAATGGGTCGAAATAGCAATTCGGCCTTTAAGAAAGGCTAAATGGCTTTGTACATCTGGGCCACTGTACTTACTATTAAAGCTAATAGTAGCCACTATTCAAAGAATTCAGATTCCTTCTTCATTGAGGTTCTCATTTAGTGTAAGCTAGGCTATGGATATTCCCAACCTGATTGTGGCCTTTAAAACCTTCCTCAGAAAATTCTCCTGATGGATGACCTCAACTACGGACTTTTCCCATTACAGAGGAGGATTCGTACTTGTCCCTGATGTGCACCTGCTTGTAGAACCACAACCAACAAGGTTCTTCTTTGCCTGAGTATTTTGGAATTTGGCATTAAGGGCCTCATTTGCAGCAGTACCCTACCCGCACAAACTCACATTACTGGCTGCTCCCGCTGCTGGCGCTGGGGTGGGACTGCATCCCCCAGCCTGAACCAAGCCCAAAGGAGGGGCCACGAGGACACCACAGCGCTCGTAAGCACACGCAACATCCCTTAGAATGGGCCTCATTTGCAGCAGTTCCCTGCCTGTACCAACTCGTATTACCAACTGCTCCCACTGCAGGGGTTGGGGTGGGACTACATCCCCCAGCCTGCCCAAAGCCCAAAGGAGGAGCCACGAGTATACTACACAGTTCTCTTGAGCACACGCCACATACCGCAGAGTGGGCCTCATTTGCAGCGGTTCCCTGCCCATACCACCGCGTATTACCGGCTGATCCCACTGCTGGTGCTGGGGTTGGATTATTTTCCACAGTTTGCACCATGTCCAAAGGAGGGGCCACAGGGACACTAAGCAGTGCTCCTAAGCGCACACCACATCCCACAGTGCTGGCTCGTCTTTGCCCGTCATCACTCAGAAAAGGCTGGGCCAGGCCCCCATCATTTGACTTTATTTTAAGGTATTCATTTATCACATCTTTGAGGGATTTTCCAGCTGTTCTATCATGAAGAAACGTAAAGCAACTCTCTTGACTCCTACCCCTGGGTCCACTTTAAATGGTTTCATGCAGCAGGCAGGGAAGGTGATAAGCAAGGAGATCAAACTGGCTGAGTGGTACCTAACCTTGTCCTCCCCACTTGCCCTCTACACCCCTCAGGAAGCACATAATGTCATCACGTAGCTGGGGGGGTGATGGGGCAGAACGCCCCAGACGGCTTGAGTTTCGGGTTCGGCGGAAAGCCCCATTCTCCACGCTCTTACCCGTGGGCGACATGGTGGCAAAAATCTGCAGTACCCCCTCTTACCTGTGGCTGTTGCATCCTCGTGAATCGCCAGCACCCCCGCTCTTCCATCAGGCCAACGCGGGCGGCAGATGCAGGGGCCGCCACGGGTGGCCTAAGGGCTAGCTACCCCACTGGATCAATGAAGGTACAACTTAGTCTATGATAGATAATCATGATCCTGCAGTCATTACAATTACCCCCGACATTACCTCTGGTGTAGAGTGAACTGATCACTTGGAAGGGGCAGAAGTCCTTGACCAAATTCTGGGTAAAGGGGGAAAAGCAAAGAGCTAAGGAGGGAAGAGAAAGAGAGCATGGTGGGGACCAAATTAAAAGACAGTGACCCGGACCCTCAATGCGCCCACAAAGTCCAGGTGAAGAAACAGATAAGAACATATTGTTGAATGGAAGGGCTAAAACAACTTCTTTGGTGGAGGAGATTTGTAAATATGCTTGAATATCACTCATGAATGCCCTGAGACCTGTTTTGACCTGTTTAACAAAAATTGAGTAAGAATTCACTTAATCGAACCTCGTCTTTGCAAAGGGGCAGTTGGCTGGCCATTTTTTCTCCTATACGGTTGGCCCATTTTTGAACCCATTACCATCTAGCAGGCTACAAGTGCCAGTGGAGTCCAACAGCTCTTCTACTGAGCAGGGCAATCATATTTTAGGAAGGGCAAGGAGTGAGCCTTATAGAGAAATATCACAAATTACCAAGAAATTTAATTGGGAGAGGTGGGGCTTCAGATCAAGCTGAAAACCCCCATTTTTTGGCAAGTGATGGCCCTGGTTGTCCCCAAGACCCCATGAAGCTTCTAACACTGCAACTACCCCCAAGCAGGCCCTATTGTGGTGGTGTTGAAAGGTGTTTCCCCTCAGAAGCAGTATATTAGAGAGTACCACGACTAACCAATGAACTAGGTGGGGGAATGTCAAGCCGGGGGACACAGGGCTGTTGCATAGTTGGATTAATCATGTCAGGAGAGTATCATGGGTAGGCAACACTCCAAAAGTAGACAATAATAAATGTATAATTCTTAACTTTGTAGACAAAATGTTGTGAAAAGACATTTGGTCCAGGCTCAACTTCTCAGAGCTATTTCCCAAGTCAATTAAAGAGCTTCCACTGGGCTTTTTCTACAGGCCATTGGGTAGAATAGTACCAGCCTCCATGATCCCCTTTCATCCTGTGTTCATTTTTAATAGATTTTCATCTATCTTGCAGCTGGATCATTTGTAATGATTCCCTGTCCATCCTCCCTCTACTAGCCAATGTTCCTCCCCTAATGTTGGCCTCAGGATGTAAAGGCCCTGCACTGCCGCAACAAATGATGGCTGGAGTCTTATTTCCTGGAACATTGCAGAGGTAAGCTCAAATACTTAAAACCCTGAATGTATTGACCTTATAAGTTCAGCTGGCATTTTCTGTTGCCAAGAAACCCATTGATGGGTTTTTGCCTACTTTGAGACAGCCCTTGTTTCAACGCTTTTTAATTATCTGTATACTTTTATGGACACAAAACTGTATCCGAACAAAGTTTTTATTGAATTGAATTGAATTGAACAGCGGGAAAGGCTAAGGGTGGTATTATTAAAACTTTTATATCGGTCCAAATCACAGCATCTCAGATAACTAAAGTTCGGTCCTCTTCCTTTGTTCTGGTAACTCCATTAGCTTTCCCAACTGAGCATGATATCTTATTGGTACATTTCTATTATAATAATTTTAACCAGCATTTCACTGCTGCTATAGAGCAATTAGATTATTTTTTTGGACTCTTTCCGTATGGCAGCCAAACATAAAACAGTTTTAATCTGGGTGCATGATTTTAGTATCTCATTATGTTGTCATAGGGGGAAAAGGGTATGTGGTTTCACAAACCAAAGCAAGGAAAATCTCGCCCCCTTAAGGCATATGGGATATGTGGAGGCTTTAAACACTCCTATTTTAAAGTACGGTCTTAGTTTAGCGAGCGGTATGGTTGGTAAACAGAAAAGTGAACTCCCAACTTTTATGGGTAGCATAAAAAGGAGATCAGCACCTACTATCATGCTACAGTCAAATTTGACTGGTAAATTGTATTAAGAAGATCCTAGACAGAGTGCTTCTGACACACCTGGAATCATGGGCCGCATAAAAACAGATTCTGTCTAATGTGCAATTTGGCTTCAGACCAGGTATTGGGCTATAAATTAGTGGCTAAATATTTATATGATAGCAGGAAAATATGTAATGGCTAAGTAAGGAGCCCTTCACATGGCATTTATTGACTTATCTAGCTCCTTCGACCTAGTCAATTGTTCAAAATCTCTGGGCCCTGATGGAAAGATGAGGGATGGAGCCGGAACTTCTCACCCTAATGAAATGCCCACAGCAGGATTTAACTGTCAGGGTTTGTTATGGTTTGCATGGTTAAACTACTACTCAAATCAGATCTACAAGGGGTGTGAGACAGTGGTGTATCTTAGCTCCTTTCCTATTTCTCCTTTACATAAATGGGGTTTCTAAACATCTCTTTGAGGCAGGAAAGGAAACTCCCAGAATTGGTAGGCAATCCATCCCAATGTTGCTGTGTACGGATGGTGCAGTGTTAATTGCCCGCACAGCATCACAGCCTACAGGTCTTATTGGACTCCTTCTCCTTATATATGAAAGAACTGGATCTAAAAGTCAATCATTCAAAATCTTTTATAATGACCTGTGGCCTTCCTTGTACTAGGTCAAATCTATTGCCATGGGGCAAGCAGCTCTTGAGAACGCGAAAGAGTGTATCTATTTAGTGGTCCTCTTTAGCTCTTCTTTTAAATGGAATTTGCCTTTAACTGTAAGGACAGCGATTTAGGGGGAACATAGAGGCAACTTTTAGGTTTGCTGATAGGTTGGGATATAAAACCAATCTTGAGAGATGATTTATCTGTATAGAAGTAAATTTATCTCCACTGGGTTTAGTGGGGCAGGCTAGTGGGATAGGCTTGTGGGGGTATACAAGAGTGACAATCCTCCAACGATTAGAAAACCTCATTACACAAAGGCTGCTTGCGGTTCCTCCGGGAACAGCCACTTTGATTTGCCTTGAAGAATTAGGCCTCCCTTTTTTGAAGGATCAGGTGGGTCTTACCCGCATCTGCTCTGGGTTAAGATCTGGGGAAACCGAGGCAGCCCTGGTTAGATCCTGTGTTTCTGTGTTTCTGACTGTTTATCTTTGGATGGAGCTGCCCAGCTCCCTTGGAACGCACACCTGAAGAAAACCTTTGAGGCAATAGGCATAAAGAAAATGTTGCTAATCCTCATCTGATTACTTAAAAATGTAAAAGGGAAGTCAAACAATGTTTCCTCAAGCATTGTTCAGATCTGAGGTTACAGAGGCCTCAGTCTTAGGTGTCAGTTGCAAGATATGTAACGGTATCAACTACAAACAATCTGGAACTTTACCTATTCTGGATTGAAAATCCCATCCATTGTTGCCACCTAACTCTTTTTAGACTTAGTATGATACATTTTAAGGTTGGCTTTCCGCTGCAATGTGTATGGTTACATGATCTACCCACATGTCCCTGCAATGATGCTATAAAATAAAGCACTTGTCACTTTATATTTTTGTGTCCTCAATATGCAGGCCAGGTGCATATATATTATCCTCATTTTGTGTAGACCAAAATTGAGAGTACACCAGGAGGGGTTGGTGTTCTTACTGAACCTTTGCACTATAGAGACTTGTTATGCGGTTTTAAATGTTATCAGAAGGGCTCTAGCAATTGGAAAAAGGTATTCGGTCCGTTTGTTATGATGGCATCTTTGACCCCGTTATTATGCTGTTGTTTCATGTTATGATTTGTGTGCCTGCTGATGGACAGAGATATATTGTTTTCATTTTCATATTTTTAGTTATAATGTGTATTTTTTATGTATTTATTCAAATTCTTAAAATCACTGCTTGGTTTGCCCCAGCAAACAGCATCTTATCCCGTACACCTTGAATTAGGGGTGGGTTTTATTACTGACTTGTTAAAATTAGCACCCATTGTGCTATGGATAAAACTTTGGCTAAATCAGCACCTTACTCTGAATCATAAAATTATCAAAGACTGTATGAAACTAGATCATGTGAGGGACATTCAGTGGCTGTCTTATGTTGAGAATGTGGCTAAAAAGCTAGGACGCCCTGAGATTTTCGGAAGCCCAGAATCCCTATGTAAAGAAGATCTAGTATGGGTGAAAACTAATTTCATCAAGCTCTGTGATGCGGAACGAGAGGCTGAGGAATTATGTAAACCTTCAGTGAGGAGTCATATAATGATAACCACTACTCCAGAAATGGCGCCTTATCTGTCAGTGGTAACAAATTTCTTTCATAGATGGCTACTGTCAAAGTTCCGCTTCAACCAAATTCATACGGTCTTATGGGACATGAAAAATTGGTGCAATATAGAGGATTCTACCCCGTGCAAATGCGATGATAAGTCTGTTCAGGACACTGCGCATTTCTTATTCTTTTGCCCATGGTATAGCGAACCTAGGAAGCGCTATGTTAAGCCTTTGCTGAAAGAGATGAGTTTTACCCAATATAAACCTGCACTGTTATTTTTACTAATGTTGGAAACCCCTTTCATTATGTATTGTATAGCTAGTTTTTTAACAGTTGCCGTAAGAATCAGGAAAAAAAGATTGGATTTTTAATACTGTAAAAATATCCTTTTTAATCTGTACTTTGTATATGAATCAATGTTGGTGATTCTCAGTGAGGAATGGGAACACTGCTGTAGTTGTCCTCTTAGGAGGAGGAAAATGGAGAGAAAATCGGTTTTTTAAACTTTTTTCATGAATTTAATTGTATTAATTTGATTTTATTCTGTTTTTAATTATGTACCTAACATTGCTTTAGTATACTTTTATGATTTTAATTAATCGAATAAAGTGGTTTTGACTTGACTTGAATGTATTGATTCACATGTGTTTTATGGCTTTTTGCCAAATAAAGAAAGGATGTATTTTCTTTGATTTGATTGACTTAGTGCCCTTCAATCTCCTTATAGCCTATTCACAAACTGCATTTTGTACTACATTTGTAGTACTACAATACTACAACAAACATACTATAAGATGCTATTCGTAGATTTGCACATGAAGGTTATGCCTCCGCCTCTCTTATCTTTTCTGTGTAGAGATCTTCACCCCAACGCGGAGTCTCCACACACGTAAATAGAACTTTTAACTAGTAAAAGTGGGAGGGACAGAGTTGAGTCACTGGACAATTAGGAGTACTTATGACTGAGGGGATTAGGTAGGAGTAAGTAGGAGTTAAAGTAGGTTTGCAGAGGCGTTTAGGAAGTATTCACCCACATAAGAGTAAAGCCATTTGCTAATAACACACTGCCCTTCTAAATTCACTTCAGTCAAAAAGGGACCCAAAACAGTAGTGAGTTACTCAGAGAAAACGTTAGTCCAGAATTACACTTGGCCAATCACTGGTACTGCAACAGTCATAGAAAATGTTGGCTATAGGGACTTAAAAGAAAACCCAATAGGAAATAATGTTAAATTAAACTTATTTATTTAATATAAGCAAAAATATAAATATAATTTAATGCAAAACATATAAAGATAAAACGTATTAAATTATAAAACATTTTAACAACCTTTATAATTTGAAAATTAATGTAAAATTGTAATAAAATATATTTAAAGTACATTTAATTAATTGTATTTATATCACTTGTAACACATATTAATGTATAATTAAACATTTGGTGGGATTGTATTTTTTAGAGTAACATTCAGAAATGTGTATTTATTAATTTAATATATTTTAAGTACTTAAGAATGTAATAAATTCAGCCAATAGTGTTGTAGCACTATTTCTTTGGTTTTACATTTAATATAATTACATGAATTTAATTAATAATAATATTTGACATAATAATATGTTTACAAGTATTTTTAGAACTTAATACACTTTTCTCTATTCTATATATGAACTGAAAAGCATGCTTGTAAGAGCTTCGCCCCTCCTCTGATAAAACATCTTCAGCAACAGTTCACAGATCCAGAAGATGTCTAAGCACCAGTTTTGTCACAGCTGTTCTCCCTACACTGCATACATGAACTCAGGAAATCTGTAAGTTCATGTATGAGCTACAGAGGGTGAAGCTACTGATAGAGCAGTCAACGCTCTTAATTTTGTAAGGGGTGCATTATACTCATGAAGGAATTGCACTCGTATATATTCAGGGGGAGTCCACGTATAAGAAAATGTAGGATAAGTTGATGATGGTGCAGCTGAGAAATGCTGAAAGGCCAGACCAAATGCAGGGGATTGGCGATACAATGGGTCGACGGCAAGGGAGTGGCCGAGAAATGGGGCAAAATATGAATGTCCACCCAGGACAAGGGAGAGGGTGAAGAATTGAGTGTGGGTCAGAAGCTGAATGGGTTAACCTGAGGAGAAATACTGCTTGTCATTATTGTCACAATATCAGGCATTGGAACCGCGAGTGTCGCTCGAATCCTGCCAATCAAATACAAAATGAGGAAACTGTACAGCCATCTGATGGACTGAACATGGTGACTAGTCCTAAGTCCATGTATGGGGAGGCTTGGAACCTCAGGTGCAGGTGCCTCAATCCAGTGGCATAACAAAACTTGAGCCCCCCCCCATGCAAAGTACTTGCAAGGGGCCCCCAACACTCAGGGACCAGCCATTGCCGGAGGGGTCCTCTGAAGCATTGTGGTTCCCCCACACCACGAGTGCTGCAAGGGCTTTTGGTTTGCCAATGGCAGATCTGGGGAATTAAACCCACTTGTGTTAAAAACATTATCTGTCTATCTCAAAGAGGTCCAGAGTTCAGCCCATGCACAAGGGCACTGCACTCTAGCATCAACCATGCAGGAGAAGCTGCATCAACAATGCGTTGTGGCTCCGGCCACCCTCCTGGGATGAAAGTGGCTGCCATGGGGACGCTCTAATCTCAGCCTTGTTCTGGGACCTCCAACTCAGATCACATGTGATAAGTGGAAGGTTGACAGAGACTTGGGCCCACAATAGTTCCTCTTGCCAGGTGATTCTTTTGATGTTGTTTTGACACCATCATCATACAGGTGAAAGCACATTGATCCACACTGGGTTTCTTCAATCAGTAGCTCTTTTTACAGTCCTTCTAGTAGGGGATAAATGAGCCTGGTGAACGCATCATTGTAAATTTATGGCATTATTGCTAAATTTGTCTCCTCTGGTCCTGGTCACTACCCTCACTCTGCAGCTGGGAGCATGAATATGACTGATGAGGTACAAGATGCTCCATCGCATGATGTCATCTGCCTGCTACTGTATCCACTACAGCCTGGTGGCTGAAGACTCTCTACCTTCACATCAATCCTGTGACGCATGTACATGCTACCTGCACCCTGCAGGTGTTGCATGAAATAGTGAGAACTTACCTTCATCCCATCAGCACTATGATCCCGAAAGGAACTCAGTTTGTTTACCCATCTACTATCAGTGACCCCCTAGCACTCAATAACTGTATCCTTGATACTATAAACTTTTTACTTATGAATTATGAGAATTTGGTTTCTCACTGCACCTAGTGTGCCATTGCATCTTTCTGAACTTTTGTTCTGGCGATCAGGCACCATCTGAGGCCGGGTATTGGCTTCTCACTGGAGACAATGTGTGCTTAACAGCTTGCCCTTAAACTCCAGAAACCCCCCTTTGCCATCTGTTTACATGGAATTGGGCAACGGAAATTTCAGTATCCATCTGGAATCACTGTTTGGGGATGAAAGGTTTGGATGCAAAAGTAGGGAAAACAAAACTCTTCAATCATTAATTCTGAAATGCATATTTTGTATTGGGAAACGAAAAAGTTAGAAACAATATATAGACACATAATTTGAAAATTACAATTTCTAACCATACAAATATTATTTTAAATACATGCACAAAAAAATCTTTGAAACAACAATCTGCATCCATTGCTCAGTTCTCCTCTGATTTGCATTTGCTTCCTCCTAACACAACATATAACATGGGGAGCTAGTTCAGCTTTTTATCCGATCAATTGTGTCTAAAAGCAAATGTGCTTAAGTGTTGGGACTGCCGGTCCAAAATTTTACTTCATCAGTGCTCTTTTCTTTCCATTCTGTATTTTTATCATTCTTGTGTATTTAAAGTATGATTTCAAGTTGCAGTAGTTCAAAGCAAATCATACTTTTTTGAGCCATTAAGAATACTATTTTCCTGTGATTGCATTAAAACCAAAAAGGGTTTCTGATCTATTTTAAGTAAACCTGCCTGCTAGGAAGCTCTTACGTTTTATATGAAAATTATTTTAATTTTTAAAATGTAACATTTTATTACAGCACATGGCCTCCACAGTTAAACGTCAGCCTTTCTTCAATGCCTAGTGCAAAAGGGGGGAAAACAAGCATTGGCAATGTCAGTATGTCGGGCTTTAAAAGAATGTTTTATGGTATATGCAACATTATAACTAAATAGAATGGGAGTGGATATGTAATTGTGTGGAAACAAATAACTGTAGAATAATACTGGTGAAGGTGGACAGGTCAGGTGACAGTTGCAAAGTCAAGCCGGGACTAAACATCTATGTAGGCAAATGGCTGTCCTCCTCCCATCTGTGCTGCTGCCCGAGAAAAGCACCATACATTTTCTAGTCCTCTAACAGACTTTAATAGCATTGCCACGCCATATGTGTGCCTCTGAATGTCTAATCTCAGGTAGCTGGACACATGAACAAAATGATTACAGCTGTGTGGAGGGCAAGCATATTTTTTGTGGAAGTACACAACTTCTGCCCTATCAAAACATGTACTCTTGGCTCCCAAAATCTGAGCGGAATCCAAGTCCCTCTGTATGATGCTCACATAATTGCCTAGCAACAGCTGCCCTGTCAAGCTTTACCATATAAACATTCCCGCACCATGCCATACTAGACCTATTGGCTTCTCCAATGTTTTTTAAACAAAGCACCTTTCACTGGTCAATAATATAGGAGTGCAAGGTTAATGATCTTCATTTATAAAGGATCTAACTATAGGTAGGTAGGGTGGCCACTGTGGTCACCATCATCTCCAATTGTCCCATAGTCTTCCAAACAAATCTATTTTTTGTAAAACGTGGGACGTCTGTAGCTCCAATCACCACTCCGCTCGCCGCTACACATTATGCTCTTAGACACCATTGCAAAGCAACCTATCAAGTAATGTTCTTGAATTTATGATGGTTTCATAGTACCCATATTATAATCATAAAGTTGCCAATATGAAAAGTAGAATGCTGTTGGAATTAAGTTGGACAGGCTCTAATCTTCTAACAGTGCCATGCTGTCTGGTAGTGCGTTGCTTCATTGGACAACCTAATGATTACAGTGTGTATAGTGTGAAGCCTTAAGAAAGCCGCAGACTCACCAGCGAAGGGGGTAAAACTTGTCTGTTGGCATCTTAATGTTATTCAAATATGGCTTCTTATAATCTGTACAAAGCAGATTATTAATTACTGAGTAACCAACTAATACATCACTCGTTACTCATTTTAAGGAGCACTTTATTTGAAAAACATTAAACAACATAAGTTGATTGGATGTTTTGACTAAACATTGTTCAAATTTCAGATAGTAACTAAAACATATGGCCACTATGGGTCCCTAATTTTTATTGTGACACTATTTAAAGTGTATACTATATCCTGTACAGATAGGGTTGCAACCTAAACATCATACCAAATCAGTAAGTAATCTGAAAGCTTTAGGGTAAGATAAAATGTCTTGAAAAATCCATGCTCTTTTGAGACGTACTTCCTAATGGTTCTGCTGCTATCACTGATGGACAAGCTGAGGAATTTAAATGTCTACTTCAGGAGGAGAAGTCTCAAGTTTATCATGCTCACTGTGCAGGTGGTTTCTGATTCTCCTTCCCTTACAAGTTGTCTTACAAAACAGAATAGTATATCAGGAAGAAATGTCCTTAATCAACACAAAAAATAAATCACAGGACTCCCAGAGCAGAGCAGAGCAAACCTCCCTAATCCGTCCACTTAGTGGTTCAGATATTTTTTGTATTTTTTTATCCCTAATTTTAAATGGCAATTTAACCTTTCTCTCCGCGTTTTACTTTTAAATATTGATTTAGTTTTTAATTTTATGAAGTTTTGTTTACATACTAGATTCCTCTGCTCGCTCTTTAGTTACAGGTCTTCGTGAAACACATGCTTAATGCAGATGGCTATTAAAATAAAATAAAAAATGACATTCATTTGCATGTTCTGATTTTAGTTTAAGTGGAAACAGTGCTTAATTTGTGCCGGAGCCTTCACATATGACATGATGTTAGCTTACTGACTACGCGCAGAGTGTTGTTATAACTTCTCGGTCTCCCGAGTACCTGGTGAGTGCTTTGGTTAAGTCACTGAGTGTTAATGTGAGCCGAGTCCTGGAGACTGCAATAATTTATCAAAGATTACTACTTACTGTATTGATGATATATGTGATGGCGTCATGGCGACCCTTAATTCAGTGTGGTTGTTGGTGGGCGGGAGTCAGACATTGATTGGGCTGTGCTGGATTTGGTTGTTATTTCTGATTGCCACGCCCCAGCACATCCACTCCACACGAGTCATCAGAACGACCACGTTGAGGGCAGGCAGCGCCGCAGTAGCAGCACCAGGCGGCCTATCGGGGACTAAAGGCAGTGCCCCGCAGCCCCGGCCGACCACGAGTGTAACTGTAGTAGTACCAATCACGAAGTCATCATGCAATGCCCTGTCCATTGCCGAACCAACACGCGCTACTTTTCTTTTTTTTAGCGTGGTGATACGATCGTGGTAGCTCCATGTCCTCTCCACAAGAGTCGGGCCACAGAACACATTAAGTAGAGCAGAGCCCACATTCAGGCCCTTGGCACAAGGAGCGAAAACAGGAGAGAGTTTTCCCGAATGGACCCAGAAAGGACTGGGAAAAAGAAACAGCAAAAGAGGGGGGTTTCCTTTCTGTGGTTATTCCTTAAATGTTGTACAGTATATTAACTCAATAGAGTAAGACACCTGTGAGACAGTTTTGAATTAAATTACAGTTTCCTCTAGACCACATATACCTTACGACAAAAAGGTTGTATCAAAAAAGTCACATTTATTAAAAAGATACAAATATAAGTATTCAAGAGTTCAAGGAGACCATTGATAACTGAAAGGCAGGGAGGAGGGAGCCTGGGGGGGGGGGAAGGTGAGGTGGCTGAAGAACAGTGTTTACTGATAGGGTGCTCAGATCCTACTGGCCCGCAAACCTGGTAGCTTCAAACCGGACTGGCATGCAGATTGGAGTAGAGCCATTCACACAAGTCAATTGCCAGCCTCGCCCATGACTGACTCTGCCCCACCCCTGCTGGCCTCAAGTGTCTCTGGCTTCCCCGCACTTAGTGACTGAGTTCCAGAGACGCTGCTGACTGGACCTGTGTGAAAACGGTAGAATGTGGCAGAGGCCGTCCGGGTGTGTAATAGAAGATATACAAACCTGCAGGAAGTCTTTCAAAGTTCTGGAGGAAAAATTCACATTAATGTTTGTTAGAAAGAGAAACATAATGAGGTCAGTGCATCAAACTGCCCACACCACAATTATTTTCAACATTCCTGGAGAACGATATCTTAAACTAAATCGGGTCTCTGTGTACTCTTCACGCACATCTGTCTGCAGCTATGGTTTGTGAAGTCATGGTCTGTGCCTCCCTCACACAATGCCCCTCCCACACATACACCTCTCATCAGCGTCGCAGTGGATGTTCACTGTAGCACCTCTCTCCTTGCCCCCTCCTAATATTAATTCAGTATATATTAAAAATGACTGATACCTGCTCCTCAAGCCAGTGTTATAGATTTGATGGCCTGGAATAGTTCGTACTGTGAAACTTGTGTGAGTCTGATTGTTATTAGTTGTGTTGTTACTGTCATTGGCAGCGCTAGCATGGGCAATGGGTGGTGCCAGCTGCAGTAGCCTCCTGACGAGAGCCCCGGCACTTCTCTTATTACAAATTAAGCACTGAGAGGAAAACCGGATTTTATATAGCCTCCCGGCCGTACTGTGTTTGACCAGTTCCGTGTTTCAAAACTGGCTGAGTGCGAAAATGGATCTGTGTTTAGGGAGCCTGGGGGGACTGTATTTTGGAAACAGTTTCCTTAAGACATGGGCGCAGCCAGAGTAAAACATTCATTACTGGCTATTATCATATTGCCTGTGCATAAAAGTAGAACAAGCATAGGTTTCCACTCACTTCTAGTTGTTTCCGAGGCAGGCTGGCTCCCTGAGGCTTGCAGCAGTGCCGCTTCGGTTCGGTGGCTGGCAGGGGCGGCTGCTGAAGACCACGGGCAGCATTGAATTATGGCCTACGTCTCACTGCCAGGGACCCACTGGCTGCCTCACGTGCAGGTTGCGCAGCACGTGACAATACTGCCCCAGCCTTACCCCGTCCTATGCCTCACCCTGAGGCTGAAAACCACGCAGCTGCGTGCCATGAAACTTTTATCACGTACACTTACGTGTCACGTGATGAAATGAGGCGCAGCGGCGGGATTTACTTTTAAAGTACCCTGCGCTCGGCAAATATACTGGGTGCCGAAGGGGCCCCTGGAGCTCGGGGAGTCCCCCCCGCAACGCGGGGGCTGCGGGGGCGTGTGCTACGCCCCTGCCTCAACCCCCTGGGATTTCTGCAGGAAATTATGTTTACCAGCAAATGCCTTTCATTGAATTGACTGACAACTATGATCAGAATTAATTGCAGGGAAAGTGTGAGATGGGGTAGGAAGACTGCACCTTGGAAGCGGTCTTGGAGGTAGATCAAGGGGACAATTTGTGGAAGCAGATGTCAATGGTCATCCGATCATGTTTCTATTTGACACTGGTGCAGCCCGATCCACTGTGAGGTCAGCAGTAGTCCCCAATTTGTCAGTGTCTGGACCATCTATCCAGGAGGTAGGAGTTACGAATCAGAGGATCACAACCCTCTTACCAATGAGTTATCTGTGAGAAAAGGAACATTTCAGGACCAACACCAATTTGTAGTGTGTGATTCGAGTCCAGTTTGTCTGTTAGGACAAGATCTTTTGTGTAAATTAAATTGTACCATTTATTGCTCTCCGATAGGTATGAAATTACAGACCTGCGATGATGACGCTGTCTTGAACATGGCAACCCAAAATTTGTGTGTAGAAATGTTTTTTGTACTAACCAAAGATGAGTTACCAATGGATTTGAGGGACTCTGTGAATCCTGTGGTGTGGGATTTTACAGGAGAGGAGATAGGTTTGATTAGAGGAGTCAAACCTGCCAGATACAGGTTAAGCCGAATGCAGACTTCCTAAGGACGCCACAGTACAAGTTAACTCCTGAGACAGTGGCGGGAATAACACCAGTGATTGAATCTATGATTGCACAGGGCATACTGAAAGAGAATAGAGGAAGCCCCTGTAATTCACCTATGATGGGGCTGCAGAAACCCAGTGGCAAGTACAGAATAGTACAGGATTTACGAAGGGTTAATGAGATTGTGATTCCATGTTGTCTTATGGTACCGAATCCAGTTGTAATTCTGTTTCAAATACATTGTGAAGCTGAATGGTTTACTCATTGACCTATGCCAAGCCAATTTTTGTTTGCGTTCCGGCTGCAGAACGGTGTGTTAACATGGTGTCATATTCCACAAGGGTATACAGAAAGTCTGTCTATCTTAAAACAACTTAAACCAAATTTTTGAAAAAGAATTTTGAGGGTCTGACAATGCCACAGAATTCAGTTCTCGTACAATACATAGATGAACTTCTGGTGGCCTCAGAAAGGAGGACGCTTGCAGGCTAGATACATTGGCCTTGTTGGCTCATCTTGCAGAGAATGGACACAAGGTGTCCCCTGGCAAACTTCAATATTATTTGTCGGATATTCAGTATTTGGGACATCGAATTGAAAAGGGAAAAAGAAAGGTGTCACCAGATCGCATGGAGGCGATTTTGCAAATGGATACTCCAAAAACGCAAAAAGAAGTCTGAATGTTTTTGGGAATGGTCGGCTATTGCCGACAGTGGATCCCACATTTTTCTTTGCAGGCTAAACCTTTGTTAAGACTGACACGAAAAGACTTAAATGATCTGGTACAATGGGATGCCAAATGTTTAAGGAACCTTCCGGGAACTAAGGGAAAGCTTATGTTGAGTTCCAACTCTTGGAATGCCTGATTATAATAAAGTGTTTTTGCTTTTCTGTCATGAGAGGGATGGATGTGCATTGGCAGTATTAACTCAGACACCTGGGGGTGCCCATAGACCACTGGCCTACTTTTCAGCCACCTTAGACCTAGTGGCTTCTGCGTTGCCCGGATGTCTCAGATCTGTTGCTGCAGCAGGTGTCAGCATTGAGAGAAGTGAGAGTATTGTGATGTGTCATCCCAGTTTATGTACCCCACTCAGTGGAACACCTGATGGCAAGAACCAAGACTCAGTACCTGACTAATAATAGGCTCACAAAGTATGAGCAGGGTATACTAGCATCTGAAAATGTAACTTTAAAAAGATATTCTATGTTAAACCCTGCCAGGCTGAAGACGGCTGGAATGCCAGAAACCGGTCCTCGGAAGCTTGTTTCCGATCCAGGGAAGACATGGCTTGGCAGTTCGGGCTGGACTGTTCCCATGAGGCACAGGGTCAGACTGATTTGCATATAGCCATGTCTGACCTGGGGTGACAGAGTGGGCTAAAGAGCGGTGATGGATTAAACCCAGATCTTTTGACTGGGTGTGAGTGTTTGATTGATTCAGGTGCTCCTTCCATCACCACCCCCTTTTGTACCGCTTTTTACATTTTCTTATGGGCAGGTTGTCTTTTTTTTGTTTGTGAATGCTTGCACAATAAAGCACCAATTGATAGTCACAATTAGTTCTGTCTTATGTACAAGTGAGTGGGTAAATAATGTGTACGTACGTATAGTTGTTGACAATCAGGCCCCTTCACCTTCTCCCCTCTGCTGCACCACTTTGATGCCTTTGATGTAGGGCAGGTGGTCTAGGGTCCTCATCCTCTGAATCTGTCAGACACATCCATGGGCAACCTATCCCTGCAGGCCATATTGTGCAATATGGCGCATGTTACCACAATTTTACAGACTGTCTCTGGTGCATACTGCAGAATCTGCCACTCTTGTGTAGGCACCTGAAGCTCAATTTCATGATCCTAAAAGTGCACTCAATCACTGTTCTGGTGCCCCTGTGTGTCCAGTTGTACCCCCTTTCATGTATATTGTTAGGAGACACGTACGGCCTGAGGATCCATGGCTGCTGGGCATACGCACTGTCTCCTGTTGTGAGATTTATGATGGTGAGATTATATGCTTACAGACATACAGGTGGTAAAACATTTATCTGGGTACTGGTAATTATCATTATCTAGTAGGTACCCAACATCAAAGTCACTTCTTTCTAACCTTTGGTATATGTCACTTTGTCTGAAAATGTATGCATCATGGGTGCTTCCAGGGAATTTTGCTACCAGGTCTGTGATGATGTTTTGTGTGTCACAGACAAATTGGATGTTGAGGGATTGACTGCTTTTCCTATTATGGAAGATGTATTCTATGCGAGAATGGGGACATATGGGCACATGGGTTCCATCTATGCAACCTTTGACCTGTGGGAACCTTGCTAATCTGTAAAACTAATGTTTTGGTCGATCTAGTTCCTCTTCATCCCTGGGCATGTATATGTGTTGATGGATGTGGTATAGCATGGCGTCTAGGAAATTATGGAAAAAACGCAAAATCGCACTCTGAGACACACCACCAGCCACTGCAATGACATCCTGGTAGCTACCAGTGGCCAAGAGGTGGAGGGGGCACAAGACCTGCACATGTGTGGGAATTGCATTGCTGTGCAGGGTTCTGCTCTCAAGTTGTGGTTTCAAGGTGTCTATGAGGTGCTACTCATCCTGTACTGGCCATAAATCTCCTCCTCTGTCTTATCCAACAATGTTAGCCTCACTCTGAATATCCTCTCCTGTCTCCTCCTCCTCTGCTTGGCAACCATTATCCGCCTCCTCCTCTCTATCACGTACACAGCAGGCATTGTGGAAAGGTTTCTAATGCATTCTGGGGCTGTTTTTATGGGTTGATCCTGGTTGCCACCTGTTCCTTGTTAGTTTTAAATTGCCCGCACAAATGGGCTTAATTTGTGACTGCTTCGTACATGTAATTTTGCGAGTTACAATTTGCGATTCGCTATTTTGGAAACACAAAAAGCTGTCAGGTTTTTTGTAAGTCGGTATTCTATTGCAGTGCAAATTTGTCCTTTGCGAGTGCCTTTCGTACATTCTATACGCCCATTTTTGCATGCGCAAATCATTTTGCGAACGATTTTGCACATGCTAAATGGTCGTATATCTGGCCCATTATGTGCATTCTGGGTCTCACACAAAGAGTCAACAAAGCAACCCATATACAGCCAGATTACAAGTTAAGGTGTTATTTAAGGCTTCTGATAAATAATGATACCACAGGGTACATTACTGGGATAAATGTTTATTGCTTGATTATTATAGGTTGTGATAAACAACACCTATTATGAGTTCATGACATGAGGATTTTACTGTTTAATGCACCAAAATCCATATGTTACAGTAAAGACCATGGGGCATATTACCAATGCTGGCGATATGCTATTTTCGCCGCTTGAGTGGCCGAAACGGCCGCTAAGCGGCGATAATACTATCGCCCAATTAGCAAGCTGTCGCTAACAGATGTTAGCGACAGTTTTGAGGCGATAGTGAGCGGTTTGGGGCCCGCTTTGCATGTTAGCTATAATTATCGCTAATGACATGCAAAGTGGGCGTTCCCAACCCGTCCTAACGTCGCTAACGCCTATTAACAAGGCAGGCTTAGCGATGGCAATATTCGCACTAGGCGCGAATATCGCCAAAAACTAACACCTGCCCAGACCAGTTCTAAGCCATGTTATCCAATGGGAGGTGGATACCATGGCTAAGAACATTTAGTCGCTAATGCGTGAATATCGCAGTATTCTCATCGATATTCACGCTATAGCCGGAAAAATTATCGCTTTAGAGATAAACGTAGCTAATAGCACGCTATCTCATCGATAATGTCCGGCGATGCTTAGCGATAAAAAATCGTTGCTAAGCTTAGTTAGCGATAAATATCGCTAATCTTTGGTAATATGCCCCCATACGTTTTCCCTTGTTAAATGTCAGCAGGTTTGCCCTCAACGAAGGTTGAGGAATTTAATGCATCCAATAATTATCAAATGCGCTAAATACCTTCAAACTCGTAATTCCAACCTATATGGAAATAGGATTATAAGCATGGGTCAGAATATTATAAGGCCCCCTTAATCAGGCTCATAGTGGGGCATACTTTGGATGTCTTTTTACCTCTGAGATGGTGCTTGTTGGGTGGGTACCATGGGCATAATAGTGAAGAAACTGTGGAAAATATAGTTCATGGATAATATCTGCGCTGAATTCAATTGTGCCACCTAGAAAAGATCACTCTAAGGGCAGTTGTCCTTCTGCCGCCTTGTTCCCGGAAGAGCTAGTGTGCATCAAACAAAGCTATAAAGGTGTTGAAAAAGCCTAGCGCCAAAATTCCATTACGGTAATTAAAATCACATATTTTGAAAGCTTGAAACAGTATAGAAAAGTTAAAACAGTCCCGAACTGTATACTTTACTAAGAGCTTTGATGCTTCAAAACATTCCAGACCCGAAGTTTTCCGTATTTTTTAAATAAATTGTGCCATCCCCCGCACTTAGCCACTGACATCACACCCCATTTAATAACCTCGATTTTTTTGGGAGAAAAAGATAACGAAGTTCAGAGCTAACTTTCTGAACTTGTCCAGTCTGTCACAGAATTTCTCTCTTCGGGCAGATATTTGCAATAAGCATAAATAAAGATTCTTTTACTGAATTTTACTCAATCTGCTGAATTGACTGAACAAACCCTTTTTGAAAACTAAATAGAGTTCTATCTTAGACCCCTTTGCACCGTCCAAATCTTACATAAGGCTTAAAAAAAAGTGGTCTCAGCTCTTGCAGCGATTTTCCCCCTATCCTTATCTGCAGCTGTGGTTTCAGCAAGTTGGAAACACTTGTCTTTAATCCTCTTTTTGAAAAGACTATCCACATACCCTGCAATGCTAAGCACTTTTCGACTCATATCTCTGTTGGTCCTGTCTTCTAGGATCTTATGAGGTAAGCAGACAACTGATTCAGTATATTGAATCAAATACTCTATTGCACCCTTCCCAATCAGGGTTTTACCTCTTCACATAACAGAAGCATCTTTATTGTCGCTCTCTGAGTCATTACCAACCATTTTAGACAGGGGAAGCAGGGTTGCTTTAATCCTATTGGATCTTAGCACTGCTTTCAATACAGTCTCAACTCACACACTTTTGGGTGATATATTCTCCTGAAGCATTTGGAGCAAGAGGAGACTGATAACTCAATGAAATTCAGAGCCTCATTCATAAGGCCCTACTGATACTTTTGCGCTGACTGAATGTCACTTTTTTGACGTTCCGGTACCGCAAAATTGCCACAGCATATTTATAAGGCCACGTAAAAAGCCACTTTATGTGGCTTTTCATGGCCTTATAAATATTTGCCCCTTTCACACAGAAAACAGCAAGAAAGGGGTATTCCATGGGTGTTGCTCTGGGTGTTCTGACGCAACACCCATGGAACCAGACACATTCCCAGATTTACGAGAAATCGTAAACCTGGGATTACCTCAGAATCTAACCCCACCCCAGGGGTGGCATTAGGGAAGAGCAAAACATTCAGAACACTGCTTTTAGGTTTTCCTTCACACAAATCTATCTCTAATCACTTATGGCCTTCATGGAGACAGTCCATGAGGGCATCAGGGGTATTATTACTCCTTACCACCTGTCTCGAACTTTCAGGGTCTCTCCTTTCTGTTTCAAAGTTAGTTCAAAGTGTATTTGGTAAATACTTAAATACCCACTGGCATGGAAAGGAATCCTGTGATTCTGGACAAATCACTTCGGGTCTCATTTATGTAAAGTGACGCATCGCTGCGATAAAACAGCGATGCGTCACTTTTCACTGCGCCCTCCTTGCGACACCATTGATGCGTCATATTTACAGTATGACGCATCATGTTCCAAGGAGTTACATATACGTCAGTATTTCTGACGTATCTGTAGGCGCAAAAATAACGCATTGCTGGAGTGTGTCACGAAAGTGACGCAACTCCAGCAATGGGCAAGTCCCATGTGAAATGTGCCTGCGTCCGTCCTACGCCTGCCATGAGGCAAGCATAAGATATTGACGCATTTGCGTCCTAGAAGTGGCACAGTGAAATCTTATAGTTTTCCCTGTGTCACTTCTAAGACCCTTTCTTGCGTCGGAAAGACCCCCCTGCATACATTATACCTGGCTCAGGTATAATGTGGCGCAGGGGTTTACAAAGTAACACATCTACCTAGATGCATTACTTTGTAAATATGGCGCAACAAGACTCATCTTTTAAGCCTGACGCACCTGCGGCGCAAAAGTGATCCAAGGGCTCATATGTAAGCCCCTTCATCTCCCCGTGTCTAACAAAAATGAATGTGTTCTCGTGTAACGAAACAAAAGCTATGTAAAGCGTTCTGATACCCGATATCTTCGGGTCTAGTTCGCGCTATAGAAAAAAAAAAGATTGGCAATATTCCTCGATGCGTACCCACAATAACACAATCCAGCCATCATGGCAGGGAGATGAGTTCATATTTATGCAAAATTACATTAAGGGAGTACACCCAATCTCATTACATGCCCACAGATGCTCATATTTAGCCCTGAGATTCTGAAATGAATATGGTGGGAAAAGTCGGGGTTGCTTTGAGATGGTGAAATCAGTATGCCTGCTTACTACTCCACTGCTAGTGACTCATGGTAACCACCAAGGCAAAGAAACAGATAGTAAAAAACCGCAGGCTGCATTTAGTTATTTGTTTGCTGAATTACTGTTTTTTTAGCTTGGAGCGAGTATTAATAAAAGCCTCCTCTCGCAGTCATCACAAGACATAATTAATTTATGGAACCACATGATTTAGTGCAGAAGGAACCAACAGAGTTTGAGCTATAAAGACATTGCATTTTTTATGCAATAATGCTTTTGCAACATCAAAATATGCCAAGAAAAATCTTGCACAAGGTTATTTATCCAGGCTACTTTGATTCACGTGTATCAAAGTTTACTTTGCAGTGTAACCAAACCAGTATGACTTTTAAAACAAGCCAGAACTCCCACGTTTCCCAGGTCTATTGTGAGTAGGTCAAAAAAGCCCAGGTTTTGCTTTGCAATCTGGGAATGTAGACACGACTACAAGCCCCAGAATGCAAAGTAAAAACAGAGAATGGATGAGCTACTCACACATGGACATGGGAAACTTGAAAGCACTGAATAAGCTAGCACCTTCAGAATATTTAAAGAAAACTTTCATCTGTTCATCCTTACAAAGAATCCACATTTTAGGGTGTTTATTTTTTATTTTTTAAACTTAAATGTAAACAGATGGTTTTCCTAGGTAACCTAAGGACTGATTACGAGTGACCCATGACAGATTATATAATTATTAGTTGTTGGAATCTGACAGCAAGATGTCCGGAATTTACCACACCAAAACATGCATGTCCAGGTAAATACCAGGCTTTTTTCCCCTGTAGAAATTTCAGCAGGTTTGACTCTCAAAAATGTAAAGAAGGGTGAAAACGTTATTGTACCCAATAATTACAATAAGCATCCCTTTAAACTGTGATCCCTGCTAAAACAGGTATTTTCCCTGAGATCACACTGTAGTGGGTCACTTTAAATCGGGTGGGGGGGGGGGCTGGTATAATAAATCACCACGCTGAAAAAGTCAGGTAGAGTATTAAGAGAGTCCTTATTTCACCATGGTGTGTAACTCTACAGACCACTTCAAACTAGGGGCATAATGAAAGTTGAGGCCCCCTTCACCCCACGGAATACATGGAGGCCCACCCCCGACCCGGTCAGTGGATCTCAGGCCAGGGGTCTGCCGCAAGTGCACAGTGCCGAAGGGCGCCCCCATGAAGCTCCGGGCAGCGTTAGATTTGAAGGCGCGCCATGAGGTACCAATGGGTCATACTTGTTTTGCAGAATTAAGTCAGCATTTTGCTTTTGATTGGTTTCCTGCATTCCATTTCATTTTAAAATAAAATTGATGCATAATATAATGCGTATGCCCCATTTCAAATATTAGCAATTGCTGTAGGAATCCTAATTCAAAGGGTAATGTTCCTGCCACTTTTGCCTACCAAGGGCCATATTACAGATGCAGCAAATTTTACTGGATTGCGCTAGGCGCACCTTTCAAAAGGTGTGCCTAGCGCAATCCAGGAAAATAGGCTGCATTATGATGAGCATTCTGCCCCCAGACCAGCCTCCCAAGAGTTTCTTTGCCTATTCGCCCACATCTGTAATACGGAGCGGGTACAGAGGCAAAGAAGTTCCCTCATTTGCATGGGCACACCCCCATGCAAATGGGGTAACTCCCCCTGAAGATAGCGCTGGTGCTTTATGTGTGCCAGTGCTATTGGTATTACAGAAGGGAAGGGGACGCACAAGCGTGAGCGGCCCCTTCTGTAATTGACCTAGGGCTGTGCAAAGCAAGGCAAATGCCCGTTGCGACCCTGGGGTGCTTTCATACTATGGCCCCAAAAGTGCAAAAGGAGAATTTAGATAAGCACTCGAAATCCGACCGCTAATAAATTCCACTCTGCTAAATGGTTTCATGTAACAAGCAAGAGCTAAAAAAGTTCATAAGATAAAATTATCAACAACAAAAATTATTACTGCATCGTTGAAGTCTTTGGCCACGGGTTCCCTTCTACAGATAGCCCTATCCTGCATTAACCAATGCTGCAAGTTTGGGTTGGGATTATAAATTAGCAAACAGATGAATGCATTTCTGTAGCACACCGATCTGGGCAAAAGGGAGAACAAGGCCCAAAGGGTAACGGAACTGAAGGTATAGGGGAAAAAAAGGTGGTAGGAAGACAGGCAAATAATTTAAAAGACTGTGCCATGAACTGGATGTCATTGGAGTGAAGAAGGCAGATGCAATCAACTACAAAAGCGCGTAACAATGAGCAGAGTCCAGACCAAGAACAAGGAGAAGATGTAATAATTACATGTTTTTTGAGGGCTCGATCACATATGGAGAACTTGAGTCTAGGATTTTAGAGCAGGACAAAAGCTCTGATGGAAAAATAATTACTATCTCTAATACATTTTTTTAAACTACAAAACGTATTACAAAGTGCAGCTTCTGGCTTCCTGTTAAGCAGTTTGGATGAGGCAGCATCAAATCAACCAGGAACCCCCGTAGTGAAACGTTTTTACTAGGCCTAGTGCTGAGTGGCAAGAAATATTAGATCTTCCCTCAGATAACCAAGTGTGGTTGAGACAGCATAAACTAGAGTCGGAGTGTAACCTGATATATATATACAAGCAAGCAATAATGCAAATTTATTTTTATTGCTTCAAACCAGGAAGCCCCCTCCTAAGACATCAAATAAAAGGCTAAATGCAGCACATGGCCATATCGCACACTCTATGCAACACATCAATAATACTTTCTTAAATCAACCTAATCCTGCCATCGGTAATTTTGTATCGCAAGCATCACATATTCAATCTAATTGCCTAGAACAGGGGCTCCAACAAGTAGCTCGGGAGCTACTGGTAGCTCGCCAGTACCTTCAAAGTAGCTCTCAGAGATGAAGCCAAGCCCAGTATCAAATTTAGAGAGTAGGCGCCTTTTAAAGAAGGCAGCACTGCTGATCTCAAGATCTTAAGAGTGACAGCCAGCCAAACCTATGGCAGTAACTTATACTTAACACTCAAACACACAAAGTATCGGCCTATAGGGCCTGCCACTTGATAGTCTTTATCTAATCTCAATATAACTAAGCCACATCTTGTATCCCTGCTTTATCAGTCACAACATGTGTTTGACCAGTGGACCATAAAAGAAGTACGACAGTAGTCACCTGAGCAGCAATGAGTGCTGACCCACCAAAGTGTGGGACTGCAGGAGTTAGAGTGAAAATGTGTCAGTTGGGTGTATAACCAGCTCAAGACCTGAGAACAGGGCATGATTCAGACCAGAGAAAATAAAGCGACTCATCAGCATTTCTATACGTCCCTGATAAACACTATTGCTTCTTGAAAGCTACGCCTTGTGTCAAGGACCATCCAAATGTCTATGCTAGCCCCATCATAAGGGTGTTATCTCTGACATAATTGTGCCCATTCCTGGCATAGTAGTGCCAATGGCATAATAATGGTCATCCTTAACTATTTGGGGTATTTTTGATCTAGTTGTGGTATACTGGCAGCCATCATTTTCATACTGGGAGAATGACTGGCCTACAGTTACATATTCCTGGCGTAATAATGGTCATGACTGATATATGGTCTCTGCCTTGACCCTTATGGTTTTAAGCCTTGGCCCAACTGTGGCCCTAGTATAATGCTGGGCATTATTGGCATATTACAGACATCCGTGTTTCTGGTCCAGGGAGGACCTGGCTTGGCAGTTCGGTCTGGACTGTTCCCATGAGGCACTGGGTCATGACTGATTTACATATGGCCATGTCTGAACTGGGGTGGCATGGTGAGCAAAAGAACGATGAATTTAACCCAGATCCGTTGACTGGGTGTGAGTGTTTGAATGGTTCAGATGCTCCGTCCATCACTACCCCCTTTTGAAACGCTTTATTCGCCATAAGTTGGCAGGGTATGCTCAGACGTGAGTCCCTTGCTCACTTTGCCACTGGATTCAAGCAAGCCTGGCTGAAGACGGCTGTAATGCCAGAAACCGGTCCTAGGAAGCTTGTTTCCGGTCCAGGGAAGGCATGGCTTGGCAGTTCGGGCTGGACTGTTCCCATGAGGCACAGGGTCAGACTTATTTGCATATGGCCATGTCTGAACTGGGGTGGCAGAGTAGGCTAAAGAACGGTGATGGATTAAACCCAGATCTGTTGACTGGGTGTGAGTGTTTGATTGGTTCAGATGCTCCGTCCATCCCCACCCCCTTTTGTACCGCTTTGTTTGCCATAAGTTGGCAGGGTATGCTCAGACATGAGTCCCTTGCTCACTTTGCCACTGGATTCAAGCAAGCCTGGCTGAAGGCGGCTGTAATGCCAGAAACCGGTCCTAGGAAGTTTGTTTCCGGTCCAGGGAAGGCATGGCTTGGCAGTTCGGGCTGGACTGTTCCCATGAGGCACAGGGTCAGACTTATTTACATATGGCCATATCTGAACTGGGGTGGCAGAGTGGGCTAAAGAACGGTGATGGATTAAACCCAGATCTTTTGACTGGGTGTGAGTGTTTGATTGGTTCAGATGCTCCGTCCATCGGTACCCCCTTTTGTACCGCTTTGTTCGCCATAAGTTGGCAGGGTGTGCTCAGACGTGAGTCCCTTGCTCACTTTGCCACTTTGCCACAACCTCGCCAACCTCAGGCTCAAACAGCTCGTGACAACTCACACCCACGCCGCCGGACACACACTGGACCCCATCTTCTCCGCAAGCCCCCACGTCTCCTTCAACCACACCACCGAACCCCACTGGACCAACCACAGATGCGTCCACTTCACCTTCAGGAAACCCACCACTCACCACCGCACCCAACGGCTGCCACACTGTTGCTGGGGCAAGGTCACCAAGGACCAACTGACCACCACACTGGCCCTAACACCACCCGCCGCCCCCACAGACCCTAACACCGCTGCCATCAACCTCCAACAATGGATTAGCAACTGCGCCAACACCCTTGCCCCACTCAAGACCTCCACAGCCAACCACACCAACAAGAAAGCTGCATGGTTCACCGACGACCTCCGGACCTCCAAGCGCACCTGCCGGAAGCTGGAGAAAAACTGGCTCCGAGACCAAACACCAGACAGCTATACCGCCCACAAGAACGCCACCCGCAGACACCACCAACTCATCAGGACCGCCAAGAAGACCGCCTTCAAGGACCACCTTGACAACAACGCACACAACTCCAAAGAGCTCTTCAGCATCGTGAAAGAACTCTCCAACCCCAGCTCCAAGACTAACGACAGCCCGCTCTGACAAGACCTCTGCGACTCTCTGGCCACCGTCTTCCACCGCAAGATCACTGACATCCACGAGAGCTTCAACTCCGATACCCCCACATCAGCGGCCAAGACCACCTGCTCGCAGGCCCCCACACGCACCAGTCGCCTGACCTCCTGCTCCAACGTCAGCGTCGAAGAATCAGTCAAGACCATGAACTCCATCCACTCCGGAGCACCATCTGACCCATGCCCTCACCACATCTTCAACACAGCTAGCTCAGCCATCGCATCCCACCTCCGGAAGACAATAAACATCTCCTTCCCGAAGAGCTGTAAGCACGCCGAGATCAACGCCCTTCTGAAGAAACCCAAGTCGGACCCCAAGGACCTCAAGAACCTCCGGCTCATCTCCTTGCTCCCCTTCCCGGAGAAAGTCACAGAGAAGGTAGTCAACAGACAGCTGACCCGCTACCTCGAAGACAACAACATCCTGGGCTCGTCCCAGTCCGGCTTCCATAGCAACCATAGCACCGAGACCGCCCTCCGACGACATCAGGACCCCCCAGATGGACAAAGGAGAAACAGACGCCCTCATCCTCCTGGACTTATCCGCAGCCTTTGACATGGTCTGCCACCGCACCCTAGCAACACGCCTCTACGACTCCAGAATCAAAGAGAAGGCCCTGGCCTGGACCACATCCTTCCTCTCTGGCAGAAACCAGAGCGACCGCCTCCCCCCCTTCCAATCCCAGACCACCGAGATCATCTGCGGCCTCCCTCAGGGTTCCTCCCTAAGCCCGACGCTGTTCAACATCTACATGGCACCGCTCGCCCGCTTCGCACGACAACACAGCCTCAACATCATTTCCTACGCCGATGACACCCAGCTGATCATATCCCTCACCGAAGACCCCCACACTGCCAAAGCCAACCTCCACAAAGGAATGAAGGCCGTCGCCAAATGGATGAAGGACAGCAGGCTGAAGCTGAACTCAGACAAAACGGAGGTCCTCATCCTCGGCTCAACCCGATCAGCCTGGGACAACTCCTGGTGGCCCACTTTGTTAGGAACAGCCCCAGAACCCACCAACCACGCATGCAACCTGGGGGTCACCTCGACCCCGCCCTCTCCATAACCAAGCTAGTCAACGCCATCTCCGCGTCCTGCTTCAACACCCTCCGGATGCTCTGCAGAATCTTCAAATGGATCCTCTCCAACACGAGAAAAACCGTCACCCAGGCCCTCGTCACCAGCAGACTGGACTACGGGAACGCCCTCTACGCAGGAACAACAACCAAGCTCCTGAGACAGCTACAACGCATCCAGAATGCCTCGGCAGGACTGATCCTCGACATACCCCGATGCAGCCACATCACCCCCACCTGAGAGGCCTGCACTGGCTCCACGTCAGCAAGAGGATCACCTTCAAACTCCTCATCCACGCACACAAAGCCCTACACAATACCGGACCAGCATATCTCAATGACCGACTCAGCTTCTCCACCCCCGCCTGTAAACCTCTGCTCTGCCGACCTCGCCCTCGCCACAGTCCCACGCTTCCGGAAGACCACCGCCGGCAGCAGATCCTTCTCCTACCTCGCCGCCAAGACATGGAACACCCTCCCTACAAACCTACGTCAGACCCAGAACCTGCTAGCCTTCAGACGACTTCTCAAGACCTGGCTCTTCAACAAGAAGCAGCAGTAGCATCCCCCCCAGTGCCTTTAGACCCTTAAGGGTATGTAGCGTGCTTTATAAATGATCATTGATTGATTGATTGATTCAAGCAAGCCTGGCTGAAGACAGCTGTAATGCCAGAAACCGGTCCTAGGAAGTTTGTTTCCGGTCCAGGGAAGGCATGGCTTGGCAGTTCGGGCTAGACTGTTACCATGAGGCACAGGGTCAGATTTATTTTCATATGGCCATGTCTGAACTGGGGTGGCAGAGTGGGCTAAAGAACGGTGGTGGATTGAACCCAAATCTGTTGACTGAGTGTGAGTGTTTGATTAGTTCAGATGCTCCGTCCATCACAACCCCCTTTTGTACCACTGGATTCAAGCAAGCCTATCTGAAGATGGCTGTAATGCCAGAAACCGGTCCTAGGAAGCTTGTTTCAGGTCCAAGGAAGGCATGGCTTGGCAGTTCGGGCTGGACTGTTCCCATGAGGCACAGGGTCAGACTGATTTGGATATAGCCATGTCTGAACTGGGGTAGCAGAGTGGGCTAAAGAACGGTGATGGATTAAGCCCAAATCTGTTGACTGGGTGTGAGTGGTTGATTGGTTCAGATGTTCCGTCCATCACTACCCCCTTTTGTACCGCTTTGTATGCCATAAGTTGGCAGGGTATGCTCAGACGTGAGTCCCTTGCTCACTTTGCCACTGGATTCAAGCAAGCCTGGCTGAAGACGGCCGTAATGCCAGAAACCGGTCCTAGGAAGTTTGTTTCCGGTCCAGGGAAGGCATGGCTTGGCAGTTCGGGCTGGACTGTTCCCATGAGGCACAGGGTCAAACTGATTTGCATATGGCCATGTCTGAACTGGGGTGGCAGAGTGGGCTAAAGAATAGTGATGTATTAAACCCAGATCTGTTGACTGGGTGTGTGTGTTTTATTGGTTCAGATGCTCTGTCCATCACTACCCCCTTTTGTACCGCTTTCTTCGCCATAAGTTGGCAGGGTATACTTAGATGTGAGTCCCTTGCTCACTTTGCCACTGGATTAAACCAAGCCTGGCTGAAGACGGCTGTAATGCCAGAAACCAGACCTAGGAAGCTTGTTTCCGGTCTAGGGAAGGCATGGCTTGGCAGTTCGGGCAGGACTGTTCCCATGAGGCACAGGGTCAGACTGATTTGCATGTGGCCATGTCTGAACTGGGGTGGCAGAGTGGGCTAAAGAACGGTGATGGATTAAACCCAGATCTGTTGACTGGGTGTGAGTGTTTGATTGGTTCAGATGCTCCGTCCATCACTACCTCCTTTTGTACCGCTTTGTTCGTCATAAGTTGGCAGGGTATGCTCAGACGTGAGTCCCTTGCTCACTTTGCCACTGGTTTCAAGCAAGCCTGGCTGAAGACGGCTGTAATACCATGAACCGGTCCTAGGAAGCTTGTTTCCGGTCCAGGGAAGGTATGGCTTGGCAGTTCGGGCTGGACTGTTCCCATGAGGCACAGGGTCAGACTGATTTGCATATGGCAATGTCTGAACTGGGGTGGCAGAGTGTGCTAAAGAACGGTGATGGATTAAACCCAGATCTGTTGACTGGGTGTGAGTGTTTGACTGGTTCAGATGCTCCGTCCATCAGTATCCCCTTTTGTACCGCTTTGTTCGCCATAAGTTGGCAGGTTATGCTCAGACGTGAGTCCCTTGCTCTCTTTGCCACTGGATTCAAGCAAGCCTGGCTGAAGATGGCTGTAATGCAAGAAACCGGTCCTTGGAAGCTTGTTTCCAGTCCAGGGAAGGCATGGCTTGGCAGTTCGGGCTGGACTGTTCCCATGAGGCACAGCGTCAGACTGATTTGCATATGGCCATGTCTGAACTGGGGTGGCGGAGTGGGCTAAAGAACGGTTATGGAATAAAACCAGATCTATTGACTGGGTGTGAGTGTTTGATTGGTTCAGATGCTCCGTCCATCACTACCCCCTTTTGTACAGCTCTGCTTAATAATGCAGCACACATAGAAGTTGCAAAACGTCATTTTCATTTTTTTGATTGTTTATGTGCAGGAAGGGTCACCTTCATGCACGTGAACAAACAATGGCAATTTGCTGTTTCTATGTGTGCTGCACAAGGCAGTACACATGCAAACAGAAAAAAACGAGGAGAAATAAAGCATTTCTCCTTGTTTTGCCTGTTTAAAACCAGGTTTTCCCTGGGTTTCATTTTGGCACTGCCTACTGTTTACACCACCCTTGTAAATAGGGGTCAGTGTCAAAATCAATATGTGTTGCGGTGGAATGCCCACCGCAACACCCATTACCCTCCCCTTTCACGCTAAGTACAGCGTGAAATGGTGACTTATTAAAAGGCAGCGTTAAGTCACTTAAACTAAATTTCCTGACATTGATTATAAATACTTTAAGCCCCTAGTGCCAACTCAACGTCACTAAAATTGACTTTCTGGTGGTGATGGGGCTTGTAAATATGCCCCTAAGTGAGAAGAATTACTTTAATGAGGGCATACCTCATCAGATTTCCCACATCTAGTGTGAGCAGGGTATCCCTCTGCACTGTAAGCATTTGTTTTCCAGAGACTTGTCCCTCAATCCACCTCTGAGACCCTATGCACCCTCAGGGCTACCTCATAGGTTTAAAGCCATTTGTTAATATCATCCCCCACTACATAGGTAGGCACCTGGTCATGGGGAATGCAGACCTTGTTGCCTCCACTGGACAGGGCGGGGGCAGCTCCTTCAATAGGGCGGAGGAGCGTCACCCTACTGCTTTTTCACTGTGCCAAGAGCAGAAACATAAAATGGTAAAAACGGAAAGGTATTACCATTTTATATTTGGTTGCAGGTGGGCAGGTGGGTGGGGCTGCTCTGCCAGCAGGGCAGGGGAGGAGTGGTGTGCCCACTTCTCAGTGCGCTAAGACTGGTCGGTCTGCCCTTTGGGGCCACCCAAACCAGTCATGTGCACTCTGCCCTTCTCCAAGCAATAAGCCCCTGGCTGGGCAGCGTCCCAACCAATCACAACTCTGCAAGCAGTGTTGTGATTGGCTTTGGGGAGGGAGCCTGGCTGCCTGCTTCCTGTTCCTGCCAGAGACAGTTTCAATTTTCAAGTTTTTTTTATTTGCATAGTTCGCTAGAACCATTGCAATACAAGAATATTTCATTTCAAGACAATTTTTACATATAAAAACTCCATACTTCTAAAAACGTTAAAATACTGTTAAAAGACTGTACTATTATTGTTCAAATGTTACAAGTCTAGGTATTCAAAGTCATCCATCCGTGAGACCTTTCTGCGAGTGAGGCCTTATCCTCTAGCCATGAACGGTGTTTGACTGTTTTCCAGACTAGTTTCTTAAGCACGCCGGTACTACTGGGTGTTTCCCACAGTTGGTTCAATCCCAATTTGTGTAATCCGTTTTAGAGATATCTCGCTGCGGGTGAGGTGGTGTGACTGTCTATCTCTTTCCATAACTGTGCATTTGATGACCCTGGAGCGGCTTTCCGTATTTTGTCCCACGCTTTGATGTATATGCCCCATGTCTCGCAATAGATTGCTTCTGTATCCCGAACTCAAGCCTAATTTGCGGGGTGGAGTGTGTTTAGGCAGCCCAAATATAATCATATACATAGTTGTTACTGTGGAGTCAAGTGGTTTGGCATCTCTTCCTTTCTGGGCCTCACTACCATAGGTAAATGTTGGCAGTAGCTTTGCACGGATCACCTGCGATATGGGCAGAATCCATGGACCGGCTAGTTTAGAGTTCAGAGTTTTTAAGGAGATTGCCAGAGCAATGCCTTTATGTCTGATGCTGTTTCTCTGCGCAAGGAATTGACCGCCTTTGTCTATCTTTATGCCCAGGTATTTATATTCCATGATGTTCTCTAATCGAATCTTCTCCCAGACCCACGCTGTAGGTGTTTCCCTTTTTTTACTGACTGTAATGGTTTTTGTTTTGTCGAGATTTATCGTTAAACCGTTTTCTTTTGAATAGTCCTGTGTAGCTTTTATAAGGTGTTGAAGGCCTACTCTCATTTGGCTAATCAGGACTATGTCGTCCACGTATAGGAGACATGGCAATAAAATGTCTCCCAGTTTTGGAGCATGTGAGTTGCAGGCGTTTAATATCGGTACAAGATCAGCTATGAACAGGTTGAAAAGTGTAGGTGCTAAAACGCAACCTTGTTTAAGCCCTCTGTCCGTTGGTATGCGTCTCGACAGGTATGATCCATCACCCAACTTAATCTCGACCCAGGTGTTGGTATGCAGGTTTATCAGCAGGTTTAGAAGGGATTGGGGAGCCCCCAGCTGTGCAGTTTGGACCACAGTCTGTTTTGATTTACGTGATCAAAGGCTGCTTTATAATCAATAAAGCAAAAATGCAGGGAACTCCTTGTCATTTCGGCCTTATCAAAGAGCATTGCCATTGTTATTATATTCGTGGTTGTCCCTACATCTTTCGCAAAACCAGTCTGGTTTATTGAGATGGGGAAAATTTCTTCTGCCCATGCCTGAGCTCTTCCAATAGCATACCAACAAAACATTTTGCCTCATTGTCCATTAGTGTGATTAGTAGTTGGTTCTGTGGCTTTGACATATCTCCTGACTTGTGAATTGGTGCAATAATTGATCCTCTGCAGGACTCTGGCAGGATGTTTGTCATCCTTATTTCCCTGAACAGTGGTTCTAGTGCTTCAGTCCAGAACGTTGACTCTTGCTTATAGAGCATCGGTGGTATTCCATTTGGGCCGAGTGCCCCTTCCCTCCTTCCCTTGCCTATTTGCCTTTTAATGATCTTGATTCGATTTGTTGGCGAGTCGTCAATTAGGATGTCTTCTTCAGCTTTGAGTGGTGTGATCTGGTTGCTTCTTGCATACGCTGTGCTGTTGTTAAGACCGTCAAATGTGCCCGAGGAATTTTCCCCCTTTGTGCTAAACTCCATGTCTTCATGGAAATGAGACCAAGATATTTTGTACATACTACCTCCGAAATGTTTGAGGAAATTCCATTGTGGTTAGGATGAACAAATTGATTTATGGTTCTCCAAAAACTTGTGCTGTTATTTTGTTTGATATCTGCGTGTAGTTTTGCCCATAGAACATTCTCTATGTCCCTGTTAGCATCCCTTTTTTGTTTTTTCAGCAGAGCCTTGCTCTTTCGCAATGAGTTTAATTGTGTTATATCTTGAGGATTACACCGTAACTGTCTCAATGAGCGATAGATAACTTTCTTGGTATGCTAAATTTCTTTCAGAGCAGATTGCGATATAGACTGCGCACCGCCAAGTCTCTGTTGGGTTTTGGGTTTGATGTTGGTTGCATAGACTGCCATGGTATCTGTGAAGTTTTACCACTTCTTCACCTCGTCTAGTCCGGCCCTCAAGTCAAAGTGTTCTTTTGCAATTCCCAGCATTCTGCAATGTGTGGCAGACCCAAATTTGATTCTCTTAAGGTTAATAGTGTAGTTTGCTCCATGAGGGGTCCGGCACTGCTCAAACATATAGACATTTGTTCTGAGCTCGATTTCTTGTGGCCGGTGATCGCTGTCTCCTTTATCATCTAAATGAAATAGGGTAATTTGGTGGAACAACTCAAGGGAGACAAAAGTATAATCTAGTATGGTGTTCGTTCTGAATGAACTGTGTGTTGCTACGGGGGGATTATCTCCTCTTGATCTGCCATTTAGTGCTCTTAAGTTTAGGTGTTCCAATTCCTCCAGGGCCGATTGTCCCACCTTTGATGGCTTGCATGAAAGTAGCTTTCCTTGCGTTGGGATATTCCAGATTGTATTTTGTATGGACATTTCGTCGTCCACGGAGGATCCCATTAGGTTTAAGTTTAGGGTACCCTTAACAATAAGATCCGTTGTGCGTCCTTCTTTAATGTATATTTCCACCAAATTGCACATTTCTTTTATTAATTTGCTTTTTCGTTTTGGTTGAATATAAACATTGATTATTATAATGTTGAAGTCCGTTGCTTGTGTTGAGTCCAAAGAGAATAAGTTTACAGCAAAAGCTGCTGATGAAGGGGGACCTAGTTCATGGGCAGTAAGATTGATTCCGCAAGCAACATATGTGACCAGACCCCCCTGACGGTGACCATATTTTGCCTCAGCTAGTGCACTTGTGTTGAAGTGCAGAAATCCTTGCATATGTGGGGGATCACTCAGCCAGGTCTCTTGTAGAGCCACAATATCGAAAGCCCTGATATAGTTGATAAAGTCCAGATTCAACAGTTTGTTTGCCAGGCCGTGCCAGAGACAGGAGAGCAGGAGCAGGGAAGAAGCGGGACACGGCAAGCGGAAAGGTAAGTTTAATTATTATTTTTATTATTATTAAATTAATACCCCAGCGTGACCCCTTACCCGCGCGACCCCCCCGGGTTGCCCCCCCACCCACGAGCATTGCCGGGCCGAGTGGGACAGTGTATTGTTCCCACCATTGCAGCTGGAGTTTGAGGCTTATTTGGCTTTTTGGGAGGGACTCCTAATAACATCTTGAGGAACTGCAGCAATTTTCGGTCCTTGTTCTTCTTTCCAACCCACTGGCATTTCAATTATATGTCCATTGTGTGCAAAAATTCCAGGATATTGAAGAAATACTGGGATAGTTTTTCAGTTACCATTCACCTTTGTGGTACACATCCTAGGGCCAGATGTACAAAGGCTTTTTGCTGTCACAAAGGGTCCAATATTCAAAATTGGGCTGTTTGTAACCTCAAAAGGCATCTTTGTCATGGTTTTGCCCTAACTTTTTGCATTCAGACCTCCAGTTTTTCTGACTTCATTTTTGCAGGCTCGCTCATCCAAAGTGTAAGTGTACACCCAGGAACAGATATGATGAAATTGTATTCTTCTCTGAGAACTACTGTTTGTAGTACAAGATTCCCATTTCCACTGTACTTTACTTTAAGGACATCTGTAGGCTGAGTAGCAGCTCTACAATTTTCCAGCACTTGTCCAATGCTGTGGAAAACATGTACCTAGATGTAGGGCAGTGCTCAGCTTTCTGTATGTTTCTCAAGACGTCAACTTTGTTAGTGCGCACTCATACCTTTTCTTTGTATGACGCAAGTATGGTTTCGCATTTACTCAGAATAAATATGAAGCGCTCTCAACTCACCCTTCCAAAAGTGATGTAGCTCCCTAATATAAACCTTTTGTAAGAGACAATTCAGACCAACTCCAGTTCTCTTTCAGTCACATTAAAACTGCAGTTTTCCTGATTCTAGATTTGTTTTGCAGTACAAGCCTTCTGGCGCTCCAAATAAGGAGAGGACTGGGCTATTACATCTTTGATTGTGCAGAAACTCAAATCTCCTAGTCCGCTGATGGCAGACGCAAATAAAGAATTTCTGCTTTAGTGCAAAACAAAATAAATGCCTCATATATACCACCTATGAATGATATAAATAGTTAATTATATGAATCAGTCTGCTTTTCAAATATAAAATAGTTCCTCCTGCAGTCCACAAAAAGCACGAGGACACACTTACACCAATAGAAAGACATATGAATAAAATGATACTGTCGAATGGTCCACGATGTGTTAAACAACGTCTCAACTCAATAGTTGAAGACGGCTGACAAGCATGCAGTACGTTTACATATATATGTGGTAATTATTTAACTTTTAATTTTCCTGTGTTTTATATAGCGCAAACTTGACACAAAGGTATCAGGTATTTAAGGACACATTCATTTTTGTTAGACACGGTTTATGAGGCCTTGCGTCAGTTTTGCCCCGCTGGTGCGTCACTTTTGTGACGCACCAGCGGCGTAAAAAATGCGCCTTGTTGCGCCATATTTAAAAAGTGACGCATCTAGGTAGATCCGTCACTTTTTAAACCCCTGCGCCACATTATACCTGCATCAGGTAGAATGTTTCAGAGGGGGCGTTTCCCCGCAAAAAGCCTAGTAATAGTGACGCAGTGAAATCTATGAGATTTCACTGCGTCACTTTTAGGATGCTGTTGCGTCAAAATCTTGCGCCTGCCTCACAGCAGGCGTAAGACTGACGCAAGCCCTTTCACATGGGGCTTTCCCCATGTGAAAGGACGCATTGCTGGAGTTGCGTCACTTTTGTGACACACTCCAGCAATGCGTCACTTTTGCGCTTACAGATACGTCAGAAATGCTGACGTATCTGTAAGTCCTTGCGACATGATGCGTCATACATTAAATATGACGCATCATTGGTGTCGCAAGGAGTGCGCAGTGAAAAGTGACGCATCGCTGTTTTCACGCAGCGATGCGTCACTTTTCATACATGAAGCGCAAGATTAAGTGATTTAACCAGAGTCACAGGATGTTGAGCGTGATTGCCAAGACTGTAAACCAGATTCCACAGATTTTACGTCAGATACCCTAGACGTTAGGCTACATCCTCTCCCCAATATCCTCTCACACTATGTTTGCCAAAATGGTGCAAGCACAATTACACATCAAACCTAAAACAGACATGCGTTTTCATTCTTTTATTACATTTTTAATCCATTCTATAATGCCATATAAAAGTCACAGTCGAAGCCAGACCTGTTGGCTTATCAGTGCTTGTTTTTCTTTACAACTACCCATAGATACGCAGTCAGTGTATGACTAGAACCCGAACGTGACGAATCAGCAAGACTGTGCTGTGCAAGACTGTGCAGATGTGTTTCTGTTACTCCGTGGGTCATCTCAATGTTGCGCCATCGAGGCCCCCCTGCAGTGGAAGATGTCTGTGAGCCGTGTAGTGAGTCTCCGGTGCTGACCATCTTGCCTTTGCTTCAGCCTGTACTAGCCCACTCGCTGGCTGTTCCGCAGCAGAAGGCGCCTGTGGCTGTGGCTTGTGGCAGGACACAATGACCACCGCTAGCGCGGCTTGGATTGCATGGCAGCGGGGCAGTATGGCAGTGGTATGGGGCCAGTTCAATACGTCCTGGTTTGCTCCGGTCCCTCGAGCAGAGGAAGACATTTGAAGAAACAAACGCCATCTGGCTCACATGTGTAGAGAATGAGGAAAGCAGTTGGTGAGAAGGTGCAGTGCTAAGGGCTAGTAGAAGGTAGCACTGCTTGAAGCTTGAAGCTTGAAGCAGCCAGAGCCAGAATACGTGATCAAGAGCTCAAAGAATCTTATTAATTCTGAAAGCTGTGATAGACCCGTGCCTTAAAAAAATGAGCTTCAAACAAACTAAACCCGCACTTTATTACTTACAACTACTGAATATTGACTGTACTTTGTCTATCTGTAATTTTTTTTAAAAAGCCATCTGCTTTAGGAAAAGCATGGATGGCTAACCATGCTGTAAAATTGTGCTGGTGCTTTTAAGTTTACAGTTATATATATTGTTAACCATATATTGCCCATGCTTTTATTGTATGATATATTGTACTGCTTACTGTGTCATTATTTGCCTTTTGAAAATGAATTGTGTGTAACCGTTTTTAATTGTGTGTTTTTAAAATGAACTTTTATGATTGTAAAATCTACAATCGAATAAAGATTATGAATTGAATTGAATTGACTATTCCATAATACTAGCTTGTCTCCGGGAGAGCCAGTCACACTTTACTAAGGTCTGCTCCTTCTGCAGAATCTGCTCAGCCACCGCAAGAGTCTTAGGAAAGTGCATAATAAAACGTCTAATTTATATATGAGTGAACTACAAACTGGACAGACAGGTCAAGCCTACCCTATTAAAAAAAAACAGCAAACAGAACAGACTCACTCAATATGCTGGAAGAGGAACTGGATCATACTGAGAAGGAAGATATTCACAATGATGTGACCAACAGGGTCGCCGACCAAGCATATATGGTCAACACAAGCAATACAAGTGAATCTTTAATACAAATGGATTCAAACTCGATATTGGAAGCCCGCCCCTCACAGGGGAAGAAGAGTCTTAATGCCCTAGGTTTAGAGCAAGAGCAAGCCCTAGCAGGAAGATACAGGCACACACGTGGGGAATCAAGTGCCCTTCCTCTGTTGATTACCAATGTTTATATCCATCCACAGCCAAGTAGAAAAGAAGAAATTATTGAGATGTTACTGGGCTATATCACTACTCAATGTACATCAAATTCCTTGCTTCATATCCTTATGAGTTATGACTGGTGATTTTAACATGAACGTAATCCAGATGGTGCCCAGGGATCAAATAACAAAAACTATTGATCAGATTTAGCATATTCCACCAAGCAACCCTTCAAACAGTGATCAGATGCATGTGGGGAAGCAGTTCCGAGTAATCTGGAGCATTTGAGCCTGAGAATTCTGAATGGCCGGGGGGCTCCTGACATTCCAACCCATGCAATGCATTACTCAGCAGTTTCCCAGGCAATATTAGATTACACCCTAGTGTCTCTGCCCTCATTCCACACTGTGAGAAATTATGAACTGGGGAACAGGCCAGAAAACGATCACCAACCACAAATGATCAGACTAAATCCAAAAGTCTCATCATATGAACATACCCCACCGGAAATCGATTACTGCATAACGTGTTACTACAAAAAGTTGCGGTGGTGAGATAACGTGTATTGACAAAGTGGAACAACAAGCTAGAATCCATGGGAAAAATTAAATGAATCAACTCTTAACCCATTGGGCACAATTTTCAAAGCTTTTATTAGAGAAGCAAGCTGGCGGTCACAGGGCCAGAATCACAACTAATTCTGTGATACTCCATCCACGGAAATCATTAGTCCAATTAACGATAGCAAAAGAGGAAGCTGGATCATGCCTTGGCGGTCTTAAGAAACAACTCAAACTCAAGTGTACCGAGAAAGGTTCTACCAAAACTAAGTACACTATATAAAAAAGCTGCATGGATCAAAGCAAAAACAGAAGCAGACCAGTATTGTTGCAAAATTCTTCTAGCCTCCAATCATAAAGATGCAAGAGGATTCTGGAAATTGGTGAATCAAGCCAACAACTGGAAAGTCAATTTCTATCTTCGAATATTTCAGAAGATGCATCGTCAAATCATCTGGAAGAAATGCTTGGGGGCATGGACACAATAAAAATACCCCCAAAGGTTGATAACAAAAGATAGTTGGGGAAGACCCGTTTATAGCATTTTCAATTGGTACAGTGGAAAAAATAATCAGTAAAAGTGATCGAGACAGCACCCAGGGACCGAATGGTCTCCCGCAAGCAATTTATAAACAGAACCCACAATTTGGGGCAGATAAGTTGGCCATTTTATTCAATCACGTCCCCCTCGCTCAAGAAATACCTGACAGCTAGAGGGGATCAATATTGGCCCTATAATACCCAAAGCTGGTCAAACTTCATTACTCTCCAATTATAGGTTGATAGCTTTAATGGACGGTGAGAGTTTTTTGCTAAATGCCTCCTAACAGATCTTACAGCCTGGGTGGAATCTAATGCTTTGGTGCCAAAAAAACAGACCGGTTTCATAAAATGAATTGGCATATCCACTAATATTCAGATGCTGGCTCTAACAATAGAACAGGCAAAGAAGCGCTCAGTTAAACTTCATTTGTGTTCTATTGACTTTCGTTCAGCATTCGATACTGTACAGAGAAATTCTTTGGGAAAAGTTGATGAACTGGGGAATTTCTCTCTCTCTTCTCATATCGATCCAACTTCTGTTCACAAATACCTGGACGAGGATAAGACTGGGCTGCGGTTGAACAGTCTAAAAAAAGATCCCTAGAAGGAACGGTTTGAAACAAGGCTACGTACTGTCCCGCTTTGTGTTTTAATTTGTACCTAGCTAATATTACTCCGGCTTTGGAAAGAATCAATGAGCCTTCCCCAACTGTGGCTGGTTTTAATGTTTCCCACATACTGTATGCTGATGATATTGTTTTGATAAGTCATACAAAGGTGGGGCGCTGCCCAAGGGTTGAAAGTCAACTTAGGCAAAACTGAAACAATGCTAAGTTTACGGGGCATAGTTTCTCACCCAAATTTGGTATAGAAGGGACAGAGCTAGAATCAGTAACTGAGTACAGATATTTAAGGGTGATATTTGATTCTAGAGGTTTATTTAAGAATCAGTGTTCAGCAATTTCAAGAATCAACAATTCACTTGTTGTTGCATTTGCCTCACTACAGAACACCTTAAAAGGCTTGCCCGTTAAACCGCTTTGGCAAATAATGGTAGCCAAACATGCTCCTTTCTTGATGTACAGTGTGGAGATATTAAGAGAGAAAGCTGACTAAACCATAGATAATCTCATGGTAGGAACTTATCCTCATCTATTTAATTTCCCCCCTGCAGGCTTCAACAGGCAAATTCGATTAGAGTTCGACCATAGGAGACAGAAAAGAAGTAGCCTTGGCACATACTTGAAATGTTGTCATAAATTAAAAAACGACATAAGAGCCACACTTAGCACAATAGTATGGGAGGCTATAACTGATCCTAGAAATACTGAAGCACTGGTTGTTTCTACTTTGAAAGCAGAGGAACTCTTGGCTCTTTCCCTTTTATAAACTGCATCCAATAGAGTTATTATCGGTTTCAGCAAAAAGGTCTCTTCTTTGATGGACATAGAGGTGTTAACAAAACGAGCCCCGACATGGATGGTTAGTGCTATGTATGGCCCATTAAAATCCCATAATTATCTGGGGGATGGATTAGATGCAAAAGTAAAGCTTTTGCTATTCCGGCTTGGTCATTTCCAATTTAGTTGTAATTTATCAGCCTGGAAAAGGCTGAGCAATTAATTGTCAAGCTGTCTTGGTAATTATTGTAGAGAAGACATCTGTCATATTGTCTGTTGTTGCCCAGCCCTAGCGGACGAACGAAAAAGTTTATTGAGACAGTATTTTCATCAAAATACCATATACATGTTCCAGTCGACAAGCAGTTAGAGCTGGTCCCCAGGAAGAGGACCACAGGGCATATTACCACAAATAGCGATAATTATTGCTAAATGCGCTCAGCGCATTTTTTTTAATCGCCGTCTGTCGCCGGATATTATCGCAGAGATAGCGTGCTATTAGCAACGTTTAGCTCTAAAGCGATAAAATATCCGGCGATAGCGCCTCAATGCGTGAATATCGCTGGAAACCCAGCGATATTCAGGCATTACCGCTAATGGGGACTTAACCTGAATATCCACCTCCCATTGGATATACAGGTTAAGTCCTGGTCTGAGCAGGCGTTAGGTTCTGGCGATATTCGCGCTTAGCTCGAATTTTTTTATCGCTTTGCCTGCCTTGCTAATAGGCAATAGCTGTGTTAGCGAATGCTTTCAGTCGCTAACAGGTTGGGTACGCCCACTTTGCATGTCATTAGCGATAAATATCGCTGAAATGCAAAGCGGGCCCCAAACCTGTAGCTATCGCCTATAAGCTGTCGCTAACTGCTGTTAGCGACAGCTTGCTAATAGGGCGATAAAAATATTGCCACTTTAGCAGGAAAAAGTCCCGCTAAAGCGACGATATCGCCCTTGCTAATATGCCCCCACATTTTTTCTGGGAAATTTCTAATATACTTGGCCATGGCAAAGGGGAAACTTGTAAAGAGCGACCAGTAATGCCCGCTGACAGGGCTGCTACTAGTTGGTACGAAATACAAGCAACTAGTAATATGCTTATTCTGAGTGTAGTCATGAGTGTTCTGGGTGGTGACACTTGGAGTGCTGGTGACTGCATTCAGTATTCTAAGTTCTCTAATCTGCATTCTCACATTAGCGGTTGCTGGGGCAGGATGTTCAAAGCTTGACTGCTCTAATTTCTAATCGAATAAAGACTCTTTGAACCTGCCTGTTGTCCTCTGGAAGACATCATCCTCAACAAATAGCAATGAGACAAATGAGGGATTCAGCAGGGCATTGGTACTTTATTGATAATTTTGAACAAAAGGATGTATGGGTTAACTAATAATAGTGTAATTAGGACACTTTAGGTGTAGAGGGCCTATTAAGAGCAAAAGACTTTTGAAACAAAACTATTGTAGATTGTGTCTTTCAATCAGTTTTTATTTTTCTTGGAGCTTTGAATAGCCAAGAAGGTTTCAATTGTATTTTAAGATAGGGTTTTAAAATAATATACATGTACTATGCGTTTTAACTATGTCAGTTTTTAAGTTTGAATTAACTGAACAATAAATATAGTAATTCATTTATTCCATAGATATGCATGTCACTTTCCTATCTCTAGATTTATAAAAAGAAATATTCAGAGTTGTGATCTGTGAGGCTTTGCAACTTTTGCACAACCCTGCAAGTCAGTCCACAGATTCTATTAATTTGTAATCGAGAAAATAAGCATTTCCACGAGACTGAACATTTCTCAGACTTCGCCTCATCATGCGGATTGACTGAGGGTGGCTATCTAATCTCGCCCACTCATTTGAAAGCCTTTTACTTTTATTTTGAGAGAAACTGCGATTGCCTAGCTGATTATTTTGAAAAATTGAAAGCCTCTCGATAAAATAAACATTGATGGTGGTTTGGGAGAGCTTGGCGAGCAGGCTGCAGCAGAGATATTGGCTTTTAAAAACAAGGGCTCTCTGTGCAAATTCGAGAGTAACTGATCCCCCTTCTTGGCAAAGAGTGTTTAGGCTATGATGGATTGTGCGTAATTTTAAAGATAAGATACATGTGCTGTGATCTGGACTGCCTCCTGTATTTTTGGCTGGCTGTTGAAAATTGACTGTTAATAATACTGCATTTTATGAACTGAATTATTGCCATTAAAATCTAAATGATATAAAGAAAGAATACATACATTTGCACTTTACTCTTTCAGCTCATAAACAGCATCACTGACTACAGCGCTAGCCAACTGAGTATGGTCTCCATCACTTGCTTTTAAAACGTAAATAAAAGCAAGGCTTCTTGTAAAATGTTGTTATTCAGTCTTGATGTTAAAAAGAAGTAGATAGCGAGGCTTTCTCTCTGGGTTTCTGTTATGGCTCCCATAGCTGCAAGTGCACCTTGAAACGGCATTACCTGCTGGAGCTGAGCACAGGGCCATTTGTTATATGGAACAGCTAATTTTTCACTGCCATCCCACCGGGGCACCGTGCAAGTCCGCCAGCATCAGCTCAATGGAGGCACTGTAACCTGAATTCAGATTAGATTCAGCGCAGGCTCCATTGAGTAAAGCTTCCAGACTTCGAACACAAATGTGAGTAAAAAGGTTTCTGGCCCTGGTGGTGCTTAGTAGGGCATTTTCTTCATTGAGTCTTCGAATATACATTTTCACATAGGTCACACAAAATGGCGGCTTGTCATCCAAACACAATAGTATTGATACAGTGGCATAGCAAGGGGGGCGGTCTGCCCTGGGCTGCACGAGTTTTGGGGGCTAACGCAGGCATCATCGCCAGCACCCCCCACCCGCTCTTCATGTGATGTAACATTAGCTTTAGTGGTAGGGGGGCACTGCTGTATACACCTCATATACTACCATGCATTTTAAAAACTCTCTCGATTAATTTAATGAACATAAGAGACAGACACAACATTTTATTTCAAAAATCTCAGGGCCCAATTCACAGGTGCCTCCATCCACACTTGTGGCGGAGTCCCCACAGGCATGGGGGGACCCCCAAACTGTAGTTACCCATTGCAGACCCCCCACCGCTGCGCCCTCCCCCCACTCCCGCCTCTCTGCCACCACTGTGGGGCCTCTACCAAGAGTGCGTAGACCCTCTGTGAAGGTCATTCTAATTATTATTATTATTATTATTAAAACAGTTTTGTATAGCGCGTGGTTACCCTGGAGCATCCCAGCGCTAATCCTATCAGAAATACTGTAACCCGGTTTTGCTCAGTATATTAATTCATGTAATCCAATTTTCATTAAGTTTGGCAGTCTTGTGGTGACCTTGCTATATATAACTGTGACAGTGTGGCCACATACATACCTGAGCCAGTCAAGTATCCAATGGAATCCTCAAATGTAACAGAGGAAGTAGCGTCGAGGAAATCAGAAGAGGAAACGGATACAAACCCCCGACCTCACAACCATAAAAGAAGAATGTCTTGCCTGCATAAAGAATCTGCCATGGACCACAAAGTGGACAAGCAGGAAGAGGATGGAGTTAACACAAAAATATGGAAGTGCTTGAAGAAGCCATCGAAGAGAGGCCAGAAAAAAGTAGTGAGAACAGCACTGGAGTGTACTGGCAGGGGCAGCCGGATAGAAATTCTTGTCCGAGGGAAGAGACCAACCACCATGCGAGCCAGTAACATTCTCTCAATGTGAATGCTCCAATTAGGTCCGTATAGAAGGGAAAACTGGTGTTGAAGTCCTCAAAAAAAGGAAAATGTGATAAGACTCTTGATAGTTGTTAGACCTGCTATCTTTCGATGTGAGTTCCCCAGTTTGTTTCCTTCTGACCTCCTGTTTCTCACTGTATGCTGCATTTAGTTTTTCTGGTTTTAGGACTCTTGGCAATTTACAACTGCTGACCAGTGCTAAAGTGCTAGTGCTCCCTGTGTAAAATGTCATGGTAATTGGGTTCTCCATTATTGGCATATTTGATTTACTAGTAGGTCCCTAGTACAGAGCACTGTTTGTGCCCAAGGCCGGTAAATCAAATTCTACAAGTGGGCCTGCGGCATTGATTGTGACATCCACATTAGTAGCCTTGAAAACAAATCTCAGACCTGCCACTGCAGTGTCTGTTTACTCAGTTTTAAACTCTTCATCAAAAAAGGAGGGACTAGGGCTTGGTAGGTCCAGCATACGAGCCCCGTGTCGCTATGTCGAAATCAAGAGTATCCAGTTCCTAAGTGGAGGGGTGATCACACACATTATCTTAAGCTCAAGTGTGTATAATTTCTCCTCTTCAGCTACAACTCTTTAGTTGTTTGTTTTTACTCGTAGCATAGGAACCCAGCTAATAAAATATTCTGTGGGATTCCAATAGCCATTTTTAATCTACATGCACCTTCTCCGCATCTCTACTTACTGTACATACGCCCCACTACTACTTTTTAGCTTCACGTCGGCAAAAAGGGCAGATCGCCAACAACGAGCCCCCTTGGTGATTTTAGCGCTGGCCCAACGAGGAGATGGCCGATGATCAAGCATGACATCCCTTGGGGTGTGTGAGGGATCTTGCTCCTAATTGGAGCTATTCCACCTCCAACTTCACCTCTTCTTTCTCTTGCTAACACCTGGTATCCCCGCCTTTTTCCTTCCCCCTCCCCCTTAGGAACGGCATACTCTTGCTTTTGTCACAGTTTTAAACTGCCATTTTGACCTGGCAAATGCACCCGCTTGCCTGACCCAAACCTTCCCTATTGGTACATGCAAGGCACCCCTAAGGTAGGCCCAAAGTAGCCCCATGGGTAGGGTGCAGTGTATTTGAAAGGTAGGACATGTACTGCGGTGTTTTACATGTTCTGGTTGTGAAATGCTGCTAATTTCGTTTTTCACTACAGCAAGGCCTCCCTCTCCCACAGGTTATCATTGGAGCTGCCTTGTAACATCTTACAAGTGTATCTGCCATTAGGGAGTTGATGGAAAACTGAAGTTTGAGGTCTCATGTCTCACAATTTAAAAATACATCTTTTAGTAAAGTTGTTTTTTAAATTTCAGGTCTGAAAATGCCACTTTTAGAAAGTTGTCATTTTCTTATTTTAACCAGTCTGTGCCTCTGTCTGTTCTGCTGAATACATGTTGGGGCTTGGATGGCAGTTGGGCTGTTTGCGCATTCATTCTAGACAGTCACACAAAGGGAGCTGGGGTGTGCTCTGCGTATTCTGAAATTCCTTCACCAGGCTGATAGGTCTTCCTGAGGTAGAGTGATGGGAGGAGGTGGCACTGGCACCTGAATAGGGCTGTGCTTGTCCTCACACAAAGCCGTCTCGACCCCAGGTAGTGTATCCGGAGCCAGGCCGGGGAAAGGCAGGGCCTTGGGCACTACAAAGACTGTCCTTTGAAGTTTGCCTTCTTCAAAGACTAAAATGGGTATAAGTACTGGAACTGAGTCCCCATATTTTTAGAACACTTCTGGACTGAGGACATTCTGCTAGGAAGACGAGCTGGATAAGCTGTCAGGAGGGACTGACACTTTGCAGTTTGCTTTGCTGTGTTGGCCTGCTGCTTTCTGCTCCTTTCCTGGGAGTAAAAGGACTGAAATATTCTTTCAGTATTCTACTTCTAATGTTCTCTAAGGGCTGGAGTTGAGCTATCCTCTTGTTAAGAAGGTCCATCAAATACTTCACCTGTCAATACATGTGCTCTTCTGCTGAGAGTCCTGACCTGCCAAGTAGTGCCAAATTCAGGTCCTGAGCACTTAGAAGTGAAATCTGGTGATTTCAAGGAGAAAATCCATGCATCGATTCCAAGCATCATTTGGAATTGGCGAAGCACCACCGATGCATTGCTGTTGCCTGCACTGAATCGTGGTTCCTACTGAATGCAACTGGAGCATTTTACAGTGTAGGCCTAGTGTAGGCCCCTGCATGAGTCCAGCGCACCACATCACCAAAAGTTGTGATGCATCGCTCTCCTCAGACACAACACCTGCTTCAACGCTGTGGAATTGACACAGCACAACTTGACCTTAGATGCATCATCGATGCATCGCCCCTGCACGCCGTTTCTCCTAATCTACACCGCACTGCAGTAAGGATCCGAGGCTGTGTGTCCCAAAAAATGGCTCATCATCTCCCCTGCAACAGCAAGGAACCGACACATCACCTCCACTAACTAGCAGTATGGAACCAATGCCTCAATTCCCCTGTGGCAGTAAGGAGCTAATGCATCACTTGCTTTTTCAGTGCCATCCCTCCCCTGCGCCTCGCATCGTTCATATCTAAGTTACTTTGTCCTGATCAAACGCAACCATTGATTCTAAAGAACTGAACTTAATTCAACATTTGAAAATTCATATCTTGACTTGTGTATTTTGCAGTTTTGTCATTTTGGTCTTGTTCTATTCAGATAAATATTGGCTTTTTTTCGAAACTGGTGTGGAGTTCTTTCATAGTGCTTTCACTGCGGTTCTGTGTGTGTGTGTGTTTGCGTGTGTGTGTGAGAGTGTGTGTATACAAATACTTTACACATTGCCGCTGAGATAACCATGACTGTTCTGTGCCAAGCTACCAATGGGGTATGCCGGTGATTCCATTAACCTGACTAGAGTGAGGGTTCCTTTTTAGACAGGGTACACAGCACTGCCAACTAGAGACACCATTTCTAAAAATAGTGAATCTCTGAGACTTAATACCCGACTTCTACCAAATTGTTATGAAGAACCAATAGAAAATGGCAAGGGCAAAACCCTGAGAAGTGAGTTAAGAGAAGAAATGGGACAGAACCTAGCATGATATCCTATAAAACCTTAAGGGAAGTTCTAAGGAAGTGATGCAGCTGATAAGCAGATCAGATCCTTTGATACACATGTAAATCGATAATGAGACAACTTAAATAACGCACACATAAATGTGCAATAGTTGTACAGTAAAGAGTCATTAAAGTATAAGTGAGAAAACTTAGTGACTGCATAGTAAAAGCATGCAGATAAATTGCAGGACAGATTAAATCAAATATATGAAACAATATAGGGTAATAGTTTAACCAGTTTATTTGCTATTTCATGTGTATTAAAAAGTTAATGTGATTTACTCATGAGTCACAAAATTCCAAATCATACTTACTAAAATAATAATGTGTGTGAAGAATTTATGAACTCTGACATTTTAGATAATTGTATGTATGATAGTGAAGGGTTTAATTCTGAATTTCATCATTGCATATGAGAAAATTTGCACCAAAGTGAATAGAAAAAGAATGGTGCTGCACAGTCATATATTGTGTTTTTGTTTTAAAACCCTCTAGGTTATGATCTATATTTATGTACTAATGTAAATCATTTGAAAAAATATTAATATTTTATTATTTGAAATTATTTTATACGTTGGTGATTTGAAAATGGAGTCATATGCCAGACTTATATGTTAGCCCTGCAATTCAACACATAACAATATTCTGAGTACTTCTAAGCTAAACAAATCTTTATAAGTATTGATTTTCTCTTATGAAATGTATACCTCTATTTCTGTATATTCTGCGCATTTTAAATTGACTTTATTGTAAGCCTGCTTTATTCCCTATTCTCTTCTGCCTTACACTTGTGAAAAAGTTTCATAAACTTACCACGTGAAGCGAAATTGTGTCTTACTAGAAGATTTCTCACTCACTTACTTACTTGGACCATCTACAACAAAGCTGATACTGTGGGAACATTTGCTATGGGAAACTTTCCTCTTGAACTCAGTCATGCGCCTACTACTAATGGATCATTGTTTGGAAGTTCACTTGTGCCGGGTGATCTGACAAAGTATGTGCCTTGCACCACCTCATTCTATAATATGTGTCTTCTGCACGTCTCACGCCAATCATCCTACATGAACTGAACAACGGACTGAATGGTCTGACACGATAAGGTGATCAAGGAGGTGTCACCACTGGAATTAGAAGAATATGAAATACATTGATCTGAAGGAGAAGCAGCAGAGATTTTCAGCAGAGATTTTAAGCAGATGATTTAGGGCAGGTGATGATTTGGGAATTTGGCTGAACTCATTTACTTTCCTGACGAGACACTGACTTTGGGAACTTTGCACACTCTACGTGCTTTCCTAAAAGATTTGCATACACTGTAAGGGCATATTCTGAAGGAGCTATCGCCGAGTTAATGGCACTTCATTGCAGCCAAAGTTGCGATAAGTTTATCAACACATTCACAAGCTGGTAATAACAGCCCATAGCACCAGTTTACCTGCGATAGTAGCCGCAAAAAACAACGCCACAGATGACCCCGGGACTATCGCTAATGAGATGCAGAGTAGGCATTCCCATGCCAAAAGTCGCGACAACACCGATCCGCAACATTCTCAACGACCAGCCACATCGGCAATAGGAACACAAAACATGCAAAAAGGTGCGCTAGCAGCAGGAAACTAACGCCTATTCTGACCTAGTGCAAAGTCGGACTCCATTTAGGAAATTTTACCAAGTAAAACACACTGCCAACGTGTTTGCTTACTCGTCGTAACTTCGTCAGGGCTAGCACAACCGAAATCTCCCGATAAGAGTATAAATAAGACCTCAGAAATATGTATGTCACCTCCTATGTAGAAATAAATGCCTAGTCAAAAGTAAGGACCTCCCGGCATGATAACAGGGATGAATGAATCGCTGTTATCATGCCGGGAGGTCCTTACTTTTGACTAGGTGTTTATTTTCACATAGGAGGTGACATACATATTTCTGAGGTCTTATTTATACTCTTTTTGGGAGATTACGGTCGTGCTAGCCCTGACAAAGTTACGACGAGTAACAAAACGCGTTGGCTGTGTGTTTTACTTGGTAAAATTACCTAAATAAAGAAGAAAAACTTTTTTGGACTAAAAGCATCATCTGTGTGTAATTTTTTAACGAGTGCGCCTTCCGCCTTTTGTTGAAAACTTGCTGACCGGTTCTGTGCCTTGGGATAACAGGCACGGGAAGTGTGCTGCACCACAATTACTTTGGATTACACTATTGTTTTGGCTGTGCTGAACCTTGGTCAGGTTGTCCTGTTCTTCCTTTCCCCCAAAGTCGGACTACAGCCTGCAGCACAAAAGGGAGCCCAGCCCAGAGCCACACCTGAAGAACAACAGATGCCATGGAGACCCTGAACATGCGGGCCGGACACCCAAGAGGACAACAACCCCCACCACCACCACCCCCAGGACCACACCCCGCCCCCGGGCACTCACCCCAGGTACTCCCCACCACCACCGGACCAAGACACTGCACATTAACGGCCCACAGACATGAAAAAAACACCCGCCTTATGTCGCACAATTGCAGCAATCAACACACATGTGAGTACAGAAATCCTGAGCCATTCGTGCACCATTGAAAGACCAAACTAAATGCCACATACTAATTTGTCTCAAAACAACTATTCTGAAGAGTCATGGCAGGGAATCCCTGACTATCTGTGAGTCACAGCCTGCAAGACAATATCCAAGATGAGAAGGTGTGTCAGGCACTCAGCAAAGGACAGGGAGAGAGAGAACGAGAGAGTAAGAGAGAGACTGAACAAGGAGCGCAATGCCAATCGTGCCCTTGGCCCATGCAAACATGCAAACAGCTGCGTGTATCTTGAAATTTGTGCACCCCAAATCAGAGGCCTGGCATCAAAGTCAGCGCGAAGGCTACATCACATCTCAGAAATGCAAGCAGTAGTCAGACTAAAACCAGGAATGAAAGCTCCATTTTTCACACACACAATTCGGACGACCAACCCACCCTCCGACCTTGGTCCTGAATGAGGCTGGCACACCCTGCGTGAGATACCAAACCAGCCTCCGACGACTCCCACACCACAAACAGCGCTATTGAAAAACCAACCTACCCACACCCTACACACACTTGTCCCTGCACGCCCTACACTTGCAAGGGTTGCCCTTGACACATGGGTAAACACCTACACATAGGTCCAAATGTTGCACACACATACAACTCATTGCTCCGAGCTGGGGCATATCGTCCACAGAACTGCCACCGGCCTGAGGAGTGCCGGTGCTACGGGACCAACAAACGCGATGGCAGGCTTTCCCAGGCACATTCACAACCCCTGTCACGTGGAACTGTTGTGTGGCGTTTTAGGCTCCGAGTGAATTTTCCCAATTCATGCCCTTATATAGGTACAAGTCACATCGCCCTAATATAGGCATAGAAATCAAGCCCTTATTTAGACATAGCCCATGCAGACCAAATACAGGCATGGCTACTTCCACCCGTACCAAACGTCACAACGATTTCTTGGAAAATCAGCTTAAGCAGTTAGGTACCTTCCCTTGCTTGAATTTTGATTTGTCCAAGAACTCATGTACTTTTCAACGAATGACTATTCCCTAAGGGTTCTTTCCTGACGTTATTATGCCCAACTTTACTTCAAACTATGGCATTCCTAGACACCTTCATGGTATAAATATACCTTCACTTGCTCTAGCACGACACCGTGGTTCGGAGCAGTTTGACTATCTACTTGCCCGACACAGCTCGCTACAGCAAGTGCCGAAGAAAGCCGACCCTCCAGCTGACGCACTGATCAAGAGGCTGCCTTTGCTCGCCGAGAATCCAGCTCCAGTGTTTACAAGCTCCCCTTGCGGGGTGTTGGGAAATCAAGTCCTGAGACAGAGATATCAGACCTCCTTCATTGAAAGCCAAGGTATGGAGCTGATTAGAACCTAGAGAAATCTTGGCTAGATTCTTGGCAAAGAAAACTAAACCTATGCTACACAATACTTACTTCTTCCCGCGTACTAGAGTTAGGTTAGGTACATTGAGGTAGGCATATTTTAGAAGCACCAGTTCAGTATTTTTAGTCATTGTTATTTATATATGTATTTTTATATGGCTTAGAAACCATACAATGCTCTTACAGTATTATTTTATAATATTGTTCTCGCTGTACGCATTATACTTTGCAGTCTGCATTACGATTGTAGCAGTTCAATTTTCTTGCATGAAAAAGGAGACTGTTCAACAAACCTTTTATTGAACATGCGCGATTGACTGAGTGAAATACTTATCTATTGTGTCCGCGACTCTAGAGATATATTTCTTATTCTTGGGAAACAAAGTTGCCATGTTTATGCGGTTGTCTGAAATAAATCCCTTCTTGTGAATTCGAGAAAGTTTCTAGTGACCTCTGAGCTAACTGGCCCTCACTATTAAGTTTAATATATTTGATAGAGACCTAGTTGACCTCAGTCCTACGTCTAATCTATAGGATATATTATTCCAATGCGCAGATCCTATTTGGAATATAGGAACAACACTACATGGCGCCCAACGTTTGATAAGGCACTAACTTAACGCTAGTTACTTAAGTAACTCAGTTGTGCTTTTCTCAGATCCCCCTTTTCCCCGTAAAATACTCCAATAGACGTCTGGAGTGGGTAAAGGGATAAAATATCCGCCATAGCTGAGTAGGGTGAAAATTCTATGTGTTAGTTTTTGGTTTGTTCAACGTTGAAGGATACAGTGTTCCAAAATATTGTGCACCTTATCTTTGTTTCCTTAAAACTTGCTCTGCAACTTTCATTAAACAATGTCAGTTAACGGTAACAATAACGCAACCGGTGGAGCTGCAGCAGATGCAGCCCTACCAGGCTTTGACGTTACAGGTTTCCAAGAGACTGATATGGATGCTATAATCATCCCAGAAAATTTAAGGAAAGCCATCACTATAAAACTTATAACAAATGGCCTATCATCAAGAGGTGGCAGGGTAATTTTTGTAATAGAGACACATGAATATCGTCAGACAGCGGTATTCTATTCATGGATTATCTTCCCTGAAGCAAATCCAGTATCACATGTGTTTTACTTCTACAAAGAAGAGGAACCTCCAACAGAATACATTTCTTTTGAGGATATTGAAATTCCACTAACTTACCGAGAGCATGCGCTCTGGTCTAAAGGCGCCCTACAACATCAAAATCACATTACCAGGCTCGGTCCACTAGGTAGACCAGAAGCTACATGGCCGGTATTAGCCAGCTATACACCACATCCTGCCATTGTAGAAATGTCAGGTGCGGAACTATTAGTTCAAGTAAAACAACTAATAACGTCATGCGGACTCTAACAGTCCAACCTCCTATAAGGATTCCACAATACACCCCTTACCAGGGGAACACAAATAAAATCACACCACAGACTATACAATCAGTCATTGCTAAATTACCCACAAAAAGGGAACAAATTCCATTCTGGATAGCTCAAAGAATTACTCAAATCGAGGCAGTATTTCCTGATACTACCCCTCACGAGAAACACAGGATTTTAACAATCTGTTTACCAATAGGGATCGCACCACACCTGGAGGACTGCGACACTTGGGGTACAGTCTTTGCTGCAATCTACACCAAAACACATGGTGTTGCGTCTATGGCGTCCTGAAACAGATTCAAAATGAATACGGGGCAGACCCTGCTTTAAATCTAGGTATGAAATTACTGAAAGATTTCAAACAGGTCTCAACAATATTATTAGCTAATATTAAAGGTGAAGCAGCATCCGTGGCGATCTGCCAAAAGCTAAGAGAATTTGATATAACTGGGCAACCACAAGAACTAGCCAGAATAATCGAAAAATCCTATGAAGAACTAGGTAGAGACAGTTTGGGTGGTAAACCAGTGAAACCCCAATTAGCTGAAAGTCCTGAAAAGGTCTTTATAAAAAACACTCTCACTCTTCCTAAAAAGACGTGGGAGAACACTAAACAAAATTCTAAAGAGAAGCATTCTCAATCCCGAGGCAGGTCTCCTCAAAAGGAGCCCTCTGAAAGGAGGTATAACCTCAGGAATAGGGATAATTTGAGAAAACCTGATAGATATCAAGATACTGATACACGTTCCTCTTGTACCTTTCAGACTTCATCGCAGAAATCCAAAAGAAGAGGACGGTCAGAACAAAAGGAAGAACGCGTGAAGTCCTAAGATGATCAACACGTTCCAAAAAATAAGAAAACTCAATTCACCAAAAAGAAGGTAGCAGGTCTAAAAATCAGACATGCCGAGGATCTTGAGGACACAACTCAAGAACAGGGAATGAATGGGCTCAGACAATGTTGGACAGCACAGCAGAAGTAACCGTAGCTCGCAAGATCTTGAAGGATCATCTGGAGACAGTGGACTTGAATGAGTACATCCAAGTTGAAACTGCTGATACCAGAGTTAGTGTCCCACGCAAGGTATATGAAATAACACTTCCGATGGAGGGGGATATAACTATGAAAAATAAGAGCACTCTTTTGGGAGAAGCTCTCTAAGGGTTATCGATTTACAAAAGGGGGTGGTGATGAACAGAGTGTCTGAATTGAGCAGACCACTCTTACCCAGTCCAAAGATCAGGGCTTGATCCATCACCGTTATTTATCTCACTGCCCCATCCCAGCTCAGAACCTGGCTATATGCAAATCAGTCTGTCCCTGGCCCAGTGCATCATGGGAACAGGGCAGACTAAACTACCAAGCCAATTCTTTACCAGAAAGGAGACAAGCTACCGGGGACCGGTTTCTGGCATCTCAGCCGTCTTCGGCCCGGCTTGCTTGAATCCTGATGGTGCAGTGAGAAAGGGGGGCCGAAGACGGCTGAAATGCCAGAAACCGGTCCCCGGTAGCTTGTTTCCTTCCCAGTATAAGAATTGGCTTGGTAGTTTGGTCTGCCCTGTTCCCATGATGCACTGGGCCAGGGTCAGACTAATTTGCATATAGCCAAGTTCTGAGCTGGGATGGTGCAGTGAGCTAAAAAACGGCGATGGATCAAGCCCTCATCTTTGGACTGGGTAAGAGTGATCTGCTTATTTCAGACACTCTGTTCATCACCACCCCCTTTTCTGAATCATTTTTGTCCACCATAAGTGTGGAAGGGTATACTCAGATGTGAGTCCCTAGCTGGACAGGAACAGACTAATTTGCATACAGCCAGGTTCTGAAACTGGGATGGTGCAGTGAGCTAAAAAAACGGTGTTGGATCTAGCCCTGATCTCTTGACTGGGTGAGAGTATTCTGTTTAATTCAGAGACTCTGTCCCTCACCACCCCTTGTTGTAAATACTCTAAGGGTTATGACATTCTTCTAGCTGAACAAGACTGGCCACCTGAATTTGTCAGGGAGCGCCCACATGGGGAAGACATCTTTATGTCTTCACCATACCATACCATACATGCCAGCCTTCTCCAAACATATTACAATTCATAAAAAATATACTTATGCCAGGAAATGGGCAGTATCCCAGGCTCCTGCATTATATGAAAATCATGTAGGATGGGATGAGGATTCAACCAACTACACAAAGGTGGTACCCAGTTAAGCAAGAAGCTAAAAAACAGGTCAGGGAGATATTAGATCAACTTGAATACCAGGGGTGATAGAAACATGCACCTCTTCCATGAACAATCCTTTGTTTCCTGTCTCCAAACCAGACAATACGTATCATCTAGTTTTGGATTACAGACACTTAAACTCCTGTTGCAAAACCTTTGCAGTACAAAATGCACACAGTGCAGCACTAATGAATAACATTGTGCGAAAAATAAATAAAACAACATTAGATATTTCTAACGGTTTCTTCTGTCAAAACATTGCACCAGAAAGTAGGTATTTGACCGCTTTCTCAATCATGGGGACACAGCGTCAATTCTGTTGTCTCCCCCAGGGGTTCAAGAATAGTCCAGGGTTATTTTCAGCCAGAGTAACAGAGTTACTACAAACGTATGATGATGAAGCATTATGACTTGGATAGGCACTTGAACAGGGTGAACACCATAATATTGGGCTTTGCTTCTGATGGGTATAAATTCAATTTAAAAAAATGACAAATTGCCTACCTCAACGTCCTTTCCCTAGGATACGAGTTATCAAGTGAAGGCAAAAGCCTGGCAGCAATCTTTCTAGAGAAATGTGTGCTTCTCCAACCTCCCAAAACACTGAAAAAATTACAGTGAATTCTAGGTTTCCTAAATTTTGGAAGAATTTAAATTCTAAATTACGCAGAAAGGGTTAAACCTCTCTACAAATTAATCAAACCTGATTTCAAAATAGTTGTTTGGATTAAAAAACACACAGAAATTTTACGTTCAGTGCAAACAGACATGTTAGCAACAACTCATTTACAAACATGTGTAAACATACGCAAACTAGTGATCCGAATCATTCCAGGAAGATGCAGATTCACGTACTTAACCTTTAATGAAGAAGAAAAACTATCTATTGCTTATAAATCACACTTGTACACACAAGCAGAAATGAAATTCACTTCTACAGAAAAAATTCTGACAGCGGTTCAAACTGCATTAGCAAAAGAGAGAGCCCTCGCACATGGTAAATGCACAATGGTCGTTACTCCTGTACCTGCCTTAGAGGCAGTGACAAAAGTGAGCATTCCAAATGCAAAGGCTTTACATCGGAAATGGATACAATGGGTTAATTCTCTTGCTGCAACAGACATTGAATACGTTTTTGACCCCTATTTGAAAACATAAGAATTTCTACAATATGAACAAGAATGGCCACTGCCCACTGAGATACTGCCTCTAGAACAGTACAGATGTATAATTTATACAGACGGTTGAGCACAACCCGCAATTGGAGGTAAACAAGCGTATAGTGCTGCGTGCGCGATCGTTAAATGTCGCTGGCTCAATGGTAAATTCCGACCTATGGTCACTAAAATGCAATCTCTAGGAGATTGTACAGCTCAGCGAGCTGAACTACATGCATTCAAGATGGCGCTTGAAAATACTGATCGTGAATTCCCAAACACTCATAGTGTGCGATTCTTATTATTGCGTTCAATCTTACAATGAATACTTGCAGAACTGGATTGAAAACGGAGAACACGCTCCTGGCAATGTAGTGTCGTGAGCGCATGATACAAATACTGGGATTGACTTGTTTAAGAGATTTGAATACCACGTGGTTTCTAACATTCTGACCAATCTGGCAAGATTGCATCTTACCTGTTCTATGATGCCTGCTATGTGGAGAAGAATGCATGCTAGACATCTGTCTGACACTCCCATCAGTCCTGCCAACGGAAGTTGATACTTTGCTTGAACCAGTAACAGCTCTTGCACTGTGTTGTCCCCCGCGGCTACCAAGTCTTATGACGGCATTCGTTGAGATCTCACAGACACAAAATGCAGACGGTGAGATACGTGGAGCAACAGGCGCACAGGTACCATCTACTTCGAACATTGCTAATGCGACTGACGCTGACGGCGATGCTTCTCATCTATGTGCGATTAATCTGCTTAACGAGGTAGTCCAACTTTCACCTACAATAGTAGACAAATTCTTTACAAGCTTAGAGGATTTTATGTTTCCACATGTTCTTGAGAATATGTCAGTGTGTGCTATTTGTGGACTCCTTCTAGATGGAACACTGCCTATGGGCTGTTTTGGCCTCATGTCCTTGAGGAACTTCCTAGAGCTCCTGTCACCTTATGGCAAACCTAAATTAACTAAATTGACTAGCACTCTTTAAATCCTAAATATTCATTAATGATTTACTACCTTTGAATATCTTTAATAAATGTTACCTTTAACTAAATTGTGGACTCTGAATTTTGTCATGATTTCTCTCCTAAAGTTGATTGCGCATTCCGATATAATGATTTATGACAGGGACAGAGAAATATAAATAGATCTCTAATTATCAGGTACTAATGCTATTGTTTTGTATTGCTTTAACCAAACTATTGGTGTTAGACTTGGCATCTTTTGGCGTGTTTGCCTGAGTTTTTGCTTTCTGACCTCCCGGTTTTGACTCTGTTTTTGCTGGCGTAGTGTGTCTGCGCACTTTTTTCACTGCTGATCAGTGGTAAAGTGCAAGTGCTCCTGTGGTAAATTGTGTTATGGATTGGTGTTTCCATGACTGGATATTTGATTTACTTGTTAGTCCCTAGTAAAGAGCACTGAGCGAGCCATGGCCTATGAATCGAATGCTACCAGTGGGCCAACAGCACTGAATGTGCCACCCACGTGAGTAGCCCTGGAAAGGTAACTCAGACCCGCCATTGCAGAGTCTGCGCGCATTTTGATACTGCCATGTTAACTTGGCCAGTGCGCATACTTGCCAGACCCTCACCTTCCCTTTTCTTGCATGTCAGCCACCCCTAAGGTAGGCCCAAGGTACCCCTGTGGATCGGGTACTGTGTGAAAGGTAGGACATGCCCTGGCGTGTGTGTCATGTCCTGATAGCGAATTACGGCCAATTTTGTTTTTTACTATTACAAGGATACCTATTCCCTATCAAACAGAATGGGGAATTTGTTTTTAACATCTTATACACATAACTGGTCCGGGATATTAGGTAGGAAAATCAAGTTTAGTATGCCTGAACTCAGATGCATCTTTTAGTGAAGGTGATTTTCACATTTTGGGTTTGAAAATACCACTTTAGAAAGTAGGTACTTCCTTGCTCAGTCGACCCGTGTGCCTCTGCTGGAATGTAGATTGCCTGTCTGCCTTTTGGCTGACAGAGGATTGGGGAACAGGAGTGGCTCCAGATAGTCTAGGTGGGTCAGGAAAGGGCTGAATAGACCTGGGCTGCAGTTAAGGAATGGGGAAGAGATTTCCTTGCACCTTAAAGGGCCTGGTCTGCCTCTGACCATGCCATCTCTACCTCCTGCCAAGAAGTCACACAAGAGAAGGCTGGTTCTGGCTGGGCAAAGTCACTCTCTGCCTAAGAGATCAAAGGATTCTGGGATATAAATATTGGGGCCCAGACCCCTGAACTTTAGAACTCCTTTGGACCAAGAAGACTGCCAAGAAGAAGAGCTGGAGAAGCTGTGAGGAGCAACTACCACTTTGCTGTGTTGGCCTGCAGTGGCTGCTTCTGTCTTGGGCAGTGAAAGGACTGGACTGAACTTTCTGCAATCTACTTTTGTGAGTTTCTCCAAGGATTTGAGGTAGAGCTTGCCCCCTGTTCACGAAGTCTCAGCAACAGCAAAGACTTCAAGCTCTTCTGACCTCAGCACTGGGAACTGTGTGTTTTGTACTGCAAAAGAAGAAAGGCAACACAAAGATGTCTACTATGCCGCTGATGACTCCGTGTCAAGAAGGCACCGCAGAGGGCACCACTGCAATGCCGCACCGGGACCCTGGTCTCACCAACAACGCCTGCTGATGCCACCACCAAGCTGCTGCTCGCACTGTGACCTGTGGGCACTGCACTCTGCACCGCCTGCTTCACGACGACGCATTGGTATCCTAGATGCTGCCAATTCATGCTGAAATCTACGCCGCTGCTTGTACTGTGGTTCGAGGGCACCACTCGCAGAGTTTTACGATGCACCACTCTAAAGCCACCCCACAGCCTTGGCCTAACTACGCCGGCGCCATCGACTCCAGTTCGTCAGCCGACGACAGTGCTTCAGCAACGACAACGCCGCAGTTTGCACCGTGACCTGCCAGCACCGCGACGAGCACTGCATTCACTTCGCACTGCATTCACTTCGCACCGCGACCCTGGTCTCACAGACGATGCCATCTAAAGCCATCACCGAACCGCTGCTCGTACCATGACCTGAGGGCACCACACGCTGCTCCACTGCACTTGGCACTGTAGTACCCGACACCTGCTGACACCAGCGCTCCTGACTTCAATGGAGAGGAGTACGATCTGCAACGCGTGTGACTTCGAGGTCCCCTCCGACTCCTGCACCGACCTCTGGAACTGACGCCTGTGGACGCTGTGCTTTCGGAAGCTCAACGAGAGGACGCCGATGCCCTACATTTCTAAAAGGTACTGTTTGCGAGTCTTCCCAACACCGTAGCTGGCCCACAACACCGACGCTGTGATTTCCCCGGACGGAGCTATCGACATCAAGGAACTTTTTTTCAAGCATATTTTGATAACCGAAGATTTTTGAGTACTGTATTGTAGACATTTTAGCGTTCTTGGTCTCATCTTTAGTATATAAAAATATTGGATATTTTTCTAAACTCTTGTGGTGTCCTTTTGTAGTGCTTACACTGTATTACTGTGTATTATGTGCAAATTCTTTACACATTGCCTCTAAGATAAGGCTTACTGCTCGTACCAAGCTACCAAGGGGGTGAGCAGGGCTTATTTTAGCAGTGTAACTCCCTTATCTTTTTTAGACTGGTGGTTTCTGCCTGGCTTTGGCACATGCCCTAGCCAACCAAAAATTAAATTTCTAACATTTGTTGTCAGCGGTGAGGATAGGACTTGCGTTTGCACTTGACTTACAGTGATTGGTGTGATTTACTACCACATCCCATACCATTACGTACCACACACTAGTTCTTTTTCTTTTTGGACTATTTTTGATCTTGCCTGTTTGAACTTGCTACTTTATCATACTTGAATCAAGAGCATCATCTGTTGCATCCCTGGAAATGCATTTGAGGAGGATAGGTTGGAATCCTACAATGTTAGGGAATTGAAATCAATTTGCAAAAACCTAAAAGTCCAAGTCACAGGCCTCACAAGGAAGGAGGAGCTACAAAAGGCGCTGCGGGCTTGGCTAGCAGCCAGGCATGCCGGTGAGCAGTCCAGTGATCTCAGTGGAAAGGCAGAAGAGCCTATTCCTAGGGTGAATGTGCTTTTGGGAGGGGGGTAACCCTCCAGGCCAGGCAGCAGTGGCCTCTCCACAGGAGAGCTGGAGGACAGGTAGGAAGCAAGGAGATTTGCAGTAGAACTGGAAAAGCTTAAGTTAGCAATGGAGGAGAAAAGGATGATGTTAGAGCATGAGTTCAGGATAAAGGAGCTGGATCCGAGGCGTAGACCCAGCTCAGATGGTGGCAGAAACCCGTCAAGACAGGCAGACAGGATTGTGCACATTGCCAAGAATGTAGGCAAAGAATTCAAGAAGGGGGTTGGCATACAAAGGCGGTTTCAGTGTTAATATGCAGCAATACACATTATTGAGGTCCCTAAGGAGAATTGGGGGGCAGGATTGTGGCCTCTCTTCCCAGAAGCAGCAATGGATACTTTAATAGCTTTGAGTAAGGGGTATCATCTCACCTGTCCAGACATGAAGGACGCCCTTCTCACTAATTATGGTCTCACTCCTGAAAAGTACAGGGATCAGTTCAGGTCCAGGAAGAAGTCTGATGCCAACACTTGGTTGAAATGTGTAGATATGTTTTGCAGGTCACTGGATGGCTGGGTGAAGAGCAGTAATGTGACAGATTTTCAGGGGCTCTACAATTTGATTGCATGGGAGCGCTTGTCTAGTTTATGTTGTGTAGATCTTCGCCAGCACCTAGTTGACAGTATGCTGACTGTCCCAAGAAAGAAAGAAAGTGTATGCGGGAGACTCAGCCAAAGGTGGGCAGGGTCCCCAGCAGAAAAGGGGGGGGGGGGGGGGACAATCGTAAAACACAGGAGTTCTCTAAAGGGCCCCAAACTAACATCCAGGGTAAAGGTTCCCATCCCCCAGTAAATAAGAAACAATGGGTCCCGTCAGGAAAGCCTGCTGAGTCTGGCCAGCAAGTGTTTTACATGTGACCAAGTGGGTCACATGAAGTGGGATCCAAAGTGCCCTAAGGGGGCACATCCACCCACTGGTGGGAGGTCAAAGGTGTTGGCTAGTGTAGTGCTTGGGGCGGAGGAGTACCCACAGGAGGGTGGGGACCCCGCAGAAATGACCCTTGTCTCACTAGGGGACAGAGAGATGGTCCCAGGAAACCCGGTGCCCCCTAACACAAAGAAATGCCACACCTGGGTGACCATCAATGTGAAAAGGGTAGAGGCTCTCAGAGGCTCTCAGAGATACTATAGCCAGTGTGACCTCAGTTCGGTGTTGCCTGGTCTCTGAGAAGCAGGCAGTCCCAGGGGCATTCCACAAAGTAATTGTGGTGGACAATTCAGAGCGCAAGTGTCAGGTGGCGCAGGTTCCCTTTGAGTGGGGGGGTCTCCAGTCTCTTGAGGGTGGTTGTGAGCCCTTCCATGACTGTAGATTGCCTGCTAGGTAACAACCTGGAGCAGTCCTTATGGAAGGATGTTGAGCTCAGGTCTCACTTGGAGATTCTTGGGTTGCCAGAGTGGGCAAGCATGTCCACTCGGTCAATGGTGGCCAGAGAGGGCGATCAAGAGGACTTGGGAGCCTGTAACAGTGGCCCAAGTCCCTGCCAAGAGAAAGGGCAAGGGGTGCAGGAAACAGGCCCCTGAAGTTCCCATGCACCAGGAAGAGGCAGACCTTGACGGGGCATCATGGTGCCTACAGGGGAGCCGGTAGCTGAACTGGGAGACATCTCTGAGCTGACATATTGGCAGCAAGAAGGGGGTCCCACCAGGGAGGAATTCTGCAAGGAGCAGAAGGCATGCCCTTCACTGGAGGGTCTGCGGCGGCAGGCTGCAGACCAAGCAGCTGGTGAGTCCGGATCACATTGGATCTACTGGGAGAATTATCTCCTATACAGTGAGCCTAAGGTCGCTGAGCTTGGGTCAGCCTGTGTGCTGATGGTACTTCAGCGCATTAGGACCGTCCTACTGGGTCTGGCTCATGACGTGCCTTTGGCAGGACATTTGGGGCAGGGCAAGACCTTTGACAGGCTTGACAGCCACTTCTTCTGGCCCTAAATGCGGAGGCAGTCAGATGGACATTGCAGGTCTTGCCAAACTTGCCAGGCAAGTGATAAGAGTGGAAGGAAGGTCAAAGCTCCTCTCCAACCTTTTCCAGTGGTTGGAACGCCCTTTGAAAGGCTAGGGATGGACACTGTGGGGTGACTGAATCCCAAGACAGCCATGGACAATAGGTACATCCTGGTGGACCATGCCACCTGGTACCCGGAGGCAATCCCTCTCAGGACAACGACAGCACCAGTGGTGGACGGGCGTTAATGGGGATCTTTTCTTGAATGGGGTTCAACAGAGAGGGGGTTTCTGACAGGGGAACCAATTTCATATCTAAGCATATGACATCCCTGTGGAAGGAGTGTGGTGTAACCTACAAGTTTCTCACCCCTTACCACCCACAAGGTAACGGTCTGGCGGAGAGCTTCAACCACACCTTGAAGGGCATGATTAAGGGTCTAACAGAACCCATGAGGTGTAAGTGGGACGTCCTCTTGCCGTGCCTTCTCTTTGCATACAGGGAAGTACCACAGGAGTCTCTTGGGTTTTCAGTCCCTCTGAGCTTCTGTATGGTCACCATTTGAGAGGTCCTCTGAGTTTGGTGAAGGAGGGCTGGGAGGCTGCTCCCAGGAAAACTCCACAGGATGTCTTTAGTTACATGCTGGCCTTCAGAAACCAAACTGCCTTCCTCAGGAAACTCGCTCAGGCGAACCTAGAAGCAAGCCAGGAAGAAATGAGGAAGTGGTATGACCAGAATGCCACTCTGGTCAAATTTCAACCAGGGCAAAAAGCGTGGGCCATGGCCCCAGTGGAACCTTGTGCCTTGCAGGACAAGTGGACTGGGCCATTAGAGGTGGTATAGCGCAAAAGTGATGTCACTTACCTGGTGGATTTGTGGGCTACAAGGAATCCTTTGAGGGTCCTCTACTTGAACCTGTCGCGGTTGTCAGCAGCACAAGAAGTGATATACGCCACTAACCTTTCTCTGAAGCAGCAAGCAAGAACGATGTCGTGAAGAATGACCTCACTCTTACCCTGAATACTACCCCCCCTACAATGTAGAGATACCACACTGTGGAAAAAAGGAGGACCCGGGGGAGAAGGGAAGGGGACAAAATAATGAAGGACCTCTGTTGCTTCACAGATCTGGTCTAGCTCATCTGCCTTCCTCTGGAAATACTGTGTATAATAGAAAAGAAGAAAACAGTAAGAGACATAGCGAGTACATATACAACCCAATGTTCAATGTTTATACTGTTGAACTCACTTGGAATGTCTGAGCCAAATTCGTAATAATGTACACAAAAAGAAACCCTTGAGTTCCTCAATAGAAGTTGAACCCACAAAGTTATGCAGGGCTATTTCCTGAGGCAGAAGTAAGAAAAGCAATGTAGGCAAAAAAGCATCTAGACAATATTGCAAATTACTTTCACTCCACGTTCAACTCGAGCTTTAAATGCAGGCAATAAGAATATACTGGGTTCTTAGATGCTTCACCAAGTACCCATCACAAGGAAGCCTTCTGTGGGAAAGAATATGGAGCCTAACGCGGGCAGCACAACAGTTTCTCAGGGCCCCGCTATGATCCTCTCAAAGATGGCGGGTAAGTCAGAGAGCATACAATTACACCCGTCTGGAAACTGTATGTGGAAAAGCCAAATACAAACAAAATATGGGACAGAGAGCGGAGAGGAAATAAGCACCAACTCTCCCAACGTCCCGCCTGGAAACTGAATACAGAAATACCAAATGCCGTCAGCCACGAGAGGAGAGCGCTTCCATGCGCAATCCTCCACTCTCGGGAAAACGGAAAATACCTGTGTCACTCATTGAGTACACCGAAGCAGCTCCGACGTTCCGAAGTCCGGAATGAATACCCCAGTGCTCCCTGTTTACAAATGGCTCCTTCTAGATGCAACAGTGTCTCAATAGCGATGTGCCGAGTCTCCTCCAGCGGGGAAGCACCATCCGCTCCTCGGCCCTGGAAGATTGTCAAGCGCCGGTCTCTGGAAGAGGCGGTGCTTATTTCTGGATAGGTTCTTGCATGTCACATGGAGAGTTCTTCTTCCTGTTACTGCGCCCCATGGCCTTCTGGGAATCATAGTGAAACAGGATAAATGGTGGAATACTGGGCGTTCATTCACAACAGAGAAGGGTGTTAAGTGTGTATCGTCTCTTCTAGCTCCCTTTGGTGTCTGCAAACTAGTAATCGCGACAGAACACCCTCGTAAGGATTGCCGACTCGGCGGTCGTCCAGGCTTTCCGGGATGAGTAGTGTAGAACTCTTCTACCAAGTCGGGGCAGTTAAGGTTCTGCACTGGCTCCCAAATTCTATCCTCTACCCCATATCCCTTCCATTCTACTAAATATTGTACCTGTCCCCTCACTATTCGGGAATCGAGGAGTGCATGTACTTCGTATTCTTCTTGGCCATCTATTTCTACTGGGAGTGGTCGGTCAGGTATTCTCACGCTAGTGGGACAGGGTTGGAGCAAAGAGACTATGGAATACAGGATGGATGTGCCATGCTTTGGGTAAAGATAATCTCATGGTCACGGGATTTATGACTTCCTCTATGTTATAGGGACCAATGTATTTAGGTTTCAGTGTATTTACCCCTTTATGGTGTATGTTCTTTGTTGCTAACCACACCTTGTCCCCACCTGGTAAACGGGTTCTGGAGATCTTTTCTGATCAGCAAAGTGTTTCTGTGTCTGCTGAGCTGTTAGGAGATGCTTCTTGGCATCTAGCAGCACAGCTCTGAGATGAGCATGGTGTTCCTGTATGCTCAGAAGTTGGGTCTGGACTGGCCATTCAAAAGGAAGCATGTTGGGATGATGACCGTTTAAACAGAAGAATGGTGAGCACCCCAAAGTAAGCATGGGCGAATTTTGCGAATCTGGCGTTCGTGAATTTGCGTATTTGCGAACTCGCATTCCGCAAAATCCGCGAATTCTCGTGAATTAGCGGATTTTTTTTTTGGGGTCCGCAAGGGTTTCTGTCAGTTCGCGAGTGTTTTGTACCAGTTCGCAATTGCGAACTTACTTGTCGGCTCGCAACGGTCGCGACTATGTTGTTTCTACGTCTGGTTCATCATCACAGGTTCCCAGCACCCTCTGTTTCACCACTGCCACCCTCTGTTTCACCCATGCCACCCTCTGGTACATCAATGCCACCCTCTGGTTCATCATCACTGTAGATTATGGGGGGGGGGAAGCAAGCACACCTGCCCTGCTTCAACTGACATGAATTAATTTGGGGTTGGTTTATTAATGTGTCACTGTTTTAAAATTCCAGACTGGCACCTGCTTCCTTATCTGTAATTTGCTTTATGTTGCAGTGCAATTTTATTTTCCAGGACCTTTGTGGCCTACTTGTAGCTATTCTATGAGCCTTCTGTGAGGGTCAGAGCAGGGTCATGCAATTGTTGCAACTAGCAACTGAACTCTGGAGGGGCCCCAGTCAGGAAGCACTACAGGGAATGGTTACTAATGATGAGTTTGAACTTTTGCACCTGCTGATTGCTTTCAGTTTTGCAAAACTCGTTTTTCTGCAATTTCGCGGGATTCGCGGGGCGCGAACTTGCGCGATATCGAATTCGGAAGCCGCGAATTCATGCGAATATGCGATTTGTTTTTTTGCGGCGTGTTAGTTCGCAAGGTTTTGTGCGTTTTAGCGAGCCGCTTGTAGCGCAACGGCGCAAAGTTACCCTTGCGGTCGTTCACGGGCACGGCCATCTTGTTTGCATGACGTATTTCCGTTTCCGGGTGCGATGTGTAATCTCGCAAAGTGTGCGGCTCGCTAGTACAATTTCGCGTGTGATCGCGAGGAAAATCTCGCGCGAACTTACCCACGCGGTCGTGAACGGGCGTGGCCATCTTGTTTCTCATTCACTGCTATTGTTCTGGGCATGCTTTTTGTATCCTCTCTAAATCTCTGCCCTCCTTTGCTTGTTTGAAGTTTTTTTTAATTTATTTTACCTATTATCTATCCCTCTATTTTTCTAGCCCTATATTTTTGTGTTTTCTGCTACTTTTGGTTAATTTTAAACTACTTTTTTAAACTCTTTTCTTTTCTTCTCTTCCCTATTCTATTTTCTTTATTATTTAGCTTCCTTTCTGCCCAGACCATGGTAAAGGGAGCCGGGAAGCATCCCGAGAAGGGGAAGGGTCCCGCCCCCCGTGCCCGGCTCCCGTGCGGGCGTTTGAGGGGGGAGCAGGTCGCACCCCAGGAGATCTTCTGCCCGGAGGAGGTGGCCGCACTAATTTTTTATGTTCAGCGCCGCCTCCCCAGGACCATCATGGCAGGCGGCAAGATCGGTAGCGGGTACGGGATCCGGGAGCGCCTGAAGCGATGGGGGAAGGTGTGCCGGGACATGTACCACCACTCTCGGGTCCGGTGCACCTACAACCAGGCCACCCACTGCTGGACGGATGTCCTGGACCGTGAACGCGATCTGCTCGACCTGCTTGGCCTTGAGATCCCCGGGCTTGGTGAGTAGTAGTAGCTATTTCTTTACTACTCTGTTTTCTCCTGCTCTGTGTGTTATTATATTGCAATTTTTTGTTTTTTACCAAGAGCAATAATGCTGCTGATTACATTGTAGGTAAATTATATTTCAAAATCTTCTGTGCATTTCAGGTGCACTGCTCTCCTTCTCAGTAGTGTTGCTACTATGCTTATTTGTTTTTGATGTTGTGTTCATTTCATTGGCCTGTAAAATTATGTATGAGTGTAGTTTAAAGAACTGCGTAATGCTAGACACTAAGGTTCAGATTTTTAATTACCGGCGCATCCCTGCAAAGTAGCAGGGATGCGCCAGTAATTGTGCGCCATGCCACCACCATCCATGGTGCGCCGTATTTACAATGCGACGCACCATGGGCCCAAAACGTCACCAAAGCGTTACGCATATGTGCCGTAAAGGCGGCGCACTGCTGGAGTTGCATCGCAACAATGGCACAGCTCCATCAATGCTCTGGGGTGCCCTATCTCCCCAATGCTGCGTCAAGCCGTACGTCTGCTTCAAGCAGGCGCAGTGTTTGAGTCACGCATCATTGTCCTTAAAGTGACTGATTGAAATCTTGTTGATTTCCCTCAGCCACTTTTAGGATGCGTTCCTGCGCAGGAACGCCCTCCCTTGCGCCGGAGCGCCCCCTGATGGCGCAGGGCTTTTTAACGTGATGCATCTCCCATATGCGTCACGTTGTTAATATACGCCGCACCATTGCACCTCTTTTGTTCTGCTGCTGCGTCACAAAAGTCACGCAACAATGGAGCAAAAGAGCCGCAAGGGGCTTCTAAATCAGCGCCTACAGACTCAAGTCCAGTCCTTCCTTTGTACACATGGCGATAAGAAGAAATAGTGGTGGTGGATTGATAGTTTGAGTATTTTAATGACTGGTTAATGTAGTAGGAAACTTTAGTGTTGTCGCTGATCTGTAATCATGATGGACTTTGTCTGTCACTTCGCGTGCTGCGGACTCCTGCCTGCCAATCCTAGGCAAACCTTTTTAGTACTTTGTTTAGTGAGTTACATAAGAACTTTCCAAGTCGACGGTCCGCAAATCAAGCAATACTAATAACGAAGTAGACCACATGAGATCGGTCAATATATCCCGTGGAATAGTTGTCTATTTACTATTTCGCCAAAATATTTTGTTATTGTTCTTTTGAAATGTTTGATTTGGTTGACAAATATCATCCATGTTTTCTGGTCTTTCTTTCTTTCATGTTGTACATCAGCTCCACCCAGGGGCAAGAGGACAAAGGAGGAGGAGGAGGGTGCTGTTCAACAGGATGCAGGCCAGGATCGGGCAGGCGAGGGCTCCTTTGCTGGCCCCAGTAAGTTTTAATTTTAATATAGAGTACCTATTTTTTCCTTGCGTTCCTTATTCGATTTTTTCTAAATCATCTTTGATCTTCTTGTAGACTGGATCTAAATTCTTATCCTGCCTCGACTATGACTCCCTGTGGTATTACTAGATTATTCTTATTAGTCTGTCTGTGTAGCTAAGTAAGATTGCACATTTGGCAATTCCATTGGACTCCCATTCTAGTCAGCAATAGCTCTATGCACTGAGTGCAGTCCTCTGGGATTGTCCTTAATGTCTTTTCAAGTCTTCTAAATGTTTATGCTTTGACAATTTCCAACAATAAAAAGGTGAATGACCACCAAGAAAGAATAAGATACTACTTTAATTTTGGTTTGGATAGGAGGACAATCCATTCTACTACTGTTGCAGGGACAAATCTGCACAATCAGAACTATGGACACTAAATAATGCATTGCTTAGCTTATCAATTATAATAGGCGCTGTTAGACTTTCCACATACCTCAGTGATAACAGACTTTGTAGTTCAACCCCCAATCTCCTTACTGACTAGATAGTGTGGCAGAGTCATTTAGCTCCCAAAGTCACCGATGATTGATCCCCAATGATGATTAGATTATCCAACGCAGGACAAGAGTACGGAGTCAGAGTCAAGAAGTGTCAGAGGCACGGACTCATGCTTGCAAAAATTCCAAAACCTTTAGCTCATCCACTCTAGTCTGGAGGTCCAAAAACCACAGAGTCTATTTAAGTTTAAAAGCTTTATTAAAAGTAAACACATTTATTAAAATCAAGTTTGTCATAAAACTAAACGTTCAACTGAAAATGGAAAAGTGCTTAGTGCTGACGATTAATTGGACACATTTCTTGTGGTCGAGCCGAGCTATCACCTGGTTTGAACTTGATCCTGCTCGTGTTCTTAGAAGTCAAGCTTCTGTCTGTTGGGAGAAAAAGTGGTGCGTCTTAAAAATAAAAAGCAAGCATTCATCAGTTGTGCCAAAAAGTGCAGCAAGACAACAGCCTTCCCTGGAAAAAGGGACATTTTTACTTTAGAGTAGACAGTCACAAATTATTACATTGTTTTCTGTTTTTTTCACATTTCTTTATTCCTCCTAGACCAAATATTATATAGTAGTGAGTGGTGTATTCTAACATTCTTAAATGTACTTTGTAGGTGGAACATCTGGTGGCGGGGCCAGCGCGGAGGTGGTGGTATTGGACGAGGAGAACAATTCTGGGGAGGAGGCGGTGCAAGTGCCAGACGACACCAATGTGCCTGTGAGGGTTCACACGGTGGTGGCGGGCAGAGGTAAGCTATATATTCCTTACTTATTGAGATTGAAGACTGCAGAGTGTACTTTCTGCACGGGTGTATTATAAATCAACCAGGTAGTAGCCTCCTCTAAATGTACTTCGACTTAGCTGTGAAGTTTTTGGCGAGAAGAATCCCAATCAGATCTGAGATGAACTTGATGGATGGGATGAACAAAAAGCGAAAGAAGGGTGTAAGTAAGTGTGGAAGGACGAGAAATTTAATGATGACTGGCAAAGAAGAATGATATGTGTTTGCTTGGTCCCCGAGGTGGCTGGGAAGGAAAGAATATGGTATGGTGCATGGCTGGGTGAATGATGAAGCAAGGATGGGTGGAAGGAAAACAGCCTGGGTGGGTGAAACAGAAACTGTATGTGTGCATATACTTTGAATGGATGGATGCCTGGATCATGGTACTATCTGACTCTTAGATAGCATATGTGTATCTAGAGAGAGTAGACGGTCACAGGATGAACTAAGTGTTACTTTGAAGAGCATGTAACACCGCACCCGCACGTCCGTTCCAGTGTAGGAAATGCAAGAAAAATAAGTTGTAATTTTGTCCAAATACTACCATGAATAGTAGCAGTAGTTTGTATTGCAACTGCAAGCACAGCATATATCCGGTTATTACGGTGGACACTCCCTACCTCTCTTAATAACTTTAGTTTAGTAGTAGTACATCATTCATGTGTGGGTGTATCACTGTTCACTCAATAATAAGCAAAGCACCTAAAGTCATCCCATATGTAATCAAATACATCCCATGTGAAGTGATAGATAATCAGATTATTTAGCTTCTTCGTTTTCCTTTTTTAGTACTCATTTGCACTGTAGGGTGAAAGCTAAATAAATTAAGCAGTAACCCTTTTAACAGAGTATTCTCAGTGCCAACCGTAATAGAAAAGTAAGAGCTTCACCACCTGCATGTACTGGACCGGTACAGTAACGCAAGTCTGTCTCACTCATTATGGTGTGCGTCTGTTTTTCTCGGGTGCAAGTTCACTGCGCTGGCATTATGCCGGCTTGCATAAGATAACGTACCAATTTTCCTAAACAAGAGAGAAGAAGAAGAATAAGACTGGTGTACTGTCATAGTCGACTGTAATGGAAGTCCATAGTGCTCGTAGAATTTGTTCCTTAAACTCCCACTAATGTTAGAGCAAGGATGAAGAAGTGGGAGGTTAGATAGATACTGTCCTCAATAGTTATGTACTGTGCTTTCAATTTGCTACTTGTACTGTGACACAACTTTCTGCTCAATCATTTTGTGTTAATCTTAAGGAGCATTGGTTACAGACTATGTCTTTCTTTCTTCATATAGTTGCTCCTTCCATATCAAACAGACCATCAAGGAGGGAGCTGGCTTGAATGGCCCGGCAACGGAGGCTGGATGCCACTGTCGCCGAATATCGGCGGCTGGTGGCCCTGGAGGAGGAGGACACGCAGTCTACCGGTACCACATCCACTGGGACAGCTGCATCCTCCTCCGTGCCCCCCCGGGCTGCCAGCCAGCGCAGTGCTCCAGCTGTACAGAGCCGGGCTACCAAAGTTAACCGCCACCGCCGAGCAGCAAAGACAGCAGCTGCCCCCCACAGGAGTTGCAAGGCACGCCAGCGCCGCTTATGCCTCAGAGTGTCCTACCTGGAGCAGGAGGTCCTAACCTATAAGAACTTGGTGGAGGGCCTCCGCTTTGACCATGCGACCCTCCTCAAGGAGTATGATGCCCTGGCCGCTAAAGTCAATAGCACCCTGCCGTAGTGTCCCTTGCCCCTTTTTTAAAGACTTTTGGGGGGTGGGAATTGGGAGTTGGGTTGTTTTTGGGACTTTTGAAGGACAATCGTTGGGGTTAGGGAGGGTCTTGCGGGAGATTATTTTGTTAGGGCTACAAAAATATACTTTTTGAAACTTTATCTGACCATACCTGTTTTTTACTGCTTTTGAGTCTGGTGGGTGGGGGTTTAACAGTAAGTTTGTTTTCCTGAAGAGTCCTAGGACTTTAGTAGTACTACCGTCAATCTCTCGTCTCTCCTAATACTCCATTATACTACCTCCCACCAAACGCTTATCTTACCTGTAATTTGTGTTTGAAAGTAGGGCTAGGCCCAGGGTTGGCTCCACGGGAAATGGCGATTAAGGTTGGCAGTCCTGGGCGGATGCAATGTCCTCATTGCGGTGGTACTAGTGGTGTGACACAGTGGCAGTTGCATGCCTATGGAAAAAAAGAAAATGAAACCTGGTTTGTCCTTACTGTAGCATTACAACGGTACGATAGAGAATATAGCAGGTGACAGTACACTAGAACAGTGTCACAATGTAGCCTAACAAATGGTAAAGTATTGAAAGTATAACTAGTACTTGCGTTGAATTTCTTTGACATTGGCTACTACTACAAGAAATAGTACTGAAGCTGAGTAAGTATAGAATATATCCTCGGATTCCTTCACCAGCCTGTTGCTATGACCTTATCCTCCCCAGCAAGTGTGTGGAATTATTGATGTCATTTAGTCACACATCAATCAAAACCACACAGCCCGGGGGAAGAGGGTTAGGGTTTGTAAAATGGATGGGAATGGGGGTTTCTTTTTGGGTCGGTTTTGTAGAGAGAAGAAAAAAAAAGCACAGCATGGACAAACAATAATTGAAGATAAAGAAATCTTTGGGTACACAGCTAACCATAAATCTTTTAAGTGACATAAAGGAAGTGCATGCACTACTGCATGCATTGTTACTGAAAAGTAAGTAGTACTTTCGACAACCGTGAATGACAGAATGCGACAGTATGGGCTGCAGCATTTTCACTTGCCTATCTCTGCACTCAGAGAAACACTTCTTACATTAAATTAAGTTTAAAAAATAGCCGAAGTAAAACCTATAGAATGGCTGTAGGGATCAATTTAGAAGCAGAGAGAGATCCAAGAAATGCAGTCACACTCATAGAAGAAAACAATGGATACTGTGTCTGTATGTTGTTGTAGTTGTCCTGTTGAATTTGGTAAGTAAGTTGCACGCATCAAATAATTCCTCTTATTAGCGGCACTACTCCATTCCAGCTGACGCTTCGTCCATCAATGTTGGTGACCAGAAGACACCCTGTCCATTGTCTGCCTGGCGGATGCTGAATTGCGGCTCGCTAATGTGAAGCCTGACTCCATCCTTTTTTTCCCATTGCACAGACTGAAACCCGGCCTGTAATTATTGACGGAAAAACAGGAAGTGATATTAGAACACCACTGATAAATAAATATAAGGTATGTACGCTGTGTAGTGCAAAAAGTCACACTTTGAGTTTCCTAATAGACAGGACAATATTTTTGAAAGTGCGTACTCTGTCTGAGTCTCGTTTTGAAGGATAAATAAGTATGGGCAAATTAATTTAGCGGCTCTTTCCCCTCAAGCTAGGTGTACTGTAAACTGTGTTTTAGAACAAAATTAGACCTTCCCAGCAGTGCTCCCACCCAGACCCTTACTAAAGCCAGTCGCAAAAATGTAGAAGACCCCCAATCAGATCTCAAAAAACGAGGCCTAGTAGAAAACTGGTGACAAAACGTACTTTGAAAGTAAAAGTAGGCCCAAATACCCCCTTACCCACCGTAGATTGTATTAAAACCACTTGCAAGCAAGCAAAAGTATCCATACCTAGCATTGCTCCAAGACTCGCAAACCCCCCCACCCAAACACATGCAATACAAATACTGCTAACCCTAACGAGCCCTAAGTTAAGAATAGTGGCAAAGGCTTTCTTTAACTATGCCAAATTCCCTCTTTCCCACCATGGATTTTCTTCAAATCACTTGCAACCAAAATTACACATTCCCACGAGTGCTCTAAGACCCCAGAACTCAGTTGCAAAAATCTAGAACACCCCGAAACACATGCAATCCTGCTGCTAGGGCTAACCCTAACGAACCCTAAGTTACAAAAAGTGCCAAAAGGCTTTTCCTTATGGATTTTGTCTAAACCTCTTCTATCCGGTATTAGACCTTCCCAGCAATGCCCAAGACCCACCAACCCACCCGCAAAAAAGCACAACACCCCCAAACAGTCAAAAAGGAAAATCTCCTACTTACAATATTTATCGGCCTTCTGTCCAAATGCGCTGTGCAGCTAGGTCATAACTCCCGTTTTCCACCACGGATTTCCTGAAAAGCAAATGCAATCAAAATTAGACTGTCCCAGCAGTGCTCCCAGACCCCAAAACTCACTCACAAACACCCAGAACCCCCCCAAAGAGCACCTCAAAGGCAAGCAAGTCAGCAAAAACGCAAAACAAATGTCGCCTCCAATTTGGCCCAAACCACTTTTATCCGGTATTAGAGCTTCCCAGCAATGGCCCCAGAGCCGTCAACCCAGGCGAAAACTAGTAGAAGACCCCCAAACAGCCAAAAAATAAAAGTTCAAAAGTGGGGACTTAGTCATTTTCTTGGCAATTTCAAAAATCACTCCGCACGCGTTCTGCAGCTAGGCCCTAACTCCCCTCTGCCACCATGGATTTGCTTCAAACCTCTTGCAATCTAAAGTATCCATAGCCAGCAGTGCTCCCAGACCCCGAAACCCACCCACAAGCAGCAGAAAGCCCCCCAAACAGGCCCCCGAAAACGCTACATTGAGCAAAATGACAGAAATAGCAAATAAAACATTTAGCATGGATTTTGTCCAAACCACTTCTATCCGGTATTAGACCTTCCCAGCAATGCCCCAAGACCCGCCAACCCACCCGTAAAAAAGCACAACACCCCCAAACAGCCAAAAAGGGAAATCTCATACTTACAATATTTCTCGGCCTTCGGTCCAAACGCGCTGTGCAGCTAGGTCATAACTCCCGTTTTCCACCACGGATTTCCTGAAAAGCAAATGCAATCAAAATTAGACTGTCCCAGCAGTGCTCCCAGACCCCAAAACTCACCCACAAACACCCAGAACCCCCCAAAGAGCTCCTGAAAGGCAAGCAACTCAGCAAAAATGCAAAAAAAATGTTTGCCTCCGATTTGGTCCAAACCACTTTTATCCGGTATTAGAGCTTCCCAGCAATGGCCCCAGAGCCGTCAACCCAGGTGAAAACTAGTAGAAAACCCCCAAACAGCCAAAAACAAAAATTCAAAAATGGGGACTTAGTCATTTTCTTGGCAATTTCCAAAATCACTCCGCGCGCGCTCTGCAGCTAGGCCCTAACTCCCCTCTGCCACCATGAATGTGGTTCAAACCTCTTGCAATCTAAAGTATCCATAGCCAGCAGTGCTCCCAGACCCCGAAACCCATCCACAAACACCAGGAAGCCCCCCAAATAGGCCCCCGAAAACGCTAAATTGAGCAAAATGTCAGAAATAGCAACAAAAAAATTCTGCATGGATTTTGTATAAACCACTTCCATCCGGTATTAGACCTTCCCAGCAATGCCCCAAGACCCGCAAACCCACCCGCAAAAAAGCACAACACCCCCAAACAGTCAAAAAGGAAAATCTCATACTTACAATATTTATCGGCCTTCGGTCCAAATGCGCTGTGCAGCTAGGTCATAACTCCAGTTTTCCACCACAGATTTCCTGAAAAGCAAATGCAATCAAAATTAGACTGTCCCAACAGTGCTCCCAGACCCCAAAACTCACGCACAAACACCCAGAACACCCCCAAAGAGCACCTCAAAGGCAAGCAAGTCAGCAAAAACGCAAAACAAATTTCGCCTCCGATTTGGCCCAAACCACTTTTATCCGGTATTAGAGCTTCCCAGCAATGGTCCCAGAGCCGTCAACCCAGGCGAAAACTAGTAGAAGACCCCCAAACAGCCAAAAAGCAAAAGTTCAAAAGTGGGGACTTAGTCATTTTCTTGGCAATTTCCAAAATCACTCCGCACGCTTTCTGCAGCTAGGCCCTAACTCCCCTCTGCCACCATGGATTTGCTTCAAACCTCTAGCAATCTAAAGTATCCATAGCCAGCAGTGCTCCCAGACCCCAAAACCCACCCACAAGCACCAGGAAGCCCCCCAAACAGGCCCCCGAAAACGCTACATTGAGCAAAATGTCAGAAATAGCAAAAAAAAAATTCTGCATCGATTTTGTACAAACCACTTCTATCCGGTATTAGACCTTCCCAGCAATGCCCCAAGACCTGCCAACCCACCCGCAAAAAAGCACAACATCCCCAAACAGCCAAAATAGGAAAATCTCATACTTACAATATTTCTCGGCCTTCGGTACAAACGCGCTGTGCATCTAGGTCATAACTCCCGTTTTCCACCACAGATTTCCTGAAAAGCAAATGTAATCAAAATTAGACTGTCCCAGCAGTGCTCCCAGACCCCAAAACTCACCCACAAACACCCGGAACCCCCCCAAAGAGCACCTGAAAGGCAAGCAACTCAGCAAAAACGCAAAAAAGATTTCGCCTCCGATTTGGTCCATACCACTTGTATCCGGTATTAGAGCTTCCCAGCAATGGCCCCAGAGCTGTCAACTCACCCGCAAAGAAGTAGAACACCCCCACAAGTGCAGAGTCTTTCTTCATTGGGCGTAATCCAGCCCTCTGCTTTGAGGGAAATAGGAGTCTGGAGGAGGAGGATAGAGGAGCATGTTCTTGTGAACTTGTGAACCTGAGGAATGCAGACTGCGGCACCTTCAAATCAATAAGCAAACAAGTGAAGGCAGTTCTGCTGATGGGCTTGTTTTTGTGATTAGGTGATTAAAGTTTGAATTATATTAACTGTGTACAACAAAGAAAGACAGACACACAGGAATAAAAGTGAAGAAGGACGAAAAAGAAAGTTATTGATTCATTGTCTCATTTTCAGGGCTCGGTGTCAGTGAATAAGAATAAGGCTTCGTCATCATACTCTTCGAATTCAGGCAGGGTGAGGTCAGTGTCACCTAACAGAGAAGAAATTCCCTCATCTACGTTGATGTCCACCTCGTCTTCATCCAGCGTGCTTTCTCGTACTTTGTAATCTGGTGGTATGAGGTGCTGATTCATCTTGATCATTGTTAACCTCTCCACATTTTTGGGCGAGAGGCGGCTCCGTTTGAAAGTTACAATGCCACCAGCAGCACTGAAAACACGTTCAGAAGACACGCTTGCGAGTGGGCAAGACAAGTAGTTTATAGCCAGGTTGGAGAGCTGTGCCCACAATTCTTTTTTCCCATGCCATTACGCCAATGGGTCAGCATTAACATAGACCTCTGTTGAGTCATTCAGATAGTCCTGCACCATCGACTCAAGGTCCTCCAAGGTTCCTCCACTTTGCTTACTTTTTGCTGTGACCTTTTGAGAACCAACCCCAAGCCGAGTTAGCCAATCCTCTTCTGCATCCAATGTTACTGTTGTGTCTGGTGCAGATGATCCGGTTGCCGGTGTCTTTAACGGCTGAGAGGTCACTTGTGCCACAGCCACAGGTGCAGAAGTGGATTCTTTTGACTTGGGATGGCCTGCTGATGCTGATGTGCTGCCTTTTCCGTCAATTTGCTGCCGTTCTCTTTCAAACCTCTTGGCTGACAAGGCTAGCCAACGTTTGTACTTTGTAACATCTTGATCACCAAAAGGAAAGAATGCTTGGCCTGCCAGCGCCTTTTTGTAGCGTGGATCCAGAATAGTAGCACAAATGTAATGCTGTTCTGAGTGGATCATTTTAAGACGTTCATCACCAAGTAGGCGCTCTAATAAATTCTCCGCCAAAAGAAAAGCGTCTTTCTTTTCTTCATCTTTTTCAAACATAGAAGACACCGCCTTCAGTTGGTGCTCCAGCATGCGCAACAATGGGATAGCTTTTCCCAAATTACAGTCCTCCTTGCTGACTGAACGCGTGAAGACCTCAAAAGGACGAAGCATGTCTGTCAGGCTTTTAACTAGGTTCCATTGCGCCGCATCTAGCCTCAGGTCCTTCTGAGCTGGACCCACTGTTAAGAAATAGTGATCGAGTACCGTATACTGCTCATACAGACGCTAAAGCATGTAGAAGGTTGAGTTCCAACGTGTTGCCACCTCCTGGATGAGTCCTTTCACTGGCATTCGACGTTCATATAGCAGGCTCCTCAGATGCTTCCGGGCCTTAAAAGAATGGCTGAAATGGTTGCATATTCTTCGGCAGGTGGCCACTAACTCGCACGCTGGACTGTCTTCATCACTCAATAATTTTTGAACAACCAGGTTTATACAGTGCGCCAAACACGGCACTCTGAAATACTCACCCAGCTCCATGGCCTTGACTACATTGGCGACATTATCCGTGGAAACATAACCAATCTGGTGTTTTTTTGGGGACAGCCAGTGAAAGACCTTTGTGTTAAACTCATCCAAAATGTTTTCTGCTGTGTGACGTTTCTCCAAGCCAAACATGGCTAGTGTTGCATGTTTCCGAGCAGCTTTAAAATCTTGGTCCGGGTCAACACCTGCGTTTAGCTTTGCTTTAACCCCTGAAAAAGAGACCCAGTGTGCAGTGATGCACATGTAATCAGCGCCTGTGTCACTGGTCCACATGTCTGTTGTCAGATGTATAGTGTGAACAGCACTCTTCTGCAAAGCTGACCCAATCACCTCCAGCACATCTTCATGTAGTGCTGGAACCGCAACTCTGGCAAAATAGAACCGGCTAGGAACCTTCCATTTAGGGCAGAGCGCTGCCAACCCCTTCTACAAAAGAAAAAGGGAGAAGGTCCAGAGCTAGCATTTTAGCCAGCTTAGTGTTATACAGACGCGTCAGTGGGTGGTTGCGTTCATATGGCGCTTCCGTAAACAACATGGTTCTAATGTTGCCCTGGACCAAGCATTTACGGGATGATGATGATTTCTTCGACCCAGTTACGTTCGCTGATGAACATGGGGTGTGCTGCTGACAGGGGTACAGGATGTAAGTGAAGTGTTTGACACGTCTTCTTCCTCCTCGTCATCATCAGATGAAACATGAACGTTTTCTTGACTTGCAATTCGGGCTTCCTTGGTCTCCTTTAGGTGCACAAACCATTGGACAGCATGCTGTCTCTCAAGATGACCTCTCTGGCCTCCGGTACCATAGTTGGTACCAAGCTTACTGCGACTAACTGCATGCTTACAAATGCTACAAATGGCGAGGTTTTCCTTTTTTGGGCAAACACTAAAGAAGTCTGAAACTGCGGACTTCAAATGTCTTTCGGGGCCGGAGGAGGCGGCGATACTGGTGGTGGTGGTCCTGCTGCTAATGCCATGATGAAGTGGAGGATGTGGATTGCCGAACTTTAGTATGTTTTGCACTTTCACCACCACTAATTAAGGTTGAGGTGGATGGAGGTCCCTTCTGGCGAGGAAGAAATATAGAAGCGGTACGTTTTGGTGTACTAGTTTACTCCAATGATTGTGGTGTTTCTTCCATTGCCTCCTCGTCGACAACATCATCACACTCAGTAGCTTCTCGGGCTAGGGTCAAAATGTCTGTTTGCTGCATGCCCGCTGGGGCTGCAGTGACCTTTATGATGACTGGGTCGTCGTCGTGACAGTCTTCATCAGCAGCAGTATCCGCCACTTCTTGTTGAGCCTCATCACACTCCATAACTATGAGACGTTGGACGAGCCTCCTTTTACGCTTAACTACCTTTGTCAGATCATGGTGTGCCTCACTCTCAGATGCCAGTGGTGCTGGTTCCCAATTTTGATCCGTATCATCAGAAGGAGGTGTGCTTGAAGAAGATGTAGACGCCACCCTTGATCTTTTCCCTGCTAGGGATGAGGAAGACAATGAATGATCAGGAGGAGTGGCTTCCTCAAATGATACCTCAGCTTGATTGTCGATTTCCTGATGTGCCCCTACTTCTGGAGGAACAACTATTGTGGGCACTTGTGACCCTCCATGCACCTCTGCTTGCGCATCTCCTTGCGCTGCCTCTCCTTCAACAAGTACTTGGGCTTGTACTTGCACATGTGGTTGTTGTTGCGGCTGTGGTTGTTCAACACTCGTCAGATGAGTTACAACAACCTGTGTTGATTGAGGGACATTGCTGCTACTTTCGTGCGATGAGCCAACATCACTAGTCGATGGTGATTGAACAACTAGACTAAGTGCCTCTGCAGCACTCAAGGGCTTGGACTTAAGTTGGCGTGGTGGTGGTGGTGGCACTGAGCCCAATGGAGCGGGGGTGCTGCTCCCAGCTTGGTCCCCAGGAGATCCCGCTGCTGCTGCAGGCGTACTTTCTTTTTTACTCCCAAAAAATGTGGCGGGCGGCACACCAGTCTCCTTGGTAACTTGCTTCTTCTGCTCCTTACTGGCAACTTTCTTGCTAGAGGAGCTATGGGGAACTTTTTTTGGGGCCATCTTCTTCAGAGCAGGTCAGAACAGCAGGCCGCAGTTGCACGAGTTGCACAGTTGTCTGTGGCAAGACGTGACGTCGCGTGACGTTATGCTGCACACACACACCGCTGCAGGACTTCTTCCTGGCACTGGTGGTTCTCTTGAGTCTTGTGCACCTAAAAGCAATGGAAGACAGAGGAACATCAGTTCAGTTATACACCCCAAAAAATCATAAAAACACAGAAAAATCAGCACAATCCCAAGACCTCCATGATGTTTAAATTCAAGACACCCCACAGAAAGACTAGGCCCATGCAACACTCACTACCCCTGGGTATAAAGGTTGAAAGCTAGGCAAAATGGTTGCAGACCTAAGAACACTGCCTGCATTCAAAATGGCCCCCTGCCTCCCAGCACATGGCCAGGGCCTGCCTGTAGCCTCCTGGTCGCTCCTCCTGCTGCACGGTCCCCGTGTGCCAGGGCCTCCCTCTGCCTGCTGCCTCCTGTCAGGTCCTCCCGCTGCCTACCTGCCTGGTCCCCCTGCTGCCTGCCTCCAGCCCCAGGCCAGCCTCGCATGTTCCGCGTACTTGGCCCCCCTGCTGCCGGCCGCCTGACCCCTGACCCCCGACTCTGCCATTGCACAGTCCCCGGGGGCAAGGTCACCCTACTGCCGACCCGACCCCTGCCCCTGTCCCCTGCCCGCCGCCTGCTAGGGTCAGCCCTCAGGCCTCCCCCCTCGCCGCTCTGCCGCTTTCACGCCGTTTTTTTCCCACCGATCCAACCCCCACCCCTCCTACCCCAGCCGCTCACTTCCCCCCTCCCCGCCGCTGCGGCCCGCCCCCTCTCCCCTCTACTCGCCCCTGATTAGCCTCCCCGCTCCCGCCTCCCAGCGGCCCCTCCCTCGCTCCACCCCCCCACTACGCCTTTTATGGCGGAGTCCACGCGTACGCGCAGCGTGCACGCGCAGCGGGCCCCTCCTAAGCGCGCCGAAGGTGCGCCAAAGGTAAGCCCGTCCGCGCCTGGACCGCGCCCAGTGCCAGAACCCCTGGTCCCCACAGACCCCAGCCCGCCCGCCGTACGTACGACGCCGCCACCCTCAACGCCCTCAACGCCGGCCGAGTCGCGGGCTGCTACCGAGCCACCCCGAGTCGCACCCACGGACCCTTCAGCTGCAACTCCTGCAAGTTCACCTGCTGCCTGACCGGCACTACTCCAGCACCAACCAAGACCAAGACGAGCAACAGCAGCAGCCACCTGAAATGCATCCTGCTCAACACCCGCTCTGTCCACAGGCACGCCATCGAGATCTGGAACCTACTCGACACCACAGCCCCAGACGTCGCCTTCTTCACGGAAACCTGGATGAACGCCTCCTCAGCGCCCGACATCGCCATCGCCATCCCAGATGGCTACAAGATCATCCGACGGGACCGCATCAACCACACCGGAGGAGGCATCGCCATCATCCACAGAAACACCATCCGCATCACGACCAACACCGAAGACACCCTCGCACCCGCCGAGCACCTGCACTTCCAGGTCCACATCAACCCCAAGACCACCCTCAGAGGCACCCTCATCTACAGACCCCCGGGACCACGCACACAATTCAGCGAGGACATCGCCGACTTCGTCAGCCCACACGCCCTCTGCTCCGCTGACTACATCCTCCTAGGGGACCTCAACTTCCACCTGGAAAACAACAACGACCGCAACACCACCACCCTGCTGGACAACCTCGCTAACCTCGGACTCAAGCAACTGGTGACCACCCCCACCCACTATGCCGGACACACACTCGACCCCGTCTTCTCTTCCAGCAAGGACATCGCCTTCAGCCACGCCACCGGACTCCACTGGACGGACCACAGCTGCGTCCACTTCAGCTTCGGAAGGACCACGATCCACCACCACCAGCAACAGGTTGCACGCAGGTGCTGGAACAAGATCACAGCCGACCAGCTCGCAACCTCCCTGAGCATGAACCCTCCCACCAGCACAACGAACCCTAGCAGGCGGCCACCAACCTCACGAAGTGGATCAGCGACTGCGCAGACGAGCTCGCCCCCCTGAGGACCCCGCCCAGCAGACCCGGAAGCAAGAAAGCCCCATGGTTCACCGACGAACTCAAGAGCTCCAAGAAGAACTGCCGAGCCCTCGAGAAGACTTGGCGCAGAGACCCAACACCGGACAACATGACTGCCCTCAAGCTCGCCACCCGAAAACACCCCCAACTCATCCACGCCACCAAGAAAACCGCATTCAAGGAACGACTGGACAACAACGCACACAACAGCAAGGAACTCTTCAACATCGTCAAAGAGCTCACCAACCCCAACGCAGGAAACAACGACATCACCCCTTCGCAAGACCTCTGCAACTCCCTCGCCTCCTACTTCCATAACAAGATCGCGGACATACACAACAGCTTCAGCACTCAACCGACGAACGCCACGACCGAACCACCGCCCCCCACCACCACCCTCCGCGCCTGGACTCCGATCAGCACCGAAGACACAGTCCACACGATGAACTCCATCCACTCCGGATCTCCGACCGACCCCTGCCCCCACCACGTCTTCAACAAGGCCGACGCTGTCATCGCACCCCACCTGCGGGACATCATCAACAACTCCTTCGACACCGCTACCTTCCCGGAGAGCTGGAAGCACGCCGAACTCAGCGCCCTACTTAAGAAACCATCGGCCGACCCCACCGACCTCAAGAACTACTGCCCCATCTCGCTGCTCCCGTTTCCTGCAAAAGTCATCGAGAAGACCGTCAACAAGCAGCTGGCTGCCTTCCTCGAGACGAACGGATCTCTCGACCCCTCACAGTCTGTCTTCCGGGCCAACCACAGCACCGAGACTGCCCTGATCGCAGCCACCGATGACATCCGAGCGCTGCTCGACAACGGAGAAACAGCGGCCCTCATCCTCCTCGACCTCTTTGCGGCCTTCGACACTGTCTGCCACCGCACCCTAGTACAACGCCTCGCAAACGTCGGAGTCCAGGAGACAGCACTGGAGTGGATCGTCTCCTTCCTCGCCGGAAGGACACAGAGAGTCTGCCTCCCTCCGTTCAGTTCTGAAGCCACCAAAGTCATCTGCGGCGTTCCTCAAGGCTCCTCGCTCAGTCCAACCCTCTTCAATGTCTGCATGAGCCCCCTCGCAGACATCGCACGCCAGCACAACCTCAACATCATCTCCTACGTCGACGACACCCAGCTGATCCTCTCCCTTACCAACGACCCCGCCACCGCCAGAGCCAACCTTCACGAACGGATGAAAGAGGTAGCCGAATGGATGAAGAACAGCCGCCTGAAACTGAACTCGGACAAGACGGAAGTCCTCATCCTGGGATCCTCACACGCCGCTTGGGACGACTCCTGGTGGCCCCCCGCCCTAGGCAGCGCACCCAAACCAACAGACCACGCACGCAACCTGGGCTTCTCCTGGACTCCTCCCTCTCCATGACCAGCCAAGTCAACGCCGTCTCCTCGTCGTGCTTCAACATCCTGCGCATGCTACGTAAGATCTTCCGGTGGATCCCCACCGAGACCAGGAAGACGGTCACCCAGGCCCTCGTCACCAGCTGTCTGGACTACGGCAACTCCCTCTATGCCGGAACCACCGCCAAACTCCAGAAGAGACTCCAGCGGATCCAGAACGCCTCAGCACGACTCATCCTGGACATCCCCCGTCGCAGCCACATCTCCGGACACCTGAGAGACCTGCACTGGCTCCCGGTCAACAAGAGAATCACCTTCCATCTCCTCACCCACGCACACAAAGCCCTACACAACCAAGGCCCAGGATACCTCAACAGCCGCCTCAACTTCTACGCTCCCAAACGCCAGCTTCGATCGACCAGCCACGCCCTCGCCGCCGTCCGCCGCATCCGAAGAGCCACCACAGGGGGACGGTCCTTCTCCTACCTCACCGCCAAGACATGGAACTCCCTCCCCACCCACCTCCGCCTGACCCAGGAGCACCTCGCCTTCAGGAAGCAACTCAAGACCTGGCTGTTCGAGCACTAGCGGACCCCCCTCCCCCAGCGCCTTGAGACACTCTGTGTGAGTAGTGCGCTATATATATGCGATGATTGATTGATTGATTGATTGATTGATTAGCAGCACTCAAAATGGCCCCCACCCACATGGCCTGTCCCCATGAACACCCCAAAAAATCAAAAAACACAGAAAAATCAGCACAATCCCATGCCATCCATGCCCTCCATGATGTTTAAATTCAAGACACCCCACAGAAAGACTAGGCCCATGCAACACTCACTACCCCTGGGCATAAAGGTTGAAAGCTAGGCAAAATGGTTGCAGACCTAAGAACACTGCCTGCATTCAAAATGACCCCCTGCCTCCCAGCACAGGGCCAGGGCCTGCCTGTAGCAGCACTCAAAATGGCCCCCACCGACATGGCCTGTCCCCATGAACACCCCAAAAAATCGAAAAACACAGAAAAATCAGCACAATCCCATGCCATCCATGCCCTCCATGATGTTTAAATTCAAGACACCCCACAGAAAGACTAGGCCCATGCAACACTCACTACCCCTGGTGAAAAGGCCACAACAACAACCCAAAAAAATGAAAATCACAGAAAAATCAGCACAATCCCATGCCATCCATGCCCTCCATGATGTTTAAATTCAAGACACCCCACAGAAAGACTAGGCCCATGCAACACTCCCTACCCCTGGTGAAAAGGCCACAACAACAGCCAGAAAAACGAAAATCACAGAAAAATCAGCACAATCCCAAGCCATCCAGGCCCTCCATGATGTTTAAATTCAAGACACCCCACAGAAAGACTAGGCCCATGCAACACTCACTACCCCTGGGCATAAAGGTTGAAAGCTAGGCAAAATGGTTGCAGACCTAAGAACACTGCCTGCATTCAAAATGGCCCCCTGCCTCCCAGCACATGGCCAGGGCCTCCCTGTAGCAGCACTCAAAATGGCCCCCACCCACATGGCCTGTCCCCATGAACACCCCCAAAAATCGAAAAACACAGAAAAATCAGCACAATCCCATGCCATCCATGCCCTCCATGATGTTTAAATTCAAGACACCCCACAGAAAGACTAGGCCCATGCAACACTCACTACCCCTGGTGAAAAGGCAACAACAACAGCCAAAAAAACGAAAATCACAGAAAAATCAGCACAATCCCAAGCCATCCAGGCCCTCCATGATGTTTAAATTCAAGACACCCCACAGAAAGACTAGGCCCATGCAACACTCACTACCCCTGGGCATAAAGGTTGAAAGCTAGGCAAAATGGTTGCAGACCTAAGAACACTGCCTTCATTCAAAATGCCCCCCTGCCTCCCAGCACATGGCCAGGGCCTGCCTGTAGCAGCACTCAAAATGGCCCCTACCCACATGGCCTGTCCCCATGAACACCCCAAAAAATCGAAAAACACAGAAAAATCAGCACAATCTCATGCCATCCATGCCCTCCATGATGTTTAAATTCAAGACACCCCACAGAAAGACTAGGCCCATGCAACACTCACTACCCCTGGTGAAAAGGCCACAACAACAGCCCAAAAAAACGAAAATCACAGAAAAATCAGCACAATTTCCAAGCCATCCAGGCCCTCCATGATGTTTTTATTAAAGAGACCCCACAGAAAGACTCAGTCCACCCACCACTGAGTAACCCTGGGCAAAAGGCCCCAACAACAGCCCAAAAATCGAAAATTCCAAAATTGTAGTTGCAGCAACTGTAATGCCCCAAACAAACTTACTTGAGAAATTTCTAATCCAAAAGTGATCCAAAGAAAGTCAAAAAGGCCTCAAATCCAAATATCCAGCAGCATCCACAAAAAGTAATCCTTCCAGGTGAAGAATCCGAATGAAAGTGACCAGCACATGAAGAAAGCACTGGGAGGAGCCTGCTGGACAGGAACAGGAAGTTGGAGACTGTGGGGCACTTCCTTCCCCCCCCCCAAAATGGACTCCTTGCAAAAAAAGTGCAGGCAAATGTCAACCTGAGAAGTTATTCTGATAAAAATCATCATTTCCAGAAGGTTTATGCTGCTTGCTGGTGGATTTCTTGTTCAGAATTGCAATTTTTGTATTTTCGCGAGTGCGAGATTGTTGCTGCCCGCCGCATCTACGTGTTCGCAATTGCGAACTCCTGCGATACGTGATCACGGCGTACTCGCGTTGACAAACTCTCGCTGTGCAAGGTGGCAAGCCGCGATGACGTAATCGCGGTCGCCAAACTCCCGCGGGATCCCGCAGCAAGATTCAAAATGGCGCTGCACTTGCAAAATATCGAGAAAAACAACTCGGCAAATGCTGAATGACGGTAAGTGAACGCCGCACGCCGCAAAATTGTATCACCAAGAAAAAAAAATCCGCTGCGTGCGAATTTGCGGATTTTCTGTAAATTCGCGAGCGTTCGCGGATTGCAAATTTACAGAAAATCCGCAAAATCCGCGAGCGGAACAGATTTTCCGCCCATGCTTACCCCAAAGTTGAATGTTCAGCATTATTATATGTGAATTCCGCTGTCCATAACAGGGTATACCAATCAGAGGTATTCTGGAGAGTGAAGCAACGGAGATATTGCTCCAAAGTTTGGTTTGGCCTTTCTGTTTTTCCGTCTGTCTGTGGATGATAGCTGCTCAAAAGTTTAGCTTCTATATGCATGGACATGCATAAAGCCTTCCAGAAGCGTGAAGTGAATTGCGTTCCGCGATCCGGGATAAGAACATTCGGGATTCCATGAAGTCTGATCACATTTTGTAAGTACACTATGGCTTACTCGGAGGAAGTAGGTAACCTTTTTAGAGGTATAAAGTGTCCCATTTTAGATAAATGGTCTACGACCACCAATATGGTTGTGTACCCCTCACAAGGCGGCATCTCCACGATAAAATCCATTGATACCATATGCCACGGTCTGGGAGGTATTGGTAAAGGTTGTAGACCGGTTGTTTTTTTGTGGTCAGCCTTCCCTTGTGATCACACAGCACAATTTCTTATGTACAACTCGGTGTTTTTTCTCAATGTGGGCCACTAAAACGATCTCTCAATACAGGCGATAGTCTTATATCTTCCCAGATGTACCCCCAAAGTGGAATCATTTTCCCATGCTAACACCTGGTTTTGTAGGATCACGTTTGGGACATACAATGTTTGATACTGATGCAACAAGTCGTCTTTTTCAGTGCTGTATTATGGATGTTCCTGGAACCAAGCAGCGACATCAATGTTTGCTAGAGACCCGTTGAGATCTCCTATGAAGTTACGTGAAGTCATCAAGGCTATGGATGTGGCAGGAAAACATGTCTCCGGAAGTATGGATGGGGGTTCGGCTATTTCAGCTGATGTAGCGTTGTCACAATCATCTCTGCGGGATAAGGCATCAGCTTTGCCATTCTGGGTTCCAGGCCTGTAATTGATAACAAAATCATAATCAGAAAAGAACATAGTCCATCTTAGCTGACGGGGTGTTAAGGCCTTGGATTTTTTCAGGAACAGTAAGTTCCTGTGATCAGTGTATATCTCGATAACATGATGTGCTCCTAGGAGGTAGTGCCTCCATTCCTCACAACTTCTTTTGATGGCGAGTAACTCTTTGTCAGAAATCGAATAGTTAACTTCACTTGGGGTGAATTTTTTCGAAAAGTAATCCACTGCGTGTAGCTGTCCTGTGTTGGGATGACGTTGCGACAGCACTCCCCCTTTGGCGTTCTGTGAAGCATCGGTTTCCATGATGAAAGGAAGTTGCACATCAGGGTGTCTGAGAATAGGCGCATGTGTAAACCTTTCTTTTAGTATGTTGAAAGATCTTTCAGCCTCCTTTCCCCAGAGAAAAGGGGTGTTTTTTTGTAGCAGGCTAGAAATGGGGTGGATGTTCTTTGAAAAGTATTTAATAAAATGCCGATAATAATTGGCAAACCCCAAAAAGCTTTGGACGGATTTCACTGCTGAGGGGTTTTCCATTGGGTGATGGCCTCCACCTGTTTCCATCTGGAATCCATTTGCATTTATGATGTATCCCAGAAATGCGTCTTCTTTGACATGAAATAAACATTTCTCCAATTTGGCATATAGAGAATGCAGTCGAAGTCGTTCCAAGATGGTTTTCACATGTAGTATGTGTTCTTGAAGTGTAGACGAATATACCAAGATGTCTGGGATAGGGTTTGATCCTCCTCTTATAGACTTCTTGGCGGCCCTTCATGAAGACTTATCAGCATCCATCAGAATAACTCAGGAAGGTAACACCACCAGACCCTTTAAATCCAGAAGAGGAGTGAGGCAAGGCTGCATTTTAGCCCCTCTCTTGTTCACCCTATGCATCAACTCTTTGGACAAAGCACTGGAGGGGTCCACACTTGATATCCCGTATGTGGGGGCATCCGCAGTGCCTGTTCTGCTTTACGCAGACGATGCGGTCCTCCTTGCCCGCACGGGAGTGGGGCTACAAAAACTTCTGGATGCTTTTGGTGATTTTATGGCGAAGCTCGACCTCCTGATTAATAACAAAAAATCTCATGTTATGGTGGCCGGGAGGCGGCAAAGGCCGAAAAAATTAAAAAGTTTAAGTTGTTGTGGTGAGGGGGTTTCAAGGGTACAGGTCTTCACTTATCTGGGTGTGATCTTTGAGGAGAAGGGCTCATGGAAACCGCAGGTGTGTGCCAAGTCACTTGCTGTAACCCGTTCAACTGCAGCCCTGCTAAGATTTGCAAAGCGACTAGGCTCACGTCCAATGGAGGCACTATTGAAAGTGTACAAAACAAAATGCCTTTCCATAGCTACCTATGGCGCAGCGCTGTGGGGTTACCACTCAACCGGTGATTTGCAGATTGTGGAAAATCAGTTTCTTAGAACGCTACTAAGTGTTTCACAATCCACCCCAGTCTTTTCCTTACACACAGAGTTAGGCTTGGGCTACATTACTGATCAGCTTCTCTTGGAACCATTGGTGTGTTGGGCCAAAACCTGGCTGAATAAGGAAATTAGGATTAACCACATTATTCTTAGGGATTGCATGGCGCTGGATAGTGTTTTAAAGATCCCGTGGCTGGCTTATGTCAAGGGCGCCCTGGAAAGTCTTGGTAGGCCCAATCTTTTTAGCCACCCTAATACAATTTGCAAGGGGGACGTGAAATGGATTAAGGATAATTTCCTGAGGAGGGCAGCGTTAAAGCGGGAGAGTGAGGAGCTGACTAAACCCAGAGCCAGAGCAAACTTCCTCCTCTTGACTACACCCTCGATTGAACCTTATCTAACAATTGTAAGCCGTCCATACCATCGACACCTTCTTGTTAGATTTAGGTTCAACATCATACAGTATTCACTGGGAGTCTTCCCTGTATGGGGGGTGCCAGATGAGTCAATTCCTTGTAGCTGCGATAACTTCTCAGAGCAGTCCCTTATACATTTTGTAATGTTTTGTGAGCACTTTAAGAAGAGTAGAACATTATACTTGGTCCCTATCCTAAGGGAAGCAGGCTTTATGCAGGTGCGCCCAGCGTTACTTCATTTACAGTTACTAGGGAGTACCAAGATAATCTTCGGGGTTGCTAGCTTTCTGGTCGCAGCTATGCGCACAAAAACCAGGAAGCTATCCCCGAAGAACTTGGAAGGGCGCCCTCATTACACTGCAGACTTAGCTAATATTTTTTAAATTAACTATTCTTCCTATGACTTCACTGCGAATGTATTGCTTTTGTATTAACATCTAAACTATTGACCGGACCTACATATCACTTTGATTGATTTTTTAACTGTTTTAAACATATGAAATATACGATATGTTAAATAATTTTTTAACAATTGTTTTTATAAATTGCATTGTATTGTTGCTTTTATGATTTTAACTAATCGAATAAAGCTGGCTTTTGACTTGACTTGATACCAAGATGTCGTCTATGTACACCACACAGATCGTATCCAGCAGTCCTCTGAGCACCTCATCCATAAAGTATTGAAAGGCCGCCGGGGCGTTGCATAGCCCGAAGGGCATTACTCTGTACTCAAAAGCCCACATTTTGACAGAAAATGCGGTTTTCCACTCATCACCATGTTTAACCCTTACCAAATGGTAAGCTCCTCGTAGGTCCAATTTGGTGAAATACCGAGCCCCCTTTAACTGGTCCAATAAAACAGGAATCAAGGGCAAAGGGTAACGATTCTTTATTGTGACCCGATTTATCGCCCTGAAGTCGATACATGTGCGTAATTCATCACAATCCTTCTTTGTGATAAAGAAGAGGGGCGAAGATGCAGGTGATGAGGAATGCCTTATAAACCCATAAGCTAGATTTTCATCAAGGTAATTTCGTAAATAATGCGTCTCTGGGTCTGTCAGGGCATATACTCGGCTACATGGGATTTCTGCTCCGGGAATTAGGTCAATCCAGCAGTCATAGACTCGATGGGGTAGAAGTTGGGTAGCCTTCTGTTTATCAAAAATAGATTGGTATTCTTCATATTCACGGGGTAATGAGGTAGCACAACAATAAACAGGATTTGCACAGGCGATAGCCAGTAGAGTGGCCTGAGACATCTCCTGAGATTTGTTTAGCAAGATCGCTTGTTGGTTGCAGTGTGCTCTGCAATATTCCGAATTCAAACTCACATTACGTGCGGCCCATCTCACAACAGAGTCATGTAAAGTAAGCCATGACATACCCAAGATGAGACGGAACTGAGGAGTGTCTATGACATTGAACTGAATGAGTTCATCGTGGGTTTCTCTGAACTGCATCAGGACGGGAACTTTATGGTACCAGATAAACCCAGAGGTCAGTGAAGTCCCATTTACAGCCTTCACAATCGTAGGGGTCTGTTTCTATTCCCAAGCCACGCCGTTGGTCTTGGAATATTCCAAATCGATGAAATCACCAGTTGCTCTGGAGTCTAATAATGCTCCTACTGTGATGGTAGGTTTATCGTCGATGCGCAAACGGATGCTGACAGTTAGATGTGCTACTGCTGGTTGTGTCGTATTGTCAATAACTGATGAGATTGTCTTCCAAACACCTGATGAGCCAGTGATCCCTCTCTGAGTCAGGCCTTTCAGTTTTCCGACGGTTCACTCGGTCCGATAGATGCTTGCCCCTTTGGACACTGCTCCGTTCAGGAAGCGGAGCTCGGGCCCGACATTCTCTGATAAAGTGGCCCCCTTTTCCGCAATACAGGCACAGTTTCATTTGTCTCCGTTTTTCTCTTTCCTCGGGGGTAAGAGAATCTCTAAGGCCTCCTATTTGCATTGGTTCTGGTTTGTCCACATGCTTGGTTTGTTCTTTGGGTTGGGGCTTCGGTCTTGGGAAGAAAAAACGCATGTCTCCCTTGTTCCTATCTCCTTTTCTTTCCTGAATCCTATGATCAAGCTGGACTGTAAGGTCAATCATTTCTTCGCAGGTTTGCGGCAGCTGTACCATCTGAGATAGAATGTATTTTAATTCCCCCCAATCCCTGATAGAAGAGAGTGGTTAGTTTTTCCTGTGGCCAGTCAGTTTCTACTATCAGACGATTGAACGTAGTTATGTAGGTTAATAAGTCTTGCGATCCCTGTCGGTGTGTGATGAGTTCCCGATCAAGGTTCTTCATGTGGGATTTACGGTCAAACAATTTCCTCATCTCGAAGCAGAAATCACTTAATCTATGTAACACGGGATCATTGCATTCCATTAACGGAATAGTCCAACAAGCTGCATTTCCTCCCATATAGGACATCATAAAGGCAGTCTTGGATGCTTCGTCCTGAAAAACAGCAGACTTGCAGAGGAAATGTAGACGACATTGGTTCAAAAAGGTTTAGAGCTTCTTAGGATCCCCGTTGAAGCGTTCATGGGGCACCAAGGGAATTCCTGTATTCTGTATGGCATGGACGGTGGGCACAGAATTGCTTGCAGGTGGAGATATAGGACTGGATGCAAAACAAAACCCCTCTTTGTGTAGGGGTTGGTGTCTGCATGGCCGGCGTGGGAGAGGGTAAGGTAGCTTCCCTTATATAGGATACTTTGCCTTGTTAGGATATGCCCGCAACCTCCCTACGTAGGGTGTTCATGTCTTTCCTTAGTTCCTGATTCTCTAAGCGCAAGGATTGCACCTCCTGTTGCAGAGCGGATAGGCTCTCCAGCAATGTGGTCAATACCACATTAGTGTCCATCGTTCAGGCTGGGCATCCAACTTGGGCTTGACAATCTGTCGCAGTTGTCAGCAGCACAAGATGTGATATACGCCACAAACCTTTCTCTGCAGCAGCCAGCAGGAACGATGTTGTGAAGCATGACCTTCCTCTTACCCTGAATACTACTCCCACCACAAGGTAAAGATACCACACTGTGGAAAAAAGGAGCACCCGGGGGATAAGGGAAAGGGACAAAATAATAAACGACCTCTATTAATTCACAGATCTGGTCTAGCTCGTCTGCCTTCCTCTGGAAATACTGTGTATAATAGAAAAGAAGAAAACAGTAAGAGACATAGCAAGCACACATACAACCCAATGTTCAATGTTTATACTGTTAAACTCACTTGGAATGTCTGAGCCAAATTCGTAATAATGTACACAAAAGAAACCCTTGAATTCCTCAATAAAAGTTGAACCCACAAAGTTATGCAGGGCTATTTCCTGAGGCAGAAGTGGGAAAAGCAATGTAGGCAAAAAGGTACCTAGACAATATTGCAAAGTACTTTCACTCCACGTTCAACTCGAGCTTTAAATGCAGGCAATAAGACTTCTGTGGGAAAGAATATGGAGCGTAACATGGGCAGCATGATAGTTTTTCAGTGTCCCGCTACGATCCACTTAAAGATGGCGGGTAAGTCAGAGAGCATACAATTACACGGATCGGAAAGCGGAGATAACACAAGTACTTAATCTCTTCGTCCCGTTGTAGTGTAGTTCCTATATTTCCAATAGGCTCTGCGCATTGGAATAATATATTCAGCAGTGTAGACGTAGGACTGAGGTCGACTAGGTCTCTACTGACTATATTAGACCTAAGGTTTGCCAGCTAGCTCAGAGTTTACCAGAAACTTTCGCGAATAAACGAGGAGGAGTTTAACCTCCCTGGATAGACAAGAAGGGATTAGCTTCCGACAACCATATAACATGACAACTTTGCTCCCCCAGAATAAGAGTAAATCTCTAGCGTCGTGTGAAAACAATAGACAGCTATTCCACTCAGTCAATTGTGCGTTCTTAGTTTCACCAGAGTGCAGAGAATAGAGAGACGGGCGTTTTCAATAAAAGGTATTATTTATTGAGCAGTCTTCCTTCTCATGCAAGAGAAATGAATTGCCACAATTGCAATACTTAATGTAAAGTAAAGTACATACAGTAAAAGGAGTATTATGAAATAATACTGTAAAAGCATTTATATGGTTTCTTAGCCATAAGATACTTTAAAATGGATAAAATATATACATACATATATACATTGACTAACGTGCTCAACTGGTGCTTCTAACCTACGCCTACCCCGGTGTACCTGACCTAAGCCTAATACGTGGGAAGGAGTAAGTAAGAAGCAATTTAAGTTAAGTTGGTTTTGCCAAGAATCTGATTCAAGAAATCTCTTTAAGGGTTTAGTCAGCACTGTACCTTGGGAATAGAATGTAGGAGGTCTGGTATCTCTTTCCTCAGGACTTGATATCCCAGCAACCCGCAAGGGTAGGCTGGAAACGCCAGAGCTGGATTTTCTCGGCAGGAGAAAAGACAGCGTCTTTCTCAGCGCGTCAAAGAGGAGGGGCAGCGTCCGCGGGCTCTCGCATCAGCTGGGCTCTCGGGCAAGTAGATAGCTGCTCTGCTCCAAAACCACCACTGTGTGTTTGCTTAAGGCAACGTTGGTATATTTATACCTGAAAGGTGCAGAGTTTGACGTAAGGTTTGGACATAAGACGTCAATAAAGATGTCACTAAGAACTGGCCGTTTTTACAGTGCTCGCAGGAGTTCTATTACAAATCAAAACAAAGCAAATGGGGATTTCCCAGGTTGCTGGAGGTTTGGTGTGTCGAAAGAACTCGTTGTGCTTTCTAGGAATCCAAGGAAGTAGCTTTTGCCATGCCTTGGACTGCAAGGGCTATTTACTTAAATATGGATCTGATTCTTTTGCCATTATAAGGATATTATTGAATATAGCCGTACAAGGGCATAAAATAGCAATATTGATTCAGGTTCCTAGATAAAAACACAATACCCACTCCACGATCTAATGTCCATCATTACTAAAACTAAGCAATAGTAAACATTTAAAGGTGCATGTGTATTCCAACCCGCCCCAAAATACATTTTTGCATTTGAAATGGTGTATGCGAAATACACAAAAGATTATTGGTACTGTACGTTTATCAAGCAGTGTAATCATTCAGTAAAAAAAGAATGCATATTTATTTAGCTGACCGATTTGCGAAAATTACACATGAAATGTCTCTTAATACAGAAAAGAAGGTTGAGACTATTTCTTCACATATAAATACAATCACTTGTAAATGTGCTAGAGGCTGAGGTAATATTTTGTCTCTAGAATTACTAAAAATAGAACCTCTGTTCTTTAAGAAAAGTTCTACTTTAAGCAGAGTACATGTGCCAGAAAAAGGGTGAATATTTTGGAATTTTGAAAAAAAAAAAATTCGTTTTCAGGGGAGAAAATAGTTCCAAATGTTTTCAGTAGCTTTTGTTTATCAAAGCTCAAGGCCGAATTCAGAGTTCAGGGGAACGCTGTGTGCCCATTTGCTTAAAAAGTTATTCTTTCTGTTCAGGGGAGAACATCATTTCAGACAGATGTGCAAAAAAGCAGTCTACAGCTTCAGGTGAAAGTTCGACCATGCTGATTGTAGTGTAAGACAGGTGTCCAACACGCATTCTTCTCCGCATAGCACACATCGAAGCACAGGTAAGATGCAGTTCTGCCATATAGGTCTGAATGAAAGAAACCAGGTCCTATTTAGATCTCTTAGCCGGGCTAATCCAAGGACTTTAGTTATGCGGTCCCGATAGCGCATAGCTAGGATCGTTTCTTCCATCGTTGCTAGAGTCTTGTCTGCGATTTGGCTTGCCATATCGGAGCAGAAGAGTCAAAAATAAAATTCCTGCTACGAGTCCCAAAAGTAGAGGTAGGCCGCCAAAGACAGAATGGACAAAATTGGGAAAGATGCCCAGAACTGCTTCGAAGGGTGTTAACAGTCCCGAAAAAATTGTCTTAAATACATGTGCGATGCCACTGGTATCTGACATATTAAGAATTTGACTTAGCATTTCTAAGAAATGCACGGGGCAATTAGTTGATAAAAGTGTATGTATCTCTGCTGTTGTCCTTGCAACTTGAAGATCATACGTTTCTTTTGATGACGTTAAAGGCACGGTTGTCTGTAAAAGAACAGACTTCATTCTGCTTAAAGTATCAATTCGTATAGAAGACATATTCAAATAAAGCCAAATCGTCGCCTCTGTATCAGGAGGGCCGTTTGGATACAATACTTGCATACAGCAAGTTACCATGGAACTAACGCTTACAAGATATGCTTTCCCTGGCACCATGCCACAACAGCTGTGGTCTGTTATTAGAACGTAACTCCCGTTAGAAAGTTGTCTAAAGAATGGCTCTATCTGTGTTGCAGGTGTGCCGTGCTGGTGACATGAAAGGTTATTTGAAGTCCCCTCACAGGCCCCATGCAAATTAATACCTTGGCACAGAAGTATACCGCTTAGTGATTGTTTACAATTATTACCACTAAGAAATACATTCTGGTTCTTGTCACTATAACATGAGTGTGTATAAGGTAATTTCCATGATGACTTAATGTACCCTTTACCCAACCTTTCATACTGGCCTGCTGGTATATACTCCTGGCAATTTTTAAATTAGAAAGTTGTTATCGGAATTGTGATTATTCAGTGTATTATCCATTCAATGACAGGTCTTTCTGACATTGTCAATGGTAATCTCTCAAGTTTTTCAATGCTCAGAATCGTATAGTCTGCTCCTTTTTGTGCCAAACTGATTTGTTTATCAGTAAGGTTAAAGATAGAGAATAATGATGTTGTGTTTATCAGACGCCATGGCACGTAGCTTGAACGCAGATTTTGCAACGTCCAGCCTAGCTGTACAATAGAACGTAATTGGGACTGACCGTGTTGTAACATTAGCAAGCCCTGATCTATTATATAGATAGCAGATGATACAATACTGTCCAGTGAATATATTCTAGAGGACAGAGTCATTAACCCATTGTCCACAACAGAAAGCAATTTTTCCAAATTAATACGATCAATTTCTCGTATTTTCTCTGCTGTCTCAATTTGAGTCACTTTCCAAGCTTCGTTGTACGCAGCGTATATACTGGCCGCTATGAAACGTTTTTGACGCTGTTTGCGTGGTCCCATTATGAAATTGCGCAAGTCAGCACCGTCTTTAAGTAAAGTCAAGTGTTGCTTAAATTCTGTCAGTGTGGATGTCTGTAGCCATTCAAGGCATAGTTTCCCTACACTGGATGTTGTTACTATCCCTGGATGTTGTCTCTGGGAGTATCTAGGGTCTGGTCTGGTCATTTTAAACCCCTGTATTTTGTTCAGGAATCTATCTTGACAGTTATTTGTGTCTGTTGGCCAGATTAACCACTTTTTCCTATCAGGATGTGTTCTGTTTTGGTGTAAAATATGGGATACGTCTATCTCAATATCTGTGGTCGAATTATCAGGTATTGGCTTTTGAATAGACGGTTTGTTTAGGTCTTTAATCTTAGCTAGGCCAAGACAAGTAGTCTGTTGAATGGTGTCATTCAAGAACATTATTTGTTCTGGGATCATGCAGGCTCGAAATAATGCTTCTAAACCTTGGACCTGCCATTCTTTTGTACCCCAGATGGTTTTTATTTCAACGTTGTTTTTCCAGAAATCAAAACCAAATGTAATCATTTTTTCATAAAATGTTTCCGAATAAATCAATTTAGTATTTGTCAACATAGTTTTTATCCCTGTTTTATCTAACAGTTTATAATAAAATGTTTCTGCATCACTTGTGTTAAACCCTGAGAAGTATGGGAATTTCTCATAAAATGTTTTCGAACTGCTTTTAGGTGGAGTTGCACAATGTTCCCATTGATTGTATTTAAAAACATTTCTAGGTTGAGCAGATTTATGCAAATAGTGATGTGCAAAGTTGTTATAGCAGTACATTTTGTTCATAGTTCGATGAACCCTGTAAATATTCATGTTCTGTAAATTTTGCTGACATTACTAAATCTGACATCATATTATGTATGCTTTCAAAGTCCCAATCATCAGAGAATGTACTTGGTTTTACAAAGTCACTTAATGAAACCTTGAATTGATGTAGATATTTCAAGAGTTCAACCGGGCCATAGATTTCGTAATCCGTTTTGTTCCAAAATACCCCACCGGGTATTGGAATGGCTGTGACATTCACTGATGATAGTTCTCTTTTCTCGATGTGAGATGACTTGTGTGGCTTTAGGACCAAGTTGATGTTCTGACTTGCTGTGTCCATTGTACTATATTTTCCCTCAATTAATTTTCCCAAACAAAGTATAATGATGAGCCAAAGCAGGAGGAAAAGTACACCTAACACAATCCAAAATTCAATCCATGGAGAAATCAGATAGGTTTCTTTGAGTTGATGACAGAGTTCTGTTGCTTTGGGCCCGATTCACAGAACTAATTTAAGACACAATCCTAAACTTACTACTTTTGGTATTCACAGAAGTTAGGATTTTGTCTTAAGTTTGTCTTAAGACAGACTTAAGACAGACTTAAGACAAAATTCTAACTTAGGTCTGTTTTAAGACAAACTTAAGACAAAATCCTAACTTCTGTAAATTCCAAAAGTAGTAAGTTTAGGATTTTGTCTTAAGTTAGTTCTTTGAATCGGGCCCAGTGCCTTTAAAAGTTTTTGTTGCTGGCATTTCTTCAGGGTCGCTTGGATCTTCAGAAAAGTTATCGAAATTGATGAAGTAGCCAGATGCAGTTCTGTCAATTGTTGGAATTGCTTTTTCAATTTTTCTTTCATTAGCATAGTCTGAGGCTACATCGTTGTAGACTGGTGTTTCTTGACGAACTGTTTCAATTTGGTTTTCAAGAGGCACAAGTTCCATGGCATTGTTGCATAGTCCTTTTTTATTCACTGCAGGTTTATCAAATGTGATTAGTCTCTCAGTATGAACCTCTTGGATTGTAGCAAGTTTTGGTATTCTGCTATTTCTTGGGAGTCCACTGGGCCTACTACTTATTATTGGCCACATGATTGTGGTTTTACCAGGTCGATGGATACAACTCGGTTCTCCTTTTTACCAGCAAGGGGCAGTAGTACAACTGATCTTGTTCCGCTGACAGCTAAGACAGGTACTGCTTTTCTGTAAGAAGGCCCAAATTCCTTCTTCACCACGATCATCTCTCTGACCAGATCCCCAATCTTTGGAATCCAGACAGGCCTTGCTGGGACAGGTGGTTTATCTTCAGTGGCTGTTGGTTGCTGTTTTAACTTTATGTTGCTCAGGGCTTTTCTTGTTTCATTTAAGTCCTGTAAGACAGCCAAACGATCGTTGATGTCAAAGCATTTTTTCTTATCTTCTATCACTGAAGTCTGACTATCTAAATCCTGAATATACATTCTAGTTCCGAACAATAGTTCGTACGGGCTGAAACCTTTTAGAGAATTTCTTGGCAGATTGTTAACACTACGTTGGACACTTGTTAAATGTTGGACCCACCCATCACCCGAACCTAATACCTTTGTCGTTATAGATTGCTTTATGTCTCGGTTTTTTCTTTCCACAATCCCATTTCCCTCAGGATGGAAGGGACAAGAGTACCGTAATGCAATGCCCATGCTGGTCATGGCCTCCTTATAAGCTCGAGAGCTAAAAGCAGGACCCTGGTCAGAATGTAGCATGCCAATTGCGTACGTGCCGATAAAGACTCACAAATCTTTTATAACAGTTCTGGCGTCAGCCGAGCGCTGGTGTCTGTATTTTTAAGTGAATCTAGTCTTAAAAGGAAATTAATGCAACGCTGGAATTTACGTATAGATAGCCTTATGCTTACTACAGAAATGGCCATGGCAATACTCCGGTCTGTTCGCTACTGCGATCTCTTTTGCAGTTTGGACAGCTCTTTGCAAATTTGTAATGTTGCAGGCTCATCTCCGGCCACCAATATTCTGATTGTAATTCTTTCAGAGATTCCTTGATCTGTTTGTGCCTCGGACCCAATCCCATGTGTGCGTCCGCTATTAAGAAGACTCTCCTGTTCGTGTTTGGAATTACTCTATCTCCACTCCAGAGATTCGAGCAAAAGGAACGGAGTTTGCATCAATTATGTATGTATAATTGAGTGGATAGTTCACGGGAAGTGCTGCACAGTCGCCGTTTGAAGACGTTTTTACCGCCAGCATGGTTTCCCCGTCTATGTGTTTTTCTGAACGCTTTTTTGTGGCTACAGAAGCTGGTTGAGTTGCTTCCGCTGTGGCTGTATTAGCCAATGAATTCCCTGCAACGTGAACGCCATCATGTTAATGACTCAGTGTGTGTATCACGTGAGTCTTCTGTAGTTCTTTTTGTAAAAGAACCGCCTGTTCCCAAAGCTTCTTATGCTTTATTGTGGCACCTGTGTCATCTTTGTAATCGTTTTGAACCCAGTTCTGCAAGTCATTATTGTAAGATTTGACGCAGAAATGCGAATCGCACACTATTACCGTCGGGAATTCACGATCAGCATTTTCAAGCACCATCTTTAAAGATCTGATTTCAGCTCTCTGAGCCGAACAGTTTCTCAGTGATTCAGTTTTTGTTATTTTTGGTCTGAATTTACCACAGCGCCAGCGACCTTTAACAATCGCGCAAGCTGCATTGTAGGATTTATTATCCACATTGTAATGTTGTACAAATCTGTCCGTATAGATTATACAAGAGTACTGTTGGAGAGGCAAAATTTCGATTGGCAGAGGATATTCTTCTTCATATTTTAGATCTTTCAGTTTTTTCATGTTCGGGTCAAAATAGTAATTCACGTCTTCTGCAGCAGGAGAATTTTCCCACTGTATCCATTTTGGATCTAGTGCCACCGTTTTTAGATTAACTGGGCTTAATAACGCCTCAAGGGCTGATTCTGCTGTAAAAACAGTTATTCTTTTGCCTTGGGCTTGGGCTCTTTCTTTTGCTACAGCAGTCTGAACCGCTTTTACAGTATTTTCTGTAAGACTGAATGTTTTTCAGCTTCTGAGTACAAATGTGATTTGTAAGCTATTGGTACCGTTTCTCCCTCATTAGAGGTCAGGTACGTGAATCCGCATCTTCCTGGGATGACTCGGATTACAAGGTTGCGTGCGTTGTCGCGAGTTTGTAATTTCGTTTTAGCTAAGATGTCTGTTTGCAATGATCTCAAAATTTCTGTGTGTTTCTGAGTCCAATTGATTGCTTTAAAACCAGGTTTTATTAATTCGTAGAGAGGTTTAATCCTCTCTGCATAATTTAGAATGTAAGTTCTTCCTAAATTCAGGAAACCTAGTATTGATTGTAAGTTATTCAGCGTTTTTGATGCTTGGAGTACAGCGCACTTCTCTAAGAAGTTGTCTGCTAGGCTTTTGCCTTCACTTGATAATTGATATCCTAAAAACAGGACAGTTAGATGGGCAATTTGTGACTTTTTAAGGTTGAATTTGTAACCCTCTGCTGCGAACCCAAGTATTATGGTGTTCACTCTTTTCAAGTGAGTATCCAGGTCATCATCTGTGAGATAGATGTCATCGACATAAGATAATGCCTCATCATCATACATTTGTAGCAACTCTGTTACTCTTGCTGAGAATAATCCTGGGCTATTCTTGAATCCCTGTGGGAGTCAACAGAAATTTTTCTGTGACCCCATTATTGAGAAAGCTGTTAAATACCTGCTTTTGGGTGCAATGTTTTGACAAAAGAATCCATTAGAAATGTCTAATGTTGTTTTGTATTTTTTGCGAACTATGTTATTCATTAGTGCCGCACTGTGCAAATTCTGTACCGCAAATGTTTTGCAACATGAGTTAAGGTGTCTGTAGTCCAAGACTAGACGATATGAATCGTCTGGTTTGGAGACAGGAAAAAAAGGATTGTTCATCTGAGAGGTGCATGTTTTAATCACCCCTTGGTATTCAAGTTGATCTAAGATCTCCCTGACTTGTTTATTAGCTTCTTGCTTAATTGGGTACTCTCTTTGTGCAGTTGGTTGACATTTTAACTGGATTTTGTGAGGAGGAGAGTCCTCATCCCATCCTACATGATTTTTATATAATGCAGGAGCTTGGGCTATTGCCCATTTTCTTGCATATATATATTTTCTATGAATTGGAATATGATTTAAGAAGACAGGCATAATCATTTCTTCGCCATGAGGGCACTCCCTGACAAACTCTGGTGGCCAGTCTTTCTCAGCTAATAGGATGTCATAGCCTTTTGAGAGGTTATCCCAAAACAGACCCCTTACCTTCCTAGTCTTATCTCCCTCTATACGCAATGTTATTTCGTATATTTTATGAGGTTCGCTAACTCTGGTATCTGCAGTTTCCACCTGAATGTATTCATTCGTGTCCACTGTCTCCAGATGATTCATCAGGATCTTGTGAGCTATGGTCACTTCTGCTGCGCTGTCTAGCATTGTCTCTGCCCACTCTCCGTTTTTCAGCTGTGTCCTCAGTATCCTCGGCATGTTTGATTATTTTAATACTGGCTACCTTCTTTCTTGGAAATTGTAATTTTTTACTTTGAGCAGGTTCCTTGTCTTTGGACTTGATGTGCTCTCCCCTGTGTTCTGACCGTCCTCTTCTTTCCGATTTCTGAGAGGAAGTCTGAAAAGATCGAGAGGGACGTGTATCAATATCTTGATATCTATCAGGCTTTTTCAAATTATCCCTATTTCTAAGGTTGTATCTTTTTTCAGAGGGCTCCCTTTGGGGAGACTTGTGTTCTCGGTTCGGAGATCTTTCTCTCCGCCGAGGAGACCATCTTCTGGACTGGAATCTTTTTTCTTTGGGAGTGGATTGTTTATTTCCATCCCAGCTCTTTTTTGGAGTGTTTAGATTATTTTTAATAAATATATTTTCAGGATTTTCAAGTAGTTGGGCTTTTACCAGTTTCCCACGCAAACTATCTCTACTTAGTTCTTCATAGGATTTTTCTATGATTCTGGCAAGTTCAATTGGTTGGTCTGCTATATCTGTTTCTTTCAATTTCTGGCGGATCGCCACAGATGCTGCTTCTCCTTTTATGTTGGCTAGTAATATAGCTGAGACCTGCTTGAAGTCTTTCAATAATTTCATACCCAGAGTTAAAGCAGGTTCTGGACCGTATTCATTTTGAATCTGTCTTAGTACATCTGGTATTACCGCCAGAGACGGAACACCATGTGTTTTTGTGAAAATGGAAGCAAAGACTGTGCCCCAAGTGTCACAATCCTCCACATGTGGTGCGACCCCCATTGGAAGGCAGATAGTCAGAATAATGTTTTTCTCACTAGGGGTAGTATTCGGAAATACCGCCTCTATTTGAGTAATCTTTTGTGCTAGCCAGAATGGAATTTGTTCCCCTTTTGCGGGTGTTTTACCAAGACATGATTGTATGTTCTGTTGGGTAATTTTGTTTGTGTTCCCCTGATGGGGGTTCAGCTGTGGAATGTTAATAGCTGGTTGGATTGTTGCAGTCCGCATTACATATAGTCCTAACTGTCTATGAATTTTAATTAGTACTTTTAGCTGGGCTAAAAGTTATCAGTCTGACATTTTTTCGATGTCTGGATGTGGTGTGTAGCTGGCTAGAACCGGCCACGTTGCTCCTGGTCTACCTAGTGGACCGAGCCTGGTGATGTGATCATTATGTTTTAGGGCGCCTTTAAACCAGAGCAGATGCTCTTGGTATTTTAATGGGATCTCAATCTCCTCGAAAGGAGAGTATTCATCCGGAGGTTCCTCTAATTTGTAATAGTGGAATTCGTGTGTTACAGCGTTTGCTGCTGGAAAGTTTATCTATGAATAGAATACCTCTGTCTGCCGATATTCGTGTGCCTCTATCACGAATATGACTGTACCACCTCGTGATGTCAGTCCGTTTTTTATAAGTTTAAGAGTTATAGCTTTTCTTATGTTGACCGGAATGAGTATAGCATTCGGGTCATTCTGTAGGAGACTTGTGTCATCCTCTAGGAGTTGAGCTGCTATTCTAGCTCCCTCCCTATCGTCTTCACTTTCCACCATTTTTACTGGCAAAAAGGTTTTTGTTGCAGATCAAGTTTCAAGGAAACAAAGATTAGGTGCACAATATTTGGGAACACTGTATCCTTCAACGTTGACTAAACCAAAACTCTACATAGGAATCTCTTCCTACTAAGTTCCGGCGGATTTTAGCCTTTCACCCACTTCAGACGTCTATTGGAGTATTTACGGAAAAAAGGGTCTGTTTGAAAAAGCACGACTGAGTTACTCTAACGTCTTGCGTTAGTTTTATCGCCTTACCAAACGTTGGGCGCCATGTAGTGTAGTTCCTATATTCCCAATAGGCTCTGCGCATTGGAATAATATATTCAGCAGTGTAGACGTAGGACTGAGGTCGACTAGGTCTCTACTGACTATATTAGACTTAAGGTTTGCCAGCTAGCTCAGAGGTCACTAGAAACTTTATCGAATAAACGAGGAGGAGTTTAACCTCCCTGGATAAACAAGAAGGGATTAGCTTCCGACAACCCTATAACATGACAACTTTGCTCCCCCAGAATTAGAGTAAATCTCTAGAGTCGTGTGAAAACAATAGACAGCTATTTCACTCAGTCAATTGTGCATTCTTAGTTTCACCAGAGTGCACAGAATAGAGAGACGGGCGTTTTCAATAAATGGTATTATTTATTGAGCCGTCTTCCTTCTCATGCAAGAGAAATGAGTTGCCACAATTGCAATACGTAATGTAAAGTAAAGTACGTACAGTAAAAGGAGTTTTATGAAATAATACTGTAAAAGCATTGATATGGATTCTTAGCCATAAGATACTTTAAAATGGATAAAATATATACATACATATATACATTGACTAACGTGCTCAACTGGTGCTTCTAAACTACGCCTACCCCGGTGTACCTGACCTAAGCCTAATACGTGGGAAGGAGTAAGTAAGTAGCAGTTTAAGTTAAGTGGGTTTTGCCAAGAATCTGATTCAAGAATTCTCTTTGAGGGTTTAGTCAGCACTGTACCTTGGGAACAGAATGTAGGAGGTCTGGTATGTCTTTCCTCAGGACTTGATATCCCAGCAACCCGCAAGGGTAGGCTGGAAACGCCGGAGCTGGATTTTCTCCGCAGGAGAAAAGACAGCGTCTTTCTCAGCGCGTCAAGGAGGAGGGGCAGCGTCCGTGGGCTCTCGCATCAGCTGGGCTCTCGGGCAAGTAGATAGCTGCTCTGCTCCAAAACTACCACTGTGTGTTTGCTTAAGGCAACGTTGGTATATTTACACCTGAAAGGTGCTGAGTTCAACGTAAAGTTTGGACATAAGACGTCAATAAAGATGTCACTAAGAACTGGCCGTTCTTAGAGTGCTCGCAGGAGTTCTATTAAAATCAAAACAAAGCAAATGGGGATTTCCCAGGTTGCTGGAGGTTTGGTGTGTCGAAAGAACTCGTTGTGCTTTCTAGGAATCAAAGGAAGTAGATTTTGCCTGGCCTTGGACTGCAAGGGCTATTTACGTAAATATGGATCTGATTCTTATGCCATTATAAGGATATTATTGGTTATAGCCGTACAAGGGCATAAAATAGCAATATTGATTCAGGTTCCTAGATAAAAACACAATACCGTCTAGTAACTGTATGCGGAAATTCCAAATGCAAGCAAAATGCGGGATGGAGAGCGTAGAGGAAATAAGCACCAACTCTCTTGTCGTCCCGCCTGGAAACTGAATACGGAAATACCAAATGCGGTCAGCCACAAGAGGAGAGCGCTTCCATGTGCAATCTTCAACTCTCTCGAAAATGGAAAATACCTCTGTCACTCCTTGAGTTCACCGAAGCAGCTCCAGCATTCCGAAGTCCGGAATGAATACCACAGTGCTCCCTGTTTTCAAACAGCTCCTTCTAGATGCAACAGCGTCTTGATAGCCATGTGCCGAGTCTCCTCCAGTGGGGAAGCACCATCCGCTCCTTGGCCCTGGAAAATTGTCAAGCGCCGGTCTCTGGAAGAGCCGGTGCTTATATCTGGATAGGTTCTTGCATGTCACATGGAGAGTTCTTCTTCCTGTCACTGTGCCCCATGGCCTTCTGGGAATCGTAGTGAAACCGGATAAACAGTGGAATGCTGGGCGTTCATTCACAACAGAGAAGGGTGTTAAGTGTGTATCGTCTCTTCTAGCTCCCATTGATGTCAGCAAACTAGTAATCGCGACAGAACCACCTCAAGTCCCACTTCAAGAGGTCTGAAGTGAACATGCTGTTGGCTACGTTATACAACCTTAACAACAAAACTTTTACCACGCACTACCATTACAATGCAGTCATTACAACGCAAACCATTGCAACGCATTGCGCTGGGGGGCGCTATAAGATAGGGAATACGTTTAATTTACTATCCAACACCTTCTTTAGTGTCCACGGGGACTGGAGTTGGAATAGTAAATTAAACTATTCACTATCCAGCACCCCAAAGCGCTATGCGTTGTAAAGGCATGCGTTGTAAAAACAGCGTTGTAAAGGTATGCGTGGTAAAAGTATGCGTTGTAACATCATACATCCGTTGGCTACAGATGATGGGGTGGAAGAGGAGAGTGAACCTCTTCCTGACCTCCTGTCTACCAAGGAGCGCGATGGGTCAGTGGAAGGTGTGATCCTCTCCCCTACGCTGAGTCCACAGCAGCAGAGCGACTGTCACCAGTTGTTGGGAAAGTTTGCCCCACTGTTCCCCCTGACCCCAGGTGTTACTCACTGGTGTACCCATGACGAGGACACCGGTGACAGCCCTCCTTTGAAGCACAACATTTACAGTTTGACTGACCGGATCAAGGTCAGCATTAAAGAGGAGGTCTCTAAGATGTTGCCGTTAGGGGTGATCGAGCCTTCCAATAGTCCTTGGGCCAGCCCAGTGGTCTTAGTCCCAAAGGCTGCTGCACCTGGTGCCACTCCAGAACTGTGGTTTTGTGTGGACTACCGTGGGCTCAATGTGGTCACAAGGACTGACGCACACCCCATCCCCAGAGCTGATAAGCTCATTGATTGGTTACGAGCTGACAAGTTCCTCAGTATGTTTTATTTAACGTCTGGGTACCGACAGATTGCCTTAACCGATGGGGCCAAGGAGAGATCAGCATTTTCAACACCAGTAGGACATTACCAGTTCCGAGTGATGTGCTTTGGGTTGAAGAATGTCCCTGCCACCTTTCAGAGGTTGGTCAACCAGGTGTTGGCTGGGCTGGAGGAATTCAGTGGCGCCTACCTGGATGATATTGCAGTGTTCAGTTCCAGCTGGGAAGAACACTTGCAGCACCTCGGTGAAGTGTTGAAGGTGCTGCAGAGGGCAGGCCTCACGATCAAGGCCAGTAAGTGAAAGATCGGGTAGGGATCGGTGGTGTACTTGGGATACCAGGTAGAAAGCAGCCAGGTGGTGCCCCTACAACCCAAGATTGAAACTATTCTGGCTTGGGAGCCCCCCAAGACCCAGCCAGAGATGGGAGCCTTCTTAGGACTCACCTGGTACTACAGGAGAGTCATTAAGGGGTATGGCACCATTGTTTCCCCCTTAACAGAGCTGATCTATTCCTGTTTTTCCTCGGGGGTGATGTTGAAGGCTCCCTCAAATGGCCCTGCTTGCTTAACACTACATGATTTTTGCTGTTATTACTTTCAGAAAAAAATTCTGCCTGCAGACTAGGCTTCTCTGCCCTTCCTAAGTGCTGTACGACGCACACTGACTTTCCCCACCCCCCCTTCTCGAGGGATTAACTAAATGGGGCTCAACAGACTCCAGATCCATATACTCCAATTTCGCCCCCCCCCCCCCACTCGGAAATTCCTTAGCGGAATTAATAGTGCAGAAATGTGGGTCTGTGATATCGTGTAGCGCGAAAGTACACCTTCAGACTGCTGTAGGTAGTCCCTGCACACCAAACCACGAAACCGGGTGTACACAAGAGCTGCCCGGGCCCTGCACCAAAGACTGCTCCGACGTTTTACGAACCGCAACGCTGCTATGGAGCCGGCTTCCTGCAGCGCTTGCTCCACCTCCGCCTCCACATCGCAGCCCATCTGCTGTTGCCGGGTCCTTGCGCTGTGGAGCGCTGCACCTTCCCCACAAGGTGAAAAAAAGCCGAAGGAGAGAAAGAGGAAACCGGGTTAATCCCGTACTGCACCAGAAAAGCCCCAAAACATCACCTTCTCACCGGCTACGTTTGTAGAGGTCGATGGAGCTAATTAAATCCTTCATGCCGCTTTTTCTGGATGTGTGCGCCATATGCGCTGTTCCGCCTCACTGAGCCCCTGCGAACGGCGTCAGCCTGCCACTGCCATGTTCCTCGTATATCCTTGTGTGGTTAGAAAATTGGATCGCTTGGAGTGCAAGTTCAAATGAAGTTCCCTGCCCTACTGAAAATAATGTGGAGGAACAAAATGTATAACTGCAGTCAACCCGAAGATGTCAACGACCTCCTATCCCAGATGAAGGGGCAATAATAAAAGATCGTTAAGTCTTACTTTAGACCACTTGGGACAAGAGAGGTTTGGAGAGCTTGGAAGGTGTGGGGGGGAAACGGGGAAAGAGAGTGTGAGATCCAAAACAAAAAAAAAAAGGGAAGAAATATAATGAGAGGCGTACCTATTTAAAATAAAACAAAATTAAAAAAATAATAATAATATACACACTAGGAAGAGCCTTAGTATAGTGTCGCTCTTCTGGTTCAGTTAAAACTAGCTGTTGTGCCGCCCCTTGTGAGGGCTCCTAAAAGGCGGCTCCAACGCCAAGTATCACAGGAGAGTTCCTTAGGGGAGGGTTAGGGTGGGGGCACAGAGGGTGGTGGTGGTAGGGGAGAAAAATGGAAAAATGGTCCACATGCAAAATAAAAGAAGTTTTTGTTTTTTAAAAAGCTCTAGATGTATGGTGGTTATGGGTAGGTCATGATTAGGTCAACCAGCATAAAATCCCTCTCCTGGAACGTGAATGGCCTGGGGGTGGCAGGAAGCTATCCAGGGTCTGTGAATTTTTAAAAAATACTGAAGCCTGTTTACTTACTGCAGGAAACCCATTTATAAGTGAAAGCATGCAAGCAAGCCTTTGGCATATTGGGTTGGGTGCAGGAAGTATTATGCTCAAGGCAAAAGGGGTGCACAAGAGGTGTAGCAATTGTCGTCAGGGCAAATAAGGGGATTAGGGTCCATAAACAGGATACATACCAGTCTGGTAGATGGCTTGTGGCAACCCTCTCCATATGTGGCTTGATGTTCACTTGAGCTGTGTATTACGGTCCAAATGAGGACAATACCAGTCCTCTCTTGAAACTTGGTGCTAGCTTATTACATACCTCTGCCCCGGTCATACTGGGTGGTGATTTTAATTTGGTTTTCGATAAACAATTTGTTCGGACTTCCAAAGCGAAATACTGTGTTCCAACTAAAACATTCTCGACACTCAGGAATATCATGAAAGACTTTAACTTGCTTGATTCGTGAGAGCAAAATATGGTACTATAAGAGAGTATTCTTTTTATAGTAAAAAGTACAAGCAACACTCGAGAATAGATTACTTTCTGGCGGATTAGAAGTTGCTTGCAGATGTAGTATCGGTATGTCATATCCCAGTGGGTATCTCAGACCATTCGGTCGTCGAGTTAGTATTAAGATGGACACTTGATAGGACACTCTTTTTGGATGAAAGAGTGAAGGCAGAGGTAAAAGAGAAAACAATTTATTTTTTAAATTTTATTATAGGTTCCTCTACCGAACAAGTTGTCTGGGAGTGCTTTAAGGCATACCTAAGGGGGTTATTGAGCTCTCTAATGATTTATAGGAGGAATACCAGTAAGAAAAAAGAAATAGATGATCTTAGAGCTATTAAGGAGAAAGAACTAGAATTACAGCGGGCTGCCCTGATAGTTAGGGAGGGTATTCCTAAGCTGGAGAGAGAGCTGCTCAGATTAAAAGCAGAGTTTAAAGCTAGAAATGATAAGATCATCAAGGAAACGTGGGAGGTCAGTAGACTCAAGTAATTTGAGTACGTGGAAAAATATGGTTCCCTCCTGGCATGGAAGGCGAGGACAGAGAGGGTCAGAAATAATATCAAGAACTTGACCAAAAGGGAGTCTGGTCTATTGATATCAGAGGATGAATTGATTAGGGAGGAGGCCAGGGTATTTATGCAGGGTCTATACCAAGAAGAGATCAGGTACGGATCAGAAGAAATTAGCACGTGGTTAGACCGGAGAGATTTACCCCAGTTGTCTGAATTAGATAAGACATATTTAGCCAGTGAAATTACGGAGGGGAAAATAAGAGAACAACTAAAGAAAATGAGCCGAGGTAATGCCGCAGGGCCTGATGGGCTACCGGTCGAAGTGTATTCCGACATCTCAGAGACAGTTGTCCCAGTGCTAATGACACTTTTTAATAGAATACTTATACAAGGGGATTGTATCCCCCCTTCATGGTCAGAAGCCAGTATAACCCCGATTGCTAAGCAAAATAAAGACCCACAAAAAATTGAGTCTTACAGACCAATTTCATTGTTAAATTCTGATCTGAAGATATATTCTGGGATACTGGCTAATAGACTAGCCAGAATCATAAAAATAATTATACACCCAGATCAGAGGGGGTTCATACCTGGGAGGCAGCTCAATGAACTTACTTTCTAGGTAATAGGGGCAAATGATTTTGCGGAGGAGAGGGGGTTGCCACTGGCCATTATCGCCATCGATGCCGCTAAGGCGTTCGACCAGGTTAACTGGGTGTATCTCTGGGCTGCCATGACGAGGTTCGGGTTTCCATCAATTTTTATTCAAGGAGTTAAATCCTTGTATCTGAACCCTCGAGCAAATGTTCTAGTTAATGGGGGATTATCAGAATGGTTTAGCATCTCCAGAGGTACCAGACAGGGGTGTCCCCTGTCCCCCTTATTGTTTGATATTTATATTGAGCCTTTTGTTTGTGCACATGGATCGGATAGTATTATTTTGCCCTTTAAAATCACGGACCTAGAGCTTAAAACCGCTTTAAATGAGGATGACCTCCTCCTGTACACTTCAAACCACATTGTTGCAATCCCTCGGTTATTCGAACTGGCTGAGGAATTTGGAAGTTTATCTGGTTACAAAATACACAAAGAGAAACAGATATAATGGGATGGAATAATTTAACTGCCATACAGGGGGTTAGAGAAAAGATTAGGTACCTGGGAATATACTTAACCCAAAAGTTGGTTGATATCCCTAGGATAAGCTGGCAGAAGGTGGTGAAGGAAGTGTGTAAGCTAATGTCAAGGCGGGGTAGTTTGCTACTGAATATCTACAGGAGAGTTAATCTCATGAAAATGACGATCCTTCCTAAAATAACCTTCCTTTTTAATACAATCCCGCTTACATTTAATCCAAGGGATATCGCTAGCCTTCAAGGAAAGATTGGTTCCTTTATATGGGCTACAAAAACACCCAGGATAGCCTGGAAGAAATTAAGGAGAGGGTTGAAGATAGGTGGTCTGGCTGTACCAGATTTACTTTTATATTGCCATGCCTTCCACTTTAAGAATTTTAGAATTTTGGCCAATAAATTGGATTCTTCTTCTCAGGGCCGACTTTTTCAGACAATGTTGTATGATCAGCCACAGGGTCTGGAATTTTTTCTTTTAAAATTTGGGATCCCCAATTTCTATAAAAAAGTCTGTCTTAAGATCTTGTTGGCGGCTCTTAAGAACTGGGGATTCATCCGGAGAGTTTTGGGGATACCATACTACAATCTGCAGGCTCCAATTTGGGATTCCCCCGGCACCCCAGAATGTCTTTAAGATGAACTGTCCCAGCCACTTAAAGTGGCTGGTATTAGGAACTGGGGTGACCTTTGTTTAGACTCTCAGCTTATGAATTGGGAGACTCTCATATATTTAACAAATGGGACCTTAACCAGATTAAAGTTCTATCAGCTCTCTGCATGGTGGGCGAGACAATCCTGGAGGACTGGAGAGTATAGTTTGCCCCTTGATTCCATCTGTAGGGGCGGAGTTTGGAAACGTGAGGTTTTCTTCTGGTATAGGACATTCACTGGAGTAAAAGATATCCTTGATTTCGAACTGGCAAATCTTTGGGGTAATGTTCTAACTGGAAATTGTGAAGAGATACAGAAAATCTGGAGTGTCTCTTTTTCCATGTCTCAGAGAGTAATTAAACCAGCAAACTTAAGGAGAAATGACCTTTTTACAGCTTATAGGGTGTACTGGACCCCGGCTAAATTATCTAAGATGACAACGGATACATACTATTGCCCCAGATGTAAATATCCGGCAGCGGACGACCAACATATGTTTATGGACTGGTCAAAGATCTCCAGTTATTGGGTGGCGGTATGTAGCTTTTTAGAGGAGGTCCTATTGAGGCAGATCGTTTGCTGCCCTAGATTGTTTTTTTTTGGGTTGCCACCGGGCTATAATATGAACAACTTTACCTCACAATTTTTGTTCTATGGGATAGTTATCGCTAGGAGAGAAATCTGTAGAGGATGGAAGTCGGAGGCTCCACCCATATTTGCTGATTGTTAAAAAAATATCATGATGATTAGCCAGTTAGACATTGCCTGTGATGAAGCGAGTGCCAATAAAATTTGGTCCGCATTAGTGGCCTGGATGAAGAACTAATATTGGTCCAGAGGTTTGTTGTCCTGTCCTCTCTGGTGCCTACGATTGTCTACCGAGGGGAACGGGAGTTGGACCAGGAGACAGCCTTACCTCTGGGTGAACCCTGTACGCCGGACACCAGGGGCGGAAATCGAGTATGTTTGTGTGGAAGGCGCAGAGAGATCCCATCTAGAGTATATATCTTCTAGTGGCATGTATGAGGACAAAAAAAAAAGATCTGTTGGCCTAAAAGTCACTCATTGCTGAAGTCATGTCGCATGCATGACGCAACTCCAGCAATGCACGGGGAGCCCTATACTCCTTGTACTGTGTCACTCTTTATGCCTGCTTCAAGCAGATGTAAGGTTTTGAAGCAGGGGCATTCTAGAAGTGACGCAGTGAAATCTTGCACATTTCACTGCATCACTTCTACAAGGCTTTCCTCCGTGGGAAGGCCCACTCAGCATACATTATACCTGACGCAGATATAATGTGATGCAGGGCTTTATAATGTGACACATCTCCCTAAATGCATAACATTGTAAATCATCCGCATTGTTTATGCCGCCGCTGTGTCATAAAAGTGATGCAACAGTGCCGCAAAAGTGCTGCAAGGGGCTTGTAAATCTGCCCCCACATGTGTACCCTTTTCTACCGTGTTTGTGATCCAGCTGATTACTTTTAAAAATGGGACATATGGACTGTTGCATACTTTTATTAACATTTTTGGACATGTAAATAGATATGCAAATTGGATATTGTACCTTATATTTGAGGCTATTTATTTATGCAACTGAAAAATAAATCTCAACATTGTAATTTGTTGAAATAATTTGATGTGTCACATTGGCTACCTCTAACTTTTTACTTTTTTGGTACAAATAATCCCCTGTACTCAGCACTTCTGCTTCAGGACTGATATATGTTCAAGGAAGTATTTTAAACGAACGTGTGCAGACCCAGTTGAGATCTATTAGAAGTGAGGTTTCTGGTTGGCAATGGTAAGTACCTAAGCCAGTCTGAACCCACCGCCCTATTCAGAGTAAGTACGTTACACACTAAGATAACCCCTGCTTACCCCCTCAGTAGCTTTGCACAGAGTAGTCAGGCTTATCCTAGAGGCAATGTGTAAAGTATTTGTACACCCACACAGTAACACAGTGAAAACACAACAGAAGGACTCAACACCAGTTTAGCAAAATAGCAAATATTTATCTGATTCAAACAAGACCAAAATGGCAAACATCCAACATACACAAATCAAGATATCACTTTCTAAAAGTTAAATCAAGTATAGCCCTAGAAGTCAAATATAGTTCCAACCGGGGCTATTTGGTCACGGTCAGCGTAAATGATTCCACAAAGTCAGTTCGACTTTGATGGAGCAACGGCTGATTACGGAGTTGGGCAGTTGGGCAGACTCCAGTACAATACCTTGAATGCGTTGTGAAAAATGAAGGCATTGCAAAACCAGAGGAACTGAGGCGTTGCGAAGGCTGGTGAGACATTGGTTCCTTACTGTTGCAGGGGAAGTGATGCATAGATTCCTTACTGCCAGGTAGGGGAGGTGATGCATAGGTTGCTTACAGCTGCAGGGGAGGGGACGCTGTGGTTGCCGGTGCTATAACTTGGTTCCTTACTGTGGAGCAGCGTCGGTGAGATGTCAAGAGTCAAGCCACGAGGTTTCGGTTTCCAGGGCATCCAGGTAAGACCAGGCCACAGGCATCGGATGTCTTGGTTTGTGCTTAGTAGCACCCCACTCTCACTTCCAAGGGCCCAGGAACTGTAATTAGCACCACTTTGCAAGTATAACTCCTCATCAGAGGGGCCCAGGAATTGCAGGTAAAGTATTTGATGGCCTTAAGACTTCTTAACAGGAGACACGCTAAACGTAAGCACTTGGAGAACCTTGGAAGCAGGACGTAGAAAGCAAAGTCCCCTCCTTTCACTCTCAGTACAGAAGCAGCAAGCAGCAGGCCAACACAGCAAAGCAAACCCAAAAATTGTCAGTCCCTCCTGATAGCTATCCAGCTCTTCTTCTTGGCAGAATGTCCTCAAACCAGAAGTGTTCTGAAAATATGGTGTCACAAGCCCAGTACTAATAACAGTTGCAGGGATTCAACCAGTGCTTAATTTGTGCCGGTGCTTTCCGGTGCTTAGCACCGGCACTTATTTATCAGGGCCGGGTCTACGGCTGGACAACGTGTGGAGTGTCAGCCAATATAAACAACTGTTGAAACTCTGTCTTTTTGGTGAAGAGCTGAACAGAAAATGAATCAATGCCTTCCGTCTGTTTTGCCGGTGGGCGGACCACTATTTGGGCTGGATTTGGTCCCGTGCAGCTGCCGGAGCATGTGTAACCTTAGTGACATAGATCCTTATCACAGTGTTAAAACTGCTCCGACCTCTTCTAAGATGAATTGAGCCTGCTTCAGTGCACTCGTGTGATTTTTCAAAGGTGCAGCCTTTGCAGAAAGTCAGTGCAGGATATTACTTTCATTTTATAAATGTTGTCAGGGGCAGACAGAGCCAGCGTTTTCACACACTTCCCTTACTTTACGGGAGGGTTGATGCCCGGACAATACTATTTCAGCAGAGGCACCTCTTCCTAACAAAGCGCATCAATTACCCGGACTGTTTTTGTGGCATTGAAGGCTTTCTTAATTAGACGAAGAAGTTATTTCAACTTGCGCCGCCAAACCTGCTTTCTGTTACAGCTCCCCGGGTCACGGCAGGCCCCACATGGACACACTGTTGCAGAAGAGCCATGGAGGAGCCATCCGGTCGGCGCGCATTCTGAGGCATGGTGTTGAATTTCCTGCCTGCCAGTGGGGCCCCAAAACACACAGGAAATCAATCCTTGGCCTGCTGCAAGGCTTGAGTTAAAGCAGGAAGCCAGTGTTTTAAGGATTGACCACCTGCTCACCACTTTCTGACCTGGACCTGTGCTGTTGCTGTGCATGCCCTGCCAAGGCAGAGCCCAATTTATGCCCTGGACTCACCACGCCAGCGTGAGTCTCCTGTTGGGAGAAGGTGGCACAGGCTGAGGCTGAACTGCAGCATGGTTCGCTGTCTGACTGTGAACAAGAGACAGGCTAGTGATCCACGCAGAGCCACACCTGCATCTCCTCTGGTAGATCATTCTGACAGCTATAAAGAGATTCAGGTAAGTCCGATATTCATTTATTAATCTGTTACTGCTCACTTTTAAAACGTTTGTGTTACCAGAATGGAGCGTGGACTCCAGCACGGAATAAGCCTTGAAAATGGGCACACTAACTTGTCAGTCTGTGCTGTAAATAAAGGGCCTTCTAAGGTGGAAGTTTTGCCTCAACTAGCAGATTTGCTGATTTATTAGTGAAAAGTGTTTAATATCCGTGCTTGACAGTTGCACTATGAAGCAGCAGCCTTTTTTTTCCCAGTGCAGAGAAACTTGCTAAATTAGAGGTAAGTCAGGTGATTAATGTTACCCCTCGATAGAGGTCAGACTTTTGTCTGCTGGCAGTTTTCACTCCGACCATAAAGCAGCGCAGAGGGTTAATATGCCTACTGCAAAGAAAGTCAACCGCCATATTGTATTGTATTGAACTGCAGTATTGTATGTGGATAACTCAGTGAGTTGCTGCATTTATCACAGAGATCTTTGTTACATATGTTTCAGCCGCTAACTGGAGTGGAGGTTGGGGTGGAGGGAGTTGATTATTTAAAAATTAAATAATAACTATTTAAAAATTAAATAATAGCTTTAAATGCACCTGCTGCAGAGTTCTATTTTCTTCTTGCTCAAATGAGTGTGATTTCTGTCTATTTCCATAGACTTCATTGTATGATTTTGGTTGCAAGAAAATGCCACACAGTTAGTCGTTGAATGACTCTCATAAATCCACTGAATCTATGACAATCTCACACATAGGCAATCTGTACATTAGCAGCTATACTCAAATGAGTGCGATATATATATATATATATATATATATATATATATATATATATATATATATATATATATATATATGATTCCCTCGTCTTTTTTGCTCACAAGAAAGTGCCACTCATATGTGTTGGAATGGCAGCTATGCATGTCGTCTTGAGGCACGCATGCCCGCGCTACACACTAGCCAGCAGTCCGGCACAATTATCTGAAGTAGCAGCATGCCGTGCAGCGTGCAGCAGCAAGCCTGTTGAAAAAGGCAGTAATCAAGTAATAACTAACCCTGCTTTTACCTGAGCGTGCCACGTAGGTCATTGAACGGTGGAATCTGCTTGTTCTTAAATGTTTTCTGACCGTAGTTTCTTCACTCACGGGCACCTGAAATGTGGCATCTGTTTGTTTTGCAATGTTCAGTGTCTGCCATGTCTGTACAAGTCAATGAAAGGTTTGAATGGTTTGTCCTGAAAGTTTTGGTGTGCAACTGGCGCTCGGTGATGCAAGTTCGTTTTGCACAGTGTGACTGTCATAAGGCCCATTAGTAGCAAAGACAAAGTATTTAAGTGGTCTAATGCTGGAGCGAGATATTGCATTTATGTGCAAATTAATGGTTTCCGGCAGTCAGGCCACAAGCCTGTTAAAGAGAGATATAAAAAGAGCGATGGGAAGTGTAGGGTGAGGACAGGTCCTCGCACTTCCCTGGTGCAAGCTCCTCGTGGTACCCTCAGGTGCCAGCTTGTCACACTGCTTATCAATGCCAGACAAGGGATTATCTAGAAAATGAAAACACCTCCCTCTTTGACCATCCCTGTAAAGCGCCGATGAGCAAAGAGGGACCCCACCATCCTTGAGGTTTTCAGGGGAGTTTGTGCTTAAGAAACCTTTTGTCATAGTTAATGATAAAATAGGGTTTTAAAGAAATTCTCCAAACAAAAAATGGCTTCTGAATGCTTTCTCATAAAAAAATACAAAACTTACTTCCAGTTTGCTGAGACTGACAGTTGGGGTTTTCTTCCTTTTGTCACCCTTTCTACACTTTTCCTTTCGTTAAGGTTTTTATCCTTTTCTCACCTCTATACTTTTTGTTTCCTTTTTGAAAATGCCAGCCTTTGTGACCGCAAAACTCTTTCAAAATCAGCCTTATGTGTGTAAATCTAAAGTCTGTAGTGCTAATAAAAACGAATGCTGACAGTATAACACCTGATGTTGCTTGCATTTGTTTGAAAGAGATATGCAATTACGTCATCCAGGTGTTAGATATGTCAGCACAGACAAGCTTGAGGTAACATAGAATGTTGTGACAACTAACTTTCTCAACTAGGATGGCACTGAAGCCTTACTGGACAATCTATGCCACAATACATCACTGTTTTCTGCGAGTTGGTACCAACCGAAACAAGAACCACTAAATTTGGCATTAAATCCACAAAAAATGGTTCCATGTGGTGCCTGTGGACGTAAAACAAACCAGTCTCAACCTGTAATGCAAGTTGTACAAGACTATTTTGACTGAAGTTAGTCCCTCTCTAAAAGATACCTGTAGGGCCTCCATAGTGCCATAAGGAGAGCCAAAAAGTCTTAATTTACTAAATTCATCTAGCTGGTCTGACTGAATAAGAGAGATCTTCAGCATCTTTCAAGAACTGTCTAACCCAGATACCCAGAAGAACAACCCCTGCGCTTTACAACAATATTGTGACAAAACTCCTGGATTCCTTTTGTTAAAAATTAGCACCATCAGTGACTTCAGCATTACTGCCCTCTACCATCTGCCTGGCACTCTTTCTCCTTCACAGTTTTCATCCTTTCTCTGCCTCTGTCTATCTGTGCTATATTGCTATTGCTTCACTTGTAGCACTTAACCTTCCCTGTTAGCTCTGGCATGGCATTTTAATGGCATTTTATTTAGGACCGTAGGCATAAACAATAGGAAGATGGGAGCCCAAAAGGTAGTAATCATACCTAGGTGTCCCCTTTAAGTGCATTAGTCATTTCAGCCAATTTATTCCAAAATTGTGCTTTAAGTGCACTTTTTGATTTAATTTTTCTCAAAAAGTTCTCGGGCTGGGGGAACCTACTATCAAACCCTTACTTAAGGAAGGCTCAGTTGCTGAAAATTCAGATGTGGTATTACATCTGGCTTTCAGCAGTGGCAGTTGAGGATGTGGGTGGAGACATGTGGGTGGAGCCAGTGAAGGAAGTGGGTGGAGCCGGGGGAAAGGGGTGTGGTCTCCTAAAAAATTTGAGCACCTGCACTTAATATTTTACAAATTAAGCACTGGATTCAACTCAGAAACAGAAGTATGCTTCGGACCACAGATCATTAGTATCTATGAGCCCGAGTCATACCAGCTATAGTGCCTCACTTGCCCTCCTACCCTTTCCAGAAAGACAAGTGATTTAGCATCCTAGAACACAACACTCCCGACCCTCTCTGGGATCATGGTAACAGGACACACCCTTTGGTTCTCTCACTCATACTTGTCTACAATAGGATAAAAAAGAGAGACAAAGGAAGTTTGCAACGTGTATTTAAACTATCATGTTCTAAGATGCAATAATTGTGCAAACATTTGAAAATAAATACCTGTCAATAATATCATCAGCATGGTTAATAAACCATATATCATAAAAAGCCCTGTCATGTTATTTGACAGTTCTGCCTAATCCCTCCAGTATTACTGAAGTTATGGTTATATATTAATCATACATCCCTGGGTTTAGTGGTGGACCCGGTACCTTAGCATACATAGGTGGATGTTTTATATCTTAGCTGACGCAGCACTCTTGTGTCAGGAACTTTGCTCTATGTCTGTTTTTCAGTAGTCCTGTCCTCAGTTATATGACAAGATATGTGTATTCAAAAGATCAGCTACATTCCTTCATTATGTCTGAGTGCTAGTGTCTGTCCAGAGAGAATAACAAGGGGCAATGTTGTTTGACCGTGTCTAGGCTGTTCACACTACATTCCACGAAAAGATTAAAATACGAAAACATGTGCTGGTTGTATGCGAAAATACAATGTGGCACAGAGGCAAGCATGCTACTTAGTGTGACGTGTGTAAAATGAAAGCAGCCTACAATGTGCACAATTAGGCCAACATAGGGAAAGCGACAATGGGGCACACATTTAAGCCTTTGAAATAAGCAAACGTCAAAGTAAAGTATTTTTAGTGCACAAGACCTTCCCTTTCTCTGTCCTGGCTCCAGACATACTTCAAGGGGCAGATACTTCTTTGTGTGAGTACAGGCACAGCCCTATCCAGGTGTCAGTGTCAACTCCTCCCATTACTCTAGCTCAGGAAGGCCCTGGTGATGGGCCATCAGGATATGCAGGGCACACCTCAGCTCCCTTTATGTGCATGTCAAGAGTAAATGAACAAACAGCCCAACTGTCACCCTGACCCAGACGTGTATTCAGAGACAGGCATGGGCACAGTATGGTATAAGTAAGAGAATGTCAAATTTCTAAAAGTGGCATTTTCAGACCTGCAATTTAAAAATCAACTTTTCTAAAAGATGTTATTTTAAAATTGTGAGTTCAGGGACACCAAATTCAAATTTTCTATAAGCTCTCAATCGACAGATACACTTGTAAGATGTTACAAGGCAGCTCCAATGATAACCTGTGGGAGAGGTAGACCTTGTTGTAGTCAAAAACTAAATTAGCAGTGTTTCACTACCAGGACATGTAAAACACAAAAGTGCATGTCCTACCTTTTAAATACACTGCACCCTGCCCATGGGGCTACTTTGGGCCTACCTTAGGGGTACCTTACATGTAATAAAAAGGTAAGGTTTGGGCCTGGCAAGTGGGTACACTTGCCAGGTCAACATGGCAGGTGAAGCTGAGCGTGCAGTCCCTGCAGTAGCAGGTCTGAGACATATTTGCAGGGCTGCACATGTGGATGGCACAATCATTGCTGTAGGCCCACTAGTAGCATTTGACTTACAGGCCCTGGGCAGACCTAGTGCACTGTACTAGGGATGTACTAGTAAATCAAATAGGCCAATCATGGAGAAACCTGGGGCCAGATGTATGACTTGCAAAATAGCGCCTTGCAAATTGCGAGTCTTATGCAAGTTGCAATTTGCGAGGTGCTATATTGCATGTACAACAGTGCTTTGACCACTGTTTGCGATTCCCAATTGGGTCGCAAATTGTGAGGTTCATTAACATTAATGAGCCTCTCGCAATTTACGATCCCATTGGGAAGGCCAGTCCTCCCAGGGATTGTAGCCTACTGGGCTCAGCAGACAACCATGTCTGGGACTATTTTTTAATGAAGCAGCTTTTTTTTTTAAATGCAGCCCATTTTCCTTAAAGGAAAACGGGCTGCATTAAAAAAAAAAAAAAGAAACTGAAACGTTTTCATTTCATTGTTTAGGGCAGGCAGTGGTTCCTGGACCACTGCATGCCCTTAAAACATATTTTTAGAGACAGTCACTGGGGATTCCTTCCAAATTACGACTGCATTACCACCCTCTTGAAGAGGGTGGAAATTTGCGAGTGTTTTGCAACCGCAATTACGGTCACAAAATATTCAGACATAGTATTATGGACGCAATTAGGAAGGGAACTCCCCTTCCTAGTTGCGACTCGCAATTCCTAAATAGCGAGTTGCAAATAAATTGTGACTCACTATTTTGGAATTGTACATGGCCAACAGTTTGCGCATGCAAAATCTCGTTGTACAACTGGCCCCAAACGCCATTACTTTTAGAGAGAGAGCAAATGCACTTAGGCACATTCTATTGAAGTGGCACTTTGCCTAGGCCACATCTTGCACGGTACATAAAATCTAGGGGCAGATGTATCAAGATTCCATTTTGCGATTTCTAAATAGCGATTTTTAGGGAATCGCTATTTAGAAATCGCAAAATGGAATGTATGTAGAAAATCTGTATTTTTTAGCGATTTCTTAGTCTTCCTCATTTGCGAATTCGCAATTTGCGGATTCGCAAATAAGGAATAATTTCCCATGCAGTCCTATGGGCCATGATTCCTTAATTTGCAAATTTTTAATGCATGCCAAAACATGCAAATACACCGTTTGTGATTCGCAAACGGCTTGCTACATCTAAGCCCTACTGTCTACTATCCTGAGCTAGTACTGTGCTGGGGCAGAACTCCTACTTAGATATATGTGTGAAATATCGTGTAATGCAACCATGGCTTGTACAGTCAAGCACACAGACAAAAATGTTACTAATTATAGAGAAGCAGAAACATTTTGACCAGCTTTGATTTCACGCCGGAGATTAGAAGAATAATGTGCACATTGCATTGTGTGAAATTGTTTCTATAAAGCTGGCTCGGGTACAATTGACTGCAATTTCAAAAGCACATAATGTTCGGTTTTGATTTGTTGATTGTCAAAATGTTAATTCGTGTAGGAGCTGAAACGTAAGGTAAGCTAATTAATTTCTAGTATTTTACTTTTGTAAAGGAAGCTAAGATTGGAATTTTATTTCTGAGCAAGCACAGTACGTTTCTGTAATGGCAGTAATTTGAGATATGTGAAAATAAGTGCATCATTGTTCCTGCAGTTTTGGGCTGAGAGAAAAGTTTGATGCACGCATAGAAGAAGGAAAAGGATACTTTGGCAATGCATTGCGATGCAGGGATTCATTAAAGCTTCCTTGAACATATGCAATGTGTTTTGAACAGCTCTGTATGTTATTTGGCAAAGTGCATCCATGAGCAGATATTGAGCTTGTAGATAAACCACTCAATTGTCCTGAAAGGAATGGGTGTGGCATGTTTCAAATATTCTTAGAGATAAACAGACGGGTTAAAAGATTTGCTAACATACATTTTAAGTGAGGTAAAAGATGCGTCACTGTTTTACAGGTTGCGTTGGTTTTCACTTGCGTGAGAATCGCCTGTACTGTCTTAGATTTGTATTTATGAAAGGTAGGCGTTCTGTCGGAAACACCTACCTTGAAACTGACGCAGTGGTATTTACCACATTTGTTTTCGTTTCCTGCCGCTGCGCTGCCAATGCATCACAATCCCTTAGACTGCCAAACCCAGGTGTAGGGATGACACATTGACTGTGCCCAAGGGACCACACCAACTGTAGTGACTTGATTGCAAGAGGCAATCAAGTCAGGAGGTAAATGGGCCACATATGGTACGTATGTGAATGTAATGTCACACTTTGTTACATTACGTGCTGAGGTCACTTGTATGCATCACATCCAGTGCCAATATGTTTCATCGCAAGGTGACTTTGTCACCTTTGCACTCTCAAACACATTGGTTCCCAGTCAGTATGTGATGCATCAGTTAAAACGGACACATCACTTCTGCATTTAGACGGATTGCTGGAGTCCCGTTGGTTTTTCCACCAACTCTAGCAATGAGACAAACAACCCTACGCCATGGTGGGCTGTTGTGTAAATACAGCGCATTTATGGTGTCCTAAGGTTTTCTGCTGTAGGTGAAAGTAAACTAGAGCTTTTCCCTTTCCTGTTTCAATCAATCAATCAATTAATCAGGGGTTTATAGAGTGCGCTATTCACCTGTGAGGGTCTCAAGGCGATGGGGGGGAGAGTGGGGGCAGCAGCTCCGGGTCAGTCGAAGAGCCAGGTCTGGAGGTCTCTCCTGAACGTGTGCAGGGTCGGGGAGCATCTGATGTTTACCGGGAGCTCGTTCCAGGTTCTCGCTGCGATGTAGGAGAAAGCTCTCCCTCCGGGTCTGTTTCTGCGGATACGGGGGACCTCGGCCAAGGCGAGGTTGGCGGAGCTGAGGTTCCTCTTGGGTACGTGGAAGATAATATCCGACGTTGTTGACGGATTTGTAGGCATGGGTGAGGAGTTTGAAGGTGATCCTCTTTTCGACGTGGAGCCAGTGGAGGCCTCGTAGTTGTAGGGTCATGTGCTTGTGGCAAGGCGTGCCGAGGATGAGTCTGGCTGCGGCATTCTGGATGGTTCGGAGTTTGTGTAGAAGAGTTTTGTTGATTCCGGCGTAAAGGGCATTTCCGTAGTCCAGTCTGCTGGTTATGCATGTGTGACGGTCCTTCTGCAGTCAGGGGGATCCATTTGAAGGTCTTACGGAGGTGCGTAGGCAGTTGAAGCTGGTGGAGGTGACGCTGTTGATCTGGTGGTTCATGGAGGGGGAGGAGTCAAGGATGATGCCAAGGTTACGAGTGTGGTCTATAGGGGTGGATGGGCTCCCCAGGGCGGAGGGCCACTAGGTGTTGTCTCAGGCAGAGGTGCCCGGTCCGAGAATGAGGACCTCGGTTTTCTCTGAGTTAAGCTTCAGGCAGCTGTCCTTCATCCAGGCTGCCACATTCTTCATTCCTTCCTGAAAGCAGAGCCGGGTGTCTTCGGCATTCTTTGTGAGTGAGAGGATGAGCTGAGTGTCGCCCGCGTAGGATACAATGCTGAGCCCATGCTGTCTGACGATGGCAGCGAGGGGGGTCATGTACATGTTGAAGAGCGTGAGGCTGAGTGATGATCCATGGGGCACTTCGCAGCTGGTCTACGTGGGTTTGTGGAGGAAGCGAGGAAGTCGAATCCTCTGGGTTCTGCCGGAGGGAAGGATTGGATCCAGTCGAGGAGGGCTCCTTGTATTCCCGCATCGTGAAGTCTGGCTACGAGTGTACAATGTGAGACAGTCTTGAAGGCTGCTGACAAGTGTAGAAGGATGAGGGCTTTATCAGGAACTCAAGAAAAATGTAAGCAATGACATGGAACTCAATATTTCTTCTTTAAACAAGGTGATAAATGCACACAATGTAGGAGACTCTGAGATTTTATCTAAACCTGAGTCTGTCTGTTAGGAAGAGTATAATATGGAAGCGTAAATGTTTATTCAAAATGAGAAAGATCTACTCTTGTTAGGAAAATGTAAGTATATGGATATGGTTTACGAAGCATAATTACTGTCTCAACAGGATGATATCAATTCTAACTTGAAAGGTGAGATAAAAAGGAAGTATTAAAGATTTCAATAGCTATATAGTACTATCATTGAACTTGAGGTGTTGTGGAGGCAGACTCTAGAAAGAAAGAAGGCACGGCGACTCTCTGGCTATAAAGAGGAAACCTTTAGTCACCTATTATGCACTTGCCCGAAACTTCTGCCTGTACGGAGATGCTATCTGCGGACCCTTTTTAAGGACGCTAATTTAGGATTAATTTCTGAAGCAGTTAAACACTGTTTTTTATTTTACAAATCTTGATTGCATTATTAGATTAATTATATTTTTAGATTGATCTTATAAAATGTTAAGTAATCATATATAAGCATGTTTAACTAATGCAGTTTTTTAATCTTATTTTAATAGTTCACCTTGATGAGTGTGGAACAACTACTTTTAATTTATTGTAATCACTGTGATTACTACAATACAATTTGTTACTACTGCTAATTTGTAGCTGGCAGCAGTTAGGGTCTGTGAGAGATATGCAGGGTCAGTGCCCTTCTATCCTGATTGCACATCCCCAAACCTTCCAATTTTAGGGAGTTGTTATTTGCTTGCCTAACAGGTGGATTCTTACACCTACAATGGCCTTGCAACCACTGTGAGGATTCAGATGAATTATATGATATGGCTGTGGGGCCTTATTGTGGAATACACTCGCAAAACCTTTATTGGGTCCAGTCAGGCTTGTCTGTCAACCTTAAGTTCAACCCTAGGTAGCTGCGAATTCAAGCAGCATGGCTTGGATATAGGAACTTAGTGTAAAGCATTTAGAGCACCAAGCAACAAAATAAGAAAGTCACAAAACAAAAAATATACACAACACTATTTCATAAAAATAGACCATATTTATTGCATCATAGTCCTTGATCATCAAAATTCACAGGATGGTCCCAGAGATATGGATTTTTAAAACATTAAGCGTCAGATGTATCGAGCAGTTTTCTGGTTGCAAATGGCACGATTCACAGATTCAGGCTGTTTGCAACCGTAAAAATGCATTTTTGTATGAATCATTCCCAAATTGTGATTTGAGAAGATGTTACTGAATCACAGTTTGAGATTGTGAATACATACCGATTTGGTATTATGAAGGGGAGTGTTTAGGGCATCCTTTCCTAATACCTAATTGCAGTGGTATGTAAGAATGTTTAGCAACTGAAAAGGGGTTGCTAAACGTTTGCATGTTACCACCTACTTCCTGTAGGTGGTGATCCATTAACAAACAAGAAGGGGTATAACGTTTTTTAAGAGCAGGCAGTTGTCCCATGGACCACTGCCTACTTTTAAACGCATCCTGTTTTTCTATGAGGAAAGTTGGCTGCATTTAAAAAAAAAATGATTGCTTTATTTAAAAGCAATCATAGACATGGTCGTCTGCTGACTACAGCAGGCCACCCTTCCGGTGATTATAGAGATTCCTAAAAAAGTTGCGACCTACCTCATTAATATTCATGAGGTAGGTCTATTTGAGACCCAATAGAATTTGCTGAATAAAACTCTCTGAGTTTCATAATTAGGAATAGTGATTTCCTAATTGCAATTCACAGAGAATCACACTTAGGTAATCACTCTTCCCAATACATTTGACCCTAAATAACGCTATAACTTTTAATTTAACAGCAAACAAGCATTGGTCAACAAAAACTTTGCAAACTTTTGAATAGTTTGAAACAGTTAGTTTGGCGACTCCAGCCCAACTTGGGGGACCAAATCCAATGGGGCAGAATTCTAGGAGTCCAGTAGGGTTACGTTGGACAGTTACCTGACCACCAAAGCGTTTTCTAGTCCAGTTCCAGTCTTTAGAAGATGATAGCCATAGACGACAATAGAGTGGTCCTGATGCAGGTTTTGCAGGATGAAAAGATGCTCTTGGAGCTGTGCGGTCAACAGGGGTGAGTTGCGGGTGTTTTCCCGGTCCACGGGTGAGGTGAGGCAGGTTTGACCACATCACTCGGGGTCCCATTATGAACTGTTTGCTACAGTAAAAGACCAACTACACTTGATGGGGGCTAGTGTCCCTCTTGGGTGATGAATCCAGAGTTGGAGAGCATCCCCGGGTCCAGAAAACTCAGGTGCAGCATTTGGCTATCCTAGGTGCACCCAGTAGCAGTCAGTGGTGATTCCTCAGAAGGGGTTCCTGCTTTGCAGGTATGAGCTTCCTCTGCTTTGATGTCCCTGGTGGTGTTCAAGGCTGTCAACCAAATGGACCCTTGGAGTCTGTGTTTTGACCTGGGGCTGAGGATCAACTTTTTCCTGACCCAGGAGCCACAGGCATAGTCCAAAATGCAATAGCCTAAAGTGCAGCAGCTGCAGTCCTTCTGAGTTTCAAAGGCAAGAGGAAAGTTCTTTCTCCAAATCCAATGCGCACTGAAGTTCAGGTTTGCCAAAGGTGCCAATTATAGCAAGGGAAAGTGACCTGAGGGGACAACACCGTCACAAGCCAATAGGCAAGTATGTCCCCCCTGTTTGGTGACAAAGTTTCAGTGTTGTGTGGCATTTGGCAATCTGAGAGTGCAATATTCTTGCCACTCCCAACATGCCTGAACCTTCCCTCGACTGTGAGGAGCTTGGTAGCCCACCCCCAAGGTATGGCTACCTAAGGACTACACGCCCACTGGAAAACTGGTTTGGGCACTAAATTTTCCTCTCTTTCCCTGTCTTCAACTTGTATGCCTAAACAAAAGGCTGCTTGCTCTGAAGTGTTGTCAAAGGCGGCCCTTGAAAGTTCACCTTTTGGGCTAACGCCCCTCGCAGCCTTCCTGGTAGAGGTGGTCAAACCTCACTCTGTGGCGACTGCCTTTGTTTCTGAGCCCGGAAATTGTTCACACATCTCACCAGGTGGGCAGAAAGATGTCTATTGGCGAGGACCTCTACAAAAGCTACTGGATCAGCTTGGGCTCTGAGTGGCAACTTTCTAAAAGTTGCTTAACTTTAATAGTGAAATAGATTTTCACTTGGGCATCAAGTCAGATTTAATTGCATGATCAATTCGATACCTTACATACCCAGTTAAGTAATTCCATTAAGAATTTGGCCAGGCTGGGATGGCAGCTGATAACCCTGGGGCATATTTACAGACCCTGCGCGCCTCCGTAACATCACTTTTGCGATGTTCCTGTGGCGCACATGGCTTAGCCACATCTGCAAGGCCACGAAAATCCACCCTGTATGGCGTTTCATGGCCTTGTAGGTATGGATTATGGCAAAACAGCGCAGGTTGCTGCCTTGTCTTACTTACAATAAAGAGGCGTTCCATGGGTGTTGCTGTAGGTGTTCCCATGCAACACCAGTAGACTTTGACGCTAGCCCAGGTTTACACTATCTTGTAAACCTGGGGCAGCGTTAAACCTTGTGCCTCCCTAGAGCAGGCATAAGGAGGAGAAATCTTTAAATTTCACCTTGTTTTTCCTTCTTTCCACGTGTGCTCCATTCCGCAGAACACATGGAATGAGGAAAACGACTTCAATGATTGTTTGTGTGCAGGATGGTGTTCCTTCCTAAATAAAAACAATCCTGCCCACAACACCAACACCCATGCACCAAGGTACAAGGGTGCCTGCATTGGCACATGGCTGCTGATTGTGCGCTGGGTGAAAGGACAGGAATGCACTGTATCTTGTAAATATGGTGCATTCCTGCATTTTTGAAGTGGTATACGGAAGCAAAGCAAAATGACTTGCAGAGCTGCTCTATGCCAATTTCTTGTAAATATACCCCATGTGTTATAGCCAATGGGGCGACTAACTTTTCCTCAGCAAAATGACTATTTTAAGGATTTTGCTGCTAAGACATATATAAACCTATATGTCTTCCTTATCAATATACAGCTTCCTGCCATAGGGCTGTATAGGCCTTCCATAAGAGACACTTACATATATTATTAAGGGAAGTGGTGTCTTTGCCATTAAATGTTAACGGGAACACTGCCCTTGCAGTTTGCAGAGGCAGGCTGGTAGCCATTTTGTCTTTCGTCACACTCAGGATGGCACAAACAGTGATGCAGTCCTGGGTGGACATTCTGCCTTATATGCCCTTGGAACTCTTGGCACATATACTAGGGACTTACAAGTAAGTCGGTGCTTGCCAATTGGGGACATCCAATTTGACATAACTTTTGTAATGGGCCAGAATACTGTGCACTGGGGTCTGGTCAGCAGGCCTCAGTGCATTCTTAGAGTAAAAAAATAACGGCTAGTAGTTCAAATGGGGTAAAAAAGTAGGGGGAAACCTGCAAAAAGCCTCTTTCCTTACAACCACCATTTACAGATGCTTTCTTTGTTTCCATGTTATGCAAAAGCAATTGAGAAAACCTAAGAAAAATATGTTGAAGCTTGACAACAGCATTCATTATTGTGGCATTATTCATTAGGTCAATACTATGGTCTAACTATATTGCCACTGCCAAAGAAAATAATAGGAGTGGCCGTATTTTAATGTGAATAACAAGAGGACAAAACTGTTGCAAAATATTTTTAATTAAATTGTAAATTGCTGGAGATTATCATGAAACTAATTCCTTTTCCTTGTCTCCATCAGAGCCGAAACAGCAACATATTATTCAATTTGTTTTGAAATTTAAATAAGAGCTTATGTTTTCATGTTGTTGGTTGCATTGTGAATTACATTGAATGTGGAACTACAGGCTACACCGCAAGGCTGAAATTATGTTGTTTAGTGGAGCAACACGAGTCATGTTTTAATAAATGCTAATCTAATGCAGCTCAGAATATATTTTTAACTCCTATGTGCAGTGCATAAGAGCTTTAAAGTTGTTTTTGAAACTGGAGGATGCAGACATAATTGAAGCTGCGCACAGGAATGTTAAGCATTCAGATCCTGGGATGAGAAGTGCTGTGATTTGGGAAAGTCTGTCAAGTGCATATTTAATGTTGTTCAAGAGTGGTGTGCTTGCCATGGTTTGTGTTGCTGGCTTTTGGAGTGGCATAGAGTGCTCACTTCTGTAATCAGTGGGCAGTTGTCCACCTAGCATAAACCAAAATTCAAAACTGTAGGGGCCTGATGTGCTAGCTAGTGGAATTTGTGGCATCCTCCCTATCCCGGAAGCATGTAACAGACACGTCGCACATGGAGCTCTGGTTTGCACATTTTATTCTTCAGCATGCAACCGTTAACTGAATGCATTGCGCCACCAACTTTATTAACCACTCCCAGTCACACTCAACTGATTATGCAATACTTGTAAGCATTCCTTCGAGGACACCTAGAGCCCTCATATATAGAAACTCAATGCACAACATATCTCCCTGTGTTAAATATATTGCACAAACACATGTATACAAAAATACAACCTCATAACACCACAATGAGTTATTGTGGTGCTCGCACCAGTCTTCTAGGTCTAGTTTATGAGATAGAGGAGGGGTGCCTTCATCTGAAGAAGAGTTGGATGCTTGACTTGGGCCCTCAGGTGGGCTTGCCTCACTCTTGTGGTCTGGAGCTGACGAGCATTGAGACAAATGCTTGAAGTGCGACAAATATCTGGTTATGGACTTTCCAAGTTATTGGGCAGATACCATATGTCCTTTGCTCACCACAACTCTTAGTGGTTCAGCATCAAATGGAGTGTCAGTCTTCCTCGAAGACTGTGTCTCAAGCTCCTCAGTGCATATTGACATAAGCCTTCATTTTGAATTTGTGAGAGGTGTCAGTGACACGAATCCCGTTAGGGTGCTCTGACCGACTGGTGCTGCATTATTGTATCTTTGATCCGAGAGCTCTCCTGAACAGCAAGGTAGCTGGATTTTCTCCTGTCATGGAATGAAGATGCGAACAGTAGGCATGGAGGGCTGGGTGTGAAGCTGACATGAAGTTGAGTCTTTTCAGTGCAGGACGCTGAACCACCCTTTTCTACGTACTCATAAATTGTTCATTAACACCATTTGCCTGTGGTCAGATAACCGTACTTTTCTGATGGTTGATGTTCAAAGGATTAAGACAACCTGGGGGGTCAAGGGGAGGTGGGGCGTGAGCCTGAGAGAGGGCAGCCTTTCTCATCCAGCCCGGTTAGGGAGGAGGCAAGCAAATGGCCTGTGCAGGTATGCACATACACATGCCCCCCCTTGTTTCTGTTTATGGATTCCCCCATACCCTTCCCTCTCCCAGTCATTACCCTCATTTATAGACTGCAGTGGAGGATTGTTATCAGTAGTTTTAATGTGTCAAAACATTTTGGAGGCACGTCATACGTCTGTATTGATCATGTATATGTAACCTAGACCAATGTATGTACACCACTACTTTATTTCTATGTTAAATTGTTTGAATACGCAATAAAAAAATGATTAAGAAACTCCTTCAACTGTCTGCTATTGAGAATAGAAGGAACCCTCCATGCTGCAAAAATGTCACCCAGCCTATTAATGACTTTGTCATGCGTGGTTGATGATAAATCTTCCACTAGAGGAAAATGTGTGCTCATTGACAACTACCATGAAATGATGTCCATTATTGAGGGGTCAGAAGTAGTCAACTGTAATTCTCTCCCAGGTCTGTTTAGGAAGATTGGGCATATTCAGCGGGTGCTGAGTCATTTTGAGAGACAGACAATTGCACAGATGACAAGCTTTCAGTTTCTTAGGCGCAGAAAGCAAACCTGATCCCTGAGGGCTCTTTTAGTGACTGCAATGCCACGATGTACTTGGTGTGAAGTTCGATAACTTGTTGCCTCAGTCTTTCAGGGATAACTATTCTTACCCCTCTCATGATGACACCATCATGGGTAACAGAATTTTTTTCCTGAAGTGTGACACACCCATATTACAGCTAAGCTTTCTTTCTCAGGTTGAGAATCAGCATGTTCAGTCTGAGATAGACTACAGATAGCATAGGCCACAATGTGCCTCTGAGCATTGGGCTGTCCATTGTGTTGAGCAAGGATTGCACTCAACCCAACCAGGCTTGCATCTATCACAATTTCTGTATGCAATTTCGGATCAAAGTAAGCCATTTCAGTTGAATTTTCAATTGCATGCTTTATTTGCTTGAAACTTCGTTTACATTCAGATGACCATTCAAAAGGAACATCTCGCTTTGTTCGTTCTCTTAGAGGGGCACTCACAGTAGTAAAATCACAAACGTGCAAGGAGCAGTAGCTGGCTATGCCTCAGAAAGATCGCAGCCTGGTCAGATCTTCTGGAGGGCAAGTAGACTGCTATGCTTGGACCTTCTTGGGTCAGGAGTCATTCCCTTTTCAGAGAAAATATGCCCAAATAATTTAAGTCTGTTTTGGTGAAACTCAAACTTCTCTGCATTTAGTGTGAGACCTGCATCAGCAAGCAGAGCGCATACTTGTGTGAGTGCTTTATCATGCTCATGCTCTTTTTGGGTAGCCCCCACACCAATATATTATCATTGTAGTTAAATGCATTTATGACAGGGTGAATTACTTGACGAATGACATCGTGAAAGATTTCTGCAACTTACTACACACCAAAACTTGAGCGCATATTTACAAGGGCATTGCACCCCTGGAGCATCACTTTTTATGACACTCCGATGGTACAATGCTTTGATCGATAGTGCTCCATATTTACAAAGCGATTCAGAAAAGGGGGTGGTGATGAACAGAGTGTCTGAATTAAGCAGACCACTCTTACCCAGTCCAAAGATCAGAGCTTGATCCATCACCGTTATTTATCTCACTGCACCAACCCAGCTCAGAACCTGGCTATATGCAAATCAGCCTGTCCCTGGCCCAGTGCATCATGGGAACAGGGCAGACTAAACTACCAAGCCAATTCTTCACCAGAAAGGAGACAAGCTACCGGGGACCGGTTTCTGGCATCTCAGCCGTCTTCGGCCCGACTTGCTTGAATCCTGATGGTGCACTGAGAAAGGGACTCATGTCTGAGTATGCCCTGCCACACCTATAGTGGCCAAAAACGATTCAGAAAAGGGGGTGGTGATGAACAGAGTTTCTGAATTAAGCAGACCACTCTTACCCAGTCCAAAGATCAGGGCTTGATCCATCACCGTTATTTATCTCACTGCACCAACCCAGCTCAGAACCTGGCTATATGCAAATCAGTCTGTCCCTGGCCCAGTGCATCATGGGAACAGGGCAGACTAAACTACCAAGCCAATTCTTCACCAGAAAGGAGACAAGCTACCGGGGACCGGTTTCTGACATCTCAGCCGTCTTCGGCCCGGCTTGCTTGAATCCTGATGGTGCAGTGAGAAAGGGACTCATGTCTGAGTATACCCTGCCACACCTATAGTGGCCAAAAACGATTCAGAAAAGGGGGTGGTGATGAACAGAGTGTCTGAATTAAGCAGACCACTCTTACCCAGTCCAAAGATCAGGGCTTGATCCACCACCGTTATTTATCTCACTGCACCAACCCAGCTCAGAACCTGGCTATATGCAAATCAGTCTGTCCCTGGCCCAGTGCATCATGGGAACAGGGCAGACTAAACTACCAAGCCAATTCTTCACCAGAAAGGAGACAAGCTACCGGGGACCGGTTTCTGGCATCTCAGCCGTCTTCGGCCCGGCTTGCTTGAATCCTGATGGTGCAGTGAGAAAGGGGGGCCGAAGACGGCTGAAATGCCAGAAACCGGTCCCCGGTAGCTTGTTTCCTTCCCAGTATAAGAATTGGCTTGGTAGTTTGGTCTGCCCTGTTCCCATGATGCACTGGGCCAGGGTCAGACTAATTTGCATATAGCCAAGTTCTGAGCTGGGATGGTGCAGTGAGCTAAAAAACGGCGATGGATCAAGCCCTCATCTTTGGACTGGGTAAGAGTGATCTGCTTATTTCAGACACTCTGTTCATCACCACCCCCTTTTCTGAATCATTTTTGTCCACCATAAGTGTGGAAGGGTATACTCAGATGTGAGTCCCTAGCTCATTGCACCATCAGTATTCAAGCAAGCCGGGCCGAAGACGGCTAAAATGCCAGAAACCGGTCCCCGGTAGCTTGTTTCCTTCCCAGTATAAGAATTGGCTTGGTAGTTTGGTCTGCCCTGTTCCCATGATGCACTGGGCCAGGGTCAGACTAATTTGCATATAGCCAAGTTCTGAGCTGGGATGGTGCAGTGAGCTAAAAAACGGCGATGGATCAAGCCCTGATCTTTGGACTGGGTAAGAGTGATCTGCTTATTTCAGACACTCTGTTCATCACCACCCCCTTTTCTGAACCATATTTACAAAGCAGCGCTAAGCCATTTTACATGGCTCATCCCTGCATTGCAGATATACCCTTTCATACAGTTTTCTGTGTCAAACGTGCGTGCATTGGATCTTCCACCGCAACACCCATTGTTTTTTGACACTACCCCAGATTTACAAGGATTTGTAAATAATAGGCAGCGCCAAAACCAAATGCCATTTAAAAGCAGGCATTAGAGTGGCGCAACGAGGAGAAATACCTTTATTTCTCATCATTTTTTGCTCCTATGTATGCTGCAGTCTGCAGCACACATAGATGGAGCAAATTACCTTTAAAGATTGTTTATGCGCAGGAAAGGGTTCCTTCCTGCACATAAACAGCCTCCCTGCAACAAAAGCACCCGTGTGCCATGGTCTGTATTGGCGCTAAGCAGCTTTTTTAGCACCAGCGCGAGGGAAACACAGGAATTCGCCTTATTGCTGTGCATACATTTCATCTCTGCATTTTTAAAATGATGCAGCGCAGCACTGCTAAATTGCTTGCAGTGCCACACTGCGTCATTTCTTTGTAAATATGCCCATATGTCTTTTATATCAGAACAAACCAACATGAGTTAAAAAAGTAGTAATGTACCTTCAGTTGATAGTAGCCTGTGTTCGAATCAAGGAGATAGAAAACTCTGGCGCCATTTCGCTCCGTGATCATGTCCGCAATACGTGGACCTGCATGACTTTGTCTTTTGATTGCATTGTTGGCCTGTTACATTACAACACAAATGCACACTGATCCTCCACTGTCCTTTTTTGGTACCACTACAAAGGGTGATACTCACGGCGTTTGACCAGTAGAGAGCTCAATGATATCATGCTTTAACAGTGTCTCTATTTCTTTCTCAACAGCTCCCTGTAAGGAAAAAGCAATTTAACTGTGTCGCTGGGCTACAGGGCAAATGTCTTCATTAATGTGAAGCTGCATTTTCATTATCTTTTCCCAAGCCCATAAAACAATGTCAGGTATAGTAGACTCACTATTTCAGAATGAGCATTCAAGTTGTAGTTAATAGAGATCAGTCCCATGTCAGCAGCAGTATCAAAACGTAATAAGCATTAACTCGACAACGTATCCTGGAGGACATGAATTGGTGCTTGAACTGTCGTTTTATTGTGCTGCATGGTTGCTACAAAGGATCCTTGACTCTGCCAAGGCATAGAGGCTTGGTTTTCAATCGTGTGAGACATGGTACAAGAGCTAGTTCATTGCCCTTTTCTGCCTGCATGATGTTTATTGATGCACCACTGTCTATATTAAAAGTCATAAGGCAGCCATTTACCTTGAGCATGATTTTTAGACAATGTCCAAATAACTTTTGTTGCTTCGTGTGGTAATTATTTTTATGTTTGCGTTCTTCGCAAGCACCCAGTTCTACATACACACGTTGGTCTGTGACTGCCACCATTATCACACATCAATCTTCTTCATTGTCACTCAATGATGATGCTACTGAACCTTTGGAAGATGAATTTAAGGATGAGTGACTTTATTTAATTTCCTCTTGCCTCAATCAATGTTGATGTTTGGCCTTGTAGGAGTGGCTAGAGTGCTTCTGGAACTTTCTGGCGTCCTTTTTCTCATTTCTACATGACACACTTAGTTTCTTTTTTACTTTACAAACCATTTTGAAATGTGTTTTTTTGCCCTGCAACCTTTGCATACCTATCCAATGGTTGGACATTTACCTTAATGTGGAAAGAAGAATCCACAGTGGAAACACAATTTCTTTTTCTTTGGAGACATCACTCTGTGGTCCTCTGCTTTGGTGTTTCTGCTTACTTTGTGCTGATTCATTTTGGGTTGTTCCAGCTTCCATTGCAGCAGCTTGTTGAACAGCATGTTCCGACGTACTTGCAGCCATGAGCACTTTCTCCAAACTGAGCGTTTCCCGCAGCATGCAAAGTCGGAGCGAGTCGGAACGAGTCGGAGAGGTAACTAATGTTGACTCTTAGACACATGGTTTCTTCATCATTGAATTCACTGAACTTGCAGTGCCTTATGAGTGTATCGAGTCTCTCAACAGGCTCATCCACTGTCTCACCAGGTTACTGTCTTGCTGGGTTGAAGGTGTACCACTCATAGACGACATTCAGAATTGGATTGAACTTGGTTTCCAACGTCTTCTTGATTTGACGGTACAAACTTGATCATTTTGGTATGTTTTCTTTACCACTTCTTTTACTCCATCACCTGACGGGCTCTTTAAGTATTTTGTGATCTTTTTGTCTTCTGTAGCATCTATAATGTTATCAAGTTGATCTAGGCAGTCCATCTGGCACCAACAATCTGGTTTTTGGAGGTATCGACTGAAAGTGGTGGTTTCAGGAACACAGCTGAGGTCATCAGGTGCCATTTTCCTTCTTCATGGTGAGTAATGGTTTTGCTTGTTACAAGTACTCTTCAAAGCTGTCCACTTTATGGGTTATACCTGGCTGTCTGCTTGTTTTTATCGTTTCTTCTTTGCATCAATGCTGGCTTTGTGTTATGCTGTGGGGCAGTATCTATTCTTTCCCCTTACCAGTTGACTTCTGGTGGGCTTATTGGCTGTGCTCCTCCGTAAGGTCTTTGCCTTCATCGAGGGCCTCTCAAAAGCTGGAGTTGTGCTTTGACTCCACATACGCCAACTGTAGACCACTTCTTGGGCTCACGAGGCACGCAAAGGAAGTTTGCTGGACCACAGCAATCTCTCTGGGAGAGTGTAGGAAGGTACCTCCTGACTATGGTTGCCCCCAACTTTTTGCCCTGTGTTTTAGCTGGTTTTTGACATAGTCGACCTGGGGCCCTGCCAACCAGGACCCCAGGCCTACTGCTCTCTCTGTAAAATGGATTCCATGTACCCTAGGTGCATTTCCAATTGGTACTGGGCCACCCTATCAGACCCTGTAACTCAGGGCATAGGTGTACCCAGGGCCTACCAGGGGCTGAAGCATGTATTATGCCACCCCTGGCTGGCCTCCTAAATTTGACACAACTGGCTGCATGACAGCTGGGGCAAAGTCGTGTAATCACCCTTTGCTGTAGATATAGTATACCTATATCTAACCCTAAAATGGACACACAGATTCCTATCAGTCACTCCTATGGCAGGCCTTGACAATCCTGAAGGCAGAGTGCTTGGAATCGTGTGAGATGGTGCTCTGGCATGAGCTGAGCCTGTCTGCAGCTTGCGGAACCAAGTCCTAATAGCTGTTCCATGATATCGCATACCATATACTCTTAAGTGCATTATAATCCTCGAGGTTAAATGCTATCTTTGGTATTGCTTTATCAAAACATGTCGAGTAAGGTGTCATACGAATTGGAATACTAACCCCTCGCCAATTCTGGCGACGGGGTTAGCATTCCACCCTTCTAGAGGGACACGACATGTATGTAACTGTGAACCCCGGTTAAATTTAACTAAAGCCTCAGCTCCACAAAATGGATGCTGCCACCACAGACACGAGTCTGACCCCCTGCAGCTGGGAGTCCTTCCAGCGAGGGGAGCTTGGACAAAGGGTTTCCTGTCCGGGGCGGTGCTAGCACCATCCCAGACAGGGTTTTGTGTATCCTGGGTAGGCAGGGCTTTACAGGAAGGTGACTGCTGAGTGGCACCCCGGTGCTCACTACGCATAGGCCGGCCAGAACCAGTACCAGGGGCACACCAGCCCCTGGCCTGGGGAGGCCCGGCATGGGAGAGGGGTGGAACCACCCCCCTTCCTGGTCCCATCCATAGGCAGGACCTAGTCACCGGGTCAGCCCCCTTTTTTAGTATAAAGATAGGAGCGGGCCCCCTGTTCAAATTAGATCATCTTTGGAATCAAGACACGACTTTCTTCGAAAGGACTTCAAGATTTCTTCTTCAAGATTCTCCCTTGTGGCTAAGGAGTAGTCACCCTGCATCCGCAGGCACCATCCAGAACACTGCGGTCTGCTGCAAGTCCTTCCTCCGGAATCCGACTGCCCAGCTCGACGAGACCCGGCTTCCCTGGCACCTCTGACCTCTACTCACCTCTACAGCAAAGCTGAGAACTGTGAGTGCGACGAGACCTCGAGGGACCGAGGATCGCCAAGACTGCACAACTTCTGCACAGCAAGCCCACAGAGCATCCCTCTGGTGAGTGCTTTGGGGTCCGAGAAGCCCCGACCCTGAGCAGCTCCAGCACCGAAGATCAGCCCTCCAGCATCTCCACGATCTGCGTGGGGCCCTTCTGCTTTTTGCTGCTCACCGCGTTGTTTGGCTACTAGCCCGTTGGCTTGTGGCCTTCCCGAACGACGCCCGACGACATTCAACTTGCTGGTCTGGTTGCTCCAGACTGGCCCTTGCTCCCTTCCAAGAGAGGAGCACCCCGGACCCTCCTGGTCCACTCCAGACACCATTTTGAGTCCACCGCGTGGGCTTGAATTTGCCAAGGCTTTGTTGCCCAATCCTGGGTTCTTCGACGCCGACAGCTTCATCCATCGTGGGACAGCTCGCTCCTCCATCCTGGTCACCGACAACGCCTCCTGGTCCGTGAGATCTGCAGAGCCCAGCGTCGCCCACTCACCTAGTCGAGGTGACTACCATCCGGTGCCCTCCTGGTGCCACCTGACTACTGGCTAGTAGTCACGAACTTGGTCCCCTCTGCTTTCAGGTATCATCTTCCTTCGATCCAGGCTTGGGTCCATCGAACTTTCTTCACTGGTCGCCTGCCAGCAACTTCTTTTCTTCAGGCTCCTGGTCCGGCAACGAGGATTCCCGACGTCTTTTGAGACCTATGCAGCTGCAGCCCCTGGGCTAGGTAACTTCGGCATTTTGGTGCCCCAGCATAGCCTCACTATCCAAGGGTCCGAATCCACTTTCGTTTTCTCCCTACCCGGTCGGGTTCGCCCGAGAACACTAACTTTGCAATTTCTAGCTACCATAGACTTTGTCCCGCATCCCGCGTGAGAGTGCACACTCTGCACCCGAGTCCCCTGGGTCTCCTAGAAGTAATCTAACGATTCTGTAGTCAAGTCCTAGCGATTCCAAAGCCTATTAGTACTGTACTTACCTGCTAGTAATTTGCATTCCATTTCCAGAGTATATGGTTTTCCGTGCCCCTCGGGCATTTGTATATACTGTGCTAACTTAAGTATTTTCATAAGAGTTTTGTTTTGTGCTTAGTACCCTGTCCTCATAAAGAGTACAGGGCTGTTGTGATTTTAATAAATACACTGTTTATTTTCATAACACTTGTGTGGTGTCCTTTCACTGGGTGTTCAAGGGGTATATGTGTGGTAAACAGCTGGCTTAACACGCCCTCTCGAGTCTTTAGCCCTAGACTGCTCGTATCCACGCTACTAGGATAGCTGGTCTATAAGGTTGACTTACAACCAATCATCAATAAGGGTTGTCTGGACTGATACATAGTGATCACTAGAATAGTGAGCACTGCATATCAGGCCAACTTCTCACATTGGTGAGCAGCGGTTGGGATTTGAGCTTGCTGTTGTTTTACCACACATACCCTAAGAATATCTTGTTGAAAGATCACATAAGTACTTCAGGTACATATAACTTAGCTTAGAATACTCTGAGTTCTACTGAACCAGCTGTTGTAGCTCCCCAAGGCTTAGCACACCTTGGCTGCAACTCTTAGCAAGGGATCAGTAGGCAAACACATAGTGTAGGTAGGTGCATCACTTACACCACACTAGAAACAGTATGTCAGACAAAGGAGGAAACTCTGAGTCTCCCCTTGTGTCAGTGGACCCTCCACAGGTCCTCCCTTCCAGATATACTGTGCTTAGCTTCCATGAGTTACGACAGGTGTGTACCTCTAGGAAGATTAGGCAGGGGTCTAACCCCACAACCTCCTTTCTGATTGGTCTCTTGGAGACTTATGATGCCAGAAAGGCTGAGAAACTTCTTAGCCCTTCTAATCCAGATGGAGGTATGCCTCCCCTTGAGGGAACCAGAGGAGACCCTGACCTAATCCACCTCTCAGCTGAGAATGAAGAGGGGGAGGAGGATGAGGATCCCTCTGGGGATGAGGCAGATAAGGGACAGGTAGAAGTCAGTAGACTAACCAGGTCCAACTTAAGCAGACATGAGATGGGTACTGGGGGAACCCTGGGGCCACTCTCAGGTCAGCTTAACATTGGGAATGGACGAGCTAGATCTCTATCAAGAGGCTCTGGCAGATCCCTTCAAACCAATGGCTCTCACAACTCTTCTCAAAGAGGGATGACTTCCCCTCAGAGGAGAGTGTATGAAGCTAAAGAAAGGGCAGCCAATCTGAGGATTGAAAGGGAAGAACTTGCCCTGGCCAAAGAGAGGCTTGCCTTTGCTAGAGAGCAACAGTTAAGTGGGGTAGTCCCCACTGGTGGCAGCATTGTACCTAGCAATAGGGAAAGGAGTTTTGATACAAAGCACCTGAATAAGATAGTGCCCCCCTTTAAACAAGGGGATGACATCCACAAATGAATAACTGCTTTGGAGAGGGCCTGCACTGTGCAGGGTGTCCCCCAAAGTCAGTGGGCAGCTATCTTGTGGCTCTCCTTTGAAGGTAAAGGTAGAGATAAGCTCCTCACTACAAGAGTGGAGGATGCTAACAATTACCAGATCCTGAAGAATACACTGGTTGATGGGTTTGGTTTAACCACTGAACAGTACAGGTTGATGTTCAGAGACACCCAGAAAACTCAGTCTCAGGATTGGACTGACTTTGTTGATTGTGCCACTAAGGCTTTTGAAGGCTGGCTACTGGGTAGTAAGGTTACTGATTTTAAAGGATTGTACAATCTAATTATGAGGGAGCAAATCTTAAATAATTGTCAGAACCAGTTATTACACCAGCACCTGGTAGACTCTGATCTGACCTCTCCACAGGAATTGGGTAAGAGGGCAGACAAATGGGTCAGAACCAGGGTCAGGCCTAAAAACCAGGGTGGTGACCAAAAGAAGGAATCAACCAAGCCTCAAGAGAAGGGTGGGGATAAATCCACAGAGAAGACTTCCCAAGGGCCCCAAAACTCCAACAAGGGTGGTGGGTCCCAGAACACTCCTTCAGAACAGAAGAAACCTTATTGCCATACCTGTAAACAGGTGGGCCATTACAAAAGTGATGCCAAGTGCCCTAAAAATAGCAATAAGGAAAACATACCCCCAAGTAACACTCCCAGACCTCCTGTTACCCTTAGTGGTAATCCCCCAGGTGGTGGGAGTGCCACCAAGAATGTGGTGGGCATTACTTTGGGCAATCAGGAGGACTATGGCCTAGCCAGGTCCCCTGACCACACTCTTGTCTGTGAGACTGGCATGGGGTTTGCCAACTTCACTACTGGACCCCACATTTTGGGAAAGTATAGACAAGAGGTCATAGTGAATGGTCAGAAAGTTGAGGCATTCAGAGACACAGGGGCCAGCATCACCATGGTGATTGACCATCTGGTCCCCTCTGCTCAACTGACCCCTGGTTTTACTTATCAGGTGACAGACATTCATGGAGTGAAGAGAAGGCATCCCATGGCAGTAGTCAAGCTCAGCTGGGGTAATGTCACAGGGCCCATGAGAGTGGCAGTGACAGATAACCTACCTGTAGATTGCTTACTGGGGAATGACCTGGAACTCTCAGCATGGGCTCAGGTGGAGCAAGAAACTCACTCCAGAATGATAGGCCTATCCAGACAGGTTAGTGGGGCAGTAATAGCTACAGCCCCAGTCCCAGCACCATTCCTCCCTGAAAAGGTTGGAAGGGCAGTGGTAGCCACTGCCCAGGCTCAGACAGACTTTCCAGGACAGGATAGGAGGGCTGTGACAGTCACAGCCCAAACACAAACTGAGTGCCCTCCTGAAAAGGTTGGCAAGGTTGAAATGGTCTCAGCCTCTACTCAAACAGATAGTGAGGTTGTGAAGCCTGAAACAATGGATCACTCCACTCAAACAGAGAGCATTGAGGAGGAAGAAGAGTCTTCCCCCTCCCAGACACTAGGTGAGAGCCAGCCTCCTCAGGGAACTGACTATACCCCTGTTGAAGGAACTGCCCCAGAGGTAGTCAGGCCTAGCCTGGCAGAGCCCCTGATGGCAGTGGACCCTTCCCAGGTGGGACCCAGTCTGGAGCAGGTAACCTGCCCCTCTCTACCCTGCCTCAGTCAGCCCAGGGCTGAAGAGGTCAGGGAGGCCAGTGGTGGGCCCCAAAGGGCCCCCTGTCCAAAAGAACTCCTTACTCAGCAGATTAGGATCACTGAAGCTGGTAAACCTAGCCAAGTGAAAATGAATCAGACTCCTGAGGGATCCCCCTTAAAAGTAGTTAGGGACCTCCCACAGGTGGACACTGTTGGGCACAGCCAAACATGGGGCCTAAAAACTCCAAACCTGGCCTGTCCCTCCAGTAAGCCAAACAGAGGGACTCAGCCTCCAGCTTTAGGTAGCCAGAGGCTGACCCTGAGAGCTCAGTGCATCTCAGCTACAGAAAGAAAGGTACACATGATGGATGGTGATTGGAGGAAGTTGAGCCCAAAGGTAGAGGAGCCTCACTTCAGCACTCCATCCCAGCATCAGCCTTTTTCTTTCCCAAGACACACCAGAGACAGAGATTCCCTATGGTGGAGACCCTCAGATACCCTTAGGGTGAGGGGTTGCCTAGTGGACCATGACACAGGGGGAAACCAAGCCAGAGCTGGTCCTTCCTTATATGGCCACTTAGGTAATAGAGGCTTACCTGGACAAGGACAGCCTTATCTCCTTTCGTTTGGGGGGGGGGGGGGGTTGTGTAGGAAGGTACCTCCTGACTATGGTTGCCCCCAACTTTTTGCCCTGTGTTTTAGCTGGTTTTTGACATAGTCGACCTGGGGCCCTGCCAACCAGGACCCCAGGCCTACTGCTCTCTCTGTAAAATGGATTCCATGTACCCTAGGTGCATTTCCAATTGGTACTGGGCCACCCTATCAGACCCTGTAACTCAGGGCATAGGTGTACCCAGGGCCTACCAGGGGCTGAAGCATGTATTATGCCACCCCTGGCTGGCCTCCTAAATTTGACACAACTGGCTGCATGACAGCTGGGGCAAAGTCGTGTAATCACCCTTTGCTGTAGATATAGTATACCTATATCTAACCCTAAAATGGACACACAGATTCCTATCAGTCACTCCTATGGCAGGCCTTGACAATCCTGAAGGCAGAGTGCTTGGAATCGTGTGAGATGGTGCTCTGGCATGAGCTGAGCCTGTCTGCAGCTTGCGGAACCAAGTCCTAATAGCTGTTCCATGATATCGCATACCATATACTCTTAAGTGCATTATAATCCTCGCGGTTAAATGCTATCTTTGGTATTGCTTTATCAAAACATGTCGAGTAAGGTGTCATACGAATTGGAATACTAACCCCTCGCCAATTCTGGCGACGGGGTTAGCATTCCACCCTTCTAGAGGGACACGACATGTATGTAACTGTGAACCCCGGTTAAAGTTAACTAAAGCCTCAGCTCCACAAAATGGATGCTGCCACCACAGACACGAGTCTGACCCCCTGCAGCTGGGAGTCCTTCCAGCGAGGGGAGCTTGGACAAAGGGTTTCCTGTCCGGGGCGGTGCTAGCACCATCCCAGACAGGGTTTTGTGTATCCTGGGTAGGCAGGGCTTTACAGGAAGGTGACTGCTGAGTGGCACCCCGGTGCTCACTACGCATAGGCCGGCCAGAACCAGTTCCAGGGGCACACCAGCCCCTGGCCTGGGGAGGCCCGGCATGGGAGAGGGGTGGAACCACCCCCCTTCCTGGTCCCACCCATAGGCAGGACCTAGTCACTGGGTCAGCCCCCTTTTTTAGTATAAAGATAGGAGCGGGCCCCCTGTTCAAATTAGATCATCTTTGGAATCAAGACACGACTTTCTTCGAAAGGACTTCAAGATTTCTTCTTCAAGATTCTCCCTTGTGGCTAAGGAGTAGTCACCCTGCATCCGCAGGCACCATCCAGAACACTGCGGTCTGCTGCAAGTCCTTCCTCCGGAATCCGACTGCCCAGCTCGACGAGACCCGGCTTCCCTGGCACCTCTGACCTCTACTCACCTATACAGCAAAGCTGAGAACCGTGAGTGCGACGAGACCTCGAGGGACCGACGATCGCCAAGACTGCATGACTTCTGCACAGCAAGCCCACAGAGCATCCCTCTGGTGAGTGCTTTGGGGTCCGAGAAGCCCCGACCCTGAGCAGCTCCAGCCCGGAAGATCAGCCCTCCAGCATCTCCACGATCTGCGTGGGGCCCTTCTGCTTTTTGCTGCTCACCGCGTTGTTTGGCTACTAGCCCGTTGGCTTGTGGCCTTCCCGAACGACGCCCGACGACATTCAACTTGCTGGTCTGGTTGCTCCAGACTGGCCCTTGCTCCCTTCCAAGAGAGGAGCACCCCGGACCCTCCTGGTCCACTCCAGACACCATTTTGAGTCCACCGCGTGGGCTTGAATTTGCCAAGGCTTTGTTGCCCAATCCTGGGTTCTTCGACGCCGACAGCTTCATCCATCGTGGGACAGCTCGCTCCTCCATCCTGGTCGCCGACAACGCCTCCTGGTCCGTGAGATCTGCAGAGCCCAGCATCGCCCACTCACCTAGTCGAGGTGACTACCATCCGGTGCCCTCCTGGTGTCACCTGACTACTGGCTAGTAGTCACGAACTTGGTCCCCTCTGCTTTCAGGTATCATCTTCCTTCGATCCAAGCTTGGGTCCATCGAACATTCTTCACTGGTCGCCTGCCAGCAACTTCTTTTCTTCAGGCTCCTGGTCCGGCAACGAGGATTCCCGACGTCTTTTGAGACCTATGCAGCTGCAGCCCCTGGGCTAGGTAACTTCGGCATTTCGGTGCCCCAGCATAGCCTCACTATCCAAGGGTCCGAATCCACTTTCGTTTTCTCCCTACCCGGTCGGGTTCGCCCGAGAACACTAACTTTGCAATTTCTAGCTACCATAGACTTTGTCCCGCATCCCGCGTGAGAGTGCACACTCTGCACCCGAGTCCCCTGGGTCTCCTAGAAGTAATCTAACGATTCTGTAGTCAAGTCCTAGCGATTCCAAAGCCTATTAGTACTGTACTTACCTGCTAGTAATTTCGCATTCCATTTCCAGAGTATATGGTTTTCCGTGCCCCTCGGGCATTTGTATATACTGTGCTAACTTAAGTATTTTCATAAGAGTTTTGTTTTGTGCTTAGTACCCTGTCCTCATAAAGAGTACAGGGCTGTTGTGATTTTAATAAATACACTGTTTATTTTCATAACACTTGTGTGGTGTCCTTTCACTGGGTGTTCAAGGGGTATATGTGTGGTAAACAGCTGGCTTAACACGCCCTCTCGAGTCTTTAGCCCTAGACTGCTCGTATCCACGCTACTAGGATAGCTGGTCTATAAGGTTGACTTACAACCAATCATCAATAAGGGTTGTCTGGACTGATACATAGTGATCACTAGAATAGTGAGCACTGCATATCAGGCCAACTTCTCACAGAGAGCACCCTTGATTCTTCGGTTTACAGATCCCCTATCTTGTTTCCAGTTGTCGCTTCCTCCCCAGCTCCGGAGCATGTAACAGACCACGCCACACATGGAGCTCTGGTTGCACATCTTTATTCTTCAGCATGCATCCGTCAACTGAATGCAATGCATCACCAACTTTATTAACCACACCCAGTCACACTTAACTGATTATGCAATACTTGTAAGTAGTCCACCGAGGACCACTAGAGGCCTCATATACACAAACACAAGACACAACAGAAATGTTTAAGAGAATGCCTTTTTTTACCACTTTTATTCTCAAAATCTCCATATTTTTCTCTGATCTACTATGGCTTTGGGTTGTTGCTTGCACAACCCTAAGCAGCGTTTTCCAATGCAAGGTAACGTAAATGGCAAAGTTGATTTTCTTTTGCATCTAAAATCTATTTTGCACCGAAACAGTTTTTGAAAGATAAGTGCTAAAAGATATTTGGAACCTGGAGTGCCAAACCCACGGGGAATAATAGGGCAACATCGGCACAAACAACCCAAGAATTCCACACAGCACCAGATCTCCTAAACTAGTGGGTGTGCAGGCTTACAGTGGAATCTTAGAGTCATATTTATGGCCCACTTTGCGTTGCGTTTCCATCACGCAATGCAGTACAAGCACAACACATACTTTAGGTGAGATTATTAAGGCCACGCAAAGCCACTTTGCGTGACACTGAGGGCCATATGTACAAATAAATGGCGTAGAGAGGCGTTAGCCTTCCTGGCTTAACGCCTCTCTCTACCACTTCTGAAATGCAAGGCTGCACCATATTTACACGAATGTGGTGCAGCCTTGCGTTTCCCCCAGCGATGGCGCAATGTTTAGAAAACTAGCGCCAACGCAGACACCCTTGCACCATAGTGCAAGGGTGTCTGCGTGCAGGGGAGGATTGTTTATGTGTAGGAAGGTGCCCCTTACTGCTTCATGCAGCACACATGAAAGTGACAAAATTGAATTTTTTTAAAGATTGTTTATTTAACACCTTCCTGTACATAAACAAACCATGTCAATTTGCTTTTTCCATGTGTGCGCAAAAACGAGGAGAAATAATGCATTTCTCCTCGTTTTGCCAACTTAAGACCAGGATTTACCTGGTCTTAATTTGGTCTTAATTTTGGCGCATCCTCCTATGTATGCCACCCTTGTACATAGGGGGAAGCATCAAAATGAATGGGTGTGGCAGTGGAACGCCCACCGCAACACTCACTGTCCACTCCTATCACGCTAACATAGCGTGAAAGGGGGCCTTATTTACAAGGCCATGTTAAGTGGCTAAACGCAGCCTTGTAAATAAGGCGCAGCCCCTATCACCACTACAACATCAGTAATAGTGATGTTGTGGTGGCAATAGGGGCTTGTACATATGTCCCCGAGTGTCTCCATAAATCTGGAGTAGAACAACCCAACGCAAATCGCTGCATTGCCTTACTATGCCCTGGGAAGGCATTCCATGGGCATTGAGTGGGTGTTCTCATGCAACTCCTATGGATTTTGACACATTTCGAAATTTACCAGAATTGGTAAACCTGGGAATCTGACAAAAACATACTCCACCCTGGAGAGGTGTTATGAGAAGAAATATCTTTATTTCTCCTTGGTATGTCCTCTTTCTGCATGTGCTACATTCTGCAGCGCAGATAGAAAGTGGAATATGCCTCAGGGAATTTCTTTTGTGCAGGAAGGTGCCCCTTCCCCTACAAAAACAATCTTGCATGCAGTTCAGTTCAGTTCTTTATTTATTTCGATGGTTAACAACCATCATAAAAACACATATTATTACATAAAACATAAAAACATACTGAACATCAGAATTAAAATCATGTTTAAAAAAGGTTTTGTAAATACTATATACAGACTTTAGGCATAAAAAAAAGAGTGCAGCACATTTCATTTCATCCCAATTCGTCCACCATCATCCCCTTGTATTTCTTAATTTGAAAACAATTTTTAGAAAACTCATAATGCCACTCAAGGTACGTATCTCAGTTGCTCTTTGCAGAAATAGTAGAGCAGATTTGGCATGGTTAATTTTTGATTCCTTTAAAATGTCCACCAAAAACCTCCGCCTCGGGATTTTATAAAAGGAACAAAGTGATGCAAAATGAAGGGTGTCCTGCGGAGACCTATTGTCGCAGCCGCAGGCACCCTTCTGCTCAATTGTTAGCGTAAAACCAGACGGGTAAGCTAAAATATTGTGCAACAAATTGAGCCTAAAACGAGTCATTAAAAATCTCTCATGTTGACTGTACATTAAAAAGAGATACGGTTCCATGACAATTTCATTGCATACAAGCGAGTGGGCTAGTACCGTGGATTTTGTAGAGTCAAGTTCCATCCTCCTGCAGTCATATTTTTCCATTAGTTGCTTGTGTACATAGTGTCTGCAGGAGGGGTCCACATTTGAGGGGTCAGAGAATAACATTTCTTGGTTGATGGACCCTAGTGATTCTTTGATGTATTTCAACCAGGGGATTTGGAGCCATCTCTCTCTCTGTAAACAGTCCTTGATGATCTGTCTGGTTAATTCGGCATTAGGGTTTTGCCAGATTTTACACCAGGTCAAGATTGGTCTCATTCTGATCAGGTCAGATACATATGGGGTACCTAGCTCTTTGTGTGTGATTGCTGCTGAGATGCTCTGGGGAAGCTGTAACAGTTTTTAAAAAAAAATGTCTTCCTCTCCTTGTATCTGTTGCGCATCCCTAAAACCCCAGACTTCTGCTCCGTAGATAGCCTTCGAAGTGCTAACCGCACTATACAGTGTCATCACCTGCTCAGGAGACCAACGACCCATTCTTCGAGCAAAATTCAATCTTGCATGCAACAGAGACACCCTTGCACTAGTCAGCACATGGGAAAAAAAAGCTGTATTGACGTTAATATGGCATTTCCCTGTACTCTCCCTGTGACATAATGCAGAGCAGCAAGTTGACTAGCTGCACTGCCCTGCATAATATTTTCGCAAATGTTCCCCCAGTGCCTAATGAAACCAGGTACAAACAATTGCAAGCAAAATATCAAAAGGTTTAACATATGCAATTTCCACAAAATTATAATTTGTATGCATCTTAATCTTGGGTGGTTGCATTAGTGTAGAAATTTTACTGGAGGGTGTACTTCGTAGTACAATTCTCATCATAGACACGGTTGTGTTGCATCTGCTCAGTGAAGCAATGCTTAGCATTGAGCTAAAATGTTTATTGCGCAAGTGAGTCCAATGATACCTTCAGCATGCAACTCTTTGTAAATTTAGCACTGTGGTGTGTTTTCCAAATCTGGTCCTTCATCAGTGGCACTGGACCTAGGTTTGTGGTAGGTGCTGCAACATCCCTTTATAACATGGAAGATCAATAGGAAATGTGATGCTGCATTTCACAGCATTTTTTGTCAAACACAATATCTTATTGTCAAACACATTAGCTTTCAAAGTCAATTGCCGTGCATAATTAGGCCCTACAGCAGAGGAAATGTTTTCTAACAAAACAACGGCTATTATTTCATGATGCAAATGTTTTCAGGCATTTTTGCAATAACACTCTGCCTGGGGCACAGACGAAGGTGAAAGAAGAAAGTAATTTCAAACATTCTCTAAACTGACAGATACAAAACCCACCTGTTTCTTCTTTTACATACGAAAAAGTATCACTCTCACTAGGAGTAAAAAAACAGCCATTTTACCTTCTTAATATAGAAGAGTGCTGGAGGAATATTACTCAGAAAGGTCAACAGTGGTATATGCACACAAAGATAAACGCCACCGAGTTTTCTTCGATTGTTCTTTATCAGGAATGTTGTCTTCCTCTGAGGAAACCCACACAATTACAGATGGTCAAATCATTAATTGTGTTTTTGACATCACAACAGGTCCAATCATTTAAATTTCGCGTATAACATGTAGTTGAATGTTTTATATGTTACATGACGTATACTATGCTATTTTAGGATATTTCAATAGATTTTCAACTACGCTGTTGGTATTTTACCTCAGTTAAAGTTTGTTGGATCCGCATATGAACAATCTGACCCACCCAGAACCATCATAATATTTAAAATATGTATTGGCATTCACATGCTGGCTAGCAGAACCTTAGTGGTTTCATATAGGAATTTGGACAACTCGAGCACTCTGCCATACAAACTGTGTCAGAAATAAAGTGGCTCTTAAACCACACATTTACTGAGTGTTACTAAATAAAACAGATGTTTGCCTTCAATCTGATGTGTACTTTGGGAAAACTCAGATAACTGTTGCTAAAACGAGAATTTTAATCAGGCAATTTAGAAATAAGTGTTTCATGAGTGTCAGGTGACTGCCTGCACGTTCTCAGATGTATCACAAATGCATGTTAGAGAGCACCAGCTAAGATAAGGAGCATATTTTGATCACATTTAGCTGGTAATCTACCTCTGCAACTTCAGCAGTCATTGCTTAAATCTCAGTAATCTACAGATGACAAATCTGAAACCTGCCAAAGCCACCTCAGCATTTCAATCTTCCTCATTTTGAGTACTATTACATATGGAAATAGTACCACTTATAGTTACAGTGGTTATAAAGAACCACATCACAGTATTAAGAGCTATATATAAACAAGTTATAATAAATGTCTAAATAGTGTATATATCAGCATGATTTTTTGAAGGCAAGATGGTTATCTGGGTTGGTAAGAAACAAGCCCAGTTTAGCTCCTCTACCCAAGATAACGGATTTGTCAGTGGCCTCAATATTCTCCATTGAATGGGCATGGGCAAGCGCTCCCATAGGGCATAACAGTCCTTCTTCCCTCTGTGGGGCAGAGAGTGTGAGTTTACACCTAATCTTCTCCCATGAAAGGCAGAAAAGCCTTAGCAGTCTTTCTGTCTCCCAGGAGCACATTGGGGTGGGGGTGTGGGGCAGAAAACATAGTAGACACCAGGGGTATGTCTTTTCAGGGTAGAATGACTGCCAAGTGTTACTATCAGGACAATCAGTCTTGTTTCCTCCTTGCGGGCACATTGTTTTGCCCCACAATCTTGCTACCATAACAGGAAGGGAGACATCCCACTAGAAACCAGGGAATCAGCATTTTTTATAATAAGAGCGGTGGGAATTGGGTCTTGCCCCACACTTAAACTTGTGCAGCAGCCTTTTTTGTGCGCATTTTATTGGGAAAAGTGAGGGAATACAGAGTGAATGGAATTATGTAGATTCCCACAGATATTGGAACTTTTGTCAGAGAAATGTGTGGTTTAGGCCAAAGTGTGATGTTTGCAGGGCATTCTGGGTAAGGACAGCTAGTGGATAAACGCAAGGAAGACCACTCTGGACTCGCCTGAGTGTCTAGTTTCTAGAATGTATAGGTTTGGTTTGACTCCCTCAGTGGCAGTCGAGCCTAGGCCAAAATACCACAGCTAACCATATTGCCACAATGGATTCGTTTTTATTTTTTTAAATATATTTTTATTGTTTTCCTTGACAGAATATATACATACATGTAACAGTTAGTATATTTCGCTATTACAATTGGCATACTCGGATTACATAAAGGCTTTAGATAGATGGTTGTTGAATGGTTTTTTAGAATGTCCCGGTAATCTTGCGAACGTTGTGGCTTAGTTGTATAGGACCCTTTGTTATCCGGCCCTATACCTGTATAACGTAGAACATGTAACATAAAGGCGTTTGGCAGCTGGTTGTGGATCGACCGTCAGACACTGTGGATGATTGTCACTGTTTTGCCTGCTCACAGCTGTTTACGGTGGCTTGTGCAGGTCTAGGAAACTGTCTAAGGATGACCACATTTCTCTATTGTGCTTTCTCCAGAGTGTGTGTCTTCGTGTGGTGTTGTCGGGCCCTCTTAGGAACGTCACCCAGTTCAGCCACCCTTTGCAAGTGGCCTTGGTGGTGTTTTTCCATTTGGCTAGGACTGTTTTTGTCGCACTAGTCAGGAGGAAGTCGAGAAGGTTTCTGTCTTGTTGTGAGGTAACGTCAGTGTTTAGGTGTGCTGTTACTATGGTGCCAAATTCTTGTTTCAGGGTGCAGCCTAGAACCTTGTTAGTGAAGTCGAACACCTTCCTCCAGAATTTGCTAACCTTGCTGCAATGGAAGATGAGGTGGGCTAGGTCGCCTTTTTCTCTCTCACAGTTCTAGCAACGGTCGCTCTCAGTGAGATCTAGTTTTGCTAGTCGGACTGCGTCCAGTATGCTTGATGCAGCATATTATCAAAAACAACGAAAGAGTACTAATAACAACTGTAATACACAAAACCTATTATATACAGAAGTGAAGATAATAAGGAGTAAATAACTACCACAATCCTGTAAGGGAAGTATTACACCCAGACAAGTGAGTTATGGAGAAAAAGAAGAACCCTCAGGCACCAACTGAATATATTGGTTGCCATTGTCTTCATTGGGTCCTTGTAGATAATACGTGAAAAAAACTACGTAGTAAAGAAAGAAAGTGCTCAGTTAAAAAGGAGTAAGAACCACTCCCCAAACCAGAATTTTAATACAGGGGTGGCTCTGACTCAGTTAAAAACCATAGTGAAACGTCGGACATATGTAGGTTGAGCTAATTAGAACCTAATGTCCTATAAGGTCGACATGTTTCTTGCTATGAGCTTACCCTCAGCTCAGCATTCATCAGGACCAAATATACCCTAGCCTTATGTTACGTGCTCATTATGGCAGCATAAACATATAAGGCGGGGTATCAAAATTACATTATAAAAACAATGTGATTTTAAAAGAGAAACACTTATCTGTTAGTGTCCGCACACCGACTTTGGTGTGGAATCCCTGTCCTAAAGGAGGGATAATCAATCTGAAATAATAAAACCAAAATTAGTATTGTTTTGGCCGTGTCCTTTAAGTACTCCTCATCAGGTATTTACAAAGAGTTGCATTGCATATAGACCCCGAATTTTTTTAAACATGTATAGTAGTTACATAAAAGTGCAACATCGTGATTAACAGCATGGGAGGAATTACTGACATTAATTCCGCTTCGTTAGGCTTGCTACACTATTTGTTTAGCTGTATTTCACAACGCCCGAGGTTATGAAAAAAAGGAGACTTTTGGCAAATCGTCACAAAACCCTCTTGAGCCTGACATCGATTCTGATGAAACCAGGCCCTGGAATCTTTTCTCATGTAGAGAGAGAGTGCACAGTAAAACATTTTTTAACACAGGACATTCGGAATGATAGTTAGGACCCACTTACTTAATATAAATGAGGAAATTACCCCTTAGGTCCGTGGTGGGGGAAACCTTCACGTTCGGATAATCTGCAATCATAATAGAAAGTAGCGCTTTAGCGAGATGGTCAGAGCGTCACCAATCTCGGTCTAAACTTGGGTTAGCGCAATATCGCTTAAACAACAGCATTCCTATTTTGCAGGTTGTACTCACTTGCATCCAAACGACTCCCCGCATGACCACCTATTCACACTCAACCACGGCCTGTAAACAACCGGACCGTTGGGGAAGAGTCGCTAATAAAGACGTCATCCAGGCGTGCTTTGCGTGAGCAACACATGGTTAGTTGGCCCGAGACGTCTATTTCTTAAAGGGACACTTCGTTTTCAGTTTAAAGCGTCTTGCAATTGCAGGATTCAACAACGCGTGCTTTATTTATACGTTGTTATTTATAAACACGCCTCAAGTGTGACAAAGATAGTCATATTCACACACGTGGCTATGGGGCTGTTATTATTAATTTGCCATAGTCTACATCACTGGCCGACTTTGCTGAAAGAAAAAAGGGGAAAAAACGGTTATCGAGTAAAACCATCTTTTAACCATATGATAATGGGAAAAAGGGGAGGCTATTCTCTATCCTCTTAACTGTCTCTGTGAGCAATAAAGAAAACTGTTCCCATATACGCCCATGGTTGTTAGACAGTAAGGGAGCATTTCTTCATTGCGTTTATACATGGAATTCATCATTGCAGTCATAACCCACATTTAAAGAGAGGTTGCAGGTTAACGTCTCATCACAGAACCCCACGGAATATCATCATTCAGCCCGTGGGAATGTGTGGATAGACGGTAGATCCATCTTTGTTCCTTCTCAAAGATGGTACCTACACGCCCCTGCTGCATTTGTTCTATGATCCTCCATTTGATATCATTAGGACAGTGTCCTTGTTCAAGGAAATGGGTAGTTAGCTTAGTCGTTCCTTTCCGGCATCGTACATTGCTGCGATGCTCGAAGATGCGTAATTTAATTTTTCGTGTAGTCATTCCCACGTAATTCAGGTTACAGGGACAAGTAATTAAATAAATCACATTTTCTGAATTGCAATTTGTGTGTCCCCTCAAGTGCCAAAGTTTTCCTGTTTCTAGATTTAATGTTTTACTAGCAGTCGTCAGGTGACACACACTGCAACTGCCACAGGGGTAATGGCCAACTACTGGGGGCATGCCCCAGGCGTTAAGAACACTATTATCATGGACTGGATTTGTATTTTTGGGACGTGTGTGTACCAATGCATCCTGTAAACTTCTCTCTCTCTTGTAGGAAAACAGCGGTTTTCGCCATTCACGTCCATTACTGTTCAGAATCTGCCAATGTCTGCCTATGCAACGACTCACAGCATTTGAAATATGGCTGTGAAAACTCCGGGAAGTTGTATAATCCCATTGTTCTTGTTCTAGGATGTCAGCCAATACCTTCAGGGTTGCATCTTGCGGTATACAAGTACACAAACTCTCAATATCTAGAGAGACTAAGAAACAGGGTTCGTCGGGCATTTTGATATTCAAAAGCATTGATAGTAAACTTTTGGTATCTTTAATGTAGGTACTAGTAGCCTGAATTAATGGTTTAAAAAAGAAATCACAGTACTTAGAAAGTGGCTCCAATAAGGAACCAATTCCCGAGACGATTGGTCTTCCCGGTGGGGGTGACCTATTTTTATGCGTCTTCGGCAAGCAGTAAAAGTACGGTATCTTTCCTTCAGAGGTAGTCAAAAAGTCTGCTTCCTGTTTGCTGATGTAACCATCCCTTTCAGCTGTCATTACCAGTTCGAGAATTTCGTCCTTCAAAAACGTGGAAGGATCACAATCTAAGATCAGATAATTATCAGTGTCATCAAGGAGGCGTCTGCATTCCAAATCATATGCGGAAGAATCTTGAATTACAATGCCTCCGCCTTTATCGGCGCTCTTGATCACTATCTGCGTATTCTTAGCAAGGGAATCAATGGCTTTATACTGATTGGCCGTAAGATTTTTATACGGTCTAGGTTCTTCCATATTTTCTATTTCATGAAACACCGCCTGCTCGAAAGCTATTAATTCCCTGGCATCTGATGTGTAAGGGGTGTAAAAGTAGATTTTTTCTTAAACGTGGTGTCATTAATTGTTGTTTCTTCTGTATTTTGGTTGTGATGTTCAAAGAAAACTTTCAATCTCAATTTTCAAAAAAAATCGTTAAGCTCACAGAGTAATTTGAAACGATCTAGCCGGGGTGTGGGAATAAAACCCAAACCCTTTTCCAACACTGCTGTTTCGTCTGGGGATAAAGTGACTGACGATAAATTAGTTACCAGACTCTCGAGTTGCTGGGACCTGCCCTCTGTTCTTGGGTCTTGCTCCGTGTGTTGTCGCCCACGGCTTCTGGTACTTGCCAGTGGACTTGGTTCATACCCCTCCTCTTGCCCCGTCCCCTCCGTCCAAACCCTAAAAAATGTTGTGGGTACATATTAGGTTGAAAAGGTGTAGGGGGAGGAGCAAAGTGTGGGTTCCAACCCATATGTGGTGGAAAGAAAGATTGGTTATATGGATTTGGGGGGAAACCACCACCTTGTTGTTGATAGGGTAACCACTGGTGGTTGTTCCGATTTTTCCCTCCCCGTCCTCTTCCTCGTTGTTTATTTCCCATACTACTAGTACTGGAACCACTGGAGTTTGAATCTTCCGAAGTATCGGAATTGTAGTTTGTGTGAGTAGGTGGTGCATACTCGGTACTCGCATAGGGATATGTTTTGTCATATGACCATTTTTTCAAATCTTTCTGAAACTTAAGAACCTTAGTTTGGGCCAAATTGTCTTTATAATCATTGAGTTCCTTATTGAACTCGTCGAGTTTCTTTTTAAAACCCGTTATAGTGGTTTTTATATGGGTCTCAGTTACCTGTATTTCGACTAGTAAGGCCTCTGACAGGCGTAAAGCCGTTTTTATAATCAAGAGGGCCCAGTCGTGTGTACAATGCCAGGCAATTTGTGCCCATTCTTTCCGGAAGACACTATCTTCTAAGAAGATACGGGGAGCGTTAGTCACAAGGAGACCTTTAGGAGCAATTTTGTTTGTCAGGTACTCCTTCATCATTGTGCCATGTAAAATAGCTCTAATCCGACTGCGTGTCCCAATCAGAGGTTTGCGATATGGCTTGAGCCACCAGGGGATCAGCAAAAAGGGAAGGGTCATTAAGTAAGGCATCAGCCTCCTCCCGTGAGAAAGAGAGCCCCGAGTCCTCCATGCTGTATAAATGTTCTGTGCACGTCTCAATTAGAGATAAAGATTCTAAATAAAATTAAAATTAAACTCTCACAGCTGCGCGCTGTAAAGCATGGACCACAACAACAAGAGAGAAAGGGTCGATAAGTTACTCTTATACCCCTTGCAAGTCAATTATCAAAAACAACGAAAGAGTACTAATAACAACTGTAATACACAAAACCTATTATATACAGAAGTGAAGATGCAGCAGCCAGAATTTTGTTTGGGCTAGAACTGGTGATATCATGTTACTAGTTGGGGACTTCCATTTGGTATGTAATTATTGTTTTGAGTGTTTAGAGCCTACCTGTGTTTCCCAGTAGTCTGTACTTTTAGCATTGAGCTTTGTAGATGCTGGGTGGAGGAGTTTGTATAGGTGGGATACTTGGTGACCTGTCTTGTTTATGTTTTCCATGTATTGGAAGATTGAGGGAGTCTGCTTGCTTAGTTTCGCTTTTGTGATGGCCGATTTGATAGCCAGAAAATTGTATAGCTCCAAGTCTGGGAGGGCGTGTTTTTCTTTTATGTTGTTGAACGTGAGGGGCATTCACTTCTCCTCCAACTGGGCTGGGTGCTAGAGGCCTAATTGTTTCCATGTTTTTATGTCTAGGGGTCTGCCTCTATATTTAATTTTGGGGTTTTCCCAGAGTGCTACCCAGAGTGAGTTTTTGATGCTTACTTCAAATGTTTGGTCTACCTTGAGAAGAGCATGTTTCGTTATCTTGAATATTGGGTTCTCTTTTAGTGTCTGCTTGTTGGTGGTGAGGAGAGCTAGTGGGTCAGTGTTGTCAAGTAGTAGCCAGGTAGGGGTATATTGTTGATTTTGTAGTATCCAGTGCATCCCCTGTCTGGCCACAAAGGTGGACTGGAAGGTTCTCAGATCTGCTAAGTTGAGGCCACCTTGTTCTTCAGTCTCAGTTTCGGCAGGCCGATTCTTGCTTTTTTGCCTCTCCAGATGAATTTGTTGAGTATTTGGTCTATTTTCTTATGGACGTCGCCCGTTAGTGCTAGGGGGAGCATGCTAACTAGGTAGTTAACTATTAGTTTGATCATCATTTTAACTGTGTCTATTCTGCCCCACCACCTCAAGAATCAGTTCTATTTCACAGCCAATATATCCTTTAACTAAGCGAGGTTAGAATTTTTGTCAGAACGCTGTAAGCTACCTCATCCCTAATATCCCGGGGTCAAGGCGGGGCGGGTGGGACCTTGCTGTCGCACGTCCACAGTACAATCCAGTAGTGTAGGGGGGAGGGGGAGGGGAGAGGAGAGGGTGGGATGGGAAGAGAGAAGGAAAGAAGGGTGGGAGGGGATGTTCGTGCTGTTCGTCATGTGCGTTTTCAGTCATGTCCGTTCTGTGCATGTCTCTGTCGTGGCCAATACAAATACATTAGATAGACCGCCGCAACACTGTTAACACCAGACTCTATACGTGTAGCTAGCTCACATCACAGAACCTCCAAGGACAGATCAAACAATGCCAGACTAGGCCTAGCCCACTGCAGCATTAAATATGACACAGGCTAACAAGACACTATCAACAGACCTTAAGATCGTCTCCCTCAACATTAACGGTCTTAACCACCCTATCAAGAGGAGAAAGGTGCTAGATTATTTAGCCAAGACTAAGGGGGGCATTATCCTGCTGCAGGAAACCAAACTCTCCACAGCTGAAGCGGGCAAACTCAGAGCCTGATGGATAGGGCAGGTCGCCTGTTCGCCGGCGGTGGAAAAAAAGAGTACCCTGATCAACAGCAAATCAAATATAACCATAGAGAATGTGCAGCAGGACGATGAAGGCAATCTACTGATTACACAGCTGAAAAACGGGATTAATTTTTTTAATAACAAATATTTGAAGTCTCCCTATTGTGTTTTGGGGGCTTTTCTGTTGCGGCAGATATGCTTTCCTACACAAGGGGGGGGGGGGGAGGAAGGGGGTACCATATGTATGCTCAGTGCTAGAAATGTAATAGATCCCTGCAAATTCCAGAGTTTTTCTCCACTGAAATACGAGTAAAAATGTATGGTTTTCACCAAAGTATGATTCCTGCAAGGCATTCTTTGAAGGAAAAAAAACTGTTGGTTCAATGTAAAGCACACCACCTTGGACTCCTATGGGTGTCTTGTTTTCAGAAATATCTTGGCTTGGTAGGTTTGCCTGGGAGGCAACTCAGCTAGAACTAAAAACTTGTTTACAAGCCCCTTGAGCCACCAGTGCCTCACTTTTTATGATGCACTCGTGGTGCATTTTCCTGCCCCGTATTTACAAGGACAGGAAAAGCCACCCTGCACGGTTTTTCCTGGCCATGTAAATACAACCCCTTTACACGTAGCATTTTGCGTGAAAGGGGCGTTCCATGAGTGTTGCTGCGGGGGTCCCCATGCACCACCCATGGAACCTGACACATTTCCAGATTTACAAGAAACCATAAACCTGGAAATATGTCTGAATGCTACTCCTCCCAAAGAGAGGCGTAGTGAGGTGCAACAAGGAGAAATGTATTCATTTTTATTCGTTTTTTCCTCTTTCTATGTGTTCTGTAATCTGTAGCACACATAGAGAGAGGAAATCACCTGTGGTGATTGTTTCTGTACAGGAAGGTGTCCTTTCCTGCATATAAACAATTATTTAGAAAAATGACGTTATGCAAGTTCTACATGTGCTAATGCAGCACACATAGAAGTTGAAAAACACCATTTCAGATTCTTTATGTGCAGGAAGGCAATCCTTCCTGCAAATAAACAATCATCCCTGTGACACAGGCATCCTTGCACCATGGTGCAAGGGTGCCTGCGTCAGCGCATGACAGCCAATTGTGCGCCAGCGCAGGGAAAAGCATGCGCTGATGCAGGCATCCTTGCACCATGGTGCAAGGGTGCCTGCGTCAGCTCATGGCAGCCAATTGTGCGCCAGCGCAGGGAAAGCACAAGGATGCAACATATTTTTGTAAATGTGACGCATCTCTGTGCTTTGAATGTGCCACAGCGTGGCGCCGTCAAAGGGTTTCTGGTGCAACGCTGCAGAGCTTTGTTGTAAATTAGGCCCATTGTTCCTAAACTTAAACTCTTGTACACATTATAAAAATGCTTCACTTTCCTTACCATTTTTCCTTCATTAGTTTTTTTCATATCAATTGCTACATAGTCAATACTCAATGACAAATCATTATTAGCTGCAACTCAGTTGCTGGCTCTGGGAAACTTGTGTTTTTGGACAACAAACAAAGACTATGTGCCTGACTCACAAAAGGCATCTGCACCCATGGCGGATGCTCTGCAGTTGGGGGTAGTCTCCGCACTCAGGGTTGGTGCAAAGGACTCCCAGCAGTGCCCTGACATAAGAGGGGTGGGTGCACAGGACTCCCAGCAGTGCCCAGACATAGGAGGGGTGGGTGGATATGACTTCCAGCAGTGCCCAGACATAGGAGGGGTGGGTGGATATGACTCCCTGCAGTGCCCAGACATAGGAGGGGTGGGTGCAGAGGACTCCCAGCAGTGCCCCGACATAAGAGGGGTGGGTGCACAGGACTCCCAGCGGGCAGAATGTCCGCAATAAGAATTCTCAATGACCAGAAAAGTGTGGTAGGCACAAGGCTACGTTACTTATTAAAATATGCTATGTGCTATTTTTATATTTTGCTATATTTGTTACAATATTATGATGTCATTGATTAGTCCATGAACAATCTACATAAATGATCCTTTGCTGGGTTCACCCATGGGTTTCACAATCTTTTCCACCTCAAACTTTAAGTAATTTGAAATCACAACAAAATAAGAAATATTGACTACAACTTTTACAACTCTGCTTGTTCCTGGAAGCTGGGATGATGGCAATCTGAACACAGTAAACCTTTAGATGATGATATTTTAACAAAATCCACTTTCTTGCACAGCACTCTTTTCCCATTTTTCAGGAAAAAATGTTGACATACTTTTGATATTTTCTCGGTACTCTTCAGGGAAATCCGCAACTCCTGTTCCTTTAAAATCCCCCACATGACATGAGGAAAAAAATAAACAAATGTGGCTTACATAGATTTGATGGAAAAAGGTTATGATGGCTTAAGCACAGAGTTCCATGAGCATATAAAAAGGACTTAGCACTGGGATGGGAAATCTTTACCAGCTAATGGGTTAATCTAAACACTTACAATGAAAAATATTTGACCTGGTGTAACTTTTTTTACAGGTACTCATTTGAAACTGGCTTATTTAATCAGATAACGATTGCAGTGAATACATTTGTCCTCTGAGGTCATATTTGTTGTGGAACATTGTTTTGGTGAAGTCTGTGTTTAATATTTTTGGGCAAAATATTTATTTGGTGGAAAACACAGAGCTTACAAACATATGGATTTGATCCTCATTGTAAATGTATACTGAAGAGAAAAGAAAGAGGTATGTCTCCGCCAATATTACTTGAGTTAACACCATTAAGCTCAGCCTTTCAACTCTGACCCTTAGCCTTTCTGGGTTTGGGCAGAAGTAAGTAAGGGGGAAGAATGCAGGAAATTACTCTGACACATATAATAAAGTCACATATGCAACACTCTGTAACATTATACATTTTTTGGGAACAATGGTCCCAGGATCACCCCAGCTATACACAAAGCTATCATCATGAAGTTCAAGCCTCCAGAACTGGATTGGGACTCAGAAGATGAGATGCCTCAGTAGCGTGTTCAGGTAGTGTTGTCTTGACCCTCAGCTTGCGTCTGACCCTTGGTCAATTCCATGAACTATCGGGAAGCATCTGGTTGAATAAAGGATTACACATTAACAGTCATTGCCTCCTGGAGGATGGTAGAATGCAACAGTAAGGACTCCATGCCCCTGACATTGGGGTATGGAGTAGTTAAAGCGTCTTCTCCCTTTTTCCTGTGACTCTACTTAAGTCAGGATAAATATGTGTTGTATTGTTATTCAGGGTCAAACATTTCTGTCTGGCTGCTGTTCTTGTTACTTCCTCTGTCTACCTAAATATTCCCAAGTCAACCGACCTAAACCAGGTTTTCCCAGGGCCTATTGTAGGGGTTCTAACGACTGTATGAACCCCATACCCTCATTCGGGGTCATTTTATACCAGTTTTGGGGACAGCTCTTCTCTCACTGGGATTGGTGCCTTGTTGTCTGCTTGTACAAAAGGAGGTCCTGTTGAGGTGTCAGTTAACATTTGCCAGTGACAGGGAAGGCCTTTTTGATGGTAGTTAAGTTCCTGGGCATAGCCCAGATGATCAGATGGTCCTGCAGGCAAAGGAACAGAAAACCTCTCTACAGCCACAGCATTTGTTTAAACTCTGGGAGCAAGTTCACACCAAAGTATTGGCTATTCAGCTCCTAGGTGATAGCGGGAAGCTCAAGCAAATGGATGTCTCAAAACTTTAGGCAGGCCAGAGGCGACTTTGTAAAACTCTTTTGCTAAAATATTTATCACCAAACCAACTTTGCCATTGAATTAGACTTGTGATAAGTATTTTAGAAAGTGTAAGAAGGAACTCTGTAGTTGTTTCTTAGGTGAAAATAACATTATTAAATGTTATATTATATCTGAATGCTTTCCTGTAGAGCAGCTAATGCTGTTAGAGTGAAAATAGCCTTTGAGGCAGTGTCACTATAGGACATGCTTAACATTAATGTTTTATGTGTCCTACATTTAAATATCATGAACCGTACTCTATGGGCATTAATATTTCAAAGCAGTGTTCAGGCCAGTCAAATGGAGATATTTTGACAGGTTCAATATGCAATTTAAAGCTGTAACAACCGGGCTGCACATTGTAGACCTACAGTCATGTTTGCACTGTCCCTGTAGTGAGTGGCACAATGATTGCTGCAGTCCACTAGTAATATGTAACCTATGGGCTTGGGATACACTTGGTACCATATATTAGAGACTTAAAGATAAATTAATAAAGTCAATTAGGAGTATATCCAAAATCAATATGTTTTAGGGGTCTGAGCACATGCGCTGGGGCCTGATTAGCAGAGCACCAGTTCACAGAGTGAAAAAACCAGCAGCATCAGTCCAAAACAAATGGGAGTAATCATGCAAAAAGAGGCATTTTCCTACATTGATATTATGTGCTATAATAGGATTGCTCATTTTTCCACACAAATGTCACCACTCTCATGTGGAAGAGATTGGTACTTTTCACACTTGCTTCCTAGGTGATACCATATTTGTTAAAATTTCAGATAACTTTGGCAAAGTGACAAACCTGGCCACTATCCCCACTCGGAAAATCATTCCAGCACCACTGGCTTTTATTGTGCAAAATGAAGTGATTATCAAACTCAAAGAATCAAGATGTAGTCTCCCACAAAATTAATCCTGTCTTGATTACCAGGTGTTCAAAAAGAGGCAAGAAGCCTGGTCAATTGTTTCCATGCTATCAACTGAACAGTATTTATAAAGTGAAGACTTCAATTGTGTAACCACAAGGCCCAGCGGAGATTTGGGGTAAGGGAATAAGAGGCCCAGGATACTGGGAGCCGGCAGCCTCCAGCATAAACTATTAATCACAAATGGGGCAGCTCCCAGCTGAATATCATAGATGCTACAGTTTCTAATAATGTGAGAGCAGGTATCTCACAAAAAGTGAAGAACTGGTCTCATACACCACCTGTATCATGCTTCCTCATTGACCAGTACTCGCCCTCTAAAAACTTGGTTTGATAGAGGGTGGGCATACACCTGACGACAGGGATGCACTTCTAAATTAGGTGGGGGCCCTTACATACAAAAAGTGAGTACAAAAGACCATTATAGATGTCAAATTAATTTTGACATTATTTTAATTTTAAAATAAGTGGTTGGTCTATTGGGGATTCTATTGTCCCCCACCTAAATCAATGTGGTCAACATGTTTCTGCCTGGTGAGGTCCTCGGCATTCTTCAGGACCTAGAGGAAAAATTGGCGGGCTACACTCATACCAGACTATGGTGGAAGAGTTCCCACTGTGTGGGGTGAACGATCACACTCCACTGAAAACGGCTTTATTCTAAAGCCTGTAATAGAAAACAAATAATGAACAGCGTACAATAAAAGGTAACATCTATGTACAATGTGAAAGCGACTTGCAGTCAGCCACATGCGTCAACCAATATTGTGAGTGGCTATAAGTGCAAAAATTGTGTCAGTCATAGGTGCACTTAATAATTATATGGAGATATTTATCTCAACAATGCTTACCCTAATACTGGGACAAGGTGCCCCTTAGTAGGGTAAGTGCAGTGGATCACTTTGGCCTAGCTTTAAGTAATGAGGAGAAAAAGAAGAAATAGCGCAGAGTGATTTATCAAAGTAAGTAAATCCATGTAAAAACAGCCAAGAGGTTCAATAGTGCCTCAAGGGGAAGCTGGGTTAAAGAAGTAAACAGAACATACTAGTCATACATTCACACATTCACACCCTTACTGTTCTGTGGTATGTGCTCTACGTTTTCACCTATCACCTATGTGTCCTCTCCTCCCTTCCACGGCGATAAATGAGTAGAACAAACATCGGCTATTTATAGTGCCTGCGACTGATAATTGGTGTTGTTAAGGGGTTTAATTGGCCTCAGGTGTCTGCTGTGACCTCCGGATCCGGTGTCACAAACTGGCGGTGCCTACACACCCATCGGTGGGCCTGACATGCCTGAGGGACTGATGGCGGTAGTATGCCTTAATAAGGGCTTCTGGTGTCCTGGCCGGAGACTGCCTGTATGTCCGAGTAACGGAAGCCGGGCTGATGAGGTATAGTATAGTTTCAGCCGGTGCTCTGAGTGCCGGGTGTGGTGCCCTGTGGCACGCATGCGCATAGAAGGAGTGTTATTTCAAAGTGCATGCGCCCGGGATGCCTAGAAGCAGCGCTTGCACAGAAGGTAAAGTCTAAAGTCAGCGCATGTGCAGAATGGAGCAAGCGCTGTGCATGGGTTTAGAAAAAAAAAACTGCGAAAATGGGAGAAATGGGAACTCCACTCACACTATGTATGATGTTGCCTCAGAGTAACGTGTTCCGGTTCATCCCAGGATTGGATCATAACTAAGTGTATGAGTCATGTACTACGCAAGGTGTGTGGAAACGCAAGGGAGCTGCATTGCAAGTCGATTTGATGACTGCCAAGCTGTGCAGTGCAGCTCTATATGGTTGTATATACGTTACTCTCTATAGTACGACAAAAAAGGGAGTGAACCAACACCGGGGGTTTTATTGTGGGGTTAGCAAGGTGGACAGTGAGTGCATATGCATACACCACGTCCATGCTCCAGTGCTCTTGGTGTCTATATTGAGGTGGAGTCTATGCTATGGAGACCCCAGAGGTGCGGGGGTATTCCTCTTTTGAGCACACACATTGCTGTACTGCAATGTTACCTTTTCACATTATGACCATGACAAATCAAACAGAACATGCACTCTTATTGTCTCTAGGTGCCATGAACCCAGGCTTGGCAAGGATATGCCAAGAGTGGCAAAATGAGAATTTCATGAAACATTTGTTTGAAACAGAGCATTCGTGGTGGGTACAGAACTATCAAGTGGCTATGTCAAATATCCTGTAGACATGAAACATGCTGTATAAGTGCTGTTGAACTGTCTATTGAGCAAGGTGTATTCAAGGAATCTCATCATTGAGTCCTTTCTTCCAAGATTGAAGTCGGTAGACCCATCTCTGCTCTCAGACATGGAGTGGTTTTGTCAGATCGTTTTTATGCTTTCTCATTACTTCTAAAACCACCCACTGCAAGTATGTATCTTTGTGGTTATGTTCTAGGAACTGTCTTGTCAGGTTTGTGTTTGTTTTTTTACATCGTATCGTACTACGTTTTATGTTGATGCGAGTCTTAATCTTCCTGGTGGTCATGCCCCATACATCAGGCTGCGGGGGCAAGTGAGAAGGTACACCACATTTTCTGATTTTCTGTGTTACAGTTGCTGAAGTTATTCAGTCTCCAAGGGCGTGTGGTTCCTATGTTCACTTCTTTTGCTGTCATAGTTAATGGACATGCAACTCAGCCTCCGCATGCATAGTGTCATGTCAGTCTCTGAGTGTTCCAGAGGGCCATTTGGTCTTCCCTATTTCTGCGGTCGTCCTTAGCATATACCAGCTCATCTCGCAAGTTTTTGCTTCTCTTGTAGGCGAACAGTGGTGGTTCCCAATGTTTGTCAGCACCATACAGGATATGCCAGTTTTCCTTTATGATTTTCTGTACAGTGTTGGAAGTCTGTGTGTATGTAGTTACACACACTATTCTGACAGTTTTCTCTTTCTCGATGTTCTCTAATAGGGCTTCGCGGTTGTTGATCCTGGCTCACTTTTTGGCCTTTTTTATCACTTTCCTGGGGTAATGTCGGTCCAATAGTTTGTTCTCAAGGTCATTGACCTGTTCAGTAAAGCTCTCAGGCTCTGACCAGTATATGCGTACCTGGTGAAATTGTCCCACTGGTAAGTTGTTACATAGGGCTTTTGTTTGGTAGCTTTCATATAGCAAGAGGCTGTTCTTGTCTGTTGGTTTGATGTGAACCTTTGTGCTGATTCCATCTGCAGTAATACTGATGTCGAGATCCAAGAAGATTGCATGGTCTTTGCTAATTGAGTGGGTAAATCTTAGGTGTTGGTCTTTACTGTTGACCCATTCCACACACTGTCTGGCTGTGTCTTCGTTCCCTCGCCAAACAATAAAGAAGTTGTCAATATACCGCTTCCATGTTCTCAGGTGTTCCGTGAATGGGTTGTTGTCATGAAATATATGGTCCTTTAAAACTGGTATACGTATAGGCATGCCAGACTAGGAGCGAAAGTACTGCCCATTGACGTACCCATGATCTGATGGTATAGTGTTTCCTCAAATTTTAAGACATTTTCAGTTAGAGCCACCTCAACACATTCCAAGATGAAATGTTGGGGAGTCAAGAAGTTCCAGTCTGTATTTAGCAGAATTCTTGGGCTCCACAACCATACTAAAAATTACAGGTCAGTGATGACATTTGCTGACTTGGCCCTCTATTAAAATCAAAAAGGTCATGAGTCAGAAGATTATAAAACTTAAAAGTTTATTGTCAGCACGGCAAAAGGTATCCGCTTGAGTTGAAGATCAGAAGCAACTGACTCAATCAAGTGGAACAATCCATTAAGAGAATTCCATAAGGAATTTGGAACATACATAGAAAATATACAAGTCGCATGCTGTTAAAGCAACAGGACAAAATACGATAACAGTAGCATGCACACATAAATATAAATGAATGAATTGTAACACCCTCATCCTGGCCAAACGACTCATTACCCACATATGGAAAGCGGCGAACCAACCCAGTTGCCTCTGCATGGACACTCTCCATGCTAGCATGGCATCAAGCCGAGAGCACATTTCTACACAGGAAAAAAACAATGGCCTCCATAAACATTCCATCTCAGACACCTGGGACACCTCTCTTGACAAATTTCAAGAGCTGACACCGACTACACAGCCTTCTATTTGATCATACATGCCACATGAATGAGTTGTCCCCCCGACCCCCTCTCTCTGAGAGGCTGCCCTCTAGATCTCCTGTTGATTCCCACATGGTATGAATACGTTAATGGCAAAACCGTCCACATTCAGGAACAAGTGCTTTGCTCACCTGCGCACAAGCAACATAAGGCAATTACACATTGTACATTAACTGCAACTTTAATTTACAGATATATGCATTCACAAATAAATCCCTCTTGGCCAGGGCAATCTTGTTGAAACACAAAGTAAAAGCACTGCTTTGAGGATTTTCACCATTCAGTGGGTGAAATCCGAGTAGGTTCTCCTTCATTCTCTGTCTCTGGCTCCTCCTCTCCACTTTTTATCTTCCTACTTCTCTGGCTAGACAGGAACAAGTTGAGCGAGAGAAATCGGATTGGGCAGGAGAAGGACTTAGAGGTGATGAGACTGGGTGGCATATTTACATGCCCCTTGCGCCGCTGGTGCGTCACTTGTTATGACGCACCGGCGGCACTTTAGTGCCCCATATTTACAAGGACAGGAAAAGCCACCCTGCATGACTTTTCCTGTCCTTGTAAATATGGCTCCTTTGCACCTAGCACTTTGCATGAAAGGAACGTTCCAGGGGTTTTGCTGTGGCTGTTCCCACGCAACACCCATGGAACCAGACACATTTCCAGATATACGAAAAAATTGTAAATCTGGAAATGCGTCTGAATGCTACGCCTCAACAGGGGATGCATAGGGAGGCTCAACAAGGAGAAATGTTTTAATTTCTCCTCGTTTTTTCCTCTTTCTATGCGTGCTGCATTCTGCAGCACACATAGAAAGAGGAAATCACCTCTGGTGATTGTTTATGTTCAGGAAAGTGTCCCTTCCTACACTTCAGTAAAACAATGATGTTTTGCAAGTTCTATGTGTGCTAATGCTAATGCAGCACACATGGAAGTTGAAAACGTCTCTCTGAGAGGCTGCCCTATCTATCTCCTGTTGATTCCCACATGGTATGAATTCGTTAATGGCTAAACCGTCCACATTCAGGAACAAGTGCTTTGCTCACCTGCGTACAAGCAAAATAAGGCAATTACACATTGTACATTAACTGCAACTGTAATTTACAGATATTTGCAGTCACAAATAGATCCCCTTTGGCCAGGGAAATCTTGTTGAAACACAAAGTAAAAGCACAGCTCTGAGGATTTTCACCATTCAGTGGGTGATATCTGAGTAGGTTCTCCTTCATTCTCTGTCTCTGGGTCCTCCTCTCCACTTTTTATCTTCCTACTTCTCTGGCTAGACAGGAACAAGTTGAGCGAGAGAAATCGGATTGGGCAGGAGAAGGACTTAGAGGTGATGAGACTGGGTGGCATATTTACATGCCCCTTGCGCCGCTGGTGCGTCACTTGTTATGACGCACCGGCGGCACATTTTAGTGCCTAATATTTACAAGGACAGGAAAAGCCACCCTGCATGACTTTTCCTGTCCTTGTAAATATGACCCCTTTGCACGCAGCACTTTGCATGAAAGGAGCATTCCATGGGTGTTGCTGTGGGTGCTCCCAAGCAACACCCATGGAACCAGACACATTTCCAGATGTACGAAAAAATTGTGAATCTGGAAATGCGCCTAAATGCTATGCCTCTACAGGGGTGGCATAGGGAGGCGCAACGAGGAGAAATGTTTTAATTTCTTCTAGTTTTTTCCTCTTTGTATGCTTGCTGCATTCTGCAGCACGCATAGATAGAGGACATCACCGCTGGTGATTGTTTATGTTCAGGAAAGTGTCCCTTCCTACACTTAAACAATCAGTAAAACAATAACGTTTTGCAAGTTCTATGTGTGCTAATGCTAATGCAGCACACATGGACCTTGAAAACGTTCTTTCTGATTGTTTATGTGCAGGAAGGGAATCTCTCCACGACGCAAGTATCCTTGCAACATAGTGCAAGGATTCCAGTGCCCGCGCATGGCAGCAGTTTGTGCGCCAGCGCAGGGCGAAGCATAGAGATGCAACATATTGTTGTAAATGTGTCACATCCCTGTGCTTTGAAAGTGACTTAGTGCAGTGCAGCCAAATGGCTTGCGGCAGGCACTGAGTCACTTTCCTTGTAAACCTGCCCCTAAGTAGCGAGGAAACAGAGGTAGACAAGAAAAAAGGTAGTAAGGATTGCCACTTAGATGGCTTTCTGTTTCAACTTGCAACTTTTCACCAAATGGCTTCAAAGAAATATCCACCCAACCTCACGGCGTTAAGCTCTGTGAAGAACTAGAATATAAAATAAGTGTATTCTTAGGACCGCTCAAATGGTTAAGGCCTGTCTATCACAAACCCATCTTCCTCGTTTCAGAGAATAGAAAATCATACAAGCTTCCTTCCACCTATGGAAGATGTTTCCATAAACACAGGATAGAGCAGATATGCTGAAATATTTCTATGACTTATTTTAAGTCAGACTTCTTTTATATTTTTATGAAGGGAAGGTTTAGTGCCATCCTGATCCCTACTCAATTTAACCAAATCAATTAGATTGCGATTTATCACGAAGAATAACTTGATTAAAACCCAATACAAGTGTGTGGTATTTAATAGGAGTCAAATCTCTGACTATAGACTAGTATACTCTTGACTAGCTGCTTTTGTCCTAGCAATGGCATAACCTCCAATAGGTTTAATGTAGCCAAAAAAGTAGTCAGAAAATTAAAATACCTTCCACTTGAACCATCATTCTAATGACATTGAGCACATGAAGCAAGCAACCCCAGCCTCCGTAGAAGACTTCCCCTCACCCTTTCAAGCTTCGTACCATCCATTTTTCTTCCTTTAACCCTACTTCCATTCACTCTTCCAGCCTACCTTTCACTTTTTCTTCTTTCCTTTCATATTTCCTTCCGTCCTTTTACCATTCCCTTTTCCTCTTGTTCTTTCTTTCTTCTGTCTAGTGATTATTTTTCTTTCATCCTTACTTTTTCTCTTATCTTTCGCTCCCATGATGGTTTGCTTTTCCTATATGTCCCTGTCTCTGTATTTGTCCATTATTTTCATTGTTCTCTTTCTCCGTTTTTTTTCTGTACATAAAAGCTCACAGCCTACAACCCTTGTCCTTGTATTCCATAATAGTGTTCTTTATGATCTTTTTCTCTGCAGACCTACAGAAAAAGTCCATAAACAACTAATGCATCACCAGGACCTTGTTCACCAGCCCGTCGGGGTCAGAGGCAGCCGCCCTGCCCTTAAGCTGTCAGAGTTGGAGGGGCACTAAGGGATGAATTAGGGGCCCTGTACTATTAAACACACTACTACTGCCATGTAGGGTCTGCCATTAGTTTAGGAGCCTGATAGGACTTTGCTGGAGAATTGCATGAAACATGTATAGGCCCTATGTTAGAAATGGGATTTCTGGTTGGCAAGGGCATGCGCCTAAGCCAGGCAGAAAACACCACTCTAGTCAGGGCAAGGGAGTTACACACCGAAGATAACCACTGCTCACCCCCTTGGTAGCTTGGCAGAGCAGTTAGGCTTATCCCAGAGGCAATGAGGAACACACTCACACAGCAGCGACACACTAGTCACACCCCAAACGAATCTCCAGACATAAAAAATAGCCTTTGTATTATGCATAAAACACATTTGAACATATCACATATATACACTGTGCCACCAGACACTTGTCATGTATTTACAGGTAGTAAATAAACCTCTTGGCCAATCGGGCCATTGTCAGAATACACAATTAGCACAACTCAGTCACTACTGGTAGGGACTGTTCTTAGCATCACACATTATGCATATACCATGATCAACAGTACACCATAATACAACCCTTATAAGGTGTAAACATTACAGCCATATCCGGCCTAAGGAAATAACTCAAAAACCATCAGCTATTTCCTTGATGTTGAGCGGACGATTTTAACGTATTTGACTACATTTATAATTCTCAAGTCGCCTATGTAGTCCACTAAGGGTCATTCAACATATGAACCTACCTTCCAAAGATGGTCTAACTGATGGCTTCACTACCTAGACTGAAAGTCGACAATTACACCTATTTTCTTTGTGCATTTTTTCACTAAAGTATTTGTTTTCTGTTTAATCAGTCACCTTTTCCTTTTGTACATACTGTTTGAAATAGGTGTCCACATCATTGAAAATGAGATACTTATAACAACAAATGATTTTGTAATACCAGTCGCTATGTGTTGATGTATGTTTACATATGTAACAGTTTTTTGTATCCTTTAAGAAATTCTTCATTGTAAATTTATGTTTCAAAAAGCTTACTCCTGTGTTTGGCTGATTTGTTCAAGTCTAAATAAGTCAATTTAACTTCTGAAATAACGTGATGTGAGCTACTGATTAGAACTTACAACCATTGTTTGCTTATGAATATTAAATTGAGTACAGAAAAAAATCCCTTGTAGGCATCTTTACCCGCTAATGTGCAAATTGCCCAAGCCCCCAAGGGTCCTTTGGGTATCCCACTCCTTTTCTTACCAATTTACAATGTGACGTATCTAAGGAAATGCATCACATTGTAAAGCCCTGCGTCACATTATGCCTGCATCAGGTATAATGTATGCAGGATGGGCATTCCCAATCAGGAAAGCCTTGTAAAAGTGACGCAGTGAAATCTATAAGATTTCACTGCGTCACTCTTAGGACACCACTGTGTCAAAACCTTACGCCTGCTTGAAGCAGGCATAAGGAGTGACACAGTGTAGTGGAAATAGGCCTCTAAATGCATTGCTGGAGTTGTGTCGTGCTTGCGACATGAGTCCAGCAATGTGTGGCCTTTTCTCTAACAGATACATCAGAATTTTTGGCGCATCTGTCCCTCCTTGAGCCATGGTGCATTGTACTGTAAATATGGCGCATCCATGGGTCTCTCAGGGTGGCGTAGGAAAGTGACGCATCTCTACAGATGCATCACTTTCTTGTAAGTCTGCCCCATCATTTTTAGGTCTCGCCTAGCTATCGCGTAAGCGATGCTATGCGAGATATTAAGTAAGGGGCTTTTGAAAGTGCTCCCAAAGCCTGCAGGCGGATCCGGTACAGTGCATGTGCGCCAGGCGTACGCACCATTTGTCAGCCTGCGTGATCACTTTCGTGGCCGCTTTGATATTCTCAGTGAGCCGCGCGGCCACTAGGAACATCAAAGCAGCCGCGAAAGTGATCACCATTTGTCATCCGAAGGATCGAAATACTTATGTTTTTTTTTACAAATTACTGTTTTATAAAGAAATGCATACTTGTTCTTACAGTTGTAGTATTTCATTACAGTGCCCTCTCCAACCCTTCTTATTTGCCCTCGAATCCGCCCCTGCCCCGTTTGGCTTTCCCGTTGCTGTTTTCATCCCTACGCCCTCCCTTGTTGCTGCTTCGCCCATCCTGCCCGCGCGTCCACCCCTCCGCCCCATCCAGTCATTGCTTGTGTCATCTAGCCACCTTTCATGGCTGTGAAACGTCCTTATTAACAGGCATTGGCAAAGCCAGTTGGTCTGGTTTTTGCTGCCAGCCTTTTGGATGGATCAATGCTTTTTGTTTTTTTGCCATGTTTTTGTTTTATAAAACATTGTTAACGGAGCTGCAGGGGTCTAGAAAAAAATGATCTCAGAAAGCACACATGTCTGTAGTAGTCCCTGTCACTGAATGGAACTGCTTTGTGTACAGATGTGCTTCTTGAGAAAGGACAGAACACCGTATATAATGTGGGACTATTAGCCAATTCAATGTTTCTCGTCCAATTGATCGCTTTTATGTTATGATCTCAAATGATGACATGTTCCACTGGACCACTAGACCCAAAATTATGATCTGCCACTGGAGATTTTACTCTTATAACTTGAGCCACTGCTTAACTCGCTGAGGTATCTTAGCACACATGATTTGCAAATGCTTGTTACTGAGAGGAGTCACAGTCAGCGAGAGAGCAGCAGAGCAGACAGGCTGGTGCTTTGATGTGTCCCAAATGGTCTCAGACCATTCAACCATTGGCTGCATGGATCAGCCCACTGGTGCCGCAACTGCCCATTTCCTAACTCCCTCCGCCCATGTTCTAATGACCATTTAACTTCCCACTCCCCGGAGGGGGGCGGGAGCTCTGATCTATCACGGCCACAGCATGAGGCTGTGTATTCCCTGAATACCCTGTAGGGAGATAGCACAATTTCCAGCTGAGACATGAATGTTCAGAATCTGGGCCAGTGGGCGCATTACATCCGGGTCTATGAAGTTTAAAGTGCAGACACTTGGGAAAGTAATGACCTAAACATGAGTTAATGGCCATTTTGCACACTGGAAACGGCATTTTTACTTTGAAGTGCAAAATGCACAAATTCGTGAAATTTGCCGGGCACAACCATTATATTGAAGGGGTCCGTCTTGTAAGAAGCTGAAGAGCGGGTCTTTCCTTGTCACTGTGCAACGCCACGTGCAAGCACTTGAAATCAAAATGGGTAATTGTGTCTGACTCTTTTTGCTTATTTGCACTTTCATGCTGCTCTTTTTCACTATCTGATATTGTTTCCTGCAGTAAAACAGACGCATCACAACAGAGGTCAGACGCAGAACATCATTGCAGGACCCTGCACTTTTGCACAGTTATTTTTGCACACTTGCATTTTGTGCTCCTCCTGTGCATTATGTAGTAATGTTTCCTACACTAAACCCAGCTTAGCATAATTGTTGTCAGACATTGAACGTCATTGCAAGACACTGCACATTTGCCCAGTTACTTTTGCACATTTGCATTTTATGTTCTATGCAGCAATGCTACTTACAGTAAGACAAGCCCAGGACAATGGTCTTCAGACGCAGAACAACATGGCAGGACACTGCATGTCTGCAGCAGTATTTTGCATTATCTAATAGTGTTTCCCACAAATACCACAGCCAATAACTTCCCTGCACTATATAACAATATGGCGCAAAATGTTGCTTGTGTGCTTTTTTGCCCCTGCAGTGCTCTGTGGACTTTTCAAGTAGGGTACGCCAGAGACATGGACATCTGTCCCTTAAGCAATGAACATTTTTTCCTTCAAGGATGAATGGCACACTGATCATTAATTGTCACTCTCCAAAGCCTCGCAACTGTAGTAGTGCCCGCTTCCATCAAGCACATCCCAGCGCAGGAAGAACAGAGGGCTCAACGTTGGTTAGTAGGTGTGTGACTTCTCTGTCTTTGGCCTCTCTGGGGTGAGATCGGAGCCCATTCAGAACGCTGCTCACGCGCTGGCTTCTCTGATGCAATCGCATCTAAGGGGTAAGCGAGGGGAGGCAATGAGTCTGATGGTGCAAGCCACTTTTCGTGACATCACTTCCCGTTGTGTTGTCAGTGCCCCCCCTTCTTTTTATTGGACTTGTGCCCTGAGTGTGTGGGTAACACATCAGGACTGGTGCCCTAGAGTGTCACCCTCCAGTAGCTGTTCTTGCAATATTGTCCATGTTACTGAAGTTCTTAAAGCCTCAGATGCCATAGCGTCAACCAATGTTTTAGTTTCACTTTTCCCACTTTATTAATAGACTGCGAAGTCCCAGAATGCTTGGCGCTGCTATCTGAAAAGCTGTGATTGGTTGAATTCACCCCCATGACATGAGGCCCGCTGACATCTCGGGAAACAGCCACCAATCAGCTGAGAGTGCTTCGACTGCTTGAAGTTTGATATTATCCCATTGTATAAAATTAATATTTATTATTCAGTCAGTCAACACTGAGTGAATGTGAGAAGATGCTATGTATTTCACAGTATTGTAACTTGGAAGGATAAAAGGCTGAGTAGACCTGCCACGATTTCAAACTGCGACTATGAGATCGGGCACAGCTCCCCTTAGTGAATGCTTTAATCCACTTAACTGCAAGACCCAGCAATCATGAGTCACTGCTTGACAAACGTATCTCAGCCTGTATTGCAGTGGCATGTGTGGTGTCTGACACGTGCTGCTGTTTAAACAATTTAATAAATCAAACTCCTGGATCTGGACTTGTATCTTGCCATGCTCCTTATCCATCCACTCTCTGGCACTGGCACCCATCCACAATGTTTAACAAGCATTTGCAATGCAATAGGTCTCGCATTTGCGAGAGTTTGAGCTATTGGCATTGTAAATGACAATGCCTTTTATTTATGTTTTAAAAACCAACACATAAATAAAAGGCATTGTCATTTACAATGCCAATAGCTCAAACTCTCACAACTGCGAGACCTATTGCATTGCAAATGCTCGTTTTGTTTTTACTTTATTGTTCTAAACTCCCAGGCAGCCTTGTCGTAAAAGGCAAAAAAAGTCAAAATGGCTACCAAAGCATCACAACACATGCAAACAAGGATTGGCTAAGCTGTTAGATTGGTGCACACCTTTAAAATGTGAAACCTGTTGGCTTTGACAATGCAGATTGTATTTGTGGTGCTCGATTGATGTATTTTTATTAATTAATAAAATGTTAAGGAAAACCTTAGTAGTTTCCACACTGTTATGATAGGGCTGCACAAAACCTGTCATTACTAACACTCGTCTCCATGAACAGAATGCCATCTTTCCATTTTAGAGCCAAAGTTAAGCGGATAAAATTAACAACTTATTTTAGAAACTTAGCTCAAATTTCAGCGTCGCTGTGAAGATTTACAACCGTCTACCCACAGTCTGAAACTAATTTAATCCTGTTGCGTATAAACACAACGAGGTGAATCACCTTGAATTCATATAACATATACAATTTACATGATCAAAACCGTCAAATACGATTAAAAATGAAATATGCGTCCCTGTGCAAACCGACAACCTCTTGGATTGAATTGCAACAATTTGATTGTTATCCTGGTTTAATGACTATTCCGGCCACAAATCCCTATCCCTTGGACGCTTGCCTGGTAAAGAAAGGAAAACATCAGAGTGCTGAGGCAAGCATTTTCTGACTATGCAGACACACCTGAAACAGTTCAGATTCGCAAACTACTCAAGATAATCTAAAGGTAGATAGCTGCAAACATGTTTATAGCAGATATTAACAAGAAGAAAATATGATACTTCTACTTGTTGTGCCTCTACTGAGAAGCTGTATCTTTATGGTGCATTCCCAGGTCTACCAGTCTTGGTAATTCTGTGAATGCATCAAAACCGTGGGAGTTGCATGGAACATCCACGCAACGCTCATGGAATGCCTTCCCAGGACAGAGTAAAGTAATGCAGCGATTTGAGCTCCAGATTTAAATGGTATTTCCCCAGGAGAGTTCTTCGCTCATCAGGAGCCAAAGATGTATTAATACCCTCCTTTAAACAAGTCAACTGGGGTGGAAGAAGTTTTGTCACCTGTGCTGCAAGGGCTTGGAACGAGCTTCCTTTCTATATTAGGAATGCCAATGTGCTAATGACATTTAGGAGAGGATTGAAAACCTGGCTTTTCAGTGCTTAGGTCATTAGGTACTCCTCTGTTCGGAAGGCAGTAGCTATAGGGCCAGGACACCTTTGGGTAACCAAAGCTCTTAAGAAATATAATTAACATAACATAACATGACATAACACTTAGGGCCCCGCTAAGTGAGCGTTGCGTGGCTTCATTAATCTTACTTAAGGTTTGCATCATGCATGTACCACGTTACATGGTGCAAACGTGATGCAAACTGCTCATAAATAGGCTCCAAAGTGTGCCTATTAGATGGTCCAATAGTCCACAGTCAGACAGGGATAGTTTGTTTTGCGTACAGAGCTGATCCACAGCACTCCTAGAGATAGTGTGTTGGACTAGGCCCTTTTTGCAGGGTCATCACTGAACTTTTTGCCTTGCTCCTGTATTTTTTCTGACCTGTTGTTGATGGTTTTAGGACTCTGGGCACTTTATCACTGCTGTTCAGTGTTAAAGTGCATGTGCTCTCTCTGGTAAACTTGGTAAGATTAGCCTACACCTGTTTGGCATATTAAATTTACCTGTCAGTCCCTTGAACAGTGGTATCTCATACACCCAGGGCCAGTGAATTAAATGGGACTGGTGGGTTAGCAGCGCTGCTTGTGCCACCCACCAAAGAAGCCTTTCAAACCTGTTTCAGGCCTCTGCCATTGCAGGGCCAGCACGCGCAGTTTACTGCCGCTGCGACGTGGCACATAAAGTGGTTGCCACGTTTGTGACTCCCCTTTTACTACATATTAGTCACCCCTAAGGTAGGTCATAGCTAGCCCTATGGGCAGGGTGCAGTGTAGGTAAAAAGTAGGACATATGCCTTAACTGTGTGTCATGTCCTGGTAGTGACAAACAGCCTATTTGGTTTCTCACTGCTGTGAGGCTGCCTTCTTATAGGAATGCATTGGGGATTCTCTGATATATGCTTCAGTGGTAATTCCTGACATGAGAGGAGTAGCGTATTCAAGTTTGGTATGTTTGGAATAGTGGTGATAAATGCTGCGTACTGGTGTTCACAGATTTATTATCACTATTTTACAAATGCCCTTTTAGAACTAGTCATTTCTGTGTGCTATGTGTCTTTGTGCCTGCTTGTCGTGTATTGACTGTCTGGCCTTGGAGTTGGAGGGCTGGCGAGGTGCAGTGGCTCCAGAGGGTCTGAGTGAGTCAGACCTGGGCTGAATAGGCCTGATCTGCATTTGGAGTAGCAGGAGGAGTAGCACCTGAACCTGAATAGGGCTGTGCCTGCCTTCCACAATGATGGCTCTACCCCATGTGGTGTGTGTGGGGCCAGGGCCTACTCTAACGATGGAGGTGGTTGTGTACTTGAAAAGATGGGTGTAAGTGACCCCCAGAACTGGTTTGGACTAGGCACAAAGACACTTGGTGGGATCAATATTAGGGCTGTGACCCCATGTCGGTTGAACTGAACTCACTGAACTGTGCTTACTTGAAACTTCTGGAACTTGGATGAACACACTGCATGGACTGCAGTGTGCCAGGAGGAACCGTTGTCGGACCCAGCTGCTGCCTGAAGGGGTTGGAGGGGTTGCACTCTGCTGGGAGGCCCAGTGAGCTGACCTGCCTGTGCCCATCTCTGTCCTGTGGACTTGGGGGACATTGCGCTGGGCTGACCGCTCTATCTTGATTACCCTGGACCTGGGCTTGGAGCAATACAGGGTTCCTAGGTGTTGAGCCCCTGGCTTGGGCTTGTGTCACAGCAGCGCATTGTGAGCGCTGTAGGTTATACATCGCCCTGGGCCGAGAGGAGTGCTTTGTCTTCGCTGTGCCCCTCAGCGCTGTGCCTGCACACCAGAAGCGAGTGGTGAGTGCTTTTTACTTGATTGCCTGAGCCCGAGGAGGGGGCTCCGACCTCGATTGCGGCATGTTCTGTTGCGCCTTGGCAGAGAAGCCACAGAACAAGAAGCCAGGCGGCTGTTGCCTGGTTGTGGGTGGAGCCAGCAGGAGCAACTGAGCCGGAGCCTCGCTGGATACTGTGGCCACAGGAAAGAAGCTGCAGTAATTCAGGCAGCTGGTGTAAGGATCGGTGTACTTTTCCCCTAACGTTGGAGGCACTTGGCCGTCCAGGGTGTCTGCACCTGGGAGGGGTTAAAGGGGCCCCTGGTATTGCCGGAGCAGTCGAACGCCTTGGCAGGGGAAAACACGCTTTCTGCCTTGTTCTTGCCCGGATGCCAGGCAGCTGTTGCCTGGCTGTGGGTGGGGCTCACAACCTTATGTTGGCCGGCTGGGAAGGGAAGCTGATGGAGGCTTCGCTCTGTGTGTAGAAGACCGCTTTGAAATTCTGACTCACCCGGAGTGAGGGTGAGTCCAGGCACCGTGGCCAGCTGTCAGGGGAAGTTGCCTTCATAGGGGGGAGTACCAAGTAAGGTCTTCCTGCCCTGAAGGGCATAGCTCTGTCTCTTGGTAGTCTTGCCAGGACTACCCAAACTTCGAGTGGATGAGACCCAGAGAGATCTCCAACGTGTGTGGCACCAGCATCTGGCAGATGTGTGCCCTGTTAGGGGCCCCCTATTATTTCTGGGGGTCTCTTGGGGAGAGTCCAAAGAGAGGCCCCATGCCTCAGTTACCACGGCAGCCGCACCACGAGTGGTGGACAGTTTGGGTGCAAAGTAATTTACTGACGTGCACTCTGATGTGAGCAGCTGATAGTGTCAGTGATGCCGGCACTTGCATCAGCTTATCCGTGTGGACCGCTGGAGGATCACAAGCACCTTTTTGCTACATACGTTTGGGACCTCCTTGGAATTTCGCTAGCTTTTTATTAGCTATTTCTTTGATTTCGAGCATACGATTTTAACGTATTTGACTACATTTATAATTCTCAAGTCGCCTACGTAGTCCACTAAGGGTCATTCAACATATGAACCTACCGTCCTGAAGATGGTCCAACAGATGGCTTCATTACCTAGACCAAAAGATTGACGATTACACCTGTTTTATTTGTGATTTATGTCACTAAAGGATTTGTTTTCTGTTTAATCAGTCACAATTTCCTTTTGTACATATTGTTTGAAATAGTTGTCCACATCAGTGATGAGATACTTATAACAACAAATGATTCTGTAATCTCAGTCACTGTGTGTTGATGTATGTATACATATATAACCGTTTTTTGTACCCTTTAAGAAATTCTTCATTATAAATTTATGTTTCAAAAAGCTAACACCCATGTTAAATAATCTTTGGCTGATTTGCTCGAGTCTCATTAAGTCAATTTAACTTCTGAAATAACATGATGTGAGCTACTGATTAGAGCTTACGACCATTGTTTGTTTATGAATATTAGATTGAGTGCAGAAAAAAATCCCTTGAAGGCATATATATAACCGCTAACGTTGTAAATTGGGCGCATTTTTTACGCCACCGCTGCGTCACAAAGTGATGCAACGGCTGCTCAAAAGTGTCGCAATGGGCTTGAAAATCTCCCTCAAAGTATGTGGGAGAACCAAAAAGAGATACAAGAGGCCCAATAGCACTTTGCAGCTGTCTAATACTCAATCTAAAAGAATAAGTAAATAAAAATGAAAGAAGCAAGATGGAGTAAACTTGGAAGCACTGACAGCAATGGACGAGTGAAGAGAGTAAACAGAGAAAGTTTCACTGTCATAGATGAACAGCGATCCAAACACATGATAATGGCCCAAACACTGGCTACTGCTGAGTTGTGATGCTATGTAGCCTTTTGCTAAGTTTCAGTAAGTAACTATATGGCACAAATCGAAATGAGAAGTCGAAAGAAGCACTGCTGCACTTAGGCTGGATGGTCACCAAGAGTTTATTGATTGCCAGGATACAAAGTGGAAACTCAGTATCAGGTACATATGCAAACAAATACACAGGGCTTAGTCTGGAGGACTGAAGAAAAATAAAGGCAATGCAGCCTCAAAACTCTTGGGAAGATGGGACGATAATTATTGGCAAAGTGAAACAGAGCAGCATGACGAATTGTTTAGATGCTTAACTTAGTTGTTCCATGAATATATATGTACAAAATGGAGATTTCTAGGCAAGCGAAAATTTCAACTTGATATCATCTCAGTGAAAACCACTGTTATGCAAAGCTAATGGAGGGATTCCCTGGCTGTCCTAAACAGGGAAAAATATCTAGGAACATCTGCCCTAAATAGGAGGTACAGTCTGAGGTGCTCGGACTGATGCTGCAATGTCAATCGATCCGAGATTTCCGCAGTGGAACCTTCAAGGGGCTACATTATCGGAAGCGATGCAAGTCCCCTGACTAAAGAGATCGGTGCAAAGGTCAGTTTAGTGGGCAAGGTAAACTGCTGTGTGTGTGGTGGAGCTCTCTGTCCGCCAAACTCTAAATAAGACCCATACTTTTAAAGCAGCGTGTACCTGAAAATAAATTCTTCCCAGGGCAATTCCCACTGTAGGTTGCTTATGTGGTTAAAATACATTCCTCCTTGAAGCTTATTTTTAACCATATTTTTTCAAAAGGTGGAAGGAATCTCTACATCAATGTGGGTGGAAGGTAATGTACCTTTTTAATCACTCTTTGATTAATTTAGACCAGATTTAAAGAAAACAGAGACCCACACAACCATGCACACATTTAACTCCCAGTTCCCTGAAGAGCCACGCTGGAGGTCCTACTGACCTGCATATTCCTACAGCCCCTCATCACTAAACTCTATAATGCAGCACAAACCGACAGGAAACACATACATCGTGGGGTGCTCGCATACTGGAATGCTGTTCTTCCACAGCCTTTGACTGACACTGATTGAACCTTTTGTTGTATGCAACTACACACACTCACCTCTAACTGTACTTGAGAATAATTCATTGGAAATTTCTCCACCAAATGCACTCTACTCCCCTGAAACTTTTTACATATGGACTAAAAGAAACTGCAAACTGTGTGAGATGTGGGACTGGGGATGTGGACTTTTTGCACCAAGACTGGACCTGGCCATTAGTGCTGCATTACTGGACACAGGTTACAAATGCATTGACGGACATGGTGTCAGACCGGAGTTTGCTTATTGGGGCTACTTAAAAATATCCAACCACTGAATCAGACATTTCTGTCAGTGAGCCTCCTCTTAGCTAAGAGGAGGATAGCACTTCATTAGGGAGGGCAGGGCAAAGCACACAAAGAAAGTTTAATTATCAGACATGGTCTATTTAATCAGAATTGGAAATATATGCAGAAGAGTTTCCAACATCATCGCAACATAAAAACTATTGGGGTCCTCTAGCTGTCCATATAAGAGAAACTAAGCGGCATATCAACAAGGCGGCGATAAAAAATTATCGAAAGGCGATAATTTTATTGCTATATCAGCAAGGTCACGCTACCGCGTGAATCCTTGCCTTAGAGCCTTTTCCTGTAACACCCACCTCTAATGAGATGCAAAGTGGGTGTTCCAGCTCAAAATAACTGAAGAAAGGTCGCTAACCAACATTTCTCCAATTATCAATGGGCACGCTAACAAACATAGCGATAAGAAAAGTAGCGCTAAACTTGGTTATCGCTACTTTCCTTACGCCTGCTTTTAGTTTGACTTAGCCATGATATCCTATGGAAGGTGGATATCATGGCTGAGTCTGCCCTTCTCTATCAGCAAGCTTTCGCCAAACGTTGTGCGATTATCGCTGTATTTCCAGCGATAATCGCACAATTGGCAGCTTGCGCCTCGAATTTTATTGCTTTTGAGATAAGCGTTGCTAATAGCACGCTATCTCAGAAATAAAATTCGGCAATAGCTGGTGATAATTATTGCCGGTTGTTGCTGATATTCCCCTAATATACCTGCCACAGGCAGATTATTATTAAGTACATATCGAATAGTGAGATGCATGGGATAACTGATAATGCATAATGTATTTTCTAAAAGTGATGTGTGCGGGTGGTGTGGGGCTGGACCATGTGAATGTTGTATGAGTTTTATCTCACCTGTGAGTGGGACATGTTACTAATTTGGCACATGTAATAGTAATAAGACACAACAAAATTAAAAACTAAAAAAATTACAAAGTGAATAGAGGCCCAAGGAAGCACTTTTAAACTGATCATAAATGAGACAATAAATCAACGAAGTGCCTGAATAAAAAGGAAGATTTAAGAACTCTTGTTTGCATTGTAGATGAGGCGCAATGGAGTAGATACAAAGAAAAAAGTAGTACGTCTTTTGTATAAATTTACTGTCTCCAACATCACCATTAAGATCACCCATTCAAACGAGGAAGCTCTGAAATGATAAATTCTGCCCTAGTAGAAAAATACATGGTACAAGTAAGACTAAGAAAGAAAAGATAAGAGTGACTCCCTTTAGGAAAATCACATAAAAACAGCTCACTCATGAAGCAAAAACCCTATGTTCCCTGCTGTATCACTTACCTCTGGTAAAGACCCCTCCTCCCTCTCCATCCACAGGGGCATAGCTTCGGGGTGGGGGTGTTTCGAATGTTACACACCCTAATAAATGTATTATCCTAATGAATAGCTAGGGGCAGGTGCTTTCAGTCAGGTACGGTGTTGTGTTTGCCAGATCTCACCTGGGATTTTTACATGCACCCTCAGACAAAAATTCACACACATAATCTCTTGTCTCTCTCCCGATGGTCTTAAAACATGGTTATTTTACAAAACATTGGGGCATATTTACAAGCCCCCATCGCCAGCACAACATCACATTTCACGAGGTTGTAGTCGTGATAGGGGCTTCAGCTTATTCACAAGGCAGAGTTGAGCCACTTAACGTGGCTTAAAGCTGCCTTGTGAATAAGACCAACTTTCACGCTATACTTAGCGTGAAAGGAGTGGGCAATAGGTGTTGTGATGGGCGTTCCACCGCAACACCCATTGATTTTGACACTGCTCCATATCATCATATGGGGCAGCGATACAATTAAGACCAGGAAAAACCTGGTCTTAAACAGGCACAACTAGGAGAAATGCTTCATTTGTCCTCGTTTTTGCTATTTTTATGTGTGCTGTGTTATGCAGCACACATGGTGACTGAAAAAGGCCATTGATTGTTTATGTGCAGGAAGGTGACACATCCTGCACATAATCAATAAAAAAAGATATGTTGCAACTTCTATATTTGCTTCATTAAGCAGCACACATTGAAGTTACAAAATGCCATTTAAAGATTGTTTATGTGCAGGAAGGGAGACCTTCTTGCACAGAAACAATCTTCCCCTCAACGCAGACACCCTTGCAGGTGACTATAGTGCATTGGTGCTAGACTGCTAAATTTAGCGCCGGCACAGGGCTTCAAAATATTGTTGCAAATAGGGAGCAGCCCTGTGTTTCAGAAGTGGCCGAGCGTGGCGTTAAGCCAAGGAGGCTAATGCCACACTCTGCCACTTCGTAGTAACTATTCACCATTGTTAATAATTAACAATCCACACTCCTTTCACATTCCAATAACCCTTAAGCCCCCTCAAGGGCTCCTTCTCATATAACGACTAACATGATATGCCAGCGTGATTGCTGGAAAATCTGAAGCAACCGCCTCCCTTCCAAGTCTTAGTGACCAAGATACACCCCAGTCAATCAGGAACAAGAACATATAAAAAAACGAAGATGTACAACAATAAAAACCAAACAGAAAATCGAGTAGCAAACAGTGGTCTCAATGGTGCCTAGAATCTACTTGTCTGACACTTTTTTCTGAATGTTTTAGAGGAATGTGGAATGTGGAGAAGTGCGGCTCAATGATTAGAGCGGCAGACCCTGATGCCGAGGTCTAGCCTGGGACCAGGGTTCAATTCCCCGCCTCGGTGGGACTTGGGCTCTAACTTCCACGGACCTGATAATTCTCGTCTCGGTGCCTATTCCAATCATGGAGTCCCACTCTGCAACTCTGGGCAATAGCTTGCTTAATCTCCACAACGGCCCCCACAATGCTAAGGATGCCTGGCCTCCACCTTGGGGGTGCCAGGAGTGGATGCCTCACAGGGAAAGCCAGGATGGGTTCCACAGCGGTATTCGTACAAGCGCCTAGAGACCCTTGCGGGTGAGTAGTCCGCTATACATGTATCAATTTACTTTTAGATGTTTATTTGCGGATAAAAATAAACTTTGCAGTACCTTCAGTTTCACAGTGAAGTGAATTAAAAGGTAATAACTCTATGAGAGTTCAGTTTTTCTTGGTGGCCAGTAATACTCTCTTTCTAGTCAGTGTGTAAGGATGCAGCTCAGAAAACTAGTCAGTTGCTCCCTCAGCGGACATCCTGCCATCCTTTCATCAAATCAACTATATGAGGAAATGGTCTCTGGGTTCCACCAACAGCAACTGCACAATCCCATTCCCTCCAGTATTGCATCTGTTCCAAGAATCCTTATGGGACTCCTGTAACGCTGGGTAGCATCCTGGTACCCAGCTCTCCATAAGCAGTTCATGAATCACCCAGACCATTGTACCATGCAGACCAGCCACAGTGAGTGCCAATTAGACCCTCAAGAGCCTGAGGTGAAATTCTCTCCACAAGCTGTCAAGGGTCTCTTTCAAGACACTTTCCACCACAGCATTCTCAATATGCTTTAGTTCTTCCAGGAAGTGATTGTGCTCCATCTAATTGCAGGGATCTAGGTGTATAACCACTTTGCTGAAGCAGCTGCTCAGAGGCCATTACTCTCCCCGCTAGTCCCTCCAGCTTGGTTTCCATTTGATGTCCCTCTGTGGAAATATTACTCTTCTTCTTCACCATGTCCTTATGGAGATTGGTCCTTAAACTAGGTGTATAATCCACTTGCAATGTTGGAGATTACCTGGTGTAGACTCTCCAAATGTATTGAAAAGGGAAGACCTCGAATGTGTAAACATACCTCCATTGAACCCCTTCGTTTCTTTTTACCATAGCTGTCAAAAAAAGAAAACAGTTCCACCCTAAAATGGCTAGTGCTTTAGTTCAATCAGCATAAAACCACAAAATCCTTGCAAACACCAGTGCAGCCATGCAATACCAACTCCTTCCAAGCGCTACAAAAGTGGGTACCAGTGGTGGTTCACGATCTCGCCATGAATTAATGAATGTAAACGGTATTGATAGTTAGTTATAGCAATTCAGTAATTACAATCATAGTCAATTACCAGCATATCCCCAGTTTTAAAAACAGCTTTCATAAGTTTTATAATTGTGCTTATTAAAGTGTCCTCAGAGTCATTTAAACACATAGAAATTGCATTCAGGTAGCTTCTTTGGTTCGTTTGATGAAAGTTTGAAGTACAAATCTTTTCCTGTCAAAAATTGGTCACACAACAGTGTCCAAATTAGGCTTTTTTTTAAAAACAATAACAGCAGCCTTAACGTAGGCCAAGATGTACAACGCTTTTAGCGGTTGCAAATGGCACGGGGTGTTTGCAACCACAAAAAAGCTTTTACAATGTACAAAAGTCAAATTGTGATTCAGTAATTTGTTACCGAATCACAGTTTCCGTTTGCTACCACATACCGATTTGTAATTTGGAAGGGGCGACCCTTCCGAATACTGAACCAGAATGGTATGTATTAATGGGGGAACATCCTTTACCACAAAACTTTTACAACGCGGTACCATTACCATGCAGGTTTTACAACGAAAGTCGTTACAATGATTTTCGCTGGAGGGCGCTCTAGGATAGGGTATAGTTTCATTTACTATCCAACACCTTCCCTACTATCCACGGGGACTGGAGTTGAAATAGTAAATTAAACTATTCACTATCCAGCTCCCCCCAACGCAAGTCGTTGTAACGACTTGCGATGTAAAACCTGCGTCGTAATGGTACGCGTTGTAAAAGCACGCGTTGTACCGTCATACATCCGTATTAATGCTTTGATATCAAATTCCGGTCGCAAATATAACTTGCAGCGCTTGTAAAAAATACGACTGTAACAATTTAGCAGGTTAACACCTTCCATTGCATTATATGCTTGAAGATGATCTATATTTGTACTATCAAGAGCTTTCCAACTGCAATCAATCAATCAATCACAGACATTTATATAGCACACTACTTACCCGGAGGGTCTCAAGGCGCTAGGGGGGGGGGGGAGTGCTGCTACTGCTCGAAAAGCCAGGTCTTGAGCTTCTTCCTGAAGGAGAGGTGGTCTTGGGTCAGGCGCAGGTCGGTCGGGAGGGAGTTCCAGGTCTTGGCGGCCAGGTAGGAGAAGGACCTTCCTCCTGTTGTCGTTCTTCGGATGCGGGGGACGGTGGCGAGGGCGTGGCTGGCTGATCGGAGATGTCGTTTGGGAGCGTAGAAGTTGATGCGGTTGTTGAGGTAGCTCGGGCCTTGATCGTGTAGGGCTTTGTGTGCGTGGGTGAGGAGGCGGAAGGTGATTCTTTTGTTGACGGGGAGCCAATGCAGGTCTCTCAGATGTCCGGAGATGTGGCTGTGTCGTGGGATGTCGAGGATGAGTCTGGCTGAGGCGTTCTGGATCCGCTGGAGTCTCTTCTGGAGCTTGGCGGTGGTTCCGGCATAGAGGGCGTTGCCGTAGTCCAGTCGGCTGGTGACGAGGGCCTGGGTGACCGTCTTCCTGGTCTCGGTGGGGATCCACCGGAAGATCTTCCGTAGCATGCGCAGGATGTTGAAGCATGACGAGGAGACGGCGTTGACTTGTCTGGTCATGGTGAGGGAGGAGTCCAAGATGAAGCCCAGGTTGCGTGCGTGGTCTGTCTGTTTGGGTGCGCTGCCCAGGGCGGGGGGCCACCAGGAGTCGTCCCAGGCGGAGGGCGAGGAACCCAGGATGAGGACTGCCGTCTTGTCTGAGTTCAGTTTCAGGCGGCTGGTCGTCATCCACTCAGCTACGTCTTTCATCCCTTCGTGAAGGTTGGCTCTGGCGGCGGTGGGGTCGTTGGTCAGGGAGAGGATCAGCTGGGTGTCGTCAGCGTAGGAGATGATGTTGAGGTTGTGTTGGCGTGCGATGGCCGCGAGGGGGCTCATGTAGACGTTGAAGAGGGTGGGGCTCAGCGAGGATCCTTGAGGGACGCCGCAGATGACTTCGGTGGCCTCTGACTTGTACGGTGGTAGACGGACTCTCTGTGTTCTTCCGTCGAGGAAGGAGATGATCCACTCTAGTGCCTTCTCCTGGATTCCTACGTTGCTGAGGCGCTGCACTAGGGTGCGGTGGCAGACAGTGTTGAATGCCGCGGAGAGGTCTAGGAGGATGAGGGCCGCTGTTTCTCCGTTGTCCATCAGGGCCTGGATGTCATCGGTGGCAGCGATGAGGGCGGTCTCGGTGCTGTGGTTGGCTCGGAAACCAGACTGTGAGGGGTCGAGGGATCCATTCGTCTCGAGGAAGGCGGCCAGCTGCTTGTTGACGGTCTTCTCGATGACTTTGGCTGGGAACGGGAGGAGCGAGATGGGGCGGTAATTCTTGAGTTCGGTGGGGTCCGCTGTAGGTTTCTTTAGTAGGGCGCTGAGTTCGGCGTGCTTCCAGCTCTCCGGGAAGGTGGCGGTGTCGAAGGAGGTGTTGATGATGTCCCGCAGGTGGGGTGCGATGATCGCGTCGGCCTTGTTGAAGACGTGGTGAGGGCAGGGGTCGGTCGGAGATCCGGAGTGGATGGAGTTCATCATGCGGATGGTGTCTTCGGTGCTGATCGGAGTCCAGGCGCGGAGGGTGGTGGTGGGGGGCGGTGGTTCGGTTGTGGCGTGCGTCGGTTGGGTGCTGAAGCTGTTGTGTATGTCCGCGATCTTGTTGTGGAAGTAGGAGGCGAGGGAATTGCAGAGGTCTTGCGATGGGGTGATATCGTTGTTTCCGGCGTTGGGGTTGGAGAGCTCTTTGACGATGTTGAAGAGTTCCTTGCAATTGTGTGCGTTGTTGTCCAGCCGGTCCTTGAATGCAGTTTTCTTAGTGGCGCGGATCAGTTGGTGGTGCTTCCGGCTGGCAAGCTTGAGGGCGGTCATGTTGTCCGGTGTTGGTTCCCTTCTCCAGGCTTTCTCGAGGGCTCAGCAGTTCTTTTTGGAGCTCTTGAGTTCGTCGGTGAACCATGGGGCCTGCTTACTGCCGGGTCTGCTGGGCGGGGTCCTCAGTGGGGAGAGTTCGTCCGCGCAGTTGTTGATGCACTTCGTGAGGTTGTCGGCGGCCTGACTGGGGTTCGCTGAGCTGGCGGGGGGGTGCTGGCTCAGGGAAGCAGCGAGCTGGTCGGCTGTGATCTTGTTCCAGCTTCTTCGGGCAACCGGTTGCTGGTGGTGGTGGATCGTCGTTCTTCTGAAGGTGAAGTGGACGCAGCTGTGGTCCGTCCAGTGGAGTCCAGTGGCGTGGCTGAAGGCGATGTCTTTGCTGGATGAGAAGACGGCGTCGAGGGTGTGTCCGGCGAGGTGGGTGGGGGTGGACACCAGCTGCTTAAGTCCGAGGTTGGCGAGGTTGTCAAGCAGGGTGGTGGTGTTGCGGTCGTTGCTGTTCTCCAGGTGGAAGTTGAGGTCCCCCAGGAGGATGTAGTTAGCGGAGGGGAGGGCATGCGGGCTGACGAAGTCGGCAATGTCCTCGCTGAATTGTGTGCGTGGTCCCCATTGTTACTATGAATCGTATCAAATCACTACACCATTCCTGATCTTTCAGATTGACTTTCACCTCTCTGTTTCAGAGCATTCCATTTAACTTTGATTTGGCCTCTATGGGTTGCCTCCTTATTGCCTCTCATTTAGTGTCCTCAGTTATGGTAATTTCAGTTTACTGTGGCTTTTGCACAGTGATTTACTTACATGTAAAATCTCAAACAAATGTGAATATTTGAAACCATCATGGACCAATGCAGCTTTAATATTGTGAATCGCCAAGAAATGTTTTTGTGTTTAAAAGGGGTGAAAGCTTTAGATGTGTATCGTCATGGCAAAATTCTATTAACGTTCTTTGAACCCAAATGTTATTATATACATTTTGGGGCATATGTAGGTAATTTTCATTTTGCGATTCTCAAATTGCGATATTTAGGGAATCGCAATTAGAGAATCGCAAAACGAAATGTAGGTCGGATTAGCAACATTTTTTGCAAATCCCACTTATTCCTTATTTGCGAAGTGCAAATTGCGATTCGCAAATAAGGAATACCTTCTCATTCATTCCTATGGGCTAGAAGGCCCATAGGAATGAGTGGGAAGACATTTTCAATAGGACACCCTTTTGCACCCCTGAAATTGACATGTGTGCACATGTGGCCCCCAAAGGGCATGCATGTGACCCACATGGCACTTTGAAAAATGCCAAAAAGTGCATTTCTCAAAGAAATCGCAAAATACCACCAACTTGAAGTTGGTGGTATTTTGCGATTCCTTAAGCCAAAAGTCGAACAACTTGGTTGCTTCCTACATTGCATTTAAGGAATCAAAATTTGCGATTCCTTAAATGCAATAGCAAAATAAAGAATCACAAATTTTGCGATTCCTTTTTTTGCATGTGGGTTTTTGTGTGCTACATAGCACACTGCCCTAATTGCAATCGCAAATGCTGAAATTCTGCAAATTTCAGCATTTGCGAGTGCAGTTAGGCTTCCTACATATGGCCCTTTAGTGTTTGGCGGCCCCACGCCCAGATGGTTGGCCAAGTATTTACAGCAAGGGCAGTGCTCAGAGGCACATACTAATGGGTCAGTATTGGAGTGCAAGCAGTATTGTCCTGCACTTTTGTACCTCTTCTAAGCACCTAAGCTCTTTCAGAATCGACAAGTAAAAAGCTCCTCTGTCATGCATGATTGAAAGAATGTTGGGGTAGATGTGGCCTATTAGTGGCCACGTTTGTGAGTATGACTTTTGGATGAGTGCGCCATTCATGTTGCTTCAGGCATGTTGCAGCACTTTATTGCATATGGTGAGGCTCAAAAGAGTGTGGGAGATTGGGTCACTGTCTGTATAAACAGACTATTGAAATGCTTGTTTTAGGGAACAGTCAGATCATTATTTTATTTTATTAATTCTTGGTGATTGATTATTATCTAATTTCCTGCAGCTTGATTCAGAGTTTCCAATTTTGTGTAGCATACCTGGATGTTTAGTGTGACACACAATACCACATAAATACACACAACACAATTCACCACCACACAATTCAACCCAACCCAACATTATTACACTCCTACACTCCACATAATATCATTCAATGCAACATAATTCAACCCCACATATTTATGCTCTACTCAATACAACATAAATACACGCCCACATAAACCTGCTTATGCCACATAGCAACAATCAGCATAAATACACCTCACACAATGCCACATAATTCCAATAAGGAAAAATAGAAAATGCCCAAACCTCATAAAAATGAAAAATGATTCAAACAGAAGATACAAGTGTAATTCACTGACACATGTATAGGTACTTTTATTTATACCCACTACTCAAACTTTTTATATTTTCAGAAAGAATGTTTTAAAGAACATGAAAAAGATAAACCCACACAATCAACACAGTGATTATACAAATGTGGACAATTATAAACAACAATTCATGGAATACGTAAAAACACAGGACAAAAAAATATTAACACATTTAGTGATTCATGGTTACACAACAATTCCTGTTTTAAGACAACCAAAGCGAAGTGAAAGGACAAGAGCTTCAACAATGTTAATTCATTAGCATAGACACATTTAATGTTTTAATGCGCTCTTGCAAAGTGCCGACGCGTTTCAGGTTCGAGTCAAACGTATTCGAACCCTCATCAGGGCTTTGTGAGTTGTCTGTGTAAAAAAAGAATAAAACAATATTGAAAGCCAATCCTCACATGAATTTGATGCAATTCATGGAGTTGTGAAAAAAGGAGGGTACCTGTAATTAATCAGGCTCCTAAGAACTGATCGATGGACAGGGGCGGCACCTCAAAGGTATAATTCTAAAATGGATAAAGCAGGCGTTGTTTTAGAAATTTCATAAAATGCATTTTTAATTTTCAAAAAACGGGGGAGGATATAATGAATAAGTGCCTACCTCTATGTGCACCGTCCGGCGCCTCTTAGAGGGTGGAGATCGAGGTATATATCTTGTGGTCCTATTAGATAAGAACGGAGGCTAGTATCGTCATGTAAACCTCACTGGTGAAAAAATAACATTGTTTCGAAAAAGGTCCCTACCTTGCGTCTTGTGTTCAAAGGAAGGAAGCTTTCCCGTCTCTAAAGCGTTTCGGAGAGATTCTCCTACCTACAAAGTTAGAATGAATATCACATCGGCTCGGGTTTGCCAACACTTATGTAAACAAGTGCAAATTGGTGGACAGAAGCCTACCTGGGTTGGCGGCGTGTGTCGTGGCGGCCCAGGAATCAAAACGCAGAGTACTTCAATTGAGCTCCGTTTCCGTGGTGCGCTGTGAAAGGGAACAAGGGGGAAATGAAATATCGGGGCCGGTAGCGGTCGGATTTAGACGCTTACGAGCCCAAGCCTGGGAACCTTGTTTCTTACCTGTCCAAGGACAGTGGATGTCCACAATGCGAGGCTTCCCAATGAATGCCTGGCGTTACGTGGGGCCATCTTGGGTGGATCCTAAATCAAGAACAGCGTCCCATTGCATTTTGGGAAGTGTAGTCTCAATTCAAAAGCTCGGCGCGCCCAGTAGAATTGAAGCTATTAACACTTGTGGGGGGGGGGGGGGGGCGGGGAGAGAGTTATCAAAATTGGTAATCACAACCAATGTGAGGCCGGAAAAACAGGGGGAAGCCGTTGTTTTTTGGGGCTCAATGTTAAAAAGGGGGTCCACCTTATTTTTATATATGAACAAAACCTTGATGCAAGGCAGGGGGGGGCAGTTGACTATTCGAAAAAATGGGCTATTGTCGGAAACCTCAGTCAGATTCTTGATAGTTCAGACATGCTGTTAAGACCTGTCATTGTGCTATTAAATTTGAGAATCAGGTATGCTTCCTTTTGAAGTAGCACCTTGTCGACATCAGCCGGGCGCTGCGCTATACTAATTGTGAACAATACTGACCATTTGAAGTCCAATTCTGTGTGGGATTTGTCGATGAAATGTTCAACCATGGGAGCCGTAAGAACTTTTTTTCTAATCCTGGACCTGTGCTGGCTGACGCGGAGATTGACTTGCTGGTTTGTTTTCCCAATGTAAATCTTGGGGCATGGGCACTGGATGACATAAATGACATTTTTGGTTTTACAATTGGAAAAACCGGAATGCTTCCATTTAACCCCCTGGTGTTCGAATTCATTCCCTTCAATTGTGCTGGAGCACGCTACACAATTGCCACACCTATGATGGCCATCTATAGGTTTCATATTCCAGCAGGATAGGATGTCATGTTTAGATTTTTGCATTGACACATCTGCTCTGACAATCTGTTGTCCAATGCTTTTGTTTTTCTTATAACGATTCAGAAAAGGGGGTGGTGATGAACAGAGTGTCTGAATTAAGCAGACCACTCTTACCCAGTCCAAAGATCAGGGCTTGATCCATCACCGTTATTTATCTCACTGCACCATCCCAGCTCAGAACCTGGCTATATGCAAATCAGTCTGTCCCTGGCCCAGTGCATCATGGGAACAGGGCAGACTAAACTACCAAGCCAATTCTTCACCAGAAAGGAGACAAGCTACCGGGGACCGGTTTCTGGCATTTCAGCCTTCTTCGGCCCGGCTTGCTTGAATCCTGATGGTGCAGTGAGAAAGGGACTCATGTCTGAGTATACCCTGCCACACCTAATGGGCTATTGTCGGAAACCTCAGTCAGATTCTTGATAGTTCAGACATGCTGTTAAGACCTGTCATTGTGCTATTAAATTTGAGAATCAGGTATGCTTCCTTTTGAAGTAGCACCTTGTCGACATCAGCCGGGCGCTGCGCTATACCAATTGTGAACAATACTGACCATTTGAAGTCCAATTCTGTGTGGGATTTGTCGATGAAATGTTCAACCATGGGAGCCGTAAGAACTTTTTTTCTAATCCTGGACCTGTGCTGGCTGACGCGGAGATTGACTTGCTGGTTTGTTTTCCCAATGTAAATCTTGGGGCATGGGCATTGGATGACATAAATGACATTTTTGGTTTTACAATTGGAAAAACCGGAATGCTTCCATTTAACCCCCTGGTGTTCGAATTCATTCCCTTCAATTGTGCTGGAGCACGCTACACAATTGCCACACCTATGATGGCCATCTATAGGTTTCATATTCCAGCAGGATAGGATGTCATGTTTAGATTTTTGCATTGACACATCTGCTCTGACAATCTGTTGTCCAATGCTTTTGTTTTTCTTATAAGCAAAAATGGGACGGGGAAAGGGGCATTCTAGGCCATCTAAAAGATGCCAATTTTTGAGAATAGTTTGTCTCATTTTATGCGTGTCTGGACCAAATGTGGTTCCAATAGGCATAATTTCACTCAATGCCGCACTGTTTCACGCTGCACAATTCAACTCCACACATTTCTATTCCACACCACATAATTCAACACCAAATCACATAATTCAACACAGCAACACAATTAAGCAACACACCACATACATCCAATCCACACCACAGAATTCCACATCATGCCACAAAATTCAACAGCAGCTCACATAATTAAACTCCACTGCATACCACTCCACAACACAAAATTCCATTTTACAAAATTACACTCCAAGACACACACTCCCACTCTACATAATTCTAGTACACTCAATACCACATAATTACTATCCACACATTTCCACTGTACACCATGCCACGTAATTCCACCACACAAATCCACTCCACACCACACAATTCCACACTACACAATTCCACAACTAATAATTCCAATCCAACCCACATAATTCCACTCCACACCACAAACATCCACTCCACTCTATAAGACATGGGCCAATAGCTTTAACTCTTACAAAAGTTAGACCTATTGGGTTTGCCAGTGCTTGTTTAAGAATAGGTACTTGTCCATGGGACCACTGCCTACTCTTGAAAAAATATTTTTTTAACACTCTCAAAATGATGGGGTCCTAAAGAACCCCATCCCCTTTGCGAATGGGTAGCCACCTGATTTCAATTGGTGGTAAAGTATTACTATTTTACGAAGTGAGCGCGTCCTCCAAATATTATCAGCGAGCTAAGGACATGGTGTATTTGAAAGCTGCCACTTGAGATTCCAAAAAACTATCTCTCCCTGACTGGTGTCGGTTTACTGCTCCATATACTTTTTCTGTTTAGTTGTATTAAATGCAGCAGACAAAAAGTAAGAAGCATGATTTCCTCACTATAATGGCAGATGGAAATGCTTCATTGGCGGCACTCTTATTACACTGGGTGCTTCCATTGAAATCATAGCGTGAGAGCAAAGATCAAATGCAGCCTAGGCTCGACCTAAAAATTAATCTGAAAAGTTATTTTTTTTCTTTTTAAGCACATCTTATTTTCCTTTAAGGAAAGCAGGCTACATTTAAAACAAAAAAAAGATTGCTTTATTAAAAAGCAATCACAGACTTGGTGGCCTGCTGACCTCAGCAGGCAACAATTCCTGTAATGGCTGCAATTCTTAATAATTCGCAAATTGCGACCGACCACATTAATATGCATGAGGTAGGTCTATTTGCGAATCGCTAACCTAAAAGGCATACATTAGGAATACCGATTTCCTTATTGCAATTCGGAGAAAATCGCAATTAGGAAATCGGTATTCCTAATGTTTGTACATCTGGCCTTTTGTCTTTTATATCTGCACCTCCCCTATATCTAATAGGCCAAAGTGCAGGTGAGGTGGTTAAACTGGATTGTTATCTCCCATGAAAGAGCAAGGTTGAAAGTAGGGTGACTCTTTATAAATTCATAGCTTCTCATAACTAGATTGCTGTGTGCCTTACTTTTGAAGGATTCCATATAATTTTGCCTCCATTGACTAATTATTTTCTTCTTCGATAGTTGCTTAAGGCATCCTAAGGGGAGAATATGACCACTGTAACACTGTAGGAAGATTCCTATGTTGTATCCACGACATAATTGGAATGCAGTAGAGAAATATTGATTTGTGCAGGAGGTTCCAGCTTAAATAGAATGTAGTGCATGACCTATTATGCTCCCGCTTGGGTTATGCCTGTGTTCCAACTGTTGTGTTTACTTAACCACAGTGTCTCTCTCATTGATATTTTCTTACAGATACTAATCACTACAGGTAATTCTAAAAACAGTGAGTTCAAATTCAGGCTCATTTGCACTTGTCGTAGTGAACATGCATATTTTTCTAAGGTCCTGACGAAAGCCATAGTGACAAAAAAAGTTGTGTCACGCTTGCACACTGCTTTTATTCATTAGAATTTAATCTGTTGTTGCGTGCTCTAGGGTGTACTCTCCGTCTAGGAGTACTGGTAAACAAAGAATAAGTAAGCGTGACCCTAACTTGGGTGACGTCCCCTAGTCACAGCCGAGTCCCAAAAACCTTGGGTTGTAAAGTTCTTTTGTTCAATTTCAATAATAGTCTTTCAAAATAAATTCAAAAAGTTTCTGTTTTCAGAATTCTTTAGTCTTTCTCTTTGATTTTTTGTTCAAATCTTCAAATTAATTCAAAGAAAACGGTCATTGGCATCCAATATATATCCAGTATCATATTGTCCAATGCATTTCGGCTATAACCTAGCCTTCATCGGGGACAGGATTTCTAGAAATTCAAAAAATTATGATCATGTATGAGGATATCTCAGAGTGTATACAATAAGCTAATATTATAGCAGTGAGGTGCTCTCTCTTAGTAATATTAGGTGACATATAGAAAAAAACAGGTAAGGTGACGGAATGGTAAACATGTTTAAACTTCATGGTAAAAGGCATTCAAGTGCAGCCCAAGGTTAAATGAAACTATCTAAATCGTTTGTATTTAAAAACGTGACAAGAATCTATACGTCCGGGTGCAATAGAAAAGGCCGATAAAGTAAAGCCCAATGTTCAAAAAGAGAGTAAATGAAAGCGCCAACGCGTGGTTATAGTACAATGTAAAGACATAGTCGCCGGTTCTACTTGTTTAAAGTATTGTATTGCTCATTGCCATGAGCGTGTCGGAAAGACGTGTGCCTATTCACCAAGGTTAATCACAAGTAGTATGTACTTACGTCGGAAGCCACTTGTACCGGGCGTTCATTACCGCCCGTCGGAAAAGCTGTTGACTACCGGGTTAGGGTGCTCGTATTCTATAAAATGCCGTGGAGTTAGTAGAAATAAATAAATGGACTATGGTCTAGGAGAAATCATGGTCGCCATCTTGATTAAGTGTGAAGTAAAAGTATCAGGGTGAAGTAAATAATCAGTCTGATATTAGAGCAAGAAATACGGGCATAATGTTAGAAACATGAATCTAGGCAATATAAGAGGAAGCATGCACATCATATTAGATTAACTGTATCTTGACAATAATTAAAGGTAACAACTAAATTCTGTTTGATCATTCATCCCCATTGGTTTCAAAGTTTCCAATTTGAAAATCCAAAAGTTCTCTCGTTTTAACAAGTTCTTGTTATTGCCCACCCCTTCTCTTTTAACCACAATTTCAAGAATGGTGAATCTCAATTGACTGACATTGTGGGAAGCTTCACAGAAGTGTGCTGCTACTGTAGATTTCATTTGTTTATTGCGAATGTTCGATTTATGTTCGTTCAGCCTGGTTTTCATTTTTCTCTCTGTTTTCCCCACGTAACCACGTCCGCAGGGACATTTCAGCAAATAAACAACATTCATTGAGTCACAAGTGGCTGACTCAGAAAAACATTTCGCTGGATCCCCTCCGAAACAAGGAAAACAGTCACCCACGCTCTGGTCACGAGCCGACTGGACTACGGAAACACCCTCTACGCAGGTACCACCACCAAACTCCAGAAGAAACTCCAATGAATCCAGAACGCCGCAGCCAGGATCATACTAGACATCCCACGCAACGAACACATCTCTGGTCACCTTAAAGACCTCCACTGGCTACCCGTCAATAAGAGGATCACCTTCCGACTGCTTACCCACGCACACAAATCACTCTACGACATCGGACCAGATTGCCTCAACTTTCAACTGTCCTTCTACACCCCCTCCCGCCAACTACGTTCTTCCAGCCAAGCCCTCGCCACTGTACCTCGCATCAACAAGACCACCATGGGAGGCAGATCCTTTTCATACCTGGCTGCTAAAACATGGAACTCACTCCCCGCTTACCTTCGCCTCACCCAGAACCACCTAGCGTTCAGAAAGCAGCTTAAAACGTGGATATTTGACAAATAATCCTCCTCCCCTTCCTAAGCGCCTTGAAACCCTCTGGGTATGTAGTGCGCTATACAAATTTTACGACTCGACACTCGACTCGACATATCCCTTGCTAAGGTGAGTGATGATATTTCCTTTTATGATATTATTGCAGTGGTTACAATTATGACAAGGTAATCTACCATGAAAGGTTTCAGTCATTTCTATCTTTTTAGGTTTGATCATGTTCCCCAAATTCTGTGCCCTTTGGTAGGCGAATAAAGGTGGCTCACAAAAAATGTTATTGAACTCAGTTTCTTGAGATAGTATTATCCAGTTTCTTTTTATGATGCTTTTGAACGCTTTGCTTTTAGTGGAGTATTTTGATACTATCACTATTCTGGTGTTATCTTTCTTGGTTGTTTTTGTTAGTAATTCTTTTCTGTCTCTTTGAGCACATCTCTGTTTTGCATCATCCAATATGTTTTGGGGATATCCTCTATCCCTGAACCTCGATTCCATCTCATTGATTCTGATTTCTGATACCTCTGGTGTTGATACTATTTTTTTGACTCTTAGCATTTGCGAATATGGTAAATGTTTCTTCAAAGGATTGTTATGAAAGCTGTTATGGTGTAACAAGTTGTTCCTGTCAGTTGGTTTGCGGTAGATATCAGTCTTAAAATGAGAACCTTCCTTGTAAACATGTACATCTAGAAATGTAATATTAGTGTCATTGATCTCTGATGTGAATTGAACGCGTTCATCACGTGTGTTAAGTTCAATAATGGCCTCCTTGAGTTGAGTCTCTGTACCAGTCCATATAATGAACATGTCATCTATGTATCTGAGTATCAACTTTGTTTCAGACTTCCATGGTTCTTGAGTTAAAATGTACTCTGTTTCAAATTGTTCCATATACAAATTCGCGTACATGGGAGCTGCCGAATTTCCCATGGCAGTTCCGGTTTGTTGTAAGTAGTATATGTCTTTCCATTTAAAATAGCTATGGAAGAGGGTGAAATGCAATAGTTCCATCAAAAAAACTTTGAAACCCGTGTCAAGATCAGTGTTTAGTAGTGTACGCTCAATGGCTTCTATTCCATCTTGATGTGGTATGGATGTATATAAGGATTTAACATCCATGCTGCATAATAGTATCTGTTCATCTTTCGTTATTTCAACTGTACTTAGTTTCTCCAAAAAGTGGGTTGTGTCCTTTACAAATGTCTGCATCCTCATCACACTTGTTTGTAAATACTTGTCAAGTAGTGACCTATGGATTGATGTATGCTTACAATTGTTGATACTATCGGTCGAAAAGGAGGATTAGTGACATCCTTATGTATCTTCGGTAGCATCTGTATTGTGGGACTTTTGGGATAGTTTGTTGTCAAAAATTTCTTAGTTCTTTCATTGATTACCCCATCATTGTATGCTTTGCTGATGATATTCTCCAGGGCTTTAGAGAATTGTTCTGTTGGATTGTAATCCATGGGTAAATAGACTTGTGCGTCTCCTAGATGTTTCTCCACTTCTTGTTCGTAATGTGTGGTATTCATGATAACTATGGCTCCTCCTTTGTCGGCTTACTGACATATGATATTGGGGTTATTAGCTATTTTTCTGAGAGCATCTATCTGTTTTTGTGTGAGGTTATGTCATCGGGTTTTCTTCTTGAAACTCAATTTGGATAACTCCAGTTTCACCAGGTTCTCAAACGTATCCAACGTTTTATGTGACAATGGTGCCACGTAGGTGCTGTGTGGTGATAATCCCAGTAGTTGATCCTCTTTAGTATCACTTTTGTCCTTTACAATATTGTGAAAGAAGTGCCTGAGACGTAATTTCCTCATCAGTTTGTAAAAACTGACTTCCAGTTCAAGTCTATCTGTTTCATTGGTTGGAACAAAAGATGTTCCTTTCTGCAATGTCTCAATGGAAATGCAATCCAGTGTCGTATCAGAGATGTTGATGACTACATTTTTTAGGTCTTGCCTTTCTTGGACTTGTCTTTCTTCTTCTCTGCTGCTGTGCTCCGAGTGATAGGTGGATCTTTTTCTTTTCCCTTTGCCCCTCCTGGGTCTTCTTTTTCTTGTTGGCCTTCCTCTAAAAAAGGCTTACTTCACCCTGATACTTTTACTTCACACTTAATCAAGATGGCGACCATGATTTCTCCTAGACCATAGTCCATTTTTTCTTTCTACTAACTCCACGGCATTTTATAGAATACGAACACCCTAACCCGGTAGTCAACAGCTTTTCCGACCGGCGGTAATGAACGCCCGGTACGAGTGGCTTCCAACGTAAGTACATACTACTTGTGATTAACCTTGGTGAATAGGCACGCGTCTTTCCGACACGCTCATGGCAATGACCGATACGATACTTTAAACAAGTAGAACCGGTGACTATGTCTTTACATTGTACTATAACCACGCGTTGGCGCTTTCATTTACTCTCTTTTTGAACATTGGGCTTTACTTTATCGGCCTTTTCTATTGCACCCGGACGTATAGATTCTTGTCACGTTTTTAAATACAAACGATTTAGATAGTTTCATTTAACCTTGGGCTGCACTTGAATGCCTTTTACCACGAAGTTTAAACATGTTTACCATTCCGTCACCTTACCTGTTTTTTCTATATGTCACCTGATATTACTAAGAGAGAGCACCTCACTGCTATGATATTAGCTTAATACATACACTCTGAGATATCCTCATACATGATCATAATTTTTTGAATTTCTAGAAATCCTGTCCCTGATGAAGGCTAGGTTATAGCCGAAATGCATTGGACAATATGATACTGGATATATATTGGATGCCAATGACCGTTTTCTTTGAATTAATTTGAAGATTTGAACAAAAAATCAAAGAGAAAGAATAAAGAATTCTGAAAACAGAAACTTTTTGAATTTATTTTGAAAGACTATTATTGAAATTAAACAAAAGAACTTTACAACCCAAGGTTTTTGGGACTCGGCTGTGACTAGGGGACGTCACCCAAGTTAGGGTCATGCTTACTTATTCTTTGTTTACCAGTACTCCTAGACGGAGAGTACACCCTAGAGCACGCAACAACGGATTAAATTCTAATGAGTAAAAGCAGTGTGCAAGTGTGACACAACTTTTTTTGTCATTATCCTTTCCTGATATACACGCTTGGCACCTACAACAGAAGATGCAATACGAAGAAATTTTGAATATCACAGACCAACGAGCTGAGACCTTTGCTTTTTCAGCTGATGAGGCAACTCGTATTTACTCTTTGATCCATGAGGATACATCAGAGACTACATCACACAGAAACAAGGAGCAAAACATCAGGCAACTACTCTACCTTTCAAAAAGGGCAATAAATCAGAGGTTGCATGCAAGCACATTGGTTAAATACCATCGAGCACTGCGAATCCCTAGGGGCTTAAGGATTGCCCTTCAACCCTCACTTTGTAAAAATTCATTGAAGTTCAAAGAGAAGTGGTTCGCTATCCTAAATAAATGTTCTTTGGACCTTATCCTTCTTATTATTGAAGAACTATCTGCCATTCTAGAAGAACTACAAAAAGAGATTGATACCGTAACTGAAGAACTAACAAAAAGTACTCCACCAGAAGATTGGGCGAAGATTTTGGAAGATATTAACATCCAATTAACCAAGCATATCCAGGAAGTCAACGATAGAAAAATAAGGAAATTACGACGGGACACTGTTGACTACAAGCTTGGGGAGGTATATACCTGGGCTGAGGTATATGCCCGCCGTAGGCAGAATAAACCTTGCACACAGAGCACAGATACTTCTTCAACAGACAGTGACCAAACTTCAAGATCGAAAAATATTAATAGACCTCGACAACAGCCACAAACAGTTGTTGATCAACATACAGGAAGTTCTGGAACTAGTCAGATTCTAACTCAAAGAAGCGACAAGCCTTTTTTAGAGGAAGGCCAACAAGAAAAAGAAGACCCAGGAGGGGCAAAGGGAAAAGAAAAAGATCCACCTATCACTCGGAGCACAGCAGCAGAGAAAAAGAAAGACAAGTCCAAGAAAGGCACGACCTAAAAAATTTAGTCATCAACATCTCTGATACGACACTGGATTGCATTTCCATTGAGACATTGCAGAAAGGAACATCTTTTGTTCCAACCACTGAAACAGATATACTTGAACTGGAAGTCAGTTTTTACAAACTGATCAGGAAATTACGTCTCAGGCACTTCTTTGACAATATTGTAAAGGACAAAAGTGATACTAAAGAGGATCAACTACTGGGATTATCACCACACAGCACCTACGTGGCACCATTGTCACATAAAACGTTGGATACGTTTGAGAACCTGGTGAAACTGGAGCTATCCAAATTGAGTTTCAAGAAGAAAACCCGACGACATAACCTCACACAAAAACAGATAGATGCTCTCAGAAAAATAGCTAATAACCCCAATATCATTAGGGGTGGGCGGCCAGCTACGCTCCGTGCACGGAGTGTGCGTAGTGCCGCCTACTCCGCATTTTGCGGAGCGGGCGGAGCCAGGCGGCACTACGCACGCTCCGCAGACGGAGCGTAGCTGGCCGCCACCCGCCTCCCTCCCGCCCTCCCTAAATACTTTCAATGAAAAGTGTAAAATAATTAAAACGCACATACCTTGCCCGCCGCTGCCCGCCACGTCCCCGGGGCTCGCTATCTTCATTCTTCCGTCTTGTTTACTAATGCGCATGCGCGGCCGCCCGCGCATGCGCATTTCTCACGAGAAAATGCGCAGGCGCGGCCGCCCGCGCATGCGCATTAGTTAACAAGACGGAAGAATGAAGATAGCGAGCCCCGGGGACGCGGCGGGCAGCGGCAGGCAAGGTAAGTGCGTTTTAATTATTTTACACTTATCATTGAAAATATTTAGGGAGGGCGGGAGGGAGGCGGGTGGCGGCCAGTGGTGCGTGCGTAGTGGGGCTACGCGGAGTGCGGAGGTGGGCGTAGTTTCTCGCCCACTTCACGTAGCTCCGCGAAGCCCCACTACGCCCACTACGCCCAGGGCTAAATATCATATGTCAGAAAGCCGACAAAGGAGGAGCCATAGTTATCATGAATACCACACATTACGAACAAGAAGTGGAGAAACATCTAGGAGACGCACAAGTCTATTTACCCATGGATTACAATCCAACAGAACAATTCTCTAAAGCCCTGGAGAATATCATCAGCAAAGCATACAATGATGGGGTAATCAATGAAAGAACTAAGAAATTTTTGACCACAAACTATCCCAAAAGTCCCACAATACATATGCTACCGAAGATACATAAGGATCTCACTAATCCTCCTTTTCGACCGATAGTATCAACAATTGGAAGCATACATCAATCCATAGGTCAACTACTTGACAAGTATTTACAACCAAGTGTGATGAGGATGAAGACATTTGTAAAGGACACGACCCACTTTTTGGAGAAACTAAGTACAGTTGATATAACGAAAGATGAACAGATACTATTATGCAGCATGGATGTTAAATCCTTATATACATCCATACCACATCAAGATGGAATAGAAGCCATTGAGCGTACACTACTAAACACTGATCTTGACATGGGTTTCAAAGTTTTTTTGATGGAACTATTGCATTTCACCCTCTTCCATAGCTATTTTAAATGGAAAGACCAATACTACTTACAACAAACCGGAACTGCCATGGGAAATTCGGCAGCTCCCGTGTACGCGAATTTGTATATGGAACAATTTGAAACAGAGTACATTTTAACTCAAGAACCATGGAAGTCTGAAACAAAGTTGATACTCAGATACATAGATGACATGTTCATTATATGGACTGGTACAGAGACTCAACTCAAGGAGGCCATTATTGAACTTAACACACGTGATGAACGCATTCAATTCACATCAGAGATCAATGACACTAATATTACATTTCTAGATGTACATGTTCACAAGGAACGTTCTCATTTTAAGACTGATATCTACCGCAATCCAACTGACAGGAACAACTTGTTACACCATAACAGCTTTCATAACAATCCTTTGAAGAAACATTTACCATATTCGCAAATGCTAAGAGTCAAAAGAATAGTATCAACACCAGAGGTATCAGAAATCAGAATCAATGAGATGGAATCGAGGTTCAGGGATAGAGGATATCCCCAAAATATATTGGATGATGCAAAACAGAGATGTGCTCAAAGAGACAGAAAAGACTTACTAACAAAAACAACCAAGAAAGATAACACCAGAGTGGTGATAGTATCAAAATACTCCACTAAAAGCAAAGCGTTCAAAAGCATCATAAAAAGAAACTGGATAATACTATCTCAAGAAACTGAGTTCAATAACATTTTTTGTGAGCCACTTTTATTCGCCTACCAAAGGGCACAGAATTTGGGGAACATGATCAAACCTAAAAAGATAGAAATGACTGAAACCTTTCATGGTACATTACCATGTCATAATTGCAACCACTGCAATAATATCATAAAAGGAAATATCATCACTCACCCTAGCAAGGGATATAACATAAAATTACGTGTGTCAGCCACTTGTGACTCAATGAATGTTGTTTATTTGCTGAAATGTCCCTGCGGACGTGGTTACGTGGGGAAAACAGAGAGAAAAATGAAAACCAGGCTGAACGAACATAAATCGAACATTCGCAATAAACAAATGAAATCTACAGTAGCAGCACACTTCTGTGAAGCTTCCCACAATGTCAGTCAATTGAGATTCACCATTCTTGAAATTGTGGTTAAAAGAGAAGGGGTGGACAATAACAAGAACTTGTTAAAACGAGAGAACTTTTGGATTTTTAAATTGGAAACTTTGAAACCAATGGGGATGAATGATCGAACAGAATTTAGTTGTTACCTTTAATTATTGTCAAGATACAGTTAATCTAATATGATGTGCATGCTTCCTCTTATATTGCCTAGATTCATGTTTCTAACATTATGCCCGTATTTCTTGCTCTAATATCAGACTGATTATTTACTTCACCCTGATACTTTTACTTCACACTTAATCAAGATGGCGACCATGATTTCTCCTAGACCATAGTCCATTTTTTCTTTCTACTAACTCCACTGCATTTTATAGAATACAAGCACCCTAACCCGGTAGTCAACAGCTTTTCCGACCGGCGGTAATGAACGCCCGGTACGAGTGGCTTCCAACGTAAGTACATACTACTTGTGATTAACGTTGGTGAATAGGCACGCGTCTTTCCGACACTCTCATGGCAATGACCAATACGATACTTTAAACAAGTAGAACCAGCGACTATGTCTTTACATTGTACTATAACCACGCGTTGGCGCTTTCATTTACTCTCTTTTTGAACATTGGGCTTTACTTTATCGGCCTTTTCTATTTCACCCGGACGTATAGATTCTTGTCACGTTTTTAAATACAAACGATTTAGATAGTTTCATTTAACCTTGGGCTGCACTTGACTGCCTTTTACCACGAAGTTTAAACATGTTTACCATTCCATCACCTTACCTGTTTTTTTCTATATGTCACCTGTTATTACTATGAGAGAGCACCTCACTGCTATGATATTAGCTTATTGCATACACTCTGAGATATCCTCATACATGATCATAATTTTTTGAATTTCTAGAAATCCTGTCCCCGATGAAGGCTAGGTTATAGCCAAAATGCATTGGACAATATGATACTGGATATATATTGGATGCCAATGACCGTTTTCTTTGAATTAATTTGAAGATTTGAACAAAAAATCAAAGAGAAAGAATAAAGAATTCTGAAAACAGAAACTTTTTGAATTTATTTTGAAAGACTATTATTGAAATTGAACAAAAGAACTTTACAACCCAAGGTTTTTGGGACTCGGCTGTGACTAGGGGACGTCACCCAAGTTAGGGTCACGCTTACTTATTCTTTGAAAGCCATATTGACCCACTAGTGCACTAAGCATAAATAGCTGTAACTTGTTGACTATGATAAGGGATACAAGAGACCATTGATATCTCAAAAGTATCCAACACTGATTACAAAATGTGCCGAAAGTCACCAATATTGAAATACCTTTCTGGTAGGTGACCTTGAATCAATTTTAAATCACTTGCACTTTATTCCACTACATTCAAGAACAACCAGCTCCGCTGTAATCTGGCGTCAAAGCACACCTTGGAGATACTCGGCTTCCAGGGTGGGAACCAAATGATAAAGCATGTCACCAATTAGGTTTATAAAAAAACCCTGAGTGTTCCACCCCTTATTGCTTTAGGTTAGAGACTCTATAGGAACTCTTGTTAGATAAACAGGGTACTCGATATTGTTGTTTGGTATATGTATGTGTTTGTACAAATGGTTAAGATTAGTTGTGGCATCATCTCGGGAGGTGGCGATCGGTTCTCGTTTTAAATTGATACAGCTTAAACGACTTCATAGAGCATACTACACCAGTTCGGCTCTTGTCAAGATGGGTTTTTTATCCTCCCTGGGTTGTCCCCGGGGCTGTGGGCAGCCAGGAAATTTCTTACACCAATGGTGGGAATGCCCTAACCTTCAAATGTACTGGGGGAGAGTGGTTCCAGCCATGTCCCAAATATGCCATAAAATAATCGTCGCATCCCCTCGTCTCTGTCTTTTAAATATTTGTGAAGCTACTAACCTAACCAGGTTTGAACGTCTCTGGGTCACTCTGGGTTGTATGATCGCTAAACGCAATATTGCTAGAACCTGGAAGGGTGGGGTTGCACTAAGACTCGATGATTGAGAATCGGGCATGTACTAGTGTATGCAAGCAAAGAGGGCGGTATATGAAAGCAGGGGTTGCCCGGGTAAATGGACCAAGGTATGGGGTTCCTGAAACGAAAGTAGAGGGTTTACCTGCACCCCATTTAACCTCTTCAGCGCGGCGCAAATTCTCGCGCTGTGCAGAAGATTCTAAAAACGGGTGTGGTCAGGACGGAACGGTTCCGTCTTCAGCACAGCCCAACCGACACTGATGACGGAACCGTTCCGTCATAAGCATCGAAGAGGTTAATGATGCGACTTTTGATACCGTTGACAATAAAACACCATAAGCTGGTTTTCTCAAGGATTGATTATATATTTGCTTTATCTTTGGACCCAATGTATTCTTTTATTTCACTTACACTTCCTGCTGTCCTCAGAAATTGTAATTTGTTTTGAAACTGGACCAGTTTTGTTTACATTTGATTTATGTTTATTCTTAATAAACAGTTATACATTTTTTGTTTTTTAAAAGATCATTTGTGGCGTGCCTTATGGTGGACATCCATCTTATGTTGTGTGCTTTGTTGGTTACATTCTGGCTAGTATTGGCCCATTTTTGACATAAAGTTGTATTTTTGCTGCCATTATGTCTATCACTGTCTAAATAGGGCTCTAGCTTTAACATCATGTGAGAATTATGGTGTCATTTGAATTTCTCCTTCTTCTCAATCAGTTGAGGGCTTTGTTAGTGATAGTTTGGCTACTCCATGGCACAATAGTAACCTATACTCGAAGAATTGTGAAACTATTGACAACGTTTATGTTATCAATGACACAATGATTGCTCATCCATGAGAAATTTTGGACTTGGCCCTTTATGCAGGGTCATCCCCAAACATTGTTGCCTTCCTCCTCCAGTTTTGTTTTCTGAATTCGTTTTTGTTGGACTAAGGACTCTGCGCAAATTACCAATTGGCATATTATATTTACCAGTAAATCCTCAGTAAAGGGGCACTATCTCTACCCCGGGCCTGTAAATGAAATGCTACCAGTGGGCCTGCAGCACTGATTGTGCCAATCACTTAAGTAGCACTTTAAACAGGTCTCATGTCTGCCACTGCAGCTTGTGTGTGTGTGCAGTATAAACTATCTTTTCGACCTGGCAAAGTAAACTTTTTCCCAAGCCCTCAACAGTCCACAGGGCAGGGTGCAGTGTATTTAAAACACTAGGGGCCCGATTCACAGAATGAATTTAAGACTCAATCCTAAACTTACTACTGTTTTGGTATTCACAGATTGCACTTACTACTTTTGGTATTCACAGAATGAACTTACTACTTTTGGTATTCACAGAATGAACTTACTCATTTCGGTATTCACAGAATTTAGGACTCCTAACTTTAGGACTCCTAAATGCCTTCTGTGAATACCGAAAGTCCTAAAATTACGATTTTTCTCAATTTAGTAGTAGTAAAGTTAGGACTACTTACTTTAGGACGCCTAAATGCCTTCTGTGAATACCGAAAGTCTTAAAATTAGGATTTTTCTCAATTTAGTAGTAGTAAAGTTAGGACTACTAACTTTAGGACTCCTAAATGCCTTCTGTGAATACCGAAAGGCTTAAAATTAGGATTTTTCTCAATTTAGTAGTAGTAAAGTTAGGACTCCTAACTTTAGGACGCCTAAATTCCTTCTGTGATTACCGAAAGTCTTAAAATTAGGATTTTTAACAATTTAGTAGTAGTAAAGTTAGGAGTCCTAACTTTACTACTACTAAATTGAGAAAAATCCTAATTTTAGGACTATTGGTATTCACAGAAGGCATTTAGGAGTCCTAAAGTTAGTAGTCCTAACTTTACTACTACTAAATTGAGAAAAATCCTAACTTTTAAGACTTTCGGTATTCACAGAAGGCATTTAGGCGTCCTAAAGTTAGTAGTCCTAACTTTGCTACTACTAAATTGAGAAAAATCGTAATTTTAGGACTTTCAGTATTCACAGAAGGCATTTAGGAGTCCTAAAGTTAGGAGTCCTAACTTCTGTGAATACCGAAATGAGTAAGTTCATTCTGTGAATACCAAAAGTAGTAAGTTCATTCTGTGAATACCAAAAGGAGTAAGTGCAATCTGTGAATACCAAAACAGTAGTAAGTTTAGGATTGAGTCGTAAGTTCATTCTGTGAATCAGGCCCTAGGCTTGTATTTTTAAGTTTTACCTGTCCTTGTAGTGAACAACTCCTAAACTCGTTTTTCACTATTGCAAGACCTACCTCTCCCATGGGATAACATTCGAGTTACCTTATTACATTTTATAAGTGTAATTTCCTAATGCCAACAAGTGACCAGTTCATGTTTGGCATCTCTGGAATTGGAAATTAAAATCCTAACTCATGGTGAAGAGACATTTTAAATTACAGTTTTGAAAATGCCACTTTTTAAAAGTTTGTATTTTCTTGCCATAGCCATTTGGTGCTTGCAGCTTGTACCTGAGTCACATGACTAGGTGTAGATGATGGTTGAGCTTTGTGTATTCCTCCTAGACAGCCACAGACAAGTGGGAGCTTAGGTGAGCCTAGACAGGGGGTCATCGCTGGCAGCATGGAAGGGAGCAGCTGGACAGAGCCCCACTTACACTTGAATAGGCTATGTCCTGCTTTCCCACAAAGGGCTGCATAACTCCTGTAGTTATTCTTGAGCCTGGAACAAGAGGCAGGATATCCTATTACTTCAAAGGGAAACCTTTAGGTGCTTCTCCACACTTCACCGGCACAATTGAGTATAAATACTAGACTTCAGACAGCACCACTTGTGGATACTCTGCCGGGAGGAAGGACTGTTGTGCTGCTAAAAGACTGCACTCTGCTGGACTACTGCCTTGCTGTGCCACTGTTTACTGACCTGCTGCCTGCTACCCTCCTGCATAGGTGAGAAGTACTGGAACTACATTGCTTGAACCTAGAATCCCTGAGTGACTCCAAGGGCTGTTTGCTGGCCTCCTGACTTAAGCCTCAGGGACAGAAGACTCAAACAAGCTTGCATCTGCACCTGGACTCTGCTATCTGTGAGTATACCCTGCTGTAGTGTCCTGAGAGACACGCTCTAGTGTCCCGCAGGAAGTTGTCATCCCAGCCACTCCCTTGAGGGCTGGACACCCTGCACCCACACACCCATCCATCACGGGTGCCACAAGTGACATGGCCATGTCAATAAAAGAGCCCGAGTGCACGTGCTCGTGGCCAGTTACTGTACCATAACTTCTGGTGTCCATGTCAGTCCTCGCCATCATGTGGGCCTGAGGCCTGACACCACAATGGCGACGATACCGCTGCCAGCAACCACGAGCAGTGACAAGGTGACGGGTCGCAGCCTACACCGATCTTGTAACACCGCTACGCTGCAGACGTGGTCTGCATGGAGGAGGCGCCCTCCATCAAAGCTTACAAGGGGTGGTGAGACTGCCACATCTGTGAAGCAGCAGAAGTGCCCGAAGGGGAGTAACACGTATTTTTGCCCCAATGATGAAGTCCGTGGCAGAGTCATGCCCCTGGTGCAAGTAGGCATGCATTTTACTGCGCAGCCCGCAAGTCTCCCCCATCGCAGCTCAATTCTGGGGCTAGAACCACGACTAGGCATGCCACCCCACAACACTCACATCTGCAAGCCAGTACCCGCAGACCCAGTCCCCGTGCGGCACTGAGGGAGAGGACATCCGCCTGCCCTATGTGTGAGACTTCTGAGGTCTGCGACAAGCCCTGGCTTAAGCGCCGCTGTGCTCTCTGCAGTGTGTGGCATCGAGGCCAAGAGAGATTGCTGAAGTCGTGCAGCCCGAGACAAGGCCTTGCAGCAGGGAATTCAGGCGCCAATACGGGCGGAGTGAGACCTGCAAGCCGCAGCAGCTACTGTACTGACAGGCCCCGGGAGAGAGAAGAATAACTCAATGTACAGCCCCGCCTTGCACTCCCCTGTCCTCTCATCACCCAGTTAGTTGGTCTACGACAGAGTTATTCAAACTGTGGGGCGCGCCATCCTGGGGGGGCACGACGCCATCTCAGGGGGGACACGCACTCCACTATAAAATTTCACACTTTCATTGTTTCCCACGGCGGAGAGGCTGCAGGGGCCCTTTGAAGGGGTGAAGACCACCAACGCCTCATTAATATGCAAAAGGTCTTTAAAAGACCTGTGAAGTACTCAGTGCCTGCGAAGCTGAAGCTGTCTCATCCCGGGCAGCCACCCAGGGACGCAGGAGGGGGGGGGACGAGAAGCTCTTTAAATCCAATGGACGTTGCACGCCTGTTCTTCACCCATTTCAAATGGGGCTTTTGGAATAGAGAACAGCAGCCAATTAGAAGAAGCAGTCCAGTCGGGCCTTTCTTATTTTGATTCTGGTACATGTAGTCTTCATTTGGTTCTCGCAGTCTTTTTTTTATTCCATTATGAACCGTGGACTACAAATATCATACCACAAGGGAAACAATGGCACTTGATGAGCTAGTTATGCGCGCTCGGATTCAAGCAGCCATGGCGCTGTAGACTTCAGTGCGCATACCTTCGGCAATAACAGCTCTCAGAGGGTTCAATGTGCGGGGAATAATGTTAAGAAAAGTTTGGAACTCCAATACCCATTTATATTCAGAGAATCCATTAAATAAACAGCACAATGTCGTCGAGCACAATATGGCCCGTTTTAAGTAAAGCGGCACGCAACTATTTATTCCCATTTAACGTGTAGTGTAGTTACAATCACTACGAAATCACACGTAAGATTACACGAACACTTGCGGTGAAGACAGTTAAGGCCTTTCCCGCCAATCCTTCTCTAGCCATATATTCATTCAAACAACAAACATACCTCCAGCCTCTACCGAAGTGCTTCTGCTTCTCCCAAATGCACACCTGCAACGATTTATTCTGGATACAGCAAGCTGAGCAGAGTTACACAGGGCAAGACTCTCTCCAGAACAGAGCTGGCTCCATCAGGGGTCCCCCTTAAAGGCTGGGACCCTGAGCCAGAGCCCACGTTGCCTATGTCTTAAAACGTCTCTGCCAGGGAAGACACATGCTACATACAACCTGTGTATCAAATAAACTGATTACCTCAATGCCTGGCAGAGGGTGTCAACCGCTTTTTTTCATGGAAAGAGAAGCTGTGATAGGATGGGCAGTGCAGGAATGGGGAGTTTTTTCTGGGAGGTGAGAATGGGGCAGTGCTGCTTAGGATGGCCAGAATTAAAATTGTTTTTTTTAATGCCATTGGACAGTGCTTCTCAGTGGAGAGCATAGTCTTTGAATGGTACTTATTTTATTGACCACAGAAGTTTCTTTGAGGAGGCTTCGCAAGAATTAAGTGTGACCCCGTAACAATTTGCACACATTTTATCTTGAAAAATGTAGTTTTGGACTGTGTAGTAAGCCTCTGTCATTTTACCACACCAACTCGCAAACCTGCAGTTTTCTAAACACTCTTACTGTGTTTAACATTATTAGCCAGATATGGACTGGGAAATGCGGATGACGGTCGATTATGTAGAATACCAGGTTCCAGAATCTTTTGTCAAGTGGTGGGGGGGCCCGACATCTAAATAAATTCAGCTGGGGGGCTCAACTTAAATAAGTTTGAAGACCTCTGGTCTACGAGAAAGGTCGGCCGGCTACACTCCTGCCACAAGGAGAGCATGCCCTACAGTTGCCAGGCTTACACCTTCTGCTGCGGTCCCGCGAGAGAAAGTGCAGATGAAGTGCAGCAGCAGAGACAACTCTGAGTACAAGCAAAGTAGATGGCGGCACTCCCTACCTGATGGTGAGTTCCTCTACCCTATCCAACATCCAGGCCACATCAAGGGTCTTCTTCCTGCTGCCAAGGCCTAGGGCGCAGAAGTGGCTGCAGCGCCACCTGGTGGCCACAGTGCCCCATTGCACCTTAAACTGAACAGAACTGACACACACACTAGCCGGCGGCAGGAGAAGGATGATATCCAGTGCCTTAACTCCCTTTCTGTGCCAGCAGAGTGATAGAGCACTGCCAGAGGCCACCTCAGCAGATGAACAGGAGACCGCCTTCAGCTGCCCAGCATGCAGTGAGCCAGAGATCTGCGCACAGGGGTAAGAGAGACCATCCCACCACGAATGTGCCCCATCTACTGGCCAAATGCCTGCCACACCAATAGCGCTGCACTAGTCAGTGTTCCCCACAAGATCTCCCAGTTTCAGAGAAAGAAGGGAAACTGCCTTACCTTACCTCGCACCACTCACAATGCATGCAATGTCCCGACACCTGCCTCCACGATGCCCCTGAGACAGCATGGCCTGGAGCATGTGAAAGGCCGGCCCGCAGACTGAAGCACTGCACGGCCACCTAGTGAGGACGAGTGGTACTGCAGCCACACTAACCAAGCACACGAGAAAGGAACAGCATGCAGTGCAAAGAATCAGTAGACCGTTAAACCTAGCATGACAGGAAGGTACAGGCCCATGCATCCACAGAGCCGCCGAAACTAGTGGATCCCAGGCCCAGATGCAAGGCTGAGGTGGGAGGAATGCCTCAAGACCCCCACACAGGTATAGGGTGCAGCCCACGTCACCCTAGCCCAGAGTGAACCACACAGTGTTCCCAGCCCCAACACGGTGGCCAAAGAGAGACAGTGGAGAACATCCCGTGAGGACAGGGGCCCACCAACACTGCGCATGGTCCTACACCTGCATCATCACCCCAGCATGGCTTTACAGTAGCAGCCAGACAACCCAGCACCTGAACAGTAACCACAGTGCCCCTAGGGGTGGTGTACGACACTGCACCTCCACACAGCGTGCACAACGCTCACAGCAAGAGGAAATCCACCAAGGATCAGCGTGAATGCTTCCATGCCCACCCAAAAGACCCCAAGAAGTCCAAGACACCCCAGGACACAGACTGGCCGTTCGAGCCAGACGGCAACACTCACCGCAGCAATAGCGCTACTGTGGACACAACACTGCCGCAAGATGCACTAGTAGCAGAACAGACACAGCAGCCAGGACCAACAGAAGAGAAACCGTACCCCCCAGCAGGGCATCGTTTCATTCGCCACCAGCAAAACCCAGGAACCTCCTGAACACTGACAAATCGTGCCAGTCACTCTGCAAGGCCCCAAAGCAGCTAGCCGAACAGACAGCAATGTCATAAGGTACCCATCCACACCAACAGCACAAGAAAGCCTGGTGCAGAGCGTGTACCACAAGTGGCTGCCCTACGCCACCACCAGAGCGATCGCATCACTCGCTCCTACTGGCATACAGGCACACCCGCAAATTACAACACAGGCTCACCAAGTGCTAGAAGAGAACGCCTTAGAGGAAGACGGAGCGCACTAAGTCAGAGATGCGTAGAAGGCCGCGCCAGCGAAACTGACAGCACGGGCAGATGCCTGGGAGATAGAGCCATCTCCACAAAGAAGCACGGCTGAACGTAGCACAGAGAACAATCACATCTCCACTGCACCAGCGAAGCCCGCAGTAGGCCAAAGACAACCCAGAGTGTCCTCCCTCGCACTGCCTCAAGATGGAGTCGGCGGTGACCCAAGACAGGCAAAAGAGGAGTTGCACACTCCACGTGGCAGGCCGCCACAGCAACATGCGCTCCAGTAAACAGGGACACGCAACAGGACGTCACGTCACCCAGCAAGCTAGGAGCATGCTGATCGAAGGCAGAAGCCGGTGCCATGACAGCGCGGCATCGAGGTCCAAGCGCAACGTCCTCGAAGAAAGAAGAGAGTGACAGCCCTGTCACCCCGAAAACCGGTTGAAAACAGGTGGGCTGAATAGACCAACAGAGGGAGAAGACCGAAGACCCACAGAGAGCCAAGAGCACACCCTGACACACCAGAAAGCCACCAAGGCTGACCGATGTCCCAGGATACAGCCTCATGGATAAACCGAACATAAACCGCAGCAAGCGCAGACTGCGTCTCATCCCAATGCTTCCCCAGGTGACCGTCCATCCCGAGAGTAGGCAGTCTGAGTCAATCGGTTTCCCTGCTCCTGTCTGCAGATGCCATGGCTGAAGATCAGGACTGAGTGCCCGCCCTCACACCGCCTCAAGATGGAGTCGGCAGTGGCCCCAAAACAGGCAAGAGAGGATCCATACACTCTACGTGTCAAGCCGCCACTGAAGATCAACCTCAACAAAGCAGAAACACATGGCTGCTAAGTCCCTTACGCCATCCGAACTCTCCCATTAAGTCACCACCACCTGTCACTCTGACTCACGAATTGGCTAGCAACTGCCATCACGTCAGCCATCAGCACATGCATCAAACACCACTACCAGAGCACATGTGTACTGGAGTCCTACACCATTGCCACACCAGCTGACCAAAATAAATCCAAACCACCTGGGAACCTGGCTTACACTGGAACCGCGGCAGCGAGTGCAAGTCTTGGCCAAGATTCATCCACCCATGAGAGTTGTGCATGCGACTAAGTAACGCTCCTTAGCAGTCCTGCAGCTGCCCCCAGATGGCACACAAGCGGCCCCCAGCACAGCCCTCCTACAGTCCCACGACAACTCTGACAACAGGCCTCCCCAGGCAGGAGAGCAAGAAGAGACATTGCCCCACCGACAGGTTACCGGTTACAGCCAAGCAGTTCAACAGGGACAGTCGGCCCAGCAATACCTCTGTGAATTCTCACTTGGGACTCCATCAATGTTCCCGACGCAACACATGAATTCACCACAGACCATCACTGATGTCAGCAAATTGGAAGCCATACAAGACATGTCCTCGTCAGCGAACCGACGGTATGCATCGGTCGTCTCCGAGCCAGTGGTCGTGTCCTGAGCCCCTCAGGTTAAACTACGGGTGCCCGCAGAGGAGGCTCTGCTGCAAGCAAAGTCACCAGCCTATGTCTGGTGCCGTCCGCCCACCTGACTCGAGAGACTGATGGACCCTGTGGTATTTAGGTAACTGTTTGTTTATCCCCACAGATTGGACTAAGACTTTGTTTGTTCCTCAATAAAGTTGGGGGGAATCTAGTGTCCTGCGAGACACGTTCTACTGTCCCACAGGAAGTTGGCATCCCAGCCACTCCCTCGAGGGCTGGTCACACTGCACCCCTACACCCATCCATCACGGGTGCCACGAGTGACGTGACCCCGTCAATCAAAGGGCCTGAGTGCACGTGCTCGTGGCCAGTTACTGTACCATAACTTCTGGTGTCCGTGTCAGTCCTTGCCATCATGTGGGCCTGAGGCCCGACACCACAGCTGCCAAGTGATGCTATTCCAGTCCTGGACCCTTGGAAGTGAGCTTAAGGTGCTTTGCCAGCAGAACTAACCCATCTCCTCTGCTGCATGGTGCAGCTGAAGAAGAACCGATGCATCTCCACTGCTGCGTGGCTTGGACCTGTCACCAAGACTTGCATTGCTGCCACAGTCCGCATCACTTTCGGAACTGCTGCTGCACGATGCATCCTCAGCGCAGGGCCTTGCATCTTTCATCGACAACAGCCTCAATAATTACGACGGACTACGCATCACGAACTCGCATCTCCTTGGAGCCGAAGCATCACTGCAACTGCGCGACACATCCCCAACTCCAGACTACACATTGCAAGCCCTCACTGATGGAATCTTCGATGGCGGCGCAATAAGACCTAACACCGCAGTCTCGTCAAATTTAGGAACTGAGGCATCATCTTCGCAGCGGATCCTCGCAACGCTCCGCAAGCTAGGATTGAAGGTACTTTGCTCAGCAGGCCTAACCGGGTTCCTGTAGCTGGCACATGCTCTATCATGGTCAGCCTGAACTGGTGACTTTGTCCCAGTCTGGCACAACCACATATCCACAGTTGGCGCTTTATCCAATTCAGTGCTATGTGTACTCAATTCTTTCAAATGTAATATCTCCGGTTCTACTGACTGGATTTTTGCAATGTTGGTCCAGTTTTATTTATTAAAAAATATTAAATGTCTTAACCCTTTTGTGGGCTCCTTTTATTGTGTGTTTTCAATGTGTTACTGTTTTAAGTGTGGCCCAAATACTTTACACAATGCCTCTGACGGAAGCCCGACTGCTTTGTGCCAAGCTACCCGAATATTGAGCATAGGTTAATTGAGGATTTTCTTGTGACTTTACCCTGAGCGGAATTGTGATTGCTGATTGAGAAGGGTTTTACCCTCTCAACCATTATCCCAATTTCTTACAAGAATGTATTGGCATTCTAGGAAATGCACACCGCCCCTACCAAAACAGTGGCACAATCTTAACATAGTGTGTGCTTTCTTGACCATATTCAGGATTCCCTGCCAAATGTGGGCCTATCCTAGACATAATGTAGGCAATAATAGCAAGATCCGGGCTCGTCCTATCATAACAGTGAAACAGATATGATTTATTTTGGACATTATTACCAACATTCTAGCTACAGCTGGCATGATGGTGTCCCAAAAGGAGCACTGTGGGTATTCTTGGTAACATTCATTCTATTCCTGGCGTGATAGGGTCACACCATTGGCATATTCTGCCCATTCCTTACAACATTCTAGCTATCCCTGGCACAATGTAACACAATGTAACTGTTCTTGTCATTATTATTGCTATAAATTGCATACTAGTTGAGAGTCTTGACATCAAATTGTAGGAATTCTTCAAATAATTCTGGGTATCCCTGATACAATGGTGGTGAGAATTCTTGCCATTTAATGGACATCCCTCATATACATTTTTGGTGATAATACATCAAAGTCAATATATGTCATTATGTGATAGTAGAGCATGTTTATTCACAATGAAAAAGAGTGGTTCTGCTTAGGGATAAACAATGTATTTTCTAAAAAAAAAAATATATATATATTGCATTTCAAGACACAACTTTTTTCACAGACATCATTTTATTTTGAACTTCCAACAAATTAAAAAGATTTTTGTCCAACTGGCCCCTGTAGCTTTACACCATGGTGACTTGTTCACACCTAATCTCCCCCTCCTGAAGAACCAATGTGTTTCCTGTAAACACACTGCCAAAGTGTAGACACTTTTGGAGTACTAGTACTGGTACTTTTCTCCCAAAATATCATGGAGATTTACTTCGTTTTCTATGTTATACAGCAATTTCAATAATGGTTGATTTGCAGAGAAGAGAAGTCACTGAAAATGGTACTGAGACTACTGCACGAAGTCTGAGGCTGACACACCACTATTTTCAGCCACCGGATGGGTTATAATGAAGGCAAACTTTCAAGTGCTCTGCCATCGGGAACAGTCTCTCTAATGATGATGTTTGTACCCTCAATACTTTCAACTAAACCAAAAATAAATATTGTGACGGTGAAAAAGTGGATTAGCTGGAAAGGATCGTAGTTCACCACAAATAATAATGCCACTATTCCTGTTAAGTCTAGAAAAGGTTTCAGTAACGTAAATCTGAGCTCAACCACTGGTAGCTATGGCATAGAGCAGACAGGTTTAACGTAACAAAAAGTGTAATGCAATTAGAAGTGTCAAAACCGTTAAAAGGTCAGAAACACAACACAATAAATAATCCCACTCCATTTTCTTTTTTTACAAATAAAGAATAATTCAATTAACAAAATGAGACCATAATGACAATATTCCAAAAAAGGGAACAAGAGATATGAATTTTGAACGTTTTAATTTCATTTTAGCACTTCAAAGCACCAACACCGGTTGACGTGGGACTGGAACAGAGGTGAGGTTTAAGGCCAAACGCAAATGAGTGTGAATTAGATAAAAAAAAACCCAGTCAGGTCGTGATCAAAGTGTTACCTTTGGATTTTTACATTTTTGGAGAAGGTAGAATCCTTAGCGGTGCAAGGCAGCAAGCTGGATCTTCAGACGATGTCCTCGATGACGAGTTGACGAAGGACAAGGTTGCTGTGAAGCCACCGATGAAGGCAGGAAGAGTCCAGACTTTACGACCAGGAAGCTGTGCATATTGGGGCCCAGTGAAGATTCCTGCCTTCGGACTTAGGGCCCGATGTAGGTAGCCCTTTACCGATCGGAATCGGCCGAAAATACCGATTTTCGGCCGTTTCCGATCGGTAAAGGGCTATCGAGATGTAGGGGCACATTTTCGGTAATTTTCCCGAATCGATATCATTACCGAATCGGTAAATTTACCGATTCGGTAATATGTACCGAATCGGTAAAATAATTACCGATTCGGTAATATTTACCGATTCGGTAAAATTACCGAAAATGCGATGTAGGTAGGCTATTTACCTTTGGCACATGGCTGACAGAATCGGTATTTTACCATGGAATACAAATCCATGGTAAAATACCGATTCCTGTGTACATGCACATCTGTGCATGTACACATGTGCCATGTGACAGACAGAGGTGCCCTTAGGGCATGTCTGTATGCCACATTGCACACATGCCCGTTTTGGGGGTGCTAGAGGGTGTCAAAGTGACACCCCCTGCACCCTTGACAAAATCGGTATTTACCGATTCAGTAAATACCGATTCGGTATTTGAATTGAATCCTATGGGCTTCAAAGGCCCATAGGATTCAATAGCAAATACCGATTCGGTATTTACCGAATCGGTAAATACCGAATTTGTAAGGAATCGGTAACGATTCCAGATGTTGGGACCTACATCCCATTTACCGATTTTGAAATACCGAATCGGTAAAATTCGGTATTTCAAATTCGGTAAATGGGATTTACCTACATCGGGCCCCAAGTCTCTTTTTTGGTAGTCGGATTCCTTCAGGAGGGTAAGGATGCCTGCTTTAGCCGAGGTGGGTTCAATATCAGCGGATGCTGCTCGACTTCAGGCCCGCTGAATCAGATTTTCTGGTGTGGAGAAAAATGCTGTGATGTTACTTCAACTGCCGAAGCAGCCTGGGTGGATTGGCTTGCAAGTAGGTCCCAGTCTTCTGTCGGTTCTCCAGGCAGGTATCTTCGAAAATGTTTTTTAAATTCCAGCTTTTACGGTTAGGCAGGAGCAGTACACTCTGAAACTTATCCAAGGGCCCCAGGCCCTTATGGAAACTACTAGGGGGGGCAGTATTCAACCCAGGGGAAGCAACTAGTTAGGGTCCTAGGCATATCCATTTGAAACTAGTCAGCTGGACTCTTCAGGCAGGTGGGCGTCTTGCAGCTTATGTCTCTCTGTAGACTAATAGGTCAGCCAACGGACCCTTGAAGTCCACTTCTCAGTCCTGGGTACAAGTGGGAGCAGGCTTAGCTCTTGAAGGTCTCCGCAAAGGTGACAACAGCAGGTGCAGTCTTTCTTCTGTCTTCCAGAGGTCTAGAAGTGTTCTGAAGAGAGTACTGCAGGTGCCACATTTATGCCCAGTGTCAGTCTTTGGGTGGGGGAAACTCCTGGCCTCTCCCTAACCAAGGGGGCAAACATTCCCAAGGCTGACCCTACCCACTTTTGCAGCACTTCTGTGTCTTTTATTTAAATTATCTCACAGTGCCAATTGCCACATAAAATCAGCATGTCAGAACTTTTCTTCCCCAGTACAGATGTGGCTATATTAAAGGGCAAGCGCTCCGTCAAATCTGGTTCAGCGGCAGCCCCGCTCCGACTGGTATTGGTGCCTGGCTGACTAGCAGGACAATAGTGGTATCAGGCTCAGGTGTGAGCTATATCTGCCTGTGACAGGATAGGCACCCTTTGAAGTTATTAAGTTCCTGGGCACAGCCTAGATGACATCCTATCAGGGGAAAACATCTCCCACAGTCAGAGCCCTTTGCCAATCGTCTGTTAGCATTACACATCTCACCACAGGAGAGCCATTAACAGTCAGGTGATACTGAACACTGGTAGGCAGGCACATCATTTGACTTAGGTAAGAAAAAAACAAATCTACAAAAGTTTAATTTTCAAAATAGTAATATTATATCTGACTAGATCATTAAGTTGAATTTTAAAATCCATTAAAATAAGTCCTTGAATAGTTTTTCTAGCTAGTCCCAAACTGAAGTTGTGCATTATAAGGTGTTATATTTTAACCCAGTGCTTTTCTATGTGAGAGCCAGCCTTGTCACAGTGAAAACAAGCATTGGCATAGCCAATAGGTCTCGCCTTTCGGACCTTATAAGTGATTAGCCAGAGCTATAGGCGTTGCCAATGTTTTAAGCTATGCTGTAGGGCATTGTGGCTGTTGTGCAGCATGTTGAAAAGTTATAATAAAAAGTGTAATACACATTTTTGTTAGCTTATATATAACCAAGAAGACATTATGTATAACTGAACGACCCAATTAAAAAAGAATAAATACAAAAGATGCATTTTGTTTTTTTTGTCCTTGCAATGTTGTCAACTTCTTCCGGCCTCTTCTAATGTTGAGGTGGTGGTGAGTGATGCTGTGGTGGTGCTGGGTGATTCTGTGGTGGTGTTTAGGTGGTGCTAAGATGGTTCTTTTTTCAGTTGGTGTTGTGTTGAGGTGATGCTTGTTTGATGCTGAGGTGATGTTGTGCTGTAGGATATCTTTTTTAGGAGATTGTATGAAATACACAAAACATCATTTAAGTTTGAAAGGCACGAATGTGGCTAAAGCAAAAGCAAAGGTTTTATGTGGCCTATAAGAGATGAGCTCACAAGGCCAGTGGACTTTAGATAAGATTATAATCATTTACACAATCACTCATCCAAAAGTAGGACATTTAATATGTTCTCCCACCCTTCCACAGCCAGTCAAAACGTTAAAATGAGTGCAGCAGATTTCACACTACTTTGCTGACCCTATAAATCATTCAATGTAGATAAATGGTTACGTTAAATACCATCACATTGGAAAAATATCACTACAGGATGTCCAAAGTAAGTCCAGAAGATGGTGGGATAGATTCATTATTGATTTTACGGACCTACAGATAAGATACATCATAATAGATATATTTGCATTGTGATTGGTTATCCAGAAAACGTGGCCTGTATCAGACTGCTGTGGACATACTTTAGCTACCCATTACCGCTACATCCTTTGTCCCCGTCCTAGTTATTACTAATGAGTAATGTCCAATCAGAGGCAGGAAACAAAACAGGAATCATATATTCTGCTTTTGATAGGCTTTCAATGTCCGGAAACTGAAAATGCACCATAGTAATTAGACCCATGTGATGATTTCGGTACATTTTGCAAAAGATGGTTAGCTCAATCATAACACCCCCTTCTCCAGTGCTGTACAAGAGCCAATCAGTCAAATGTAAATCAACGCCACTGAGGCAATTAATCACTTCACTGATGTTGGAAATGACGTGTGCACACTATGGATACCGGGCAGTCTCGGACAGTGCCATCGCAAAGCATTAATTATCTTGAGATCATTTCTGGGACCTGAGGCAAAGAAGAAATGAGAATAACCTTGCTGTGATACAGTGCACTGATGATAGGTTATTCAGCTTGGCACTGAACTAGCTTTATAACTCTGCTAAGACCTCTTGAAAAGGGGTGTGGTTTAAGTTGCCAGGACCCGTCTGCCTCTCTCTAGATTATATGAGGGTGATCAAACCACTGAATAGTGTTATTCATTATTACTAAATGTAAAGAAAACATACTAAAATATCTCACGTTAAATGTAGCCATAAGCACGTCAGGTTATATGAAGTGACAGCATGTGTAAAAATACGCACATATATACACACATGAACGTATGGAATATTTATGCAGATTTGCAGAATGTTGTATGCAATTTTAACACTGATAAGTGTGTGAAGGTCATGATTCACTCTAGTTGAAGCACTGAGTTTGTTAAGATGACCATCCCTCAACCATTTGGATAAACTGCACAACACTTAGGCTATACTAAGAAAATACCTGAAATGTAACCTTTGCACTGCAATGATAAATGAGTGAATGCACGATTATTATTAGTACGTTGTCTCAAATAACAAGCATTATTGGGCCACTTTTAAAATCACTGGCTTGGCATAAACATATATAAACATTCCGATATACAACCCTGCACACACTTGCGCATAAAGGAAGAATGTGGTGTGCGTTTTACATTTAATTCAAAATAGCCTGGTTTCAAGGATATAGCAATGAAAACAGCTACAATAAAGACACTTCTGGTAGTCAAAATAAAACAGAGCACGCTCGAACGAACCTTTACATGGAGCTGCGTCATTTATAACTGTAAATGAAACTATCACTTAAAATACCACACTTGGCGATAAAATCACAATGTGCAATTGTTGCTTTTATCGAGCAGGCAGACCTGGCTGTGTCGTGCTCTAGCTATGGCCTCCCTTAACTGGGAGGTTTTGCTGGGTTCTGATTTCTCCACACAGGCAGGAGGGATAGAGATTACATCACTTACTGACTGGGCAACAAAACAGGAATTCCCGTTTACGAAAAAAACAAGCATTGGCCAGAAAAGTAATCGCAATCACAATTGCTGTGAAAGCAAAAGTGATCGCGATAACGTGCTAAAACACGCAAGGGATGGGCGCGCAAGCGCGCATGCTTGTTGCGTGTTCTAGCAAGCTGTTCGCTGCTTTGGGAGCACTTCCCAAATCAGCTACTAAATGTCTCTCCGTCCAGCGCATGCGTGCTGACTCAGCGAGACCTTAAAAGGCTTTGGATATTTTTCAGTCAGGGCATAGAAAAATTACGTACCCATGTTCTACTTTTTAAATACCATGCACCTTGCCCTATGGATATGTAGGACCTACCTAATACTGGGGACTTATAGGTAAGTTAGTCAGTCAAATTTACTTTATTCGATAACTGAATATCCTAAAAGGTCATGGTACAATCATTACAATAGCAAAACAATTAATTTACACAGTTTTTTAAAAAAGTTCATTCATATTGCATTTAAAATTCATCCTATACATTTTATACTTATTTTAGTTTCTTTTGGCACATACATAAGAGCAATCTTAAAAACGTTTTAAAACTGTATTAAAAATTATGCTGTACATTAAAATAAATTGTAAAAAAAGAAAAACTGTGTTATTGTGGACTATGTAGGATCAATGAAGGCATGGTGCTCTTGTTCCTGATACGGATAGCGGCAACCAGGAAACAGGCGACATGAAACATTATTCGTGGTGAATTTAGTTGTTGTAAATACAGCAAAACTGGCCTAACCTGTGTAAATCCCGCCTCCCTCAGGATGGGAAGCAAGTACTTCCTCCTACACTCCTGATATCGGTCACAGAACATAAAAAAGTGTAAAGTATCCTGTACTGAAAAATTGTCACATTTACAGGGATCAGCCCGTTCGGGGTAAGTTAAATATGCCATTTGGGAGAGTTAACAATTTCAACATGTCCTAGTGCGCAGTCAAAAACCCAGCAGCATCAGTCCAGAAAAAATGGGGATGACCTTAGAAAAAGAGGAATTGTTCCTACAGGGACATATTTACATTACACATTTTAGGCTTTTACATCAATAAACGATGTTTCATTGTTAGCAAAAAAAACTATTCTGAGGGAGGGTAACCATGAAAAATGAAAGTTGAGGTTTTGTGAAGTGAGACTAGTGACCTTGTTGCAATTTGGAGTCACCATTTTAACTTGTACAAACGTGTCTCGTTCATTGTGACTATCCCCCACATGCATCAACCATTTTTGGAGTCGCAAACGGTGCGATTCCTTAAAATCGGCCGTTTGCGATTCCAAAAATGCTTTTTCAGCTGCATCATTATTTTGTGATGGAAATCGATAATTTTGCGACTTTCCAGAATGCGATTGCATTTAAGGAATCGCAAATTTGCGATTCCTTAAATGCAATGCATCATTCTTAAATCAAATTGCGAATACAAAGTTTGCAAGTGAAAATTACCACGAGGTTGAACCTCGTGGTAAATTGCGAAAAATGTTTAAAATGTTCTAATTTACATTTTAAACAATGTCATGTTACAGACACACATGTCCTTAGGACATGTGTGTGTGAAACATCCATTTAAAAAAACATTTCAGGGGTGCAGGGGGGGGTCCTTTGGACACCCCCCTGCACCCATGGAATGCATCAACATTTGCGAATTCAAAATTGCGAATTCGCAATTTCCATTGATTCCTATTGGCCTTTTGGCCCATAGGAATCAATGGGAATAGCGAATTCGCAATTTTGAATTCGCATAATATTTGCGATTCGGTAAAAATTGCGATTTTTACAGAATCGGAAATATTATGCACTTTCTATGATGCATCCCGTTTTGCGAATCCATATTTGCGATTCGGTAAAAATCGCAAATTTGGAAACGCAAAACGGGAGTTTGATGCATGTGGGGGTAAGTCTCTTGTTTGTGTTTTTAAATAGGTATAATGGGAAAACACAACATGTGAATGATCACAGAGTTTAATGATTTGTTGATGTGTAACTGGGATTTCTTTAGCATTCTCACCATTCTCGAATTCATTTGCCATTTTTATCTTTGATCTAGTTACTGTCGAGGCGTTGTAAAATAATTGTCAGTCAGATCATTGCAGTATACCCAAGTGTAATTAATTATAGTACAAAGAACACAAAACAAAAAACAAAAAAAGAATTTCCCAAATGTGTTTCAGATCTGTCTTACGTTCAAAGACTTGCGTGTAATAATGTGTAATGCCAAGGGCTGCCAAAATTATTTGCAGTTAAGTCGCACTCATACTTAATTTGACAGGCCACCTTTGAGTGAAATTTAAAGATCAAAACTGTACTAGCTGTACGTGTAATTTATACATAAGTAGTGCTTTTCAGCAACAAATTTCATACGTTGGCACATAAATAATTTTCAAGTAAACAAGCGTGCAACATATTCTTTTAGATATTTTCAGTTTTTTTTCCCAGATATACAGAGCAATTATTGTGCCACTATGGATGTTGCCGGTTGCCAGAATGACTCCTTGTCGTACAATAATACATTATTCGTCCCAGTTTGTGTAAATCACACTGAAGCTGAACTCATGGCTGCACTAAACTACATTTCCATTTGTCAGCTGGAGAATTACTTCAACCGCAGCCAACGGTTTCTGCTGACAGTCCCCAACGCCGTCAAAGCTTGCAATCAGAAGGCCGGGCACTGCGCAGTCTGAGGGCCATTAGACTGGTTGCTTAGCAACAACAATCAAAGTGAATCTCGCCCCTGTTATATCTTTTGCAGGCCGTGAAAAAAACCACTCTTTTTTAAAGCTTTAAATTGAGCATTTTTAACTTTCCTCTTTTTTTCACATTCTAATCACAATTCTGAGACCATTGCACATTTGAGATAAAGGGAGGACTCGAAAGGACACATTTTAATAGACACCGGTGTGGGGGTGTTTGATGTGCAAATATTCGGCAAGGTTTCGCTGACTTTATTTGTTATATCTTCACAGGCCTCCTATGAAGCTTCCAGTTCAGTTCGCCCCAAGGGGTCTGGGAGTACAATTATTCAGAAAATAGTCCCGGATGCAAATTGAGTGACGTGCACTGGCCTAGGTGGTAACGTCTTCCTGAAAGATCATGGCTTCATTATTCCTCGGGTTAGTACAAACCAGTCACATTGATAAGACCTTTCTGCCAGTCGGTTAAATGAAGGACGAAAACGAGTTTTCTGGTAGTGTTAACCTGCTAATGCTTTTGTATAGCGATTCCAGAAGCCACATTTTCCCGCCTCACTGACGTCATTACTAAAACATAAACCAACATTTTAGTATATCTGGGGTATATTTCTGCAATATGGTCATGGTACAGTCGTGAAAAATGTAGGATTCACTCACACCATACTACAATTTTTCACTGTTCGGAGGTCCACGTTTTACTACTAAAACATGCATTGAGTCTAGGCCCCATACACCTCCTCCTCATAATCTTTAGGTCCCAAACTCGGGGCCTTATTTATGAAGGCCTTGCGTCAGTTTTGCGCCGCCGGTGCGTCACTTCTTATAACACACCAGCAGTGTAAAAAATGCGCCTTATTGAGCCATATTTAAAAAGTGACGCATCTAGGTAGATGCGTCACTTTTTAAACTCCTGCGCCACATTATACCTGCGTCAGGTATAATGTATGCAGAGGGGGCGTTCCCCCGCAAAAAGCCTCGTAATAGTGACGCAGTGAAATCTATGAGATTTCACTGCGTCACTTTTAGGATGCTGTTGCGTCAAAATCTTGCGCCTGCCTCACAGCAGGCGTAAGACTGACGCAGCCCTTTCACATGGGGCTTTCCCCATGTGAAAGGACGCATTGCTGGAGTTGCGTCACTTTTGTGACACACTCCAGCAATGTGTCACTTTTGCGCTTACAGATACATCAGAAATACTGACGTATCTGTAACTCCTTGCGACATGATGCGTCATACATTAAATATGACGCATCAGGATTGTCGCAAGGAGTGCGCAGTGAAAAGTGACGCATCGCTGTTTTCACGCAGCGATGCGTCACTTTTCATAAATGAGGCCCCCGGATTCTAATGTTTTCTGTGGGCCCGCCGTAGTTATAAATGTCTAACTAGTGGGCAACAGGTTTGACCATCTAGATATTCAGGTACTTCACTCATTAGTTTCTCATTCAGCCTGTAATTTTCTCCCTACCTTCGATGATGAGTTCCTCATTTTCTTCGCCTGGAGATACCAGGGTCGGAACAAATGATTCCAGTCATTATTTCCTTAGGAGACAATAGAGGATCACAAGTTAAGGTCTCCGTTGTGGGGAATTACCTGCTGGACGTGGACTTACTGGTTCCTTTTGTGCAACATTTGCAGGTTTTGCCTGATTCCAGAGAGTTAACCCCTTCGGCACTGATGACGAGCTCAGCTCGTCATGAGGTTTACTTGTCGTGCGCTCATGACGAGCTGAGCTCGTCATGAACCGCGGGTTTTCGCATTTTTCTGCGCACAGCGGGAAAATGCGCTGCAGCGATGCGGTTAAAACTGACAGTGGCTCTGTCGCTAAGGTGGAGGAGCGTTGCCTCACTGCTTTGAAGAAGTGCAAGAAAGGAAAACTAAAATGATAAAAACGTAATGTTATTATAATTCTATGTCAGGGGTCTCCAAACCGGTCCTGGAGGGCCGGATCCATGCCAGATTTTTCGGATATCCCCATTGAGATACATGTAGTTATTTTTAAAATCTGGCATGGATCCGGCCCTCCAGGACCGGTTTGGAGACCCCTGTTCTATGTGGTCCCTCTCAGCAGCTTTTGCGTGACGGGCGGGGCGGCGCAGATCTGCTCTGCTCGCAGGGCTGGCAAGGAGTGGTAGCGCCCTCCTAAGTGCGCAATGACTGTTTGGTCGGCCTCTCGGGCCGCCCAAAATAGTAATGCGCACTTCTCATGTTCTCCATGCAGGCTGCATTACAGCCTGCATGGAGAACATGCCCGCCCCTCCAGCTCCTGATTGAGTGCCCTGGCACAATGCTGCATTGCAGTGTTGTGAAGGGTCAGGGTAGCCTGGCTGTCTCCTTCCTGGACGGGGGAGAGATGACGGAGAGACGTGGCGGTAAAGTAAGTTTTACATTTTTTTATAATCCCCTTCCCCCTCCACCCACCTTGCCACCCTCGATTCGTGCCAACTGCTACTGAAAACTGATATTAACCACCTGCTCTGAGCAGGTGGTAAATGTCTGTTGGGTGGCTGTTGGAAGTTGCTGTGTGGATCAGGTGGTAGGCAGGGGCTTGGGGTGGTGGATTTTAGGATTCCAGGGGGATCATTGCCTGCTCCCCCTTGGAGCCTGAGGGTCGGGTGGGGACCAGGCTGTCCTTCTGTCTTGGAGCTCTGTCCTCCGATTCTCCCTGAGAGGACCACTTGAATTATGGAGTCAACCAGAGCAGTAAGCCCTGGGGATACGAGTCCAGGCAACTCATAATGAAGTCTACAGTGTTCCTTAGGATCAATATTCACTCAACATGCAGCTTCACATTCGAATACAGCATTCACTCCACACACCCCACATACCTTACTAAGAACACATACAAAATAGAAAATGGAATACCTACATACTACTTCCCTGTTGCCCTGAAAGAAATAATCTGTTCCATTGCACAATTCTAGATTTTTTGGACATTCATTTATTTTTTGATTATCTTTATTTAATTTACATGTATTGGTTCATCCTTGCCTCAGCATCTCAATAGAAATTATTTTCTTCTCCTCTCACATTATCAACAAAATAAATATCACTTTCTTTCTTCTCACTTCCATCGTTTCTTGTTTGATCATCAACAAACGGGTCTTGTCCATCATTTTCCATTCTTTGGTTTAATTACATTCACATTAACTGTGTTCACATCCACTTGTTCGCTAAATTTGCTCCTTTGGCCTTTACTTTCAGAGTGTCCTATTCACATATAATCTCGATAAAAAAATCCTTTTTTTTCCATATTCACCTCCACATTTTTGGACAAGTGCTGTTGGTTTTGTGATTCTGAGAGTGCACTCAGGCCTGCTAACCAGACCTTACTGTCAGTGTTCTAACCCTATACAAAGTTATGTTAAATTGGATATACTGAATTGGCAAGTACTGACTTACTTAAGTCCAAAGTATATGGTACTCAAGTATCCACGGGCATGTAAGACAGAGTATTGGGTATTTTTCTCAAATAGCCTGCTCGTTCCTTCGAACTCTGTGCCTGCTTTTTAGTGGCTTTTGGGCCCCACTACTGTTGTTGTTTTCTTTATTGTGCCCCATTATTATTGTATTTTATTGTGCCTCACTGCTATTGTATTCTTTTCAATTTTTCATTGCTCACTTTTCAATGCTATTCTTTAATTTGCCTGTTCCCGCCACCTCTGCTGCCCCATGGACCCCTCCCCCTTGACTGCTCCCGCCTCCCAGCTTCTCGTCCCTCCCCCTTCCCTACTTAATGGCGGCTGCTACATGGTCACGCAGCGGACACGTGCAGCGGGCGTGCCTAAGGCAAACCCGTCTGCACCCGTCCTCGACCCGACCGCGACCACCGCCAGAAACCCTTGTTCTACGGCCTTCCATCGCTACGACTCTGCCGCCCTCCTCACACTCAACCCAGGAAGACTCAGAGACTGCCAACAGGCCGCGCTGAACACAACCCATGGCCAGTTCTCCTGCCTCCACTTCCGTCAGACCCTCGCCACCACCCCGACCTCCAGCAACTCGACATCTGCACCGATGACACCCTAAGATGCATCCTCCTCAACGTGCGCTCCGTACACAAACACGCCATGGAAATCTGGAACCTACCCAACTCTGTCTCGCCTGACATTACCTTCTTCACGGAGACCTGGACCAACGCCTCCTCTGCCCCCGACATAAACACTGCCATCCCGAACGGATAAAAGATCCAGATGAAGGTTTGCCCCAACCCCTCCGGGAGGGGGCCTCGCCATCACCCACAAGAGCACCCTCCGCCTCACCACCTCCAGTGACACCTTCCCCTCCGCTGAACACTTGCACTTCCAGATCCAGATCAGCCCCAAAGCCACACTCCGAGGAACCCTCGTCTACAGACCTCCTGGCCCATGGACACCCTTCATCACCACCATCACTGACTTCATCGCACCCCACCTTTATGCCATCACCTCAATGAACTACATACTGATTGGAGACCTGAACTTCCACCACGACAATCCCAGCGACCCCAACTCCACCATCCTCTGCGACAAACTTGCCAACATTGGACTCAAACAACTCGTCACCACACCGACCCACAGAGCAGGGCACAACATCAATCCCATCTTCGCCACAGGAAACAGCATCCACTTCAGCCACACAACACAACCACCATGGACCGACCACCACTGCGTACACTTCACCGTAAAAAAACCCAAGGCACCCAAACCAGCCCCACGCCCACCACAAAGGAACTGTAGCAAGATCACCGATGATCAAGTAACTCCACTCTCATCTGAGGCAACCTCACCTGGTCACCATATGCAAACATCGCAGCCAGTGGACTCCACACCTGGATCTCCAAATGCGCAGACAAGCTTGCTCTGCTAGGCAACCCTGACAAACAATGCACCCGAAAAGCTGCCTGGTTCGCCACCAAACTACAAGATGCCAGGCGTACCTGCAGACACCTGGAGAAGGACTGGAGAAACAGCAAGACCACTGAAAACTACTCCACCTACAAGGACGCAATGACGAACATCCAAATAAAGCCACCAGGAGGCATTTCATCCGCAACAAAATCCCTGCCAACTCCACCAACTCAAAGGAACTCTTCAGTGTCATCCGGGAATTCAACTATCCACGCAGTGAAGCCACAGATATCACACCGTCCCAAGACCTCTGTGACAAGCTTGAACTTACTTCGACCAGAAAATCAAAAACCTCTATAACAACTTCATTGATCATCCACCAGATGCCACAGACGCCCCGGCCCCCAGAGACACCAGCCAACCAACCCATCCCTTACTGGACACCGATCACGACTGAAGACACTGCCCCTAAGCATGGGCGAATTTTGCGAATTCGCGATCCACGAATTTGCGGATTTGCGAATTCGCGATCCGCAAAATTCGCGAATTTGTGCGAATTCGCGGATTTTTGTTTTTTTGCGTGTTTGCAGGGTTTTTTGCGTGTTCGCTGGGTTTTTTGCATGTTCGCCCAGGGCATCCCCCCCTGCTCGAGCTCTCCCGCCCCACAAGGCAAATAGATATAGTAGAGAAACACTCATGCTACTAAACCCTCTGGCAGGCAGAGCTAGCTGCCCCCGCCTAACTCCTCACATTAAATCTGAGGTCAATAGCTCCTGTCCCAACTGCCTAGGGTGCCTGCCTTATATCAACCCCCTTCCACTTGATTCACATTTGAATCCTGATCAGACGCCAGGATATAGGCATATACCGCCAACACAAGCCGCCTTTAAACAGACCATTAAGGGAGAATTAGTCAGTGGTCTATTAAACGTCAGATCCCTGCCGAAACACGCCACCGAAATACAGTTATTGGTCGAGTCCAACAATTTGGACATTTTATTTCTGACCGAGACATGGACGGCTGCGGGAATGGAACTAGAGCTAGGGCCGGCCTGCCCACCAGGATACAAGATCATTCATAAGCCTAGGACCATAGGACGAGGAGGAGGAACAGGGATCATCTTTAAAGAGGAGCTAAATATTGCAACCTTAGATGTCGACACGGTTTCATGTGCTGAAATCCTCGGAATATCAATCAGACATGACTCAGGCCACTGCCTCACGAGCCTAATCTGCTATAGGACACCAGGACATATTAATGCAACACAACAGCAGGAATTGATTGCCGTTGTCAACAATATGTCAATCTCACATAGCAAACTACTGGTACTAGGAGACTTTAATCTATGGGATAATGACCAACTACACACGGCCTTCCACAATATCACCCATTCCTGGGAAAACTTAGGACTGAAACAGTGGATAACTACCCCCACACACAAACAGGGAAATACATTGGATCTAATATTTGCTGCAGAGGATCTCATCACAATGAGAACAACGCTCCCAGTAGGTTGGTCAGACCACCACCTCCTACTATTCAACATTCACACCTTGGTCAACACAGGACCTACTAATATACAGACTAGGTCCTTCATCGGACGCGATTGGAAAGGCCTGTTAAAAATGAAAGAGAAAGGAAAGTTCAATTTCCGGCACGTCGGAGACTCATTTAACTTACAGAACGACATTACCACAAACTACCTCTCTCTCTGTAAAGAAGTAACTAGGAAGCTCGACGATACTGTTCCCCTGAAAGCAATCAGGAAAAGAGGAAGACCCTCCGCACCCTGGTATACAGATAACCTAAAGGCTTTGAAAAGGGCCTGTAAAAACGCAGAAAGGATCTGGAGAAAAAATTACTCGGAGCCGGAGAAACTGATATGGAGACAAACCATTGTACAGTATAAAAAATACATCATCGCAGCTAAGGCTAACTATTTTGCCGACTTAATTCTCCACAGTTCTAACAAGTCCCGCGACACCTTCAGGATAATCAGAGAGTTATCCAATCCGGATTGTGCTAATAGTCAAATCAAGCCCTCACAAGAACTATGCGATGACTTAGCATCCTTCTTTCAGGAAAAAAATTCCAAAATCATTGAGGGATTGAAGGATGCCTGCATCCCCTCTGAGCAGGATATTAGCAACCCCGAGAATAGGGAGAAGAGCGAAGGCAATGTAGGACGACCCAACCCAAAGGCCACTTTAGAAAACTTTAAGGTCCTCACTGAACAAGACTTCATAAACACTGCTCTTAAAACAACTTCAGGATCCCCTTTGGACCCTTTGCCTCACAAAATAGTAAAGGAGTTTAAGGATGACCTTTTCCCTGTTCTACAACAGCTTTGCAATCAATCTCTCACTTCTGGCACAGTACCAAAAGACTGGAAACTGGCGGTTGTTACCCCCCTACTAAAGAAACCTAATCTAGACCCGAATTGCAAAAAAAACTACCGTCCTATATCGCTCCCACCATACCCCATAAAGATCGTAGAGCGGTGGGTCAGCAGATCCCTTGCCCTCTTTCTAGAGACCAACAACATCCTAGAAGAGGAACAATTCGGTTTCAGACCAGCTCACGGAACCGAGTCAGCTCTGCTGACAGTCCTGGATGACCTACGAATGAGGGCGGACAGGGGGGAATCGGCAATCTTAATTCTGCTGGACCTGTCCGCCGCATTCGATACGGTGAGCCATGATATCCTGCTGACAAGATTAAAGAACATTGGAATCGGTGGAGTGGCGCTCGATTGGTTTCACTCCTACCTAAAGGACCGATGGCCGGCAGTAGCCATCCCCCCATATCAGTCGGAATTTGTTAAAGTCCCACATGGAGTCCCACAGGGGTCCGCAATCAGTCCGATACTTTTTAATATATATATGCAACCCCTGTTGGGCATTATCAAGGCCCACGGTATTAGCGTGATCAACTATGCGGACGACACGCAGCTGGTGATTTCCCTTGACGGTGCCCAGGCTAACTCACTTGAGACCTTCCATACCTGTATGGCAGAAATGACAATCTGGCTAAACCAGAATTCACTACAATTCAATAGTGATAAAACGGAAATAATGCACTGCGCAGTGGGCAGAATCACCAGAAGTCTACCCATCGATTTCTGGCCTTTAGACTCGGGGGAACCATTAACCCCAGTGAAATCGGTGAAGAATCTTGGAGTCAGCTTTAACGACAGTCTGAGTCTAGAGACCAATGTCAATAAGCAGGTGAGTAGCTGCTTTGCTTTAATGAGAGGACTGCGAAAACTACTACCCCTCCTACCAGCACAGGTCAGAACCACCATAGTTAGGAGCACCATTCTCAGCCGCCTGGACTACTGTAATGCTCTGCTTCTGGAATCCCCGGCCTATTTGATTTCCAGATTGCAAAGCATCCAGGCGGCAGCAGCGAAGCTGGCACTCTCCCGAGAGCGAAGATCCTCTACCACCCTCGCTCTGGCCGACCTTCACTGGTTACCTGTACAACAAAGGATCTGTTTTAAATCCCTCTGCATTGTCTTTAGGGCAGTACACGGGATGGGCCCTCGACCACTTCAAAAGAAATTCAAATGGTATACACCCACACGGTCCCTCCGATCCTCATCCTCCAATCTCATAAGCATACCCAGAATTAGGAAAGCCACTTATGGTGGTAGAGCCTTCAGCATAGACGCAGCTCATCTGTGGAATAAAATGCCTATCGACATCAGGAAAACAGACGAACTGATGGCTTTCCGGAAAAAAGTGAAAACTTGGCTCTTCCCCAAAGCGTAATCTCACCTGAACCTTAATACTTCTCCTCCCCTCCTCTGTTGCACAGCATTTCTCAGCAAATTGTACATAGCGCCAGGATGCCCGTAGGGTTGCAGATGCGCTTTACAAATGCTATAAATAAATAAATAAATAATTCGCGGGGATTTTTGCATCTTCGCGAGCCGCTTGCATAGCGAAGTTACCCATGCAGTCGTTTATGGGAGAGGGAGAGAGAGATAGATAGATAGATAGATAGATACATAGATAGATAGATAGAAAGAGAGAGAAAGAGAGGGAAAGAGAGAGGGAGAGAGAGAACGAGAGAAAGAAAGAGAGGCCGGATCTCTGAAGGGCCAGATTCCTGAGTTGCCCCTACAGAACATACAGCTTTTTATTTTTAGCAAAATGCATATGAAAATTGTGCTGTAAAGGTCTCTTTTAGTTTAACCCCTCCTGACAACTCAAAATGGGTGTATTTGCCATCCTCTCCCTTCTTCCTGTTTTTTATATCTGTAAGTGCTTCCTGATGAGGTTTAATTCCTTGGACAGGTGCCTCGTTGCCTACTTGCAACTATTCTCTGACCCTGCTCTGACCCTTGAAGCAGGGTCAGAGAATAGTTGCAAGTGGCGCCCCGTTGCCTACTTGCAACTATTCTCTGACCCTGCTTCAAGGGTCAGAGCAGGGTCAGAGAATAGTTGCAAGTAGGCAACGAGACGCCAGGAAGCAATTAGCAGCAGGTGTCCAAGTATAAGTTGATTTGTTTGTAACCCTTTTGTAAAAGGTTACAAAGAAATTAGGTTCAACTTTTGCACCTACTGCTGTAACCCTTGCTTGGCTGAAAATCCGTCCCCGCTGATTCGCGGATTTTACCGCGATTTCGCGAGATTCGCGGATAATCCGCAAATTCGCCCGCGAAACGGATTTTACGCCCACCCTTAACTGCCCCCCACTGTCCCCCATCCTCCCCACATCTACCACAGAGATGTGGCCACCATCGCACCCGAACTACAACGCATCATCTACACCACCTTCACAATAGGCACCTTCCCAGATGACTGGAAGCGCGCATAAGTCAGACCCCTACTCAAGAAGCCCACAGCTGACCCCACCGACCTCAAGAACTACAGGCCCATCTCGCTCCTCCCCTTAGCAGCCAAATTTGCGGAGAAAATCCAGAATCAGAAGCAACCACAGCACAGAGACCACCCTACTCACCACCACAGAAGACATCCGCACCCTCCTGGACCAAGGCCACTCCGCAGCCCTCATCCTACTTGACCTTTCAGCTGCCTTCGACACTGTCTCCCACCGCACACTAGTCGCCAGACTACACGACAACAGCATTTAAGGAACAGCCCTGGACTGGCTCCTATCATTCCTCACTGGACGAAGCCAAAGGATCAGAATGCCACCCTTCCTTTCCGATCCTACGAAAATCACCTGCGGAATCGCACAGGGGTCTTCTCTGAGCCCGACCCTATTTAACATCTACATGGCCCCCCTCGCAGCCATCGTCCGACAACAGGACCTCAACATCGTATCCTATACTGACAACACCTAGCTCATCCTTTCACTCACCAAAGAACCCACCACCACCAAACTCAACTTCCAGAAAGGGATGCAAGACGTTGCAGTCTGGATGACCAACAGCTGCCTGAAGCTCAGCGCCAGGAAGACAGAAGTCCTTGTGCTTGGAACAAACCTATCAGCATGGGACAACACCTGGTGGTCGACAGCCCTAGGAAGCCCACCAACCCACTCGGACCACGCCAAAAACCTCTGCATCGTACTCAACTCATCACTCACCATGAAACGACAGGTAAATGCGGACTCCTCCAGCTGCTTCGTGTTGGGTCCTTGCTCACCTGAACATCCAGATTATTCTGCCGAAGAGATCTGAACACTGTTCGTACCCACCTTTAAGTCTCTGATCTCACAACACTGAGTACAAACAGTGTGTAAAGAAAAGAAGCTCAAGGGAAGGGGGAAGTGGATAAAATAACAAAAGAGAGATAAACACTGCTCAACACTGCTCCTCTTGTATCGTCTACTGGTAGGGAGATCAGTTTGCTGTGTTACCTGTCAAAAGAAATCATCAAAATGAAGCATTACTACACCATGCCTATTATGTACTGGAATGTTACACTCCTATTCTAAGACTTAACACTTGTGCATTATATTCATGAATGTACCTCTCAATTTTCTGGTCTTTTCTGTACTCCTGATAGTAGTCTGGAGAAGGAAGCGATATTCTACATATAGTTGAAGAAAGAGTTAGCATTAACTCTTGTATAAAAAAAAAACTATTCACACAATAGTATGTGGGAAACCATGTATCATAACTCAGTCACTTCTCACTTATCTTGTATAATACTCAACAATATCAAGAATGATTTTGTAGTGACGCACTATGTCCATTAAAGTCTCACATTACTTCAAGGAAGGCGGAAATAATACCATCATTTGCATAAGGAATATTTAGCACGAAAGTCTCTCAGGTAATTAGGGCTAAAACCTGTCTTGATTGTCTTCAAGAATTGAGCATAATAATAATGTCTCAAACTTAGTCCGTGGATTATGTCTTCAATAAGAAAGTAAAAATAAAATCCCCCAAATATTCTGTGATTATTCAAGAAAGATTGCCTATGCCTTCAACTTGTCTGTGCCGTTCGACTTTTAAAAATCCTTTCCGAAATATTGTAATGTGCACTTACTTGAAAGGCTGTTGTTTTGTTAGAGCGCTAACCTTTGTCTTCTTTTTGTTGCAGGTCGTTCCGCTTTTAGCAGGGGACCGGAGATCAAGATGTTCTGGAAATGCGAGGGAAGAAGTCGGAGCCGGACCCAGAGCCGAGAACAAGATGCAGCCCCGGAGGGACGAGGAGACCAGGACGAGAGGAAGGGCAACTGAACCAAAGAACTCTGCTGCAGGAATCAAGACGCTGGATCTTCAGGTAAGCAGGATAGTCCGACGAGCACAAGCAACCGCTAGCGCTCCGGGCTTTCTTTTATAGGCAACAGCAGGTGTGGCTCACACGCGCTGCACGTTGAAAGGGTTTCAGTTGCAAAACGTGCAGCACTTCATTATTTATGCAAATAAAGGATTCCATGGGCGATTTGAAGCTTGGCAAACAAACCTTGGCAAATAAATACCAAACCTTGGCAAAACCAATACTCCAATACCAGATCGAGCAGTACTGCGGCCTTATTAAGCAGTCATGTAAATTGTTAAATGTTATCTTGCACTAATCATTATACAAAGTATATGCGGAATATTACAATTCACAATTCCTCAGAACTACAGTCATTGTGGGAAGAGGGTACAAGCTCTTTGTTTAGAACAGCTCCTTACACTTCAACACCCTCCGCATCCTCCGCAAGACCTTCAAATGGATCCCCCAGAGTCAAGGAAGACAGTCACCCATGCAATCATCACCAGCAGACTTGATTACCGAAATGCACTATACGCTGGCATCAACAAGTCCCTACTCCTCAAACTACAGACAATACAGAACACAGCTGCCAGACTCATCCTCGGCATCCCCCGGCATGCACACATCAGCCAACACCTACGAAGACTCCACCTTCAAAATACTTACCCACGCCTACAAATGCATACACGACAACGGACCCAAATACCTCAATGACAGAATCAACTTCCATGTACCCAAAAGAAGCCTCCGATCCTTCAACCTCGCACTGGCTGAAACCTGGCACATCCACAGAGCAAGAGCAGGCGGAAGATCCTTCTCTCACATTTGCAGCTAAAACCTGGAAGGAACTACCAGTAGACATCAGAAGCGCCGTTTCCCTGAACATCTTCAGGAAGGCCCTCAAGACCTGGCTCTTTAGCTCAACAGACTGGCGGACCCCACCCCCCCACATACACCAGCGCCTTGTGATCCTCACGGGTGAGTAGCGCGCTTACAATTTCCTGATTGATTGATTGATTCATCCATTGTAGTGTTCACCCAGGGCTGCAGCACTGGTTCTGCCACCCTGCATGTGACAGAGATAAATTGGACCACAATCTGCCACTGCAGACTGACAGGACAGCGTGTCACACTGCCAGATCAACTTTACAATTACACATAAGGGAAAAGCTACCACTTCTCTAAAATAATATATGTAAGTCCCCAGTATGGAAGGCCTATGGAGTCCTATGGGAGGGATCTGTATATTACTATGTAAGACACATGATTTTCTATATGTCTTGGCAACAACACTTCCAAATTGTTGTTTTGCTGTGAAAGGTTTGGAGCTCCATTGGCTAATATAGGGTTAAATGGTCGGCACCCCCAACCTGTCTAACTCCTGTATGGGATCAAGTATCACATTTATTGGGACATTAAAGCTGACCTCATGCCCAGGCCAGATTTAAAGTCACTTTAAAGTTAAACAACTTTTTGAAAGTTGCCACTCTGCACTCCAGCTATAACAGTGACCTTACAGAGACACAGACACATAGACTGGTTTTTGACTGCCTGGAGAGATGTGTGAATGACTCCCAGGCCCAGGAACAAAGGTAGTTGCTGCAGAGCGAGGTGTTATCTCCTCTTCCAGGATGGCCACCCAGAGTGTAAGGCCAAAAGGCAGGCTTCAAAGGTGAAACTGCCTTTGAATGGCCGCTTGCGACAACATTGATGAGCAGGATTATTTTTGTTCCTGCAGACAATTAGGAGACAGAGCTAAGGGATTGAAACTCGTGTCCAAACCGGTTTTCCCCAATACGTGGAGCCCACTGGTAGCCACACCTCTCGGATGCGCTACCCTGTTCATGACAACGGAGGAAGGGCTGTGCCATCTTGAAAGGGGCCAGAATTAGGCACTCTGGTGTAGAGTTCTCTGTATTGGAATGTACACTTGTTGCTAGGCAAGCTAGAATGTTATGATTGAAGGACAAGAATCACTGATGTGAAACTGATGGAGGATGAAGATGGAGGTGCCTGCTGTTAACTTATAATAAAGAACGTCACACTTTAACTTGACTGGATAGCATCTTTACATTGGCGACGAGAAGAACCCAGAAGGCGAATCTGCGCAAGGGGCAGACTACCAGTGTACCCCCACACTTTGATTACTTATATTTGTTATAAAAAATCATCCTCAACATTGTGAGTAAACGCTCTTCAAAATGATTGAATTTGATTAATCAACTGAGAAAGAAGGTGAAAAGCTGTGAAATGGCAAGTTGTGAAACTGCAAGTTGTAAAACTGCAAGCTGTGAAATATTTATTGGCACTCTTAAATACTATTATTATGACTCGAGTGTCAAGAAAATACGTGTGTTATACGAATTCAGCATGCCAATTGTCTTTTTACACTCCGATTGCTGTATAAGTTCAGCAAGTGTTATTTCAATTCCATACGTGTTAAAGATTACTGGCCCAGTGATCTCTTCTTCATGCCTGTTAAACATTCAGGAGCCGAGGATTTTGGGCGTGAAGTTGAATACTTCGAATGAGTAGATTTTAATAGCAATACATGACCATTGGTGGTTTTAACTGTGCGATCTTCAAACTGTACAAATTGAAGATAAACATAGAATCTTACGGCAATTTTGAAAGGTGCGCTGTACTTGCATTTGATTCCGAGCTTCTAGCATCATGTCACACCTACATGATCTACGTCAACCCAATTTCCTCTAGAAATCTGACAAAAGCAATGCAGCATGGCAGCCATTTTAAGGGTTTGGGAGCAATTTGATACAACAACACTTGGTATTCGACAAACTTAAATAAACCAACCACGATCTTACGGTGTGTTTCTTTGAAGTTATCGACGATGGAGCACTAATAAAGAAAGAAACGCTTGGTATACGGCAAACCTTAAAAAAACAACCATGATCCTGCGGAGTTTTTCTTTGAGGTTATCGATGATGGAGCATTATTAACGAAAGAAGCTGGATTTAATAGAAATGATAGAAGAGAACATCTTAAGGAGGTTTTTATTTTAATTTATTATGTTAGTTTGTTTTTTGTAACTAACATCATATCTTATTTTATAGGTGGACTCATATATAAATGAATGTTCTTTGTTGATGTACTGGTTGCATGTTACATATTTGTGGTTATTGTAATTCCAGAAAATATTTAGTGATCATAACTTAGTTATCTTTAATGGCTGATCAAGGTTTAACTTCGCCTTCTTCTTTCCTTCCAACCCCTGGAGAGCCAGTTTTTCTGTGGAAAGAGTGGAAGAAATTGTTTTTATGATATATTCTAGCAATAGGAGCAGACAAATATGGCTCAGTGCGAAAACAAGCTATTTTACTACATAATTTAGGACTGGAGGGGCGTCGCTTATATGAAAACCTTCCTGAAGTTTCAGTTGGAGTAGGTGATGGTCATGCCAGCAATGTATATGACATGAGCATGCAGGTGTTAGATTCAAGGTTCATTACTAAGATAAACATAGTTCTTGAGAGGCATACATTTTTCTGTAGAATTCAAAAGATGGATGAGGACATTGCAACTTATGTTGCTGCTCTAAAAGGTCTGTCCCTAACTTATCAGTTTGAAAAATTGGCAGATTCCCTCATACAAGACCAGATAGTGAGATGTACGAATCATAAGAGAGTGTGTGAGAAATTACTTATAAAATAATCTACTTTGGAGGAAGCCATACAAATAGCTAAAGGATTAGAACATACTGATATGTGGATCAAGGAAATGGATAAATGCACTAATTTGATTGTAGTTAAGGACTCCGAGTCTAAAGGTACATCGTCTAGTCTAAGGGTTCGGAGATAAATGCATATATTGACGAAACCAAAGTGATTAAACAAAATACCAAAATTTCATCGAAACCTTTTAACAAGACTTATGACAAAAGGAATGAATCTTCTAAAGCTAATAAGCCTCTTCCAAATTTTGGAGGACGTCCTATCAAGTGCTATAGTTGTGGTGCACCGAGTCACATTGCTTCCAGCACCAAATGTATGGGTAGGAATGCCATTTGTAGAATATGTGGAAAGAGAGGTCATCTTGCCAAAGCGTGCAGGACAAAAATGTACTTTGTACAAGAAATTGATGATTCCTGAGTGAATATTCATGAGCTAATACCGTGTGTTGACAACATTGTTACTTCTCAAGTAGATTGTTGCAACATTATAGCAAATAACGATGTAGGTAATAGCGACATCATTGCAGAAATCACTGATAAGTTAGAAAAACCACATTGCATCATTCAACTGGACTAAAAAAAGGAGTAAGAATGTTGATTGATTCTGGAAGCCTTATGGTCTAAGGAAATGTATTTCAAAACTTGGGGTGCATTGAGCAATGAAAAAACTTGGGATGCTCCTGATATTAAGGCGGTAGGATATGGTGGGAAGACAATGACATTTTAGGCCTTAAATGGATGGTGATTGGGTTTGAAGAAAAAAAAGTTTACGGTTGTGTGTATTTAACCAAACAAGGGTCAGACCTGTTAGGATGGCACCAGCAAAAGGACCTAGGTATCACATTGAATCCAAATGCTACTGAACCTGTACAATCCATTGCTGTACACAATGTTTACGATTATGATTCAGTAATAATGCAGAAATATTCTGATGTTTTTTCCGATGAATTGGGAAAGCTCAAGAATTTTTCTCACAAAATTATACTAAAAAAGAATGCAACACCTGTTGTACATAAGGTGAGGTCTGTACCACATCTTATGAGAGGTCCCCTGCAGGAAGAACTTGATAAGTTGTTGAAGTTGAATATAATTGAACCAATTGAAGCCTCAGAATGGTTGGCGCCCATTGTCGCAGCACCAAAAGATGTTGGGAAGAAGATTTGTTTGTGTATCGACTTATGCGACTTAAATAAAAACATATGGGTTGACCGACAGCCTTTACCAAACATTTCAGAAATGTTGACTGCCATGGGTGGTGGTAGTGTATTCAGCGTAATTGATATGTCTGCAGCCTACCACTAATTGATCTCAATGAAGAGTCAAGTATCTTACATCATTTGTAACACTGTTGGGGGCATTTTGCTACAGCAGAATGCCATTTAGACTGGCATCTGCCTCAGCTGTATTTCAAAGAGTAATGCAAAAGGTTCTCCTAGGAATAAAGGATGTTCTCTGATTCCAGGATGATGTGCTGATTGTTGGAAGAGATCATTAACATCATGACAAGGTGATGGATGAGGTTTTGAGTCGCATGTGGGCACACAAATTGACCATGAAGAGGGAGAAATGTCAATTGAGGAAAGATAGTGTGAATTACCTAGGTCACGAGATATCTAGAGAAGGAATCAGGCCAAAGAAAAGTATTGTGTCTGCGATCAAAGATGCTCCTACTCCCATAAAAAAGATCAGCTTAAAAGTTTATTGGGATTAGCAGAGTATTGCTCCAAATTCGTGAGAGGGTTTACAGATATTGTGGAACCATTACGTGTATTAATGAAAACTGGTGTGAATTTTGTGTGGTGTGTTGTGTGTGATAAGGCATTCAAGAAAGTTAAGGATGCTATTTTGTGTGCATCAAGTCTTGGACATTTTGATGTTAAAGCTAAGACTTTCATTACCACAGGTGCCAGTGCTGTTGGAATTGGGGCTGTTTTGACACAAGTGAACAGTGATGAAGAAAGGATTATAAGATTTGCATTCAGGAGATTACAAGTTACAGAGACAACATATTCCATGATAGAGAAGGAGGCTCTGGCCTGCTGCTGGGGGATTAAACATTTCAAGTACTTTGTTTAGGTGTGCCATTTAAGCTTCGGACTGATTACAAACCACTTGTCCATTTATTTAAGGGAGGCAGGGGACTGGAAAGGAGTGTAAGGTGGATTTTATCTGTGCTTGAATACAACTTTGAAGTTGAATATATAAAGGGATTTAAGAATATATTAGCAGACTGTTGGTCCAGAATTCCTATTACAGTGGGTGAGGAGGAATCTGAAGTTGAGGTTGACGTGATAAGGTATAATGAGGAACAAGCTTTTGCCAAGGAGGAATGGTGCACTGTGATGTTGAATGATGATGTATTACAGAAGGTCATGCAAGGTGTATCTGAAGGTTGGGGTGGAGATCTCGTCCATGATTTGTGTTTTAAAGGATATAATAATGTTGAGACAGAATTGAGTGTCAGAGGGGACAAGTTATGGAGAAGAAATAAATTAGTACCACCAAAGACGCTTAGATCTAAGATTATCAATATTGCTCATGAAGGACATCTGGTCCGGAACATGACTAAAAGACGTGTTCGTCAGTCATTCTGGTGGCCTGGGTTAGATAAAGGTGTTGAAGAAGCTGTTAGGGAATGTTATGCATGTGCTACAAGCGATAAAACCAAGATTGTGCGACAACCTCCTCTTGCTTGTGTAAAGTTTCCTTTGCGACCCTGGGAAAGAGTGGCCTTAGATTTTCTTTGCCCTATTTCTAGACTAGGTTAGAATTGTTCGTTTTTAATTGTTTTAATAGATTACTATTCTAAATGGTTTATTGTTTAAACAGCTGACAGTATAGTAACAGAGAAAGTGATCACATTTCTGGATACATTTTTTATGAATGAAGGAATTCCTAAAATACTTTATCAGGCAATGGACCTCAGCTAGTTTCAAGAAAAATGCAAGAATTTCTGTGTAGAATGGGAGTGAAACACAAAAAAGTTCCCAGGTTTAGGCCTCAAGCCAATGGTTTGGTGGAAAGGACTAACCGGTTGATTATGGATAATATACAACTTTCAATTTCTAATGGGTTGTCATTGTCTGATGAGCTTAAAACATGTATGTGGTCTAATAGAGTAGCGTCACATTCTGTGACTGGAGTGTCACCTTTTGTTTCCCTTAAAGGGCGTAAACCAGGAGTGTAAGAAGTACCAGAAGGTTGGAGGACAAAGATTGTGTGTGGGTGGATCGTGAGAAAATTGGGAAGGATGTCACTGATCAGCAAGCCGCCGCTGCTAGTCATTAGATCTGTATGAAAGGAGTCAAACTTCCTAATATAAAGTCTGGTGACTGGGTGGTGGTAAAGCATGGTGGGGTTGTTGCAAGAGGTGACAGCAAGTTTTCTAAACCTATTCATGTGAGGAGTGTAAAGAAAATTTTGTCATACTGTGTGATGGGTCGATTTGGAGTTATGGCAATCTTTCTAAATGTTGTGCTCCTCAGCCATTGCTAAGTGATTACATTTTATGTATCCTTTATATTATGATACTGTTATGCAAATTCATATTGTAATTTTGTTTAATGTTGCGCTCTTCAGTCATTGCTGAGCCATTCATTTTATATATATCTTATGCTATAAAATATATTATTGTTATGCAATTTTAGGTTATATAATGTATAAAGGGGGAGATGTGTAGAGTTCTCTATATTGGAATGTACACTTGTTGCTAGGCAAGCTAGAATGTTATGATTGAAGAACAAGAATCAGTGCTGTGAAACTGATGGAGGATGAAGCTGGAGGTGCCTACGGTTAACTTATAATAAAGAACATCACTCTTTACCTTGGCTCAACAGCATCTTTACATCTGGCATAGCCAGAGGACACACATCACAGGAACTTCATCACTGGAGAGGACTGGACCCAGGAACCGTGGCCCTGATGTATGAAAAGTGACGCATCGCTGCGTGAAAACAGCGATGCGTCACTTTTCATTGCGCCCTCCTTGCGACACTAATGATGCATCATATTTACAGTATGGCGCATCATGTCGCAAGAAGTTACAGATACATCAGTGTTTCTGACGTATCTGTCAGCGCAAAAGTGATGCATTGCTGGAGTGTGTCACAAAAGTAACGCAACTCCAGCAATGCGTTCTTTTACATGGGGCAAGCTCCATGTGAAAGGGCCTGCGTCAGTCTTACGCCTGCTGTGAGGCAGGTGCAAGATTTTGACGCGATGGCGTCCTAGAAGTGACGCAGTGAAATCTCTTAGATTTCACTGCGTCACTTCTATTACCCTTTCTTGCGTCAACACGCCCCCCTTGCATACATAATACCTGGTGCAGGTATAATGTAGCGCAGGGGTTTACAAAGTGACGCATCTAACTAGATGCGTCACCTTTATAAATGTGGCGCAACAAGGCGCATATTTTACGCCACTGGTGCATCACAAAAAGTGATGCACCAGGGGCATAAAAGTGATGCACAGCCTCATAAATGAGGCCCCTATTGTCTAGTGACCAAATCGCAATTTGGTTTTGTGATTCGGTGTTTGGAATCAGCGAGTTTAGGACTTTCCTTCCAAATACCGAATCGCATTAGCATGTATGAATGTTTTGTGACTGAAATGCGGTCACAAAACATTTGCACTTTACCACCAACTCAAAGTTGGTAGTAATGCATTCGCAAATTGTAAGGGTCCTCATGGGACCCCTTTCGCTCTGTGAATATTGTGCAAACATTTTTTAAGACCTGGCAGTAGTTCCACGGACACCACTGCCTGCTCTTAAACAAATTAAATAAAACGTTTGATTTTTCATTGTTGAAATGCATCCCGTTTTGCTGTAAGGAAAATAGGTTGCATTGCAACAAAAAAAGCACCTTTATTAAAATGCAATCATAGACATGGTGGTCTGCTGACTTCAGCAGACTACCATCCGTGTGATGGCTGCAATTCTTAATGGGTCGCAAACTGCGACCTACCTCATTAATATTCATGAGGTAGGTCAATTTGCAATCCACTAGGAATCTCAAGTATGAAACAAAACGTTCCATACATAAGGAATAGCGAATTTCAAATTGTGATTCGGATAACATCACTATTCCTATTCTTTGTACATATGGCACTAAATGACTAAACCATAATTCCCTGTAGTGGCACCTTCATGAAAATTATATGATATGGGTAATGTAAATTGGAGCTAACAAATGCATTGCTTTCATTTTTTGACAATTGTATTTCTGAAGAACTGATTAATAGCATCAGAGAAATATAGAAACAAATACATTTCTGAGGCATGCTGTCTTCACCATGAGAGTAATGCTTGCTACCGGACAGACTGTCCGCAGATTTACTACTGATAATCTCCAGCATGAGAATATTTCCACCAGTGGTAATTTCACTGTCATAAAGTCCTTTCATAGCAGAGTTAACACAATATTGATAATGAGGGGTCTGAACATTTCCACCCACCTGTAAATGAGGACAAATTCTCTTTCAGATATTATAAAAATATGCTAAAATTCAACCAGTCCTCAATGAATATACATTCTAGCTGGGATTAACTTTGCTTTGAAGAGTTAAAACAGTTTTAAAGGAATACACAATTGGTCCATTTTGCTCCAGTCTATTTTGCGCCAGACATTTAAAAACACCCAAATCCAACACAAATATTACCCCAAATCAATTACCCATTTAAGGTGGGGGTATGCAATATCAGGTCAGCTTTGAAGAATCACATCTTTATTTACCCCATGATTACCAATGAGAATCTGGATCTATTATTTTTTCCGAAACATGACTGAGCCCTAATTGTAATCGATCTGAAAGAATTGATTCCCACTAAATATAAAATATTAGATGCAACCATCAAGACAAAAGAGGGACCTGAGTATGTTTCATTTATAGAGACAGACCTCATGCCGCACTAACTGCCAAGGGACCAAAACCCTCCTACTCGGGTTAGATGGGTCCCCTGATATCTCTACAGGCTACATCCTTGTTAGCACTGGGGGTCTCTAGTTGGCAATGCTATACACCTTTGACCAAATAGGGACCCTTGCTTCTAAGTCATGGAAAGGGGATTACACTACTGGATAACCCCTGCTCACCCCATTGGTAGCTTGGCAGAGCAGACAGGCTTATATCAGAGGCAGTGTGTTAAGCATTTGTGAATATACACAGTAATACAGTGAAAACACTATAGATGGACACCACACAGGTTTTATAAAAAATAATTATTCTTTATATAGACTTAACACAAGACCACAAACGACAAAAATCCACAATACTGTACTTAAAAAAAGACTTAAAAATGAAAGAAGTTATTTAATTCAAGTTGGTGATAAATACGACACAATTCTCACAAAAGTATCTGGATGAGTAACGCAAAACAAACAAAAGGCCCTCAGAGTGGGAGATGTGTCGGTTCCAAGTTTCGGGGGAGACAATGCGTCGTGCCTCAATGCTTGCGCAGAGTAGGAGTAGTGTCTTGATCCTTACCGGAGCGTAGGTGATGCGTAGATTCTCGTCCTGGTTGGGATGCGCAAGATGGTGCCTCAATGCGATGCGACAATCCGGTGCGATGCGATACAATAGTGCCCTTGATGCGACGACGTGAAGACGATGTGTGCTAGCCTGGCGGCTGCGCAGCAAACTCTGTAGCTTTGGAGCCGTGAGAGGCCCTTCAACCCGCTTCTCTGGCGATGTAACGACGACCTTGCGGCTGTGACGCGCTTCTCCGGTGATGCGTCGGGTAACAGCTTTGAGGAAGGCACGCTTCTCTGGTAATGCGGCAGCAACCTCTGGGGTGGGGACATGCTTCTCCGGCAATGCGATGGCAACAGCTGCGACTGTGACACTCTTCTCTCGATGCGTCTGGTGCACTGTACTAGGGTCTGACAAGTAAATCAAATAACCCAATCATGGAGTCACTAATTAATACATCAACTTAACATAGGGAGCACTTGCACAGTGGCACTGAATAGCAGTGGCACAGCGCCCAAAGCATATAACCAGCAAAACAGATCAAAACAGAGGAGGCAATCAGTAAAAAAATGGAAGGGAGACTCACACCAATGATACCAGGTCTAACAATCCTGATCTATCACCCCACCCGAAAACCAACTCAATCACCTAAACTGGCTTGAGGAATTAATGATCCTTACCCAAACTATGTACACAGATGCTGTACTAGTACAGTACTTTAATATGTGGCAGAAGACAGCAATCTCCGGATTGGCCCTGATTAGAATCCTCAAGAGGTCGTCATCCCCCAAGGTTATCACAACTGGTCAAGGGAGCTACTCACAAAGCAGGACTCAACCTCATCCTAATTTGGTCATCTTCCATGGACACAGCTCTCCAACCTCCCAAGTACCTCCCTGAACAGACCACCATGTATGTACTTTTCTGATTAAGGCAAAACTATAACCCTACCAGACAGTCAACCTCCTACCATTACTAAATGCAATTGTAATGCAGTCTCCAAGGAGGATCTCTATACTTTTCTCCAAGATATATTAAATGAATCGTTTCATAATATAATGGATACCAATCCCTCTTTGTTAATAGAACAACTCAGCAACACCCTTGCTGAGCTTTTGAAAATACTTGAACTAGTAGAAATATAGGGGATTATACTCAAATCCCTGAAGAACCCCTAGTTTTCAGATGAATTTAAGAAAGAAAAAGAAACTCTTAAATAAACTTGAAAGATATTGGGGTAAAAACTATAATCCCGAAGATAAAAACAAATACGTGTGCGCAAATATAGCAACTTAGTCAAAAAAGCAGAAAGACATTTTTCTTCGCATAAAATCACTCAAGCTCATGGCAAACTGCAAAACTTAATCAGAACTATCAAACCTCTTCATAACCTATCATTTTTTTAATGATAGGGTCAAGTTTTCTCAAGATCTGACGGACCTCCTATCCAAATTATTTATTTTTTATTTTAAAAAAGTTTTGTATTGTGCGGACATGACCCCGGAGGGTATCAGAGCACTTTACATAGGTATAAGTAGACAAAGGAAAATAGGTAGGTGAGAGAAAGCATGGAAACAGTCAGGCGATATACAACAGGGGCAGGCAGAGATTGGGGTGGGCAAAGGAAGCAAGAAGGGTGCTAGCGAAAAGAAGGGCAATATACATCAAGAGCAAACCAGACACAAAAACCAATCACATAGAGGCAATTGGAACACAGCATCAAGTTAAGGGCATTGTTCATTAGAACAGTTTGTTCAACAGTAGAGTTTTGACTTTCCTTTTGAAGGCAAGAGTAGAAGGAATAAATCTTGTATCCACTGGAAGGGAGTTCCAGATTCTCAGGGCGATGCCAGAGAATGTACGATTGTACGTTTTATGCTTCTTAAATTTCTTGGGCTTGAGCAGCAGTGTGCCGGTGCTCCTTCTGGACCTGGAACCACCCAAAAGTTCCAGTTTGTTTGACAGGTAGATTGGGGTGTTGAAGTGTAGTGCTCTATGGGTCATACAAGCGATCCTAAATTGTATCCTAGCTTCAAAGGGAAGCCAATTGAGCAATTTAAGGTGCAGTGAAATGTGATAAAACTTATTAGAGCCTGTGCTGAGTCTAGTTGCAGCATTTAGAGATGCTCTGATAGGAGCTAAACTGAGTTTAGGCAGACTGCAAAGAGTTGCACTGCTGTATTCTAGTCTGGAAATGACAAGTGCTCCCACCGCCGCAAGGTAGGGTTTGAGTTTATTGAGGATGCAGAGTTGAAAGTTCGCTCATTTGGTTGCTGATCTGATGTAATCTTGCATGTTTAAGTTTTTGTCTAGCACAACTCCTAGTGATTTAGTGGAGTCAACAATGTGCGGTGTGCAGTTGAGGGCGGTGAGGTTACAGAGAAATTTCAAAACAGTGGGGGTTTGCTTAGTGGGTGCAATGATGAGGAATTCAGTCTTGAGGGCGTTTAATTTGAGATGGTTGGAGGTAAGCCAGTTAGGGGTTTTGAGAAGGGTTCCGTTGAGAGATTTGATGTCTTCGGGGGAGGAGATTTTCATGTAAAGTTGGGTGTCGTCCGCACACATGTGATATTTGATGTTGGAATCTTTAAGAATTACAGTCAGTGGTTCAAGGAAGAGGTTGAAGAGAGTGGGGGAGAGTGAGGAGCCTTGGGGAACACCCAGTGTGCAGGGACATGGGTTCGAAAGAGACTGGTTGGATTTGACCCTTTGTGTTCGGTTGTTGAGGAAAGAGGCACACCATTTAAGGACCGTGCCTGAGAGCCCTGTTCTGCGTTCCAAGAGGAAGAGTCGATTGTCATGTTTAACAGTGTCAAAAGCCGAAGAGAGATCGAGAAGGATTAAAAGGCAGGTTTCATTTTGGTCAAGTAAAGTGAGAGCGTCGTTGACAGTGTGAGTGATGGCCTTTTTAGTGCTGTGCTCAGTGTGGAAACCGAGAAGCTGAAAATGCTCAATGTGTTCGCGAAGTTGTTTGTGAACGTATTTCTTCCGAAGTTTCGCCAGGGTCGGTATGTTTGTGATTGGGCGGTAGTGTTCAGTTGAAGAGGGTCAGCCACAGGTTTTTTTTAGAATAGGGAGCACTAGACCTGCCTTCAGGCAGACCGGGATTTCACCTTGAAGAAGTGAGGCTTTGATGATTTTCGACCAGAATGGTGATAGTGAACCTATCATTTCTTTAAAGAAGTTAGGGGGAGAGGGTCATTGAAGTGATTTGAGGGTTTAAGGGTAGAGAGAATGTTGAGGATGGTAATGTCGTTGATAGGAGTGAAATGACTCCAAGAGGCATTGTTTTTGAGTGAGAGACCCAAGGGCGAGGGCAGGGGTGTGGAGACAGAGGCGTCAGGAGAGGGCGAGAGGGTGAGTGCAGCAGACCTTAGGTCTGATTCGATTGTATTCATCTATTAGAGGAAGAATTCAGCCACCACATCGCAGTTTGGTCGTGGACGAGTGGTGTGCTGAGATTGTGTAGAGGAGTTGTTGGATTGTGATTTAATAAGCTCAAAAAGTAGTTTCGGGCGATTTTTGGCTAGGTCAAGTTGGAGCTTGAAGAAATTGGCTTTCACCGTTTTAATGAGTTTGTTGTATTTGCTTCTTTAGGATATTAGAGTGTTGAGAAGATCCGTGGAGGGAGAGGCTCTCCACTTGCGTTCAGCTAGTCTAAGACTACGTCTGTCCTCATTTAGTCTGTCATTGAACCACGGTGTGGAGTCTTTTATGGGAATTCCTTTTAGTTGAAGAGGGGCTGTATCATTCTGGGTGTTGTTATAATGGTCGTTGAGGTCATGGACATCAGTCATGTTAGAAGGCGGTGGAAGGGAGCGATTGCAGCTTTCTATGAGCTCATTAACACTAGTGTTATGGAGTGGTCTTTTCCAGTGTTTAAGTTTGAGTGGTTGAGTAGAATGTTGTTCCAACTTTCAGGTATCAGGAAGTTGATAAAATGATGGTCAGACCAATCACAGAGGTGAATTTATTCGAGATGAATGGAGTTGGGGTTGGAGATGATGAGATCCAGTGTCGAACCTAAGTTTTGAGTGGGGCTGTCATGTCACAGAATTGAGTGAGAGATAAGGATGTTTTTGAGGGTTGTAGCAGCCTAATCGTGGGGGTTATTCCAGTGGAGATTGAAATCACCAAGGAAGATCTGGGGGGAGTGACGCCCCAGGTTGGAGGAGATGGTTTTCATAACATGTTCGATTAGGTGGAGGTTATCACCTGGGGGGTGGTAGAAGATGTGAAGGCTGCATAAGGGTTTGTGTGTGCTGTTGATATCTATAGAAAGGTATTCACAGGAGGAGAGATTAGCTGAGGGGGACTGTTTTGCTGTTAGAGAGTTGCGGAAGATACAGGCAATACCACCTCCTAATTTTTTAACTAGGTTGAGTCTGAAAATGTTGTGACTCGGAGGAACTAATAGGTCAAGGATAGGGCCAAAGGAGTTCTTGAGCAACGTTTTTGTGAGGATGAGAAGGTCCAGATCTTGGGCTAGGATGAGATCAGCAAGGTCTGTTGCATGTTTCACCGCTGATCTACAGTTGAGTAGCATGCATTTCAGGTGTGATTTGTGTATGGTGTCCGTGGGCGCAGGTTGTAAAGTCGGGATCTGCAGAAGGTAATTGAAGTTTATGGAATTGGCATTGAGTGCTCCATGGGGGTTGGGGTGATGGTTCGGATGGGATCCGCATTATCATGGTTAGGGAGTGTTGAGTTAAGTGCAATTAGTGGAGCTGTACAAGAGCATATAGCAGTATAGCAGGGCTAGAGATGTTCGAAGGAGGAGAGGTGTACTCAAGGAGGAGGGAGAAAATATCAGGTTCTGGATATGGATTTATGGCTCTGGCGGGTCTAGACGGTGTGTTAGGGTAGGGGTTGGTGTTCGAATTTTTGGTAGTGGGAATTGGGGGGATCATATGTGAGATCTCAAGTGTTGGCCTGGTGGAAGAGAGATGGGGGATCTCAAGTGTGGGCAAGTTGGGAGAGAGATCAAGGGCTAGCTCTTCGGTGGCCTTAATGAATTTAAGTATGGCAGTTTTGAGGGTTAGCAGTTCAAGGTTAATTGCCGAGTTTAGAGGCAGGTTCAGAGTGTGGATTATGAGTAGCGTGGAGGGGAGGAGGAGGGTTGGTCAATGGACAGGGGGGTGGGGAGATCAGGGTTGGTGTGCGGGAGGGGTGGGGTAGCCCCCTAATGGAGAGTTCTCACTCTGAGGCACTGTCGCACGCGGTGAGTGAATGATGTAAGGGAGGACAGGGAAAGGGAGGTTGATTGAGTTCCTGTTGGTAGGTGGGCAGGCTTGCTGTCTAGTGAGGGAGTGATGTAGGCAAGGGCTAGTGGGAGAGGGTAAGGAGGAAGTATCAGAGAGTAGAGCAAGTGCACCGTGACTATAGGATAAAATCTGGTCAGGTCATGCCACAATGGGTGCATTAGTGGAGCCTGGTGTTGAAGGAGCTATGGTCCAAAGGGAGTTGATTAGGGAAGGTGAGGCCATCCTTAGACTGTGGTCCGATAAAGAGGGATCAGGGATCTCCTGAGATGGGTACGGGAAGAATCGTACCTAGATTGAGTAGGGGAGTCGCTAGGGACCTGGGTTCTTTTAAAGAGAGGAAACCTGTCCTAAAGGATGTCAAGGCTGTGATTGGTGGCTGGCCTGAATAGGAATAGTCCCATTGTTATTGTAGATGGATATAGTGGCATTTGCCCTAAAAGTGGGGGACTTTGTGACCAAAAGTCGCAGACCGTGCAGGAATTTATTGGAAGACGTGATGCTGAGTAGAGCGTGGAACGTAGATCTCCACTGAGCTCTTCTGTTAGTGTAGAAGATCAGGTCACTAGTAATAGGGTCAGAGATAAGGGTTTCTGGATTGGCTTTGAGGAGTCTGTGTTTCAGAGTTTTGGTAGCATTTTTGGAGAGGTTGTCAGGATAGTTAATTGTGTAGCTGTTAAACCCTGACTTTTTAAGTCTAGGGTCCATGCTGCGATGTGAAAGAGTGGTCAGGGAGGAGAGATCTAAGTATTCGTGGTTAGGAAGTGAGGAAGGAGAGCGCAGGAGCTAGTAAACGTGGTTCGGCATTGAGTTAGGAGTGAAAGAGTGGTCATGGAGGAGAAAGCTAAGTATACGTGGTTAGGCAGTGAGAAAGGAGAGCGCAGGAGCTAGTAAACGTGGATCAACATTGAGTTAGGAGTGTGCAGCAATCATGCTCAACAATGCATTGAGGCTCTTATCACGTCACTCACTAAGTAGGATTCATGACAGTTAAGGAAATAGCATTACTCCGAAAACCTGCAAAAGTATGCAATGTCTATCCTGTTTACTATAGCACCCCTTTGTACATATACGCAGCTGATGAGAGAAGAACTACAGATTACATCACTTTCAAAAAGCCCCAGAATTTCTGCAAAATACAATCACTGCACAGCAGCAGATGGGAAGAGGGGTGGGGGCTGTTACACAATGGTAGCAGTATTCCATGGGCATAGGAAGGGGACACCAGTTTAGCAGTAGGGAGCAGTTACCTTATGGTTGCCCCATAGCCAGCAGCCATTACAAGATGGCTGCCAGTTGTAAGTGACTACATCCTACTTTCGATTTTGCCTGTGAGAAAATGGCCAAGGTTAATTTTCCCAGTTATGAGATGTAATGAGCCTATCTAGCACTATATGTGCTGTGTTTGTAAAATCAAATCAAATCAAATTCAAATGTTGCCAGTCCATAGCTCCCAAGATTTCCCAAAATCACCAGGTTCGAAAGGCAAGAGTCCATACAATCATCATCAGGGCATCCGTGAGGCTTAGCGCTACTGGGCATTGGGACAGCTTTCTGCCTTACGGGGCTCGCAATGAGGGGAGGAGTGAGCGGATCAGGTGATGATGAGGGGAGCTCGCGATGGGAGCAGAACTGGGCCGGTGTCGGGGCCTCAATCGGAGCTGCGGGCATAGCTATGCGTGCATCGTGGGGCTCACCTTGGGTCCGATGTGGCGTCTGATGGGGGTGGGTGAACTGGAGAGGGTAACCTGGCAGTCGAGCGCAACACAGGATGCCGGTATCGTGGACACCTAAGCTCCCATGTACCTCATCTCAGCGGGAGTCATTTTCAGTCGTAGTCGTGCTTTAGGGCCTAATCTCGAAGGCGTCAGCACACCAGACTGGGAAGGCAATGGGCCTTTGTGGTAGGAAGGGCCAAGATTGACTTAAATAAAAATACCTAAGAAGTCCGTGGCAGGATGGCACCACACAGCTCGTCCAGTTGAAGCTTCACGAGGGGCGTTGAAGTCAGGACCAGGGATTATTCCTCCGTCCGAGGCCAGCTGATGTAGAAGGCCACAAGCCAGGAAACGGGGTCCTTGCAGGTAAAGGCAAACTGCAGCGTGCCACCAACTCCAAATGCAGCGCTCACCAGTTCCGTGAGGTGTTTCTAGATCGTGCCTGACCCAACCCAGCCCCGGCCTGCTGGCAGGGGGAACCAGGTGAGGGAGGCGTTTCAGAGTGCCAGACGTTACAGAGTTGCCAGGCGTTTCAGAGTGCCAGCCATTACAGAGTGACCGGCTAATCCCTGGTTACGACTTCCCAGCGGACGTCGATGCCTTAGTCCCAGAGATAGAGAGAACAGCCTCGTGGAACCCCGTCGAGGAGACTTTCAAGTGCCGGTCAGAGTCCGCTGCAGAGATGTGCCGGCCAGAATCCTGCACTTCGAGTGTCAAAGGAATTCAGGTAAGGAGCAGACAGCTTAGTTATTTAATCGGTTAGGATGGCTCGATGGGCAAAGTAAAGCAGGGATTTACGCCGATGGCGATCCCTTAACTCAGGAGCCCGATGGGAGAGTTCCATATCCTTCGGCCATTTTAGGGAATCCTACTTTGCAGAAAAATATCAGAAAGGTCTGTGAAAATGTTATTGAAGGCCGACAAATAGAGCCAGAGATCGATAGACATAAAGTCAGATAATTACACACCACTATATGAATTCAACTCCCTCTGTCAGATGGAAAGCCTCAAACTAATAAAAGCCAGTAAACCCATTTGGATTTTCCACGCACATCTGTCTGGCTGCACCCCTAAAATCTCCAACTCCTCAAAAACTCCAGCAATTACATCTACCATCAATGCCTCGCTTATGGCCATATCAGTCCTGGTCAGCCTAAAAAAGGCAATCATTTGCCCCATTCTGAAAAAAACTTTAATCTCAACCCCAGTGATCCATCCAACTTCAGGCCCATATGATTACTCGCTTTTGTTTCCAAATTCTTGGAGACAGTAGTCCTTAAAAAAGCTTTTTAGGGACAAAGAATATCATCCTCCCAAATCAGGTAGGATTCAGGCCCGGCCTCTGAACAGAAACTATGATCATGGCTGCCATAGATGATCCAAGAATTACAGTGGACATGGGAGATTCAGGGGTTGTAATCCTCTTGGATCTGTCCACTGCATTCAATATTATTGGCCATTCTTTCCTCTTCAGTTGCCTTAAACAGTTAAACATTCACGGTAAGGTGCATTTAGGGTTTCCGTCATTTATGTCAGGCAGAAACCAGACAGTTAAACTGGGAAATTCTTTGAGGCTTTCCCTAGAGGTATACCTCGTGGATCAGCCCTATTCCCACTGCTCTTCAACAGCTGCAGGCTGAGTTGCTAAACAGCCTAGAGACTTAAATTTTATTTTTATGCTGATGATACACAACTAATCTTAACTTGCATAAGGACTCCTTCAATCCTACCAACAGCTTCCAAACTTTCATGAGGTCAAGCATGAGCTGGGCGGTACTCAACTATATAAAATCAATCCCACCAAAGCAAACATTGCTGCCACATTTAATAAAGTCAATCTCTGGGATAACTCTCTATGATCCTCAGGAGTTGGAGCATTCAGTCAGCCAGTGTCTACCCTATGTGACCTCAAAGTGAAACTACAATCCGCTCCTAATCTGAATATCCACAAGAATGTGTTATTGCCATTGTTACTTTACACCCACAAAATCACACTTGCAAATACTTTTATGTAGTCTAGAGTAGATTATGGTATCTCAACATATCTTGGCCTACACAAAAAATATATTGGATGATTATAAAAGGTACCAAACATTCACTAAAATAATCATCTTCAAACTTAAAACAATTGACTTTTCTTTACTCCACCTGTGTCAGATTCACGGTTTTCCCGTCCAGAAGTGAATCAAGTTGAAAACATGCTGTGTCTTGTACGATATCATTCACAGCCTTGTCCCTGAATTTCTGACTAAAACATTCAACTGTCATGTGATTAGTAGATCACTAAGCTCAATCATCAAAGTCACCTACGTGTTCCCCACTAGCAGATACTCCAAATGGCAAAACAGATCTTTCAGGGTCCAAGGTGCATTCCTTTGGAAAAAAGGAGGTATAACTATCATTCTCTATACTCACATCCCGGTCCCTCTGCTTACTTCTATTTTTGTCTTTCCTGGTGTTCCAAACTCTCTGTATTTCTGTCCATAAATCTGCTATGGGGTGTCTACGGAGTCCCCTGGTTTCCTCACACTGTAGAGCTCTTTCCTCTGCGCTGGCCAAGGCGTCCACAGCCTTTTCTCATTACAGTGCTAGGGAACCCTTTGGTGCTTTCCAGCTCACAGCTGTCTGCCTGTGTGCCAAAACCAGAGCCAGGTCTATAAAACGGAGCCCACCTTCTTAGTTTTTGGTCTGGGGAACAATCCTAGGAGACCTACCTCCACAGATCATGGGAGTGGTCGGGCCCATGTTAGATAGATCTGATCCATCACTGTGTCCCAGTATTCGTGTAGTTTTGTACACCTCATGTCAATTGTATGAATTCTACATCTTGTTTTCCGCATTTTGAGCAGCCCTGAACCTCCCCTCCATGCATTACGTTAAGTCTGTGGGGCGTGAGGTAAACCATATGCACTTAGTTAAATTGAATGAGTTTTAACACAGCATTCCTATATATCTGTTTCGGGCATCTTAATACTTTGGACCATTCATTGTCTTGCAAGTCCCTCCCCACTGCTAAGTTCCATCTTTCGCGTAACCACTCTGGAGGTTTTTTCACCATGCCAATCAGCGCTCTGTAAAGCCATTTAACTAAGTACCTGGCTGATCCCAGGATGACTAGCACTTGTAACGCTTCATGTGTCTGTGGTTCCAGCTGGGCGCTTTCCCAGAAATCTTTGAACATTTTCAATACTGCATGGTAAGTGAGGAAGTGGCCACCAGGCAAGTCATATTGGTCCAGGAAGTCGTCTAGAGTAATAAATACTCCCCTCTGATAGCAGTCTGCCACAATTGTTACCCCAGCCTCTGTCCAACTAACCATTTGGGTACTCGAAAATAATGCAGGTAGCTTCCTACCCGGGTGCCCTAGGAGGGGCAACCTCAGAGCATATGGCGGGATTCCCATCGCACGTAGACAGAATCTCTTCCAGCTATACAGTGCCACTTGTAATAGCACCCCTGTAATCTGGATGGTTACCGAGGGGTGTAGGAGCTTAGCTAGTAAATGTCTTTGACTGGTAACTAAGTACGTAGTATATAGGAGTTCCAGGTTCTGACCATCTAACCACTGGGCCAGCCATTGCAGTTGGGCCGCCAAATAATATAGCTCCAAATCTGTGACCCTCAATCCTCCTTCTTCTGGGGTCCTCTGTAACACAGCCAGTGTCAATTCTCATAATAGTCTATTAAGTCCAGTGAACCACAAGGGTCAGATCACCACTGGCAAGTTCACGAAATAGTATAACAATCGAAATAGTATAACAATCTGGGAAGCATGATCATTTTTTCCAGTGAAATTTGAGCCATCATGGGTAGTTTAAGCGAGAGCCAGAATGGGACACACATCCGGAGGGACCGCATAACTGGGTTCAAATTTCCCTCCCGAAGATCATCCACATCATAAAATACCAGTATCTCAAGATATTTAAAAGAGCATGGGGCCCAAGTCAGGTCTGCAGGTAGGTCAGCTGGGTGCTGTGCCCCTCCTGTCAACGGGAATATATGGGCTTTTGTTTTATTTAGTCTTAACCCTGCCAAAGGCTGAATAAGTCTTCAGAAGGGCCAGTGTTTGTTCCAGTCCCTGACTCCCACCCCCAGATATAATATTAGGTATGTAGCTTAGAGTGAGATAATGTGGTCTCTCTCTTATAGATGCATTCCATGCGGTTTTCCTTCTTGTCTGAACAATTCCGCTAATGGCTCAATAGCTAGGGCAAACAGAAGTGGAGACAGTGGCCACCCCTACCTGGTGCCCCTAAAGATGCTATATGATTGTGATATTACCTCCCCTGCTTTCAGCTGAGCGGTGGGGTGGGAATACAGTACTGTAACCCACTTTATCCATCCGTCTCCCAATCCAATTCTAGCCATTGTAGCACACAAGAAGTCCCATCTTACTGAATCAAATGTTTTTGCCAAATCTACCGACATTATGAGAGCTTCTTGGTAATGACTCCTTTCTGGATGGTGCATAATATAAAAGAGTCTATAGATAATGGCAGATGTGGTCCTCATCGGGATGAATGCATTCTGGTCTGTATGGACCCAGTGTGTCATGTGGGGTAGGAGTCGCAACGCTAAGATCTCGCTCAGAATTTTGAAATCGTGTTCAACATTAAAAGCGGTCGGCAATCAGACACCCGTGCTCCTATTTGGTTCGACTTTGGTAGGGGTATCATCAAGGCATCCCTAGTCGAGGCTGTCAGTGCACTTGCAATCAGGGCTTCCGCATATAATGGTTCCAATTTGGGAGTCAGGGTTTGCAAAAGTGTTGAATAGAATTCCACTGGCAGGCCATCTGGTCCTGGTCCTCCCAACTCAGTCCTTAAGTGAGGATCTAGCGTCTGCAACGGCAATGGCATCAGAAACTCCCACATATCTTTTGCAGATTGTGAGTCAGGGTCTCATAAAGCTTCTCATAATTTGCACTAGATGATTCATTTATTGGGGTAGGGGATTATATCCCCACCCCCTCTGTAATAGTGATGTGTGTAATGAGTGTCCCTCTGGAATCGGGCCGCACTAGCCATGCGAGTAGTCTACCCGCTTTACCTCCCTCTTCATGTACCCTGGTATGGTATTGACATAAGTCAAGGCTCGGCAACCACTCCAATGCACTGTTATACTCACTTCTCATGGTGTCCATCTGCCTATGTGTTTCTGCGTCCCCGGACAGTTGGAGGCCCAGATTATGTAAGGCGGATTCCAGCCTGTAAATTCTGACAACAGTTTCTTTCTCAGACCCATTGCCTGACCCAAGCAATGCCCCCTCATGACCACTTTAAATGCCTTCCACTCTATAGCACTAGAGTCTGTCAAACCTTGGTTGTGCAGAAAGTATTCAGAACCATCCCCAATAGTGAATTTCTACAATGTTCATTGGTCAAGAGGGTAGGTTTAAGCCGCCATATAGGGGTTACTGTTGGTTCCGATTTAGGGCGGAAACTAAGGAAAAGTGGGTTGTGATCCAAAAAAGTGCATAGTGTGTATTACAGCTGTAGTTAATCGGCTGGAACAGACGAACAGGTCGAGTCAGGTGTGACGGTTATACAAATGCGAATAATATGAGTAATCATGCTGCAGTCCGTGTTGTACCCTCCAAACATCAGTAAGCTTCCACTGATTCAGCCATTCTCCAAACTCTTGAGCTAGTGCAATATTCGCCATGCAGTTAAAGTCCCCTCCTAGAAACAAGTCAGTCACACTCAGGGAAGATAGGGATGTGGACAACCTCCCCAAGAAGTTGGTCATAGTTTGGAGCACACATACTCCCCAAAGTGATTACATTTCTCAGCAGTCTACCCTGTACCAGTACGAATCTGCCCTCTTTGTCTATATGTGTGTATAGCATTTCAAATGAAATGCCAGCTCTAATCCATATCAGTGAACCCCTGGAGAAAGCAGAATACAAGGTAGCATATAGTTGACTGCGCTGCCTATGGCTTAACCTGATTCCACCTTCTGCAGTCAAGTGAATCTCCTGTAGCATGACTATGTGTGCGACCCTCCCAGTGACATAGCTGTGTATTTTATGCTGTTTGATGGGTGATCTCATCCCTCTCACATTCCAGGATAAGAGTTTAATTTCTTGATGTGATCGTTTTATACTCAACTCAGGTATAATTCAGAATCACATTTGTTAGACCTGGCATCCTTGCCGTGGTTTTCCCTGACTTTTTGCCTCCACCCCCTATGTTTTTGATGCTGTGCTGGATTTCGTTTTTGCTGGCTTAGATTCTTTGGGCACTTTGCCACTGCTGGTCAGTGTCAAAATGCAAGTGCTCCCTGTATAGATTGATATTGTGATTGGTTCTCCCTGATTGGCATATTTGTTTAACCAGTAGGTTCCTAGTAAAGTGCACTGAGTATGCCAGGGCTGGTAACATAAATGCTGCTAGTGGGCTTACAGCACTGATTGTGCCACCCACATGAGTAGCCCTGAAAAGAGGTCTTAGGCCTGCCACCACAGTGCCTGTGTGCAGTTTTGTAAATTGCCATGTCGACCTGGCAAGTGTACCCACTTGCCAGGCCCTACCCTTCCCTTTCCTGGCACATAGGACACCCCTTTGGTAAGACCAAGGTACCGCCTGGGCAGGGTGCAGTGTATGTGAAAGGTAGGACATGTACTGGTGTGTGTAACATGTCCTGATAGTGAAATACTGCCAATTTCGTTTTTCACTATTGAAAGGCTATCGTGCCCCCTGCTTGAGGAAACTCTCCAAGGGCATGAGGAAGAGCTTGCCTCCTGTTTTGAAGTCTCAGGGACAAAAATACTTCACCCCCTGCTTCCCTGAACTTCCTTGCTGGGAGTTCTGACATGCCAGGAGGTGCCTGTAACTGTGTTGATTCAGAAAAGGGGGTGGTGATGGACAGAGTATCTGAATTAAGCAGAACACTCCTACCCAGTCAACAGATCAGGGCTTGATCCATCACCGTTTTTTAGCTCACTGCACTATCCCAGCTCAGAACCTGGCTACATGCAAATTAGTCTGTCCCTGGCCCAGTGCATCATGGGATTCAAGCAAGCCGGGCCGAAAACGGCTGTAATGTCACAAACCGGTCCCCGGAAGCTTGTTTCCTTTCCAGTAAAAGAATTGGCTTGGTGGTTTGGTCTGCCCTGTTCCCATGATGCACTGGGCCAGGGACAGACTAATTTGCATGTAGCCAGGTTCTGAGCTGGGATGGTGCAGTGAGCTAAAAAACGGTGATGCATCAAGCCCTGATCTGTTGACTGGGTAGTAGTATTCTGCTTAATTCAGATACTCTGTCCATCACCACCCCCTTTTCTGAATTGTAACTGTGTTGGGCCTCCGAAGGTTGTGTTTGCTGTTGGGAGCTGGAAGAAACCCAAGAGAAGTTAGAAACTGCAGGGGGTGACTTGAGAAACTTGCCAACGTAGCATCATCACTGGAGCCGACATCGGCCATCTTCGACACCGTGCATTGTCACAACATCGTTTTCAAGGTACTGTTGTTTGGTGGTCTGTGTGACTCCGCGCCCGACACCGCGATCCTCGCGGGCGGCGGCGTATTTGGATTTCGTGCTGTCCTGACGTCGCAATAGCCCCAGTTGGTGCTTTTGATTTCTACAAGCTTATTTTTGCAATATCTGTTTCAAAGACATTTTTCTGAGTATCTGTATGTTGGATTTTTGTCCTTTTGGTCTTGTTTAGTTTAGATAACTATATTTTATTTTTCTAAATTGGTGTGGTGTCCATTTGTGGTGTTTTCACTGTGTTACTGTGAGTGTTGGTACAAATGCTATACACATGCCTTTAGGATCAGCTTGTCTGCTCATGCCAAGCTACCAAGGGGTGAGCAAGGGTTATCTAAAGTGTGTATCTCCCTTACCCTGACTAGAAGCAAGGGTTCGTATTTGGACAAAGGTACCTACCTCTGCCAACTAGAGACCTCCATTTCTAACAGCATTGTTCTCCTTCCCCCTCTACTCCCCCCCTGCGCTTTGGATATACGAGGATCACTGGACATAAACCCTATGAACCAATAACTCCCCATCCCTAGAGCAGCTTCACAATGGCTAGCCACCCAAACCTGTAAACAATCCAAAAAGGAATAAAGGTAGATGACGACTAACCACATCTTGGTAAAGTCTATCTAGCTAGGGGTGTGACTCAAGCTAAGACCGGTTATCTCCTGTCCCCGCCCAGGCTTCAGCTTACGACACCAGCAGTCTTGTGTCTGCTGGATGTCTTACGTTGACACTCCGATGCTCCACCCATATCACATGCATATTTCATGACTGCTGCTCTCCAAAGCATCATGCTGCTCCCATCTAATTATCACCTCGCTGACTACTATCACACTAAGACAAACAACCCCATTTCTGTCCATCCTCCACCAGCTCAACACCTGGCTCTACGAGCTCTGTAGGAGCATTACTTCACTCCGCGCCAATGCCCCCCCTCCCCGAGTCTGATTGACCAGTCCCATGGTCTGTGGCCTCTGCAGCTCCATCACCCTCTGGAGGCGTTGAAAGCACTCCTGCCACTACTTTCAGGGCTGCTTCTTTTTCTTATGCTGTTTGAGATGAGGTAGGTTTTGGTAAGGTGATCCGCCGGGTAGATTTCTGTAGTCTTCTCTGCTTTGGTTTGGGTGTTACCCTCGTGCCTTTCCACAGTATTGGGGGCTGGGAGTCTGTCTTGCAGCTTTCCAGCCAGGATCACACTTCCTTAGGGGAGTCATAGAAATATGTTCAACACAAAATGGGCCGCTCCCAGTTTAGTGACAGAGGTGCTCAAGGATTAAATTTTGAGTGTGGACATCTCACAAAAAGTGAAGGACTGGCTTCACACACCACCAGGTGTCATGCTTCATAATCGTCAGTCCTCGTCCTCTAGAAAATCGGTTTGGTAGAGGGCGGTGTTGTAACTTGTAACATGGGTTCACCCAAACCCTCTCCCTGTTTTCCCCCCCCTCCTCCATGTAGAATGTTGGTATCTCCCCAAGTGACAGCCGGGCGCTCGCTGTGGAATGTTGACACAGAGACCCGAGCCATTAATGGTGACAAGCTGACGGCAGTCTGTGATGTTTTACTAGCAAATAAAGAACTCAGTTTTACTATCTGTGTCACTAATTACTACATTTTCCTGGCGACGAGGAGGAGGAAACTGAGCCAGGGACAGTGACTGCCGTTTCCCTGGACCTGTGAAGTGCTTGTCAACCTCATCAAATTTGATGAAGCCTGTGATCGTATCTACAAAGGAAAGTGACTGCGTGACAGAAGGACGTGGGAGCAGAGAATATAATCAAGTAAGGCGTCTCTGCAGCGCTGTGTCAGCATAGCACGGTTCCTGTGATTAATGCTTTAGTTGCCTGGCTTATCTCGGGTGTCTTATCGGGCATCGCATGACTGAGTGTGACGTGGTCTCGAGCGCTAAAGCGAAGAGAAACTGCTGGGTTCAGGATTTGTTTCTGCATTCGGGTGCCAAACCGGGCATCGACGTCCCAGTGAAATTGAAGGACTCTGTGCTGGCTTAGTGTAGCAGCGTTGAACCTACGGCGCGCATTTAGGGTGAGGGCGGTGACACGATCGACAAAGCTAAGGCGGTCTGGTCAGTTTCAGAGGGGAACTACGCTCGCTCACAGATCAGAGTGAATGTTTCCCCTCATGGTATCAGCCCTCAGCGTGTCCTACAAAAAAGAAAGGGAAAACGCTTCAGCGCGGCGCTGAAGCGGTAAACAAGCTGAGAGTCCTGACTGACTGCGCGCCTGCCAGCTGGCTCAAGTCGAGCAGCGCACTCACCGCGGGTCCTCCTGATAACGGAGCAGACTCGTTTCTGGGAGCACACACGGAAACTCGGGGGGCTAGTCGAACAGACTGCTCGGATTGCCGTTTCTTAGAGGGGCAAGCACAGGAAGCCACAGCCCAGCCGACAGAATACATTTCCTCACAGGAACCAAGCTGAGGGAAGCCAAGAGAAAGCAGCAATTCAATTGGAGAGTGAAAGTAGACTGGTAGAGGCAGAAAGCGGACTGTACGCCCCTGGGTGCTATGTGAATGTTTCGCTTTTGTTATGAAATTGTGTCTCACACTAAGGAGAAAAAGGGGAAGTGTTTAATATTGCATGGTGATTCAATTCAGTAGTAAATGCAGAAGAGTTAAGCTTACCATAATATTGTGGGCGGCAGTTCTGCCAGAATATTCATTTACCAATTAAGGGTGAAGTTTTATGGCCATGGCAGGAGCTGGAATGAGCCAACCACCCCCCTTCCTCAATGAGTTAGGTGAACCAGTGATTCCCTGGAGAAGGTGGGAAGGAATATTTAAATCATACCTAATAGCAATTGGTGGAAGCAACTACACTAACATACGCAAACAACACATATTGCTACATAATCTAGGTACACATGGAAGGAAAATATATGAGGACATTACTGGAAGATTGATTGAAGATGAGGAAGAGGTGGTGGAAGAAGGGGTCAATGTATATGAAAGCACCCTGAGAGAATTAGCAGCTCATTTTAAGGAAAAAATAAACGTAGTGATGGAAAGGCATAAGTTCTTTAAGAGAGTTCAGAAGAGGGAGGAGAAGGTGAGCAATTATATAGCAGTGTTGAGAGGGTTGTCAGCCACTTGCGAGTTTGGTCAGCTCACGGACTCTTTAATAAGAGACCAACTCGTGAGGTGCACTAATGACACAAAGATACAAGAGGAATTACTTACTAAAAACCCCAATCTGGAAGAGGCAATTAACATAGCCAAGGGCCTAGAACACACAGCACGCTGCATGAGAGAAATGAAGGTTTCAGAGGGCTCAACCAGAGAGAGGGCTGAAGGAAAATCTAGTACAGAGAGCGAAACAGTGTGCAAAGTAGGTGAAAAGGGTAAAGAGCTTATTCGCAGCAAACCTAGTTCGTCAGTGTGCTACAAATGTGGAAGTCCCAACCACTTAGCCAATAACTGGAAATGTCCGGCTAGGAATGTACAGTGCCGTAAGTGCAACCGGTGGGGCCATTTTTCTAAAGTGTGTAAGGCCCCGGGGAAGGCGGTACATGTTATTGAGGAAACGCACCAGGAAGAGGAAAGGGAAAAGTCTTATGTTTTTCAAGTGGGGGATGAGGACAATAATGATGATGTGTATCCAAAATGTGATGTTCTACTTGATGGGGTCAAGTTTTGTATGTTTGCAGATTCATGCTCCCCATATACCTTGGTAGATAAGAAAGTGTTTGAGGACAAGTTTGCCAATCGCCCTGTAGAATTGCTACCTCCTGATATCAGTCCCAAAGGTTACAACGAAGGGAAGATTCCACTAGAGGGCATGGCGATCATGAGAATTTCCTTTAAGGATAGGCACACGGTGGGGAAGGTATATGTTTCCACTAGAGGCTCGACCTTATTGAGCTGGAGACATCAGAAACAGTTGGGGATTACACTTGACCCAAACAATAGAGAGCAGGTGTTGTTAATTGAACCAGAAGGAATATCAGAGGACCTCACCAATGAGTTCAGAGAAGTGTTCAGCGATAGATTGGGTGTATTCAAGAACTACATGCACAAGATAGTGTTGAAGGAGGGGGCGGTGCCAGTAGTGCACAAGACCAGGTCCATACCTTTACGCATGAGGGAGCCCCTCCAGCAAGAACTCAAGAGATTAGTCAGTGAAGGGGTCATCACAGAAATCGAGAGTTCTGCATGGTTAGCACCGATTGTTATCATGGCCAAAGATAAAGGGAACAGCATAAGACTCTGTGTAGACCTAAGAGACTTGAATGCCAACATCCTGGTGGACAGATTTCCTCTTCCCAGGATAGGGGAGATGCTGAGCACCATAAAAGGGGCCAAGTATTTCAGTGTGCTGGATCTTTCATCGGCCTATTATCAAATCAAACTCCATCCTGACTCCCAAATCCTTACTGCATTCACCACCCCGTTTGGAAACTTCAAGTTCCTGAGAATGCCATTCGGATTGGCATCAGCTGCAGCTGCCTTCCAAAGGGTTATGCAACATGCATTGAAAGACTGCAGGAACACCGTCTGTTTTCAAGACGACATACTCATCTATGGATGTGGGCAAGAAGAACACAACGAAATGGCTAGAAGAGTTTTGGAAAAATTGAAAGAAGTAGGCTTCACCACAAAACCTTCCAAATGCAAACTGGGAGTAAGCTCAGTAGACTACCTGGGACATACTTTATCCGAGGACGGCATCAAGCCAAAACTTGACTTAGTGAGGGCAGTGGAGGAAGCCCCAACTCCCAAGAGCAAGGAGGACATATTGTCGTTTCTAGGCCTTGCAGAGTATATGGCCAAATTCATCAGGGACTTTGCGATGGTTTCACAGCCTTTGAGAGACCTCATAAAGAAGGACAGCGTGTTTGAGTGGGGCAAGGAACAAGAGATGTCCATGAAGAGTATCAAGAAAGCCATCATCGAAGCTCCGTATATAGGGAAGTTTGATCCCAATGGGGTAACCATCATCTCCACAGACGCGAGCAACAGAGGCATAGGGGCGACTCTGGCGCAGAAAGAAGGTAGCAAGATAAACGTGATAGCCTTCGCATCTAGAACACTCACCTTGTCAGAGAAGAATTACTCAACCATTGAGAAGGAGGCTCTAGCAGTGTATTGGGCTGTACGCCACTACAAATTTTTCATTTGGGGTACCACGTTTGAAGTACAGACGGACCACAAACCGTTGGTTGCCCTGTTCACAAAAAAGGACATGGAAAGCATGACACCTAGGATAGCTAAATGGGCCGTAGGCTTACAGGCCTATAACTTCTCCGTTTCATACATTCCAGGGCAACAAAACAGAGTTGCAGACTTCTTGTCGAGAGCACCCACCGAAGGAGTTGAAGAGGAAGAGGAGAAGAATAGTTCTATCCTGGAGGTGCGATTGGCGGCGGTAGAAAAAGAGTCCTGGGAAACACAAATGGTACGAGATGAAGATTTGAAGAAGGTGAGGAGGTATATCCTGGCAGGATGGCCAAAGAAATGCAAGGATGTGGAGAAAGAGATCCAGCCATATTGGAATGTGAGAGAGGAGCTATCAGTGGAAGGGGATCTCGTTCTGAAATCAGGAAAATTAGTCCCACCAGAAGCCCTGAGGAACCAAGTAGTGGAACTGGCCCACGAAGGACATCTTGGGAGAAGCCTGTGCAAGGCCCGACTTCGTGCAGACTACTGGTTTCCGACTATGGACAGAGAGATGGAGGATAAGGTGCGTGATTGTTACGCATGCGCATTGAGCGATAAAACCAAAATCACAAGAAGAGCACCACTGGCACCAGTGGAAGTTCCAGAAGTGCCGTGGAGCAAGTTAGGATTTGACATTGCAGGTCCCATCCATGGAAGAGGTCCACAAGACTGTTATTTATTGGTCCTAGTGGACTACTTCTCGAGCTGGATAACCTGCAAATCAGTACACAGCGTGAGCACAAAAGTGATAGTTGAGTTCCTAAAAGAGGCGTTCACCCAAGAAGGCATACCCTCAACTTTGATCACCGACAACGGCGTCCAACTGGTGTCAGAAGAAATGAAGGATTTCCTTAAAGATTGCTCAGTGAATCACATTCGTACGCCACTGTATTGTCCCAAGGCCAATGGAAAGGTGGAGAGGGTCAACCGGATGCTGAAGGAATGCGTACAGTTGGCCAACCGTGCGGGAGAGAACATGGAGGAAGCCATAAGGGACATGCTGTGGGCGTACCACACCACGCCCAAGTCCACCACCGGAAGCACGCCTTTTGAGTTATTGAGAGGAAGAAAAGCAGGCACCAAACTCTCTCCAGGATGGATGGGGAGAAAACAGGCAACGGAAATCGAGCATGGAGAAGTCAAGAGAAAGATAGAAGCCAGCCAACGTAAATACAAGGAGTGGTATGACAAAAAGTGGGGAGTAAAGGAGAGAAAATTTCAGGAAGGTCAAGGAGTCTATGTAAAGAAACCGGAGAGACTATGGAGAGGGGGCGACAAGTTCTATGTCTCCAAGACCATTCACAGGCCTAACAGAAATTCAGTGGTCCTGGAAGATGGGAGGTTATGGAGCCACGATCGAGTGGTTCCGGCAGAAAGGAGAGAACAGGGGACAGGAATAGGAAGGGCAGGAAGTAACGAAGCAGGAGAAAACATAAGGCAAGACAGAAGGAGTGATAGGCTCAGAACATCTCCCCAATGGCACAGTCAGTACATAATGAGATAGACACACATGCAGGCACTGACCTGCATCCGCTGTTTGTATTGTTTCCTCAGTGTTTTTCAAATTTCCCTTAAGGGGGATGATGTGTTGTAACTTGTAACATGGGTTCACCCAAACCCTCTCCCTGTTTTCCCCCCCCTCCTCCATGTAGAATGTTGGTATCTCCCCAAGTGACAGCCGGGCGCTCGCTGTGGAATGTTGACACAGAGACCCGAGCCATTAATGGTGACAAGCTGACGGCAGTCTGTGATGTTTTACTAGCAAATAAAGAACTCAGTTTTACTATCTGTGTCACTAATTACTACAGGCGGGCATACACCTGATGAAAGGGATGCACTTCTAAACTAAGTGGGGGCCTGTGAAGAGTGAGTGAGATTTAAAAACCATTTTAGTTACCAAATTAAATTTTAATGTGATAGGCACATATATGGTGTTAAAAACAAGTGAACGGTATAATGGGGAATTTATTGTCTCCTCACCGTGGTGAGTATGGTCAACATGTTTCTGCCGTTTGGCCCAGTTTGGTTTGTGGCATTCATCAGGACCTAAAACAAGAGGGGCTCTGTTCTTACCAACCTTGTGGTGAGAAGGTACCACTTTGTGGGGTGACCTGTGTCACACTCCACTGTAGAATGGCTCATGTTTAGCCCTAAGACAAGAGCCTACATGCCCCATGGGAGGAGGAGAGATGGAAGACCCCTGTAGTCAAACTTGCCTCAAGGTGCGTCTCCCAGGATTGCTACTGGATGTGTGCTCTTTTCCTTCTTTCCTCCCCGACGTGCCAAACATGTTGACCAAACTCCCCATGGTGAGGGGACAATAAATTCCCCATTATACCGTTCACTTGTTTTTAATGCCATATAGCTGCAGGTCACATTAAAATTTAATTTGGGAACTATAATGGTTTTTAAATCTCACTCCCTCAGTGTTTGCCTGCCCTCTACCAAACTGAGTTTCTAGAGGGCGATGACAGCCGATGATGAAGCATGACACCTGGTGGTGTGTGAGGCCAGCCCTTCACTTTTTGTGAGATATCCACACTCACAATTTAATCCTTGAGCACCTCGGTCACTATACTGGGAGTGGCCCATATTGTGATGAACATTTGATGTTGGAGGCTGCCTGCTCCTAGCTCCCCGCACCTCTAGTTCCCTTCCCAGGATTCTCCCAGGGATAGTGTGGTTACAGTCATAGAAATATGCCTTCCCATCCAGCTGTATTCAGAGCCGGGCCGGGAACTACAGGGAGTATTGCACACCTTCAGCTCGCAGTGCTTTTTTCACTTCTCTTCGAATCAAATCAAATCAAACACATTTGTAGAGCGCGCTACTCACCCACGAGGGTCTCAAGGCACTGGGAGGAGAGGGGGGGGTGCTGCTACTGCTCAAAGAGCCAGGTCTTGAGTTGCTTCCTGAAGGAGAGATGGTCCTGTGTCAGCCGTAGGTGGGTGGGGAGGGTGTTCCATGTCTTGGCCGCCAGGTAGGAGAAAGATCTTCCTCCTGTGGTGGTTCTGCGAACTTGTGGGATGGTGGCGAGGGCGAGGCTGACGGATCGGAGCTCGAGTGTGGGTTTTATAGAATGTCAGGCGGATGTTGAGGTATTTCGGGCCCATGTCGTGAAGAACCTTGTGTCAGTAGGTGAGGAGTCTGAACCTGATCCTCTTGCTGACGGGGAGCCAGTGCAGGTCTCTCAGATGGGCAGAGATGTGGCTGTGACGGGGAATGTCCAGGATGAGTCATGCAGAAGCGTTCTGTATGCGCTGGAGTCTTTTCTGTAGTTTGACTGTGGTTCCAGCGTAGAGCGTGTTCCCGTAGTCCAGTCGGCTGGTGACGAGGGCCTGGGCGACCGTCTTTCTGGTTTCGGTGGGGATCCACCTGAAGATCTTTTGGAGCATGCGCAGGGTGTTGAAACAAGATGACGAGACAGTGTTGACTTGTTTGGTCATCGTGAGGGAGGAGTCCCGGATGAAGCCCAGGCTGCGTGCGTGGTCCGTGGGCTTGGGGGCGGTGCCCAGTGCAGGGGGCCACCGGGAGTTGTCTCAGAAGGATTGTCCGAGGATGAGGAGTTCCGTCTTGTCTGAGTTCAGTTTCATCAGACGGCTGAGCTTCATCCATTCTGCGACGTCTTTCATTCCTTCCTGGAGGCTGGCTCTGGCGGGGCGGGGTCGTTGGTGAGGGAGAGGATCAGCTGGGTGTCGTCAGCGTAAGAGATGATGTTTAGGTTGTGTTGGCGTGCGATGGCTGCAAGGGGGCTCATGTAGACGTTGAAAAGGGTGGGGCTGAGCGAGGAGCCTTGAGGAATGCAGCAGATAATCTTGGTGACCGCTGAGCGGAAGGGGGGAGGCGGACTCTCTGAGTTCTGTCGGAGAGGAAGGAGGTGATCCATTCCAGAGCTTTCCCTTGGATCCCGGCGTGGTGGAGGCGGGTTGTTAGGGTACGGTGGGAGACTGTGTCGAGGAAGGCGGATAGTTGTTTGTTGACGGTCTTCTTGATGACTTTGGCAGGAAAAGGGAGGAGCGAGATGGGGCGGAAGTTCTTGAGGTCCGTGGGGTCCGTGGTGGGTTTCTTCAGGGGGGCGCTGAGCTCCGCATGTTTCCAGCTCTCCGGGAAGGTGGCGGATGCGAGGGAGCTGTTAATGATGTACGTTGTATTTGCACCTTGGCCATAAAGTCAGGAAATTTTGCACCTGGCTATTGTTTATCACATATGGGCCATGTGTGCGTGAGTGTTGGATTATGGCATCTCGGTCTCTATAGTATAGCAGCCTTCCCACCACTGGTCGCTCGGGTCTCTCAGACACTAGAGGCCATGATGGGCCCTTTCCAATGCAAAGAACCTGGAGAGATATCCCGGAGCTACTGTCTTCTGGAGCCAATCCTACAAGAAAGTCATCATATTTGTTCCTTCAGTGCCCTCTGGGACCCCCACCAACCTGATGTTATTAAGGTGATTGCACCCTTCTTTGTCCTCAGCCCGCCTTGCTTGTTTTGCCAACCTGGTGGTTAAGTCGTACAGTCTGTGGGATGCCATTTTTTGTTCTGGTTGTATCTGTTTCAGGGCGAGTTCCACTTTCTTCACCCTGTCCGCAAGCTTGTGATGATCTGCCTGTAATAATCCCAGCCCCACTGACACTGTCCCTATATCTTGCTGGAGGGTGGCTTTTGTATCTGCAATGGCAGACAATATATTATCTAGGTGAGATTGTATGGACTGTCTGTGTTCTTCTGTCTCTTCTGCTTCAGTAATTACATTGCCCTGGGAAGGCTATTCTGCATCTGGTGGTCCACCCTAATGTTTGGGTCTGGACTTAATAAGTTGCAGAGTACGGCACGTTCAGTAGTGTCCAAATTACCGATAGATGATGCTTGCTGTTGCCACCCAAAGCAGCAATGGGATCTCACCGCCTCCAGAGCAGGCCCCCGCAGCTCAGTGCTGCCCCACTATATCAGATGTGCTTGAATAATCATTCAGCTATGGTGCGGGAACTAGCTCCTGTGGCTCACAGATGCCTTACTTCCCTGTGTGCTTCTGCTGATTTGGCTGTGCCGGTCATGCTTTTCTTCCGCAAACTTTTCTGCCCCACTCCAACACAGGCGTCAGCCATGAACACAATTGAAACAGAGGTACAGAGAGTGGTTAATACATTACATATCCTGTGGTTACATGTGCGTGTCCTGTAAGTTCACTATAGGGATTGTGCTTTCCTTGGCCACCAGCTGCAACTGTCCTTTACCCCAGCACACGTTGTGTTTGTTAGACAACTCCCCACTTGGTCCCCCTTATTGCATTTCGTACATCACTCCTGGCATCTTGGAGCACCTAGTATTGCTTCACCAGGGGTCCCTTTTACCCAAGCCTGCTCTTAACTCCTGTCTCTATATTCTGCAGGGTAAGCACGCACCCAGGCCAAGGGCCCTGCCCCCACCTGAGCACCCTCTCAGGTGACTCTGTGATCTCCACACTCCATCCCGTCAGCTCACGAGGTCTCCAGGCAGGAAGGCCCCCGTATCTCCACACTGAGGCCAGCTGCTCTGCCTCCAATCGTGGTCCTGCTCCAGGCCCAATGGGGGACCCACCAGCAGGCTCTCGATCTTCTCTGGTCTTCACCGTTGTGCTACCCCAAATGGGCCCATATATAGTTACCAAGCTGCCCCATTTCCCCATTTCATTCTGGATCCTACTCACGCCAAGGGTGTGTTCGGGATGGCGCTCCCGGATAAATTCTTACAGCGTCTTCTTCTGAGCGCCGCAGCCGCTGTACCACTCCCTGTCCCTGGCCGATGATTCTCTTATCTGGAGGCCTCTTCCCAGCCGCAGGTGTGGAGGCTTCTGCAACCCTGCGCTGAACGTGGGTGCGCCTTTGGTCACTCACAATTTGGGGCCCAAACCCAGAGGCAGCCCTGTTGGCTCCTCCTTACATTACATTACGTGGTTTCCTCCAGGGGGCCCAATCAAATCTCTTCGCAAACACTCGCAGAGGTCCACTGTAATTGCCTCGCCTCTTGCGGTGCCTGCCCCTTGTCCCAGAGGCACTGTCACTCAGAGTGACGCTTCGATACGTCTCCGAACGATTGATCTACGACACGTGTCCAGGTCCTTCACTTGTCCCCAATCGCGGGAGGAGTCGAGTTTTACTCCCCTGGCATGAGCACGTGTCCGTTCTGCTTAACTCTTCCTTCAGAGCGCCACATCTCCTTCGGCGTTCCTGGGCCTCCGTCACCCAGGCAAGGCCGGGAATCCACTTCTGTTGCACAATATTTGGCTCTTATCAGGGCTTCTTTAAGATCAGAGCCCACTGCCATGTCCTTGGGGTTCAGATCATTGAGTGGGCAGCAACAATTAGGACCGAAGACGGCACCTCTGTTACTATTTTCAGGATATTTGCCTGGGCTCAGACGGAGCTCTTCAGTGGGTGTCTGCTGCGGACGGAATCTTGGCCACGCCCCGGAGTTGAGCACAGACTTCTTTTTTAATGCTCTTGCCGATGAAAGATAAATGAGTGTTGGGTTGGTAGTTGGCAAATTATTACGGTCTAGTGTAGTTCCTTTGAAAGGTGAGTATCTGGTCTGTCTTGAGAGCTTCCGGGAAGATTGAGTGAGAGAGGCATTGAAAATGGTGAGTAGGGGTAAGAGAGCTTCTATATAAAGGGCTTTAATTTAGGATGATGGAATGGCACCATCTTCAAAAGAACTGATTTTGAAGGAGTTGAGAATGTCAGTGAGATCTGCATGAGACAAAACTTTGAAAGATGACCATTGTGGGATTTTACAGGAAAGGATGGGCCTTGTTGATGTACTTTAGAATTATTTGTGCTTTTCACTGAAAAAGAGATTAGTTGCATTGCACTTCTATGAAGAGTATTGGAAATGAATCACTATTTTGGCAAACATGGAGATCTTCCGATCACAAATTTCACTGAAAAATACCTGGTTCCCATTCCATAATTCAATGCAGTACATTGTGCAAATGTGGCAACCTTTGGCAGGCTATGTCATTTGCCCTTCTAAAACTTCTCTTCATGTGTGTGCCATGCTGCTAGGAGAAACCTAGGACTAAGTCTAGTAAGATATGGCACTAATACTACCATCCTGAGTTTCATTAACCTCTTCCGTCCACCCACAAGAGGTGCACACAGAAAAATGTGTTGTAGTGAGTGGGTGCTGGATCATTTGTGCAAGAAAAGCTGAGTAAGCATGTAGAATTGTTTTCAGATCTAGCATCCTTGCTTCATGATTGGGGATGATTCCTGCCACTCCTGCTTAGTTGTTGTCCTCAGTAGAATGGTAGAGAGGTCAAGTGATTGGAAAATGTTGGAAATTGTGATGTGAGGGAATCTGGTTGAGACATCTATAATTCTCCATTGATCGCTAGATTAAAATCTGCTGATCTGGTAAAGTATTTGGGTTTCCAATTCCTTCCTTCCGCTCTGTGGCAATCTCTCATGAAGCTTTGCACTCAGGAGAAAGGATTACTGCCACAGTACTGGAGTGCTGCTCATTGGAAATTGTTGACTTGCTAATGGTTGCAGGTAGTGTATTCCATTGACATAGCATTTTACCAGGCAATGGTGAGCAGGTCACGGTGTGAGGAAAAAGGGGTAAAAGAATCCTCACTATCACACCAGACAAACAAGACCTTCACCCCAAATGATGTTCCATGCTGAATATGCAATCTCCATTACATTATTCAAAATATGCATCTGAATATTTGCTTTTTTGTGCAATTACTAGCAAATTTAACACCCAAATTATTGTTATTTAAATGTTATTACGTCAGATATATAACCAATAGTCAAAATATAAAAAAGTCACAACATTATAGTAATATTTTTAATTGAGACAATGGACTTTCGTTTAATAGTTTTTGGTTGTATAGAGAGATGTTTATTTTGTGAATTTTGTACATTTTGACTATTGACTATGTTGTCTGAGGTATGCAATTAAAATATTTTTTCAACAATAAATGTTGGCATTATGTTTTTTTTGTATTTGCAGAAAAAGCAGATATTCAGATACGTATTATTAAAAACATAATGTAGATTGTATGTTTGGCATTGTACATCACTTGGGGTAAAGATTTTTTTTGCTGTTTGGCTCAAGCAGGTCTGCAGCAAACCAGTATTCAGAATGGTAGCCACCAGGACATCACATATATAATTGTTCCCAGTTAGGCCATCAATACAAGCTGCCCGTAAATAGTTTGATATTTAAGGCACCTGATAAAGTCTGACTCTGTAGAGTCAGAAATGAGTGCGATAAGTATCACCAGATTACAAGTTTTTGTGGAATAACCTATGGAAGTCTGCATGTATTGACCAATGACAGTTACTTTTACACAATACATTTCAGTTCATTTGACTGGCTTGAATTCAGCATGGGAAAACTACAAGGGTGTGATAATTACTGCACAACTCGAAATTTTGATTTCTGAGCAAACTCGATCTGAATTTAACCCTGAACCTGTAAGGTCTGCCTTCAGCAAAGGGTTTTCCCTGACACGGCTCAAGTGTGTCTTACGGGAGCAATCGTCTGGGGAAAAATAATTATCAGATGTTGAGAAATTCCATGGCCCCCCTCTGGCTGGTCTACTGAGGCAACTCGGTTTTATCCCTATCTCCTATGCCGATGATACGCAACTTCTTCTTTCCTTTGATAAAACAGACACGAACATCCAATCCACCTTCTCGGAGGGTATGAAAGGCATTGCTCACTGGATGAGAGACAACCTCCTCCAGCTAAGTACTGAAAAATCTGAAATCATGCTGTTCGGAGTAGCAACAATGAAATGGCCCCCCAACTGATGGCCTAAGGAACTAGGGTCAGCTCCATCCCCCAAAGTAGTGAAAAATGTAGGGGTAAAACTTGACCGGAAACTTACATTAGAAGAACACGTTAACCACACAGCAGGAACAAGCTATTGCACACTGGGTCTCCTCCGGAGCATCTTCGCCCAACATCCATACACAAAACTCTGGTCCAAGCCCTAGTTCTCAGCCGCCTGGACTACTGCAACACTTTACTTATCTCTGCCATGGAATCCTCCCTTAGCAAACTGCAAGTAGTCCAAAACACCACGGCCCGATTGGTTAACAACGCCCCTCCTAGAACCTCAGCTTCTCCATTACTTCGAGAACTTCACTGGCTTCCAGTGAAACAAAGAGAGAAATTCAAAATATGCTGCATGGTTCACAAATCCCTGAATAACATGGGATCCAGCTACCAGTCGCGAGGTCCAAACCAAAAATGGTTTCAAGGTGACTCCAGATGTAAGTCACTCTTCTTTCCGCAACTTTTGCAGTAAAAGGAAGGGAAACAGCATTGTCTCAGCACTTGAGTTCGCGTTGGTTTGGACCTCGCGACTAGTATGAGCCCAAGTGGTCGTTTGAGGTTGTGAAGACAATGTTTGTCCTCATGCAGTGGCTCACAAATCTGTGACGCCCTGAAGAAATTGCCCGAGATGGAAGTGGCAATGAAACATGTTGGCAAGTGGAGTATGGCTAGATAGGGATTAGCCATTCTCACTTTTTTACATCCCATGACCAACACGAAAGTAACAAAATAAAGATAAGCTTTGTGTTGCTTGTGGTCTTTTACGTACCTGTTTGTTCACAGGTTTAGTGGTTGTTTGTTTGATCCCACACACTGCATTCCCTCACAAACACTGTTTTGTTTGTTTTGTGGACACTTATCTTTCTTTTGAGCTTTTTGGCGCCAATGATGAGATCAGGGCAATCCTGGTGAGTACCTGCCAGGTTCCCGTTGGTGATTCGCCCGTGGGGCGCCATCTCGCTCACACACACTTTTTCTACCTTTCTTCATTTACCTATTTAGGCACATAGGTGTGTGTTATTTGTTTGTCTCACAACTGTTTACTGTTTTCTCAAGGGTTTGGGCATTTGTCTCTATACTATGGCATACTTTGGATGTACCTCCTACCTCAACAATTAAAAGAGAGGAGTATTGTGCAAAAAGTTTTTTGCAGTTGATGGTGCACCAGCTACTGATTGATTCATCTATGCCTGGTCGGTCTAGGTCTTGTTTTGGAAATATATAATTGAGTGGAGGGCGACCAATGACCGTTTTTCCCTCTAAGCTCCTTTTTGTCTACTACAACGCTGAGATACCCTGATGGGGGTGATTCAGGCGCTTTAGAATTAAATCATGGTGGACATTCCGTCACATGTTTACTCAAGATGTACCATCCAAATGGATCTTTATCCACAGAATTTTCATAACTAACATTACCTGACGTACTGAGTGTTGCCCCCAGTATATTGGAGACATTTAGAAAACTTTACTCTGCAAGGCGACAAATGTTTCAATGGTGGTAGGGGGAAGCATTTCTGCTGAGGGGAATGACATCGGAGGGGTCACGCATATTTAATTGGCTCATTTGACACCATTTCAATCCCCAGGACTGTGTAGAGGGTGTCTCCAATTGTGGAGCTGGCGACAAGTCTGCAACAGGAATGCTGATTTTCTTTTTTTTTTTTTTTTTTAAACCTCATATTACGATGAGAGTGTGAATAATAAGGTGTTCGGGGGAAGTTAATGGTCTGTTCAAGTTGTGTACCTTCACTGCCCCGGGACTCTGTTAAATATCCTGAGGGGAGTTTCCCAGCTGTTTCTCAAGACCAGTCAAAGTTCTCCTCTTTACCTTTATCCAACACAATAATTCCAGCGTTCTGTGATGAGCTAGCCTTAGAGCTACTCGGCGGGAATCCAATCCTGCCAGGAAATTATTGTCTCCGCTTTAATCATTGGTAAACAAAAAAAAAGAAAAAACAAAAAACAAAAAACAAAAAAAAAACAAAAAAGAAAAGGAAAAAAAGGAAAAGAAAGGAAAAACTGGCCAAAGCACAAAGGAAAAGGTCTAAATAGTCACTCAGGAGTAAAAAAATTTACCCATATCTCCCAGTACTGCATTCTTTTTGTACTATTCCCTTTCCTATCCAGCCTACATACCCTAATTACTGAATTTAACCAATCCTCATATGACGGTGGTGTCGGTTTTATCCAATTTATACAGATCTCTCTACGTGCCAGTAATATCAATGCAAACAATAAATTTTCCTGATGTTTACTTAATCTAATGGTGTTTAAGGCGATCCCAAAAATAATTAAAGAGGTACTTACAGTTATTGGTGTTCTCATTAGAGCCGAGAGTGTCTTACCAATCTCTTGCCAAAAATGCGCAAGTGCCGGACAGTGATGGAACATATGCGTGTCATCTGCCTTTTCTTCGCCACATTTACTGCAAGATTTTATTGATGCGCCTTTGAAACTTGATAATCTCTTTGGGCTCCAATACGCTCTATGCATTGAGAACAGATGATTTCTTTTTAGAGCCGCGGGTTTTATGCACTCCCAGCATAGTTCCGAAGATTTTTTCCACATCATGTTTAGATCAATCTCTTCGTTGGTAAACTCTCTTCTCCAAATTATTTCAGATATTGATTGACCTTCTTCACCAGCTTCAATTAATGCCCAATACCATTTTGATATTTCTTTTGTTATTATGAATTCCTTTGTCATTTCCTTTTCAAAGTTTCCTGGGTCTGTTGTTTCTTTCGGGATGGTATTAGCCCAGCTCTTCAGTTGGTAATATTTAAACTTCAACACTTTCCCTTCCGTTATTGTGTGCAGATGTTCCCATGATATTAATTCATTTTCACATAAAAGTTGTCCCCATTTTTCAAAACCTAGTTGTCTAATTACACTGGATAATGCATCTTTGAGGCATTCTGGTGTTCCAGGTGAGTCCCAAATTGGAGCCATATTGCTGTAGTATGGGATCCTCAGAATACTTCTAATTTGCGTCCATAATTGACCGCATTAGTTAATAGCTTCAATTTTACTTTCTTGAAGAATTTGGGATGGCCAAATTTGAAAAGGAAATAGTCTTCTCCATTTGTAATATGTTGAAGAAAGATCGGGAAATTACCGTGCTTCATTAGCAGCGTTCTAAAGTTTTTAAACTGAAAAGCCCTGCAATATTCAATAATGTCCGGACTTGCAATGCCCCCTTGATTCTTCCTTCTCCTGAGTTTGTTCCACGCAATTCTTATGCTTTTTTTTGACCAAATAAAACTGGATATTTCTCCCTGTATTTTCTTTATGGCAGCTTTATTAAACTCCAACGGAATCGTGTTAAAAAGATATGTGAATTTGGGGATAATGGTCATTTTGACTGCGTTTGATTTGCCCAAAAAGTTTAGTGGTAGACCAGACCATGTTTTGAGAAGTCTTCTCATTTCTTTTACTACTAAATTTAAATTTAATTGGGGAATTTTATTCAGATCTTCAGTTAGCGTGATCCCTAAATATCTTATTTTTTCCTTTGAAAAAGCAGGTTTTATCGCGCAGTTCCAACTCATTGCCTCTGTCTTGTTAATATTTATCAAATAGCCTGAGACCCTGCCAAAGTCATTCATTATTTCTTTAATTGCTGCTTCTGAGTTATTGTAGTTATCTGTAAACACCATAAGGTCATCTGCATATAATGCCACTTTCTTTTCCTAATGTTTGTATTTAAAAGGTGTTATTTGGATATGATTTCTAATTGAGCAAGCTAGAGGTTCAATATATAAATTGAAAAATAGAGGTGACAAGGGACAGCCTTGCCTCGTACCCCTCTGGATAATGATATTACTTGTCAGACCCCAGTTCACTATTATTTTTGCTCTAGGGTTTGTGTAAATTTCCTTCACCATATTACTAAAATTACTTCCCAGATTATTTTTCTCTATAATATTATTTAGGAATAGCCAATTTACGCGATCAAAGGCTTTTGCCGCGTCATAAGTAATGATCGTGAGGGGTAACTGTTCTGATATAGCTACGTCGATTGTAGCTAGTAATTCATGTGTTATTTCTTGAATTTGTCTGCCCTTTATGAAGCCTTTCTGGTCCAGATCAATCAGATTTGGCATTAATTTTGATAGTCTTTTCGCTATTATGTTCATAAATATTTTATAGTCGCAATTAAGTAAAGATATTGGTCTATAGGACTCACAGGCTTTTGGGTTTTTCCCCAGTTTTAATATAAGGCTTATTATGGCGTCGTTCCATGAGTCAGGAATTTTTTCATGCTCCATGTAGATCTTATTCATGACTTTTGTTAAGTGGCCAATTAAAGGCTCTTTTAGAGCTATGTAGAATTCATTGGGTAGGGCGTCAGGTCCTGCCGCTTTACCCTTCTTTAGGCTACCTATTGCGAGTCTGACTTCCTCAGATGTTATTTCACTATTTAAAAAAACTACTTCTTCTTCCGTTAGTTTTGGCATTATTATTCCTTCTAAATAATCAGGAATGCTCATTTTCACTGTACATTAAATGTAGTGAAGAAAAATGGGGTTAGGCATATGATACAACCACCGATTTTTTGGAGATCTCCTGTTAACCTCCATATCTAGAGGAGGCCATTAGAATGCAGCTTTAAGTTTCTTTCGTCTGCACTCATTAACAGTAATCTGTCAGCCATACTCTATTGTACCACTACGTGGGCGTACTTTGGTAAGGCACTTTACTTGCATTTCATATATTTACTGCTCTCATTTTACCCTTTCTTCATTTGCTGAAGCACTGCACTTCACACATCAGTAACTTGTGTTAAACTACTTTCATGATGGATGGTTAGAATGCTCTCCTTATAGTTTCACCTGAACTAATGCATTCCTAATGCATAATTTACTTCTTGCATAGTGTTTAATGCCATCAATAAATCATTCTCTCCTTTTTATTTGCTTCTCAATAAAAATGTAAATAAGTTTGACATGTTCCGAGTTAGCCTTCTTTACATAAGAGTTAAATTATTAAACCTTCTTTTTCTCTCTTTTTATAAATGACCATGGCATTTCAGTTGTTGGCTCTTAATGCAATATATTGCAGTATACAGCATAAAGAGTACATTACACAGGGGCCTGTGTTACACTCCTGATGTGCAGATACACTCTAAGGGCCCGATTATGTGTTTGGCAGTCTAACCGCCATACTGTAGCGGTCTTCCGCCCGCTGTATTACGATGCATGAAGAGTGAACTGCTAACTGTCATTGATGGAGTGTGTCCTGCCTTGACTGTGGTGGACTGCAATGTTGGTGAGGCGTACTTTATCGCCATCAGGGCCATGGCTTCCCGCCAAGCCAATTTTGAAATACAATTGTACTGGCGGTATCCAGTCATATGGGGTGGCCAGTTTCACATAGCACTGCTCAGCACTATTGATAAATCGGGTGTGCGAACACAGCAACCACTAGCCACTGCTACCTTACACACACTAATACAGGCGATATACTCACCCTACGGAAACTGAAGGCACTTATATATCCATCACACACAGATCTTAGTCATGTATCGATTTATGGCTCACAACAAAGGACGTGGCCAGCTGGACCTCGTCAGTCGAACACATGCCTCACACCTTATCCGATCACGCCCCAGTACATCTTACGTTAAAGCTGTCACCAACCCGTCAGCGCATGTTCGCGTGGCCTTTTGCCTCCTCATGCCTTACGAGACGCAGTGTTTAAGGAAGAATTGCGCAGCAGCACTACTGACTTCTTTGAACTCAAAACCAGCTTGTTCGATTCTCCCTCAATTCTCTGGGAATCGTTTAAGGTGGTAATAAGAGGGATATGCATCGCAAAACAAGCTGGAGTCCTCCGGGCCAGACAGGACACTTTGAGACGCTTGGAGACTGACATCCAAGCTCTGGATCAGGCTTGCTGTTCCAAGCCCAATCCGGATACACTTGCTGAAATCAGGGTCAGAATCACTACGTACCACTCAGCAGCCGAACGCCAGATTAGCTTCCTTGGCCATGAGACGACTGCCAGCAGATGTGGTGAGGGTGAGCGCCGCTGTAAGGCCCTGGCTTCTTTGCTGCGGAAACCCCATCCATCCACTTATATGAAGGAGCTGTGCACCGAATCTGGTAATATAATTACCGCACCAGACGATATTATAAAAACAATCACTACCTTTTATTCTCCACTCTACACCTCAGGATCTATACAGGACCCAGACTCCCTACAACAGTACTTCAACTCAGTCCAGCCCACCGTGAATATCTTGATGCCCCATTCACAAATGAGGAAATCACTCAGGTCATTGCGAGTCTCCCTGCTGACAAAGCACCCGGCACGGATGGCCTTACCCCGATGTTCTATAAAGAGCATACCCCAATTTTAATACCCCACCTTGTGGAAATGTACAATGATTCTATTGAAGTCGGATGCCTTCCTCCTTTGCTTCGCGAGGCACTCATTACTCTAATACTGAAACCAGAAAAGCAGCCAACATCTTGCGACTCATGCCGCCCCCCTATCGCTAATCAATACGGACAATAAAATACTCGCCAAAATGTTAGCAAATCGACTACTCCCCCTCATGCAGCTAATAATATGCCCAGATCAATCCAGCTTTATTCCAGGCTGTGCCACCTCACATAACCTTAGAACTATTTTCTCCATAGTGCATCAAATTAATCCCACCTTACCTGCAGTGGCAGCACTCCTTGACGCCACTAAGGCGTTTGACTCCTTTTCTGTTCTCTCTCCTGGCCTGCCATGGCCTCAACCGGGACTTCATTCGCAACATTAGACTGCTGTACATCCTCCCTGGGAGCGCATCAAACTGAATGGGCAGATTACCAAACCCATCGTAATCACTAGAGGCACACGGCAGGGATACCCACTTTCGCCCCTGCTTTTCGCCGTTGCCACGGAGCCTCTTGCTGCTCGACTAGAACAACACCACACTCAGCGCAGCATCGGTTCTCTGTCTGTGCTTTTGTTACCCATATGTATGCAGACAATGTCGCTTTATGCATCCATGAGCCACAGAAGAATTTAGATCCCATGACCAGGGAAGCCATATGTTTAGGTGGATACTCGGTCGCCCACATCAATTGGAGCAAATCCATCGTATTTCCTCTTACTGATGCAACACAACTTTGCCTAACAGAGTTTCCACTTAAATGGGCAACTGAGCCGATTAGATACTTGGGCATTTGGCTCAGAAGAAATATAGACAAACTCAGGTCAGCGAACTATGGTAGGGCTATGGAATGGCTGGAAGCAAAAATTCCAATCTGGAATAAGCTTCCGCTATCATTGACAGACTAAATCGCAATTGCCAAAATTATTATTTTACCAACATTTCTCTACTTGTTTTTAAACATACCGCTTCCTCTTATGATTCAGTTCTTCAATAGATTGTGATCCAACTTAATTTCTCTTGCATGGGCAGGACACCAGCCGCGAATTGCATATGATATTCTGACGCTCCCTTTCACACATGGCGGACTTGGCGCCCCAAATCTGAAACTATACGCATATTGCGCCCATGCTAGCTTCCTACATGTCTGGCCCCATCCGACACCATTCCAACCGCATACGGCGGTAGAGGCTGATCAGACCTCTCCCTGGCCACTCAACACTGCGCTGTTCTGGCCCCATAAAAATCCCAGGAAATAAATTAACACATTTGAATGCCTGTGATGGGCATGGGAGGGACTTCATATGCTTACTGGGGCAGACTTCCTATACACCCCATCTATGCAACTTGCTGAAAATCCTGCTTTCCTTCCATTACAAAACAAAGGTATGGCGTGTGCGCGAAAGCACTAGGAATCTGTATAAATGCGGATCTATATGCAGGAAGGTGTCCCTTCCTGCATATTAACAATTGGGGTGGTGTGGGGTGGGGTGCAAAAAAACGATGGATTTAGGCCCAGATCTCTGTACTGGGGTGAATGTATGACATTGTTCTGCATTCTGTCCATCACCTGTGGTTTTTGCAATTGTCACCCCGAGTGGGATGGGTATGCTCAGACGTGAGTCCCATGCACTCCACGCCACTGGATTCAAGCAAGCCGGGCTGAAGACGAAACTGGTCTTTGGAAGCTTGTTTCCGGTCCAGGGAAGGGAAGGCATGGCTTGGCAGTTCGGGCAGGACTATTCCCATGAGGCACAGAGTCAGACTGATTTGCATATAGCCCTGTCTGAACTGGGGTGGCAGAGTGGGCTAAAGAACGGTGATGGATTAAACCCAGATCTTTTGACTGGGTGTGAGTGTTTGATTGGTTCAGATGCTCCGTCCATTACCACCCCCTTTTGTACCGCTTTTGGCCACCATAAGTGTGGCAGGGTATGCTCAGACACGAGTCCCTTGCTCACTTTGCCACTGGATTCAAGCAAGCCGGGCTGAAGACGGCTGGAATGCCAGAAACCGGTCCTCAGAAGCTTGTTTCCGGTCCAGGGAAGGCATGGCTTGGCAGTTCGGGCTGGACTGTTCCCATGAGGCACAGGGTCAGACTGATTTGCATATAGCCATGTCTGAACTGGGGTGGCAGAGTGGTCTAAAGAACGGTGATGGATTAAACCCAGATCTTTTGACTGGGTGTGAGTGTTTGATTGGTTCAGATGCTCCGTCCATTACCACCCCCTTTTGTAACGTCAAATTTGTTGCAGCACCATGCTCTGACTTTTTTGTAAATATGCCTTGTAATTTCCCTCAATGTATCTAACACATTCACTCTGTGGACTATTTTTGGACACTTATCCCTTTCTGATGAGAGTAGTATTTTGGACTTTGGACTGCAGACAATTTGGCATCTACAACTATGGTTTTATTCACCATGACTGGCCACTTCACATTTGTTTGTTTGTTTTTGCACAATGTACCTCTTCACCTTTACCACTTTAATAAAGACACAAGTCTCAAACCCATTGTCTGCTGTAGTAAAACTCCCATCTAGAAATGTAAATTTGTACTCCCATGTGAACTTTACAATGCCAATAGAAGCTGCTTATGTAAGCATGGATATGCTGAATGTACACAATGTGTAGATCAGGATCACAGCCATGTCACATCAAAACATACATACAAGAGTCTTGTCTTATAACATCTGTATTCCATTGTTCCAACCATAGGCTGGCATGATATTAGAAACAAAGCAAATCATCATGACTCAAATATTCTGTGTCAGTGATCACATTTTCAGGTGCAGTCCTTCACAACATGGAAGGAGCGTATGCATCAGACAATTTCTTGTAGAGTAGGCAAAACAAAATTTGTCTATGTCATCAGCTGGAGCCATATAGCCTACCTCATAAAAAGAATCCCACATAATTTAAGCCAATAAACAGATACATGGCAGTACAACAGATTCACAGGGTCATTCCAATCCAGTGTTGCTGCATCTGATGGAATGTCACAAACAAATGTCAGTGATGTGTCAAGAGCACTTTGGCCTACAATGAGGAGACACATCAACAGCCACATACCGTTTATACACAATGAGGATTTAGCCAATGTGAAGAGAGGCTTGCATGATTTGGGCCCACAATAACATTTTGTTGGTGCACATGATGGTACACATTACATTAGGACCACCATGCGACAATTAACAAGTCCAATGTATTCCTCTTAACTTCTATCCTATCGCTGTGCAAGCTGTCTTGGTACAGGTTTTGTACACCCAGAGTTTGAGACAGATATTCTCAGGAACAATCCATATCCACTTCGTACGTCCAAACATCATTATATAACTGCTAATGTCACAACTCTGAAAAGTCCAAATGAAGATGCCATGGTGATGTTACTTAAAGCAGACCAAAACAAAGAGATTAGCTATGACACCATACATATGACACAATTTACATAGTCAACTTCTGAAGAACACAGTCCACAACAAAAATCTAAGCTGAACAAAGCCACACTAAGAAAATAATGTGTCAAAACCTTCCTTCACAAACACTTTTCACCAGAATGTTCCAGAGCTTTAACTTCCTAATATTTTCCCTAAACACACTCCTCACATCATCACACGAATTGCTTTAATAGTCAAAGTCATGACATCTTACAACATACTTACAAACGTGAGAAGAAGTTGTCCATGAGATCTTTATGCAACTCAGCTCCTTCCTCTTCACCACTATCATCATCATTTGGCATTTCAGCATCCTCACCTGGTGATACTTCATGGTCTCCATTGTCTGCGATTTAAGGGATGTTTCATCGGAGGGCGATGCTCTAAGGCTTGCAGCAGGCCACAGTGATTTGACACACCTTCCCGGGTGAGTTGAGGAGAGTTCTCCACGTCTTGTCCAGACATCTCAAACTGACCTGCAGGAGCCCAAAGCCCACTCCACTGGCTGCAGTGATCTTCCATTGGCCTCATTGTAGCGGACTTCCCCAGGCGTTGTTGGATTCCTCAGCGGTGCCAATAACCATGGACGGTTGGGATACGCTGAGTCTCCTAGATGGAAGACCGACATAAGTGCAACAATAAGTAACACACTTTCTGACAATACTACCTAACATCAATAACACAAAGTTAGGACAGATCAAACTTACAAATAAGGCAGGCCCTCTTCTGGAGTAGTTGTGACATCTGCTGGGGTATGGTGCTGTTCCGCATTGTGAAGGAACCATAGGCTGATCCTGGGAACTGGGCACAGGTATTTAAGCTGTATAAATCCAGTAAGCAGACAACTTGCACGTTAAATGCCAGTGCTTACTGTTACGGTAAACTTGCTCCCTGGCTTGTGTTGTCACTAAGGCAATATGGGCGCCATCAATGACTCCAGCTACATGTCGGATGTGACCAAATCCATAGAAATGAACATTCACATTGGCTAAATCCTCACGTCTGGGAAACTTGATGTAGCTGTCAATGTGTCTCATCATTGCTGAAAGCACGTCCTGTAGTACATTACTGAATATTGGTTGTGACAAACCACCAGATATAGCCACAGTGTAATGAAAGGAACCTGTGGCCAGAAAATGCAATACTGGCACGCGTCTTACAATAGCTGGGATACATGTGGGATTAGTGTTTGAGGCAGGAGGTCTTGCTCCAGCTAATGACATGAATCCTATATCGTTTGCCTATTCAAATGAAACTTCTTGATGACATCCCTTTCTTCCAAGGTCTGAAGGTATTGAAATGGGAGGCACACTGGAGGCTATCATCTCCTCCCTCTCCCAGGGTACCTATTTGGGGAGTACAAACTATTTTGCACATCGGTCACAGTGTCCACAGTCACATATATGAAGAGCGAGCCAAAAGTAATGTGAAAAAACATAATTGCTTCAAAAAGCATTACAGATAATTAAGCATGGGCGGAAAATCCGTTCCGCTCGCGGATTTTGCGGATTTTCGGTAAATTCGCAATCTGCGAACTCTTGCGAAATTTACTGCAAATCCGCAAATTTGCACGCAGCTGATTTTTTTGCTTGGTGATACAATATTGCGGCGGTCGGCGTTCACTTACCGTCATTCAGCATTTGCCGAGTTGTTTTTCTCGATATTTTGCGAGTGCTGCGCCATTTTGGATCTTGCTGCGGGATCCCGCGGGAGTTTGGCGACGCATCGGGAGAGTTCGCAATTGCGAACATGTAGATGCGGCCGGCAGCAACAATCTCGCACTCGCGAAATTACAACATTTGCAATTCGGCACAAGAAATCCACCAGCAAGCAGCATAAACCTTCTGAAAATGATGATTTTTATCAGAATAACTCCTCAGGTTGACATTTGCCTGCACTTTTTGGGATTTGAGGCCTTTTTGACTTTCTTTGGATCACTTTTGGATTAGAAATCAACTTTCACAAGTAAGTTTGTTTGGGGCATTACAGTTGCTGTTCTGCAGAAAAACGAGTTTTGCAAAACTGAAAGCACTCAGCAGGTGCAAAAGTTCAAACTCATCATTAGTAACCATTCCCTGTAGTGCTTCCTGAGGGGCCCCTCCAGAGTTCAGTTGCCTACGTTTGTTTGGGGCATTACAGTTGCTGTTCTGCAGAAAAAACGAGTTTTGCAAAACTGAAAGCACTCAGCAGGTGCAAAAGTTCAAACTCATCATTAGTAACCATTCCCTGTAGTGCTTCCTGTGGAGCCCCTTCAGAGTTCAGTTGCCTACTTGCAACTACTCTATGACCCTGCTCTGACTCTCACAGCAGGCTCATAGAATAGCTACGAGTAGGCCACAAAGGTCCTGGGTAAAAAATTGCACTGAAACAGAAAGCAAATTACAGATAAGGAAGCAGGTGCCAGACAGGAAGTTTAAATTCAGTGACACATTAATCAACCCCAAATTAATTTATGTCAGTTGAAGCAGGGCAGGTGTGCTTGCTTCCCCCCCCCCCCATAATCTACAGTGATGAAACAGAAATTAATTCATGTCAGTTGAAGCAGGGCAGGTGTGCTTGCTTTTCCCCCCCATAATCTACAGTGATGAATCAGAGGGTGGCAGTGATGTACCAGAGGGTGGCATGGGTGAATCAGAGGGTGGCAGTGGTGAAACAGAGGGTGCTGTGAACCTGTGATGATGAACCAGACGTAGAAACAACAAAGTCGCGACCGTTGCGAGCCGACAAGTAAGTTCGCAATTGCGAACTGGTACAAAACCCTTGCAAACTGGCAGAAACCCTTGCGAACACAAAAAAAAACGCATATTTGCGAGAGTTCGAGGATTTTGCGGATTGCGAGTTCGCAAATACGCAAATTCGCGAACGCCAGATTCGCAAAATTCGCCCATGCTTACAGATAATTCACATAATGATTGTCTACTATTTAAAAACCACCTATAATCCTTATTGAGGTCTTCATATGGACCTGTAACAGAAATCTGCGCATTACACATCCAAAAATTTATCATGAGCACCTTCATATTGTCAAAATTGAATTTTCCTCACAAAATACTGTCACAGGTGGTGTACAGTGAATCGTGGTAATATAGCGTTTATGCACAGTAATGCACTACACTGATTTTTGTGCAAAGGAAATTACAGAGTAATGGAGTAATATATCTGTAAACATGTTACAACATATTTTTAGTGGTGGTGATACACTTACCAGTCACCAATACTGTAGCTCCACCCTCCAAAGCGGTGAATGCTTGACATCGCATATAGGACAAACAGATTCTACCCCCACTGGTGGAAGTCGATCGCGCGGTGGGCTGTTTCATCCACGCCGGACACAGCCATAGGCTAATGGTGTTTGTGTCCATAGGCTAATGGTGATTGTGCCCCTGCATCTCTCCAAAGGAGCTGGAAAAAGTGGTAAAAGAGATCCTTCCCCTCTATGGCCAGTTATGTGGCTCACCAAAGGAAAAGGTTATGATCTCACATATATATTTTACTCTGTTCAACTCTATCCTTTCCATTCCCACAGGCTAAAACGTGCCCCTGATTCCCAGAGGGAATTCAGAATACTGTTGTAACATTTTGTGGTCCCTAGATGGGACAATCATGTCATAGATTGTGGTGTACTGTACTTTGTGTACTTAACATCACCACTGTGATGTGTGATAAGACCTATATTCATTAGTCAGGTCCAATTGATGAAGCAATGAAGGAGATGATAGGTAAACTTACAGTAATTTCTCAAAATGTGAATTTCCATGCCATTGATGTGGGAGTATTCAGGGGCATATTATCAAGGGGGTTTGTATCTGCTTTTTTGGCTTTAAAAGCCAAGAAAGCGGAGATAAAATGATCTCCCTATTACCTAGCTGTCGCTAACACCAGTTAGCGACAACTAGTAGGAGATAGCGACCATCTTGGGCCCCGCTTTGCATGTCAGTGATATTTATCACTAATGACAGGGAAAGTGGGCGTGCCAAGATGTTAGCAACTGGAAACAGTTGCTAACATCGCTATCTCCTATTACCAACTTTTGGAGACATTCGCGCTAAGCTCGAATATCTCCAAAAGCTAACACCTGCCCCTGAGCAGTTCTTAGCCATGTTATCCAATGGTAGGTGGATAACATGGCTAAGATCATTAGCTCGGTAATGCATGAATATCACTGACTTTTCAGCGATATTCATGTATTCCGGCCGATTTTTATCGCTTAGGAGATATATATATATCGCCGCTAAACCAACATAGAGATAATTATCGCTAGTTGTTGGTAATATGCCCCTCAGTTATGTGAATTGTACATGTTGATTTGCCAAGGTTCATTCACTGACTGCTGACACACATCAGAAAGTGACATGCAGAAATGTGGGGATCATATGTGAGTGTCTATCCTTAGAAATACAATGGAATTTGTGTTTGTGAGAGAAAAAGGTACTGTGATATGCCTTCCTATTAGGACACAGGTTAAACCACCTCTTCATGTAATGGAGATTCCCTGAGCCTCAACAACCTTCAATGGTTTGTTGGCTTACAGGTATGCAATATAAGAATGGTGTTCTCGCCAGTACCAATCTCGATTGGGGATTTCCCTAGGCCTAGCTGATTAATTTTGTGTTGGATATGTGTAGACAAACCTCCCAGATATTTGGGCCAGATTGTCTCCAGTAAACCTAGCGTATCTACTTAAGTAAAGCTTTCATGAGACTATTCTGAAAGTGGACATATGTTGAAGCCACTATAGTGGACCTTGTAGCTGGAGTCTTCTTTACACTTTATTAATGTTCTGTGATCAATGTTGCTATCAGGTGTGTTCTGGCACATGCAATAAACCTATTTTACATGTAATTTCAGCATCGTCCCAGGCAAGTGGAGGAGACAGGGCCAACATGGTTGGGGAAGCAGCTGGCCACAGTGGTTCTGATTGTGACATGACAGACCTCAAGGGAGCCAGTGTAAGAAGACCAAAACCCATCCCAGAACCAAAGACACCTCTCTCAAAGTCAGGACCACACCCACCCCTCCCAAGTGACATCATTGAGGTGCCTGGACTGTTCACGAGATGCCCCTTACTGGGGAGGTTCCCCTGGCAGTGTCATGAAGGGCACGTTTAGTGGCACAGAAGTGTGCTGGACCAAACAATGTGAAAATGGACTGGCCATTGGCCTTTGGTTTACTACATCTAATTGTTTTTGCAAAATTTAACATTTGCTTTGTTTAAAACACATTAGTCCTGCCATTACTTTTCGAACTATTTGATGTTACTGGATACTTGGGATGTGTGACTACAGTTGTGTTTGTTTCATCCTTATTGATGATCTATTTGAAGTGGTTATTATGATCTGACCTTGGAACCAATGCTGGAGTCACACAGGACAAGGGGAAATGTTAATTTGATGGATATGTGGAATGAATTCCAATTGGGGATGACATTGCAGGGTGTTAAATTGTCATATCTTTGTAAACATGTTATGGACATGTGTTCATTTTTGTGTGTATAGCTTACACCTACTTTATCTAAATGCGTGACAAATGCTGTTACTGTTGTGTTTGCTTTCATGACTTGCACGTACACATTTTCCGCACATGCATGGCACTCTGCTATGCTATTGGTTGTCCCTGATATAGTTCAAACCACGGCCCTGTGCACATAGAGGTTTTGAGGCATGTAAAATGTGGATTGTGGCCAAGGGCATCAGCCTTTTAGGGGTCCTCCTGGTAGAGGCATACCTATTCTGCAGGGAGTATTCACATTGTGGACATTGAATGCTTCTCACACGGATTACTTGGAAATCATTTACCTGATATTGCCTTTGAATGTGGGCTATGTGTGAAAGTCCATTACATAGATTTAGCAGTGAAAGTGTGTTTCAGTTTCAAGAAACATCCATATAGATCTTTTTTTGATATCATAATATGACCTAGCATGTGAGCAATGTGAGGGTGTCACACAGATTATTAGGTTTAATATTGATGAAGAGGTGCTGTTGTGTGGCACAGTTTAATGCATAGATCACTATCCCTTATTATGAGATGTGAACATATGTCGACTTTGGTAGAGTGTCCCTGTACAGTGTCAGTGACCTGGCCAAAGAGGGCATCATAGAGCTGCAATTGGCTCACAAATTCAGAACTATTCTGAACCGGGCCCACAAAATATGCTTGGCCCAAGGATCCCAAACCCCTTGCCAGGTAAATACCAACGCATCTATTTGCTGAGGTGTCCATGGAAACGGGTACAAGTATAGCTGACCATCAGTTGCATCCACAACGATGTCAGTTTTGAATGTCATCAAGCAGGAACACAGGACATGTGAAGCTAAGTACAGGTCAGTTACAACCTTATATCCTTCCCTTTCTGCCAGCTCAGATGTAGTGGTTGGACCGCCACAGTCACGTTGGCGGGAAGGCACATTGTAATTGGGCTGGTGGTAATACTGATGGTCCACCCTTTGATGGATGCACTGGCCTATCCCGTCGCAGTCGAGATTTCCTAGCAGCTACAGTGGGACCACGGCGGTCTTTTTTCTGTGTGACCGTATGCTTTGCAATAGGGTGAGCGGACCGCTAATGATGCAGCGGTGATTCAGATGCAGTTTTGACTGATGTATCATGACTGCCAAACTTGTAATCAGGCCCTTTATTATTTTTGGGATTGCAACTACAATTAATTTGGGATTTTTAAGACCTAGGTGTAAAACCTTGATTTTTCTCAGAAATAGAGCACCAAACGGACATACATTATTTGTTCTTCATATCTGTAGATTTCAAGTATATTAACCCTAATGAGTTATTATGTGCCATGGGAGTGTTTCTTTTTAATGTTTGTCAACTTGTAATCTATGTTTGTATGCACAGGGTAAATCAGAAAGAGGGAAGCTATCTCACCAGATGGACACCATCTGAAGGTCTCGAATATGATTTGGAATTCTGCACACGGCCATCTGATATCACTTTGTCTTCGTTGCTAATCAGATGCAGCATAGTGGAAGGTTCCAGATTCTAGGGATGCAGCAGCACTGCGTCTTTTATCCAGCTTGAACCTGCCACCTCTATTGTGATGCTCATCACTCTATGCACTGGCTTGTTCCCCCCCAATGATTTCACTATTTGTGATAATTCAAGTAGCTTCTCGTCTGAGACTGTTGTCAAAGTCATTTTTATGTAGTTTTTTTTACACCAATTAATTGAACATCAAAAAAATTCAGCAAGGTATGATAGTAGATTACAATAACAACAGCAATAATTCAAATGTGGGTACAACTTATACTACTACTACTAATAAGAATAATAGAGGGTCCGATTCACAAAAGGGCATTTAGGAGAAGTAAAGTTAGGAATCCTAACTTTACTACTCCTAAATGCCCTTTGTGAAAACCGAAAGTCATAAAGTTAGGATTTTGTCTCAGATTACTTTTGTGAATCGGGCCCAATAACACTAATAGTAATAAGGATATCCAGTTTCGATTGTACTGTTTTTCATTACTGAATTTATTCATTAACTTTCTCAGATTTTAGGCCTTGTTTACAAGTGCCACAATATCTGAGAGCGGTAAAAGTGCACAGGGAATATGTAGGGTGTTTTTTTTCCTTGTGCGGTCTGGCATCTATATACCTCATTACCATGAGCAATAAGGAATAACCGGGTAGCACTGCATATTTTCTCAACTTTCCTAGATGTAGAAATCAGACCTGTACATTTTCCCACACAGAATAAGGCTGAGAACTAATTCTAATGCTCAGATGCAACTGTGAGTGCGCCCAAGAAACGCTCCTTTCCAGACAAAGTTATGCAGACTCATATCCGGAACATGTTTCCAAGTGTTTGTCTGCAAGAAGCACATATTTTAACTACTCACTGGTGCATCCTATTTAACCTGTCAGGGTGGAGTACATATGGTGCACACAGAAGCAGAGGCATTTTAAGGCATAGAAAAAGTAGGTAAGTGCACAGGGCCCCACTGTCTGAGACCCCCTTGGAAACGGACCTTTTTTCTGTATTTGACTTCTGTCTCGTCTATTTCTCTATCTAAACCTCTCTCTGTCTAAGCCTACTGATACCTCTATTTCTGTCTCTCAAAACCAGTGTAATCTTAAGAAATGTTGGGGTGCAGAGGAAGACATATTTCAACTGCTTTTGTATGACTTTGTTCATATTTTACATGTACTTTAGCATTGTCTGGCATCATGTGGGCTTCCAAAGGATACAAAAATTCATGTTATACAGGAGCCCTCAAAATATGTTTTGCCCCAAAATACTTAAGATGACTCTGCACAGAAGCGACACATTTTGTGCCGATGAGATCCTCTTAGAAGATAGTGGGCAGTGAAAGTGAAGGGCATATTTACAAGACCTGATTGCCACAGAAACGTCACTTTTAGTGACATTCCTGTGGCGATGTTTGCTTCGCCTTATTTACAAGGCAGTGTTAAGCCACTTAACGTGGCTTAACGCTGGCTTGTAAATAAAGCCCCCTTTTACTTAGCGAGAAAGGGGTGGGCAATGGGTGTTACAGTGGGTGCCCAACACCCATTGATTTTGATGCGGACACATATTTACAAGGGCGGCGTAAATATGCGGCATCGCCAGAATTACACGAGAGGAAACCTGGTCTTAAACAGGCGCAACAAGGAGAAATGTTTAATTTCTCCTCGTTTTTGCTGTTTCCATGTGTGCTGAATTGTGCAGCACTCATAGAAACAGCAAAAGCCCTTTGATTTTTTTTACGTGGAAGAAGGCATCCCTTCCTTCACATAAACAATCAACAAAAGAAGGATGTTTTGCAACTTCTATGTGTGCTGCATTAACTAGCACACATTTAAGTTTCAAAACACCATTTAAGGATTGCTTATGTGCAGGAAGGGACACCTTCCTGCACATAAACAATCTTCACCCCAATGCAGACACCTTTGCACTATGGTGCAAGGGTGACTGCGTTGGTGCTAGGCTACTATATTTAGCGCCAACACAGGGGGAAACTCAGTGCTGCACCATATTGATGTAAATATGGTGCAGCCCTGTGTTTCAGAAGTTGCAGAGCCTGGCGTTAAGCCAAGGAGGCTAACGCCACGCTCTGTCACTCCTCTAGTAAATATGCCCCTGAATGTATGCCACTCAGATCCACTAATATTATATAGCTCTTATTTGCTCATATGGCCTTCATATCTTCATCATTACCTGGCATCCATGCAAAACAATTGATATCAAATTTGGTTTTTCCCAGTCCCCACATCAATGGTTCACTCAATTATCCTCTGAAAGTGTCCTAACTGCAAATGCTTAGGGAAAGTCCCTTTCCGAGCAAGGCCATGGTTGGCCTGCAGGCCTATGAAGGATTTTATTGAATTTGATTCTAATAAATGTTATTTTGTAGAAATACTACTGACTTTCCATTATTCTGAGCACTCCTCTGAAAGTTTTAGATCTAGCTACATATAGCTTTAGCTAACTGCCTGAGCTCATGTAAACAACAAATAATATATACAGAGATGGGCTGTGGACAGTAATGACTAAAAACATGGCATTCATATTTTGGAGTGGCCCACAGGAATACATCTTCTAGATTATCATGCTGTTATCTCATAAGCGGTACAAAAGGGGGTGGTGATGGATGGAGAATCTGAACCAATCAAACACTCACACCCAGTCAACAGATCGGGGTTTAATCCATCACCGTTCTTTAGTCCACTCTGCCACCCCAGTTCAGACATGGCCATATGCAAATCAGTCTGACCTTGTGCCTCATGGGAACAGTCCAGCCCAAACTGCCAAGCCATGCCATCCATGGACCAGATTCAAGCTTCCTAGGACCGGTTTCTGGCATTCCAGCCGTCTTCAGCCCGGCTTGCTTGAATCCAGTGGCAAAGTGAGCAAGGGACTCACGTCTGAGCATACCCTGCCACACTTATGGCTTTAAAAAGCGGTACAAAAGGGGGTGGCGATGGACGGAGCATCTGAATCAATCAAACACTCACTGGCTATATGCAAATCAGTCTGACCTTGTGCCTCATGGGAACAGTCCAGCCCGAACTGGCACGCCATGTCTTCCCTGGACTGGAAACAAGCTTCCGAGGACCGGTTTCTGTCATTCCAGCCGTCTTCAGCCCGGCTTTCTTGAATCCAGTGGCAAAGTGAGCAAGGGACTCACTTCTGAGCATACCCTGCCACACTTATGGCGGCCAAAAGTGGTACAAAAGGGGGTGGTGATGGACAGAGCATCTGAATCAATCAAACACTCACACCCAGTCAAAAGATCTGGGTTTAATCTATCACCGTTCTTTAGCCCACTCTGCCACCCCAGTTCAGACATGGCTATATGCAAATCAGTCTGACCCTGTGCCTCATGGGAACAGTCCATCCCAAACTGCCAAGCCATGTCTTCCCTTGACCGGAAACAAGCTTCAGAGGACTGGTTTCTGGCATTCCAGCCGTCTTCAGCCCGGCTTGCTTGAATCCAGTGGCAAAGTGAGCAAGGGACTTACGTCTGAGCATACCCTGCCACACTTATGGCGGCCAAAAGCGGTACAAAAGGGGGTGGTGATGGACGGAGCATCTGAATCAATCAAACACTCACACCCAGTCAAAAGATCTGGGTTTAATCCATCACCGTTCTTTAGCCCACTCTGCCACCCCATGTAGCAAAGCATACAGTACACTTTGGATGCAGTCACTGATCAGTACTTCCCCTTAGTAAGTGAAGAATGTACAGTAACATGAGATAGCAAACATCACTGATGCCATCAGCATTAGTGCCTACATGTTGGCATGTGTACCTTTAGCTGTTGTAGTATCATCTGCACTACTGTTTCATACATGATCTACGTTTCTTCATAGGTTCATGTCTGATTCCATCACAAACGTGTGTGTAGACCAATCTGCATTTGAAAATAGTTATTTGTGATGGGTATACAGTTCATGTGCTACCACAGAAAGGAGCGTGTAGGTGGATGGGTCACACATACCCTAAGCCATTACTCAATGTCATTAGTCAGGTCCAATTGATGAAGCAATGCAGGAGATGATAGGTAAACTTACAGTAATTTCTCGAAATGTGAATTTCCATGCCATTGATGTGGGAGTATTCAGTTATGTGAATTGTACATGTTGATTTGCCAAGGTTCATTCACTGACTGCTGACATACATCAGAAAGTGACATGCAGAAATGTGGGGATCATATGTGAGTGTCTATCCTTAGTAATACAATGGAATTTGTGTTTGTGAGATAAAAAGGTACTGTGATATGCCTTCCTATTAGGACACAGGTTAAACCATCTCTTCATGTAATGGAGATTCCCTGAGCCTCAACAACCTTCAATGGTTTGTTGGCTTACAGGTATGCAATATAAGAATGGTGTTCTCGCCAGTACCAATCTCGATTGGGGATTTCCCTAGGCCTAGCTGATTAATTTTGTGTTGAATATTTGTAGACAATACTCCCAGCTATTTGGGCCAGATTGTCTCCAGTAAACCTAGCATACAGCTTTCATGAGACGATTCTGACAGGGGACATAGGTTGAAGCCACTATAGTGGACCTTTTAGCTGGAGTCTTCTTTACACTTTATTAATGTTCTGTGATCAATGTTGCTACCAGGTGTGTTCTGGCACATGCAATAAACCTATTTTAAATGTCATTTCAGCAGCGTCCCAGGCAAGTGGAGGAGACAGGGCCAACAGGGTTGGAGAAGCATCTGGCCACAGTGGCTCTGATTGTGACATGACAGACCTCAAGGGAGCCAGTGGCACAAAGGGTGAGGGAAGTGCCATGGAGGATGCGGACTCAATGTCATCATCTTCAGAGTTGACCTCCAGTGGACACTTCCTAGTGGTGACAGAACACATATGACCTGTACCCACATCATCCTTGATTGCCACCCCACCTTCCATCTCCACCCTCCCTGTTGCTCCCCACTCAGTTAACTGGGCCCGCTCCCAAAGACAGAAGCTGTCTCATTCACTCCAGGCATCTCAGCCCCTGCCCCTGTTCCCCCGCATCCCTGAATGAGGAGGCTATTGACCTCTTATGAAAGATCTCTGTGGGTCAGACAGCGCTACTGCATGCCACCCAGGGGCAAAGCAGTCATCTTCAACAGGTGGTGACCTACCTGGAAGGCATCCACAGTGCTATGTCTGTCCTATAGAGATCTTTTATTCTCTGGCCTCCTCCCTCATGCAGTCTTCCACCTATCCCAAACTTCCACCTTACCTCCTGCCTCTTCCCCATCCAAATTTCCTATTCCCATACCTGTCCCACGCACACTCAGACATATGCACGCACACATATGGCTTGGCGGGTTGGTTCCTTGGGTGGCGGACATCTTGCTTTGGGGTGAGTGGGCCATTACACCTGTCAGCGCTTCATTGCGCATACGCCAGCGGGGGAACGCGTATTTAATGCTCCTCCTCTAGCGCAGCGGGATCGCGCAGCGGGCGTGTCCTCGCGTGGCCGGAGTCGTGCCAGAGTCCTGCCCATCTGCGCCTGTCCGCGCTAAGGACGCGCGGGACGTGGCGGGCCCTGGGCTGCTTGTGTCTCCCAGCACTGCCGCCATGCTAACATACTCTAGGGAGCGTTTGTATTCCATCGGCAAGGTGAGCTGTCATTGCACTCTACAGCCCGTTCATCCTTTATGCGGTCCTTACCGTTGCCCTTGCAATGGTTTGGTGCTTGACCCCCCGTTGCCTCTCCCCCGGCGTAGTTCTTCGGCCGCCCTGCTTAGCAGGGGTTTACCTTCCTCACTGCGGATTATGAATCTTAATGTCAGGTCTATCCTGAAACATCAGCAGAATGTGTACGATCTGATTGAGAATGAAGCCCCGGATATTTTTGCCTTAACCGAAACATGGCTTCAGGAAGCCGACACTGCCATCCCCAATCTTGTATGCCCTCCCGGCTATTCTATGTACATTGCGAATAGGCTATCTAGAGGGGGGGGGGGTATAGCCCTGATAGTGAGATCTAGTTTTTCCTGTGTGTGGACCATCCTTAAGACTGCTGGCTGTGAAAGTGCCTCTTTTAAAGTCTCTGTTAGCCCAGAATTTACACTCTCTGGGATGGTGGTGTATCGTCCGCCGGGCAGTGACGTGGCGTTCAGGAATGCTTTCCCGGACACTGTTGCCACCTTGGTCCCTGACTGTGCCAACTTTTCCATTCTGGGCGATCTAAATCTGCATTTCGACACACCATCCTGTCTGACAGCTCGTAGTATTCTTATGGACTTAGAGGCCTTTCAACTTTCTCAGCTGGTCTCCCAGCCTACTCATTCCGGGGGACATATTCTTGACCCTTTTTTCACCAATCTGACAGAGGCTAAAGTCACGTCGATTGCTCCTGTAGAGTGGTCTGGCCATTCTTTGGTGTCCATCTGTTGCCCTATGTCAGCCACTACCTCTACTTCTTCAGCCAAACGGGTACCCAGGAGACCCTGGAATAAACTCAGGCTGGAAGACTTTCACCATCTTCTGTCAGTGGAACCCCTGGGCCCATTGAACAACGTAGAAGAGGGGTATGACCTCTTCTGCTCTTGGCTCACTAGGGCTCTGGACGCCTTGATACCTGTTGTAACGACGAAGATCAATCCTCGTGTGTCGAGCCCCTGGTATGATGACGCTTTGCGCGCCCTGAAGGGAGCCTGTAGACGGGCGGAGAGGGCTTGGCGGAAGACATATGGGGCTGAGCTAAAAGCTGCATATGCCGCGTCCGTCAAGCTCTATCACCGGGCCATTTGTCGTGCCCGAGCGGCTTTTTATGCCGAGGAATTCCGGAACAGCACTAACCCGTCGAAGGCCATCTTAAAGGCGGTTAAAGATCTTATGTCTAAGCGGTCTACTTTTACGGCTGAGAGCTCTGTCACACACTGTGAATCCCTCGCTTCCTATTTCTTGGGAAAAGTCCAGGCTATATATTTCGGACATTCCCTAGTACTGGCAATGGGCTGGGTAGCCCCAAGGAGACACCTCATCAGACCACTCTGCTCTCATTTCCCCCTCTCACCCTGGAAGGGTTTGACAAACTTGCTATGCAAGTTAAATCTGGGTCTCCATCTGATCCAGTGAGGCCTGCCCTCTTTCGAGACCAGACCTTTTTGGGACGCCTGGCTATACGCTCCCTTGTCAATCTTTCCCTAGAGACGGGGGTAGTCCCCACCAGCTGGAACCAGGCGGTGGTGTCTCCGATTATTAAAAAACCCTCTCTTGACCCGTCTAAGCCGGAAAGCTATCGTCCCATTTCGCTGCTACCCTGGCCAGCTAAGTTGACAGAGGCCCATGTCAATCTGGCCCTGTCTGAACATCTAGCCCGGTCCAATGCCCTCGATCCCACACAGAATGGCTTCCGTGCTGGCCACAGCACGGAGACTACCCTTCTTGTGATGGTGGAACATCTCCGTGCGAGGTTGGATGCTGGTCAGACGGCGGCGCTGATTTTGTTAGACCTCAGCGCCGCCTTCGATACTGTATCGCACAGCATCCTCCTTCAGCGGCTCGAAGAGATCGGTATCGGTGGCCAGGCGCTGCAATGGTTCCGCTCCTTCCTAGACAACCGCTCCTTCTGTGTTGCCATCCCTCCCTTCAAGTCCAGGTTCCAGCCTCTGGCCATGGGGGTTCCGCAGGGGTCCTCGCTGAGTCCCACGCTGTTCAACCTTTACGTGAGACCGCTGGCTGATGTCGCAAGGCAGTAGGGCCTAACCTTGGTCTCATATGCCGACGACACACAGCTGGCGGTTACTCTCAGCGGGGATGCGGAACAGGATGCCCCCAGGTTTCAGTCTGGACTGAAGGCGGTGGCCAGCTGGTTGACAGGTAACTGTCTCCAGCTTAATGCCACAAAAACAGAGGTTATGGTTGTCGGGAAGGGAGTGGAGCTCTGGGGCGATCAGTGGTGGCCTTCGGAGCTGGGCCCCACGCCGACCCCGGTGTCGGAGGTGAAGAATCTAGGGGTCTGGCTAGACGCTAGTCACACATTCATAGGGCACACCAAAAAAATTGCAGCCTGTTGCTTTGGACTCTTAAGAGGTTTAAGGCCAGTGCTTAAATTCTTCGATGCCCCTACCAGACAGCTTGTAGTCCAGGCAACCATCATCTCCCGTCTAGACTACGCAAGCTCTTTGCTGGCTGGGGCTAACCAGGCTGAGTTAACCCGTCTGCAGCGGGTGCAAAACGCCGCGGCAAGAGCCATTGTCGGCCTACCTAGGTTTTGCCCGGTGGCTAATGTCCTCCGCTCCCTGCACTGGCTTCCGGTTAGGAAGCGTATTCTTTTTAAGGTCTTGTGTTTGACCTTCAAAATCCTAAGAGGCATAGGCCCTGAGATTTTGTCCCCACCCGCAACCTCCGATCTCAAGGTCAGGCCCTTGCTGTTGTCCCCAGATTTAGGCTCAGCAGGATGGGGGGTCGCTCCTTTAGGGTGAAAGCTGCGTTAATCTGGAACACCCTCCCAGTTGAAAATCCGGCTGCTCGAGGACCTGTTGTCTTTCCGTAGAGCCATCAAGACCTTCCTGTTTTAGCCTTCTTTCTGAGGCATTATCTCCCTGTTGTGTTATGTTGCTCCGTGTCTCTGCGCCGGGATGCTCCTTCGCTGGAGTCGCTGTGCGCATAATAAATTGTTATAACATAACATAACATAACACACTTCAACAGACCAAAGCAGCACACCCAAATAGAAACACCAGAATAGATAAACGCACGCAACCACTCACAACATACCCCAGACACCAAACCCGCAACCACAGACCCATCCACATTCCCCAGCATTCCCCTAGATACCAGATTCATACCCACAGACCCATCCCCAACACCCGGCATTCCCTCAGACACCTCACCAGCACCCATAGACCCATTTGTAACATTCCCCAGACATCACCCTTGCACCCACAGACCCATCTCCAATACCCAAGATTCCCCCAGACACCACATTCGTACTGACAAACCCATTCACCGCCCCCAGAATTCCCCCAGACACTACACCCACACCCCCAGAACCAACCCCAATTTCCAGCATTCCCCCAGACACCACTCTTGCACCCACAGACATATCTACCACCCCAGCATTCCACTACACATCACACCTGCACACCACCCTCAGCATCCCCAGAATGTCCACATTACACACCAACAAAAATGCAAACACCCACACTCACCCATACAAGAGACACCTACAAAAACATGAACAAGATATATCAGACATATGCACCAACAACACACCCACCCACACCTTACACTTCCACTCCCTCTACCTCCCAACCCATACTCTCTCCAAAACATCCTGCCTATTTTCCCTCAGAAAGCATTTAATTTGCCCTTGCCCTTAGCCCTGTAAAATCTGACCCACCCACCAAAGCCAAAAGAACACCTTTCACACCCAACCCATCCCTTCCACATACAAATCCACCCCTGAGAAGCCTGATCCCCCCACCAGGAAACCCAGGCATACCTTTAAGAAGACCAAAACCCTTCCCAAAACCAAGGACACCTCTCTCAAAGTCAGGACCACCCTCCCAAAACCACACCCACCCCTCCCAAGTGACATCATTGAGGTGCTTGGACTGTTCACGAGATGCCCCTTACTGGGGAGGTTCCCCTGGCAGTGTCATGAAGGGCACGTTTAATGGCACAGAAGTGTGCTGGACCAAACAATGTGAAAATGGACTGGCCATTGGCCTTTGGTTTACTACATCTAATTGTTTTTGAAAAATTTAACATTTGCTTTGTTTAAAATATATTAGACCTGCCATTACTTTTCGAACTATTTGATGTTATTGGATACTTGGGATGTGTGACTACAGTTGTGTTTGTTTCATCCTTATTGATGATCTATTTGAAGTGGTTATTATGATCTGACCTTGGAACCAATGCTGGAGTCACACAAGACAAGGGGAAATGTTAATTTGATGGATATGTGGAATGAATTCCAATTGGGGATGACATTGCATTGGGTGGTATTTCATATGATAAGTATTTCAGCTTGGCTTGGCCGATGTCAATATCATTTAGCTTGGACTTCTCCCTATAATGTCGGTTGGACATGTGTTTGATGTGTGCAAGTTGGATATTTGTTTATTAAGTCATGGAGGGTGTTAAATTGTCATATCTTTGTAAACATTTTATGGACATGAGTTCATTTTTGTGTGTATAGCTTACACCTACTTTATCCAAATGTGTGACAAATGCTGTTATTGTTGTGTTTGCTTTCATGACTTGCACGTACACATATTCCGCACATGCATGGCACTTTGCTATGCTATTGGTTGTCCCTGATATAGTTCAAACCACGGCCCTGTGCACATAGAGGTTTTGAGGCATGTGAAAAGTGGATTGTGGCCAAGGGGCTCAGCCTTTTAGGGGTCCCCCTGGTAGAGGCATACCTATTCTGCAGGGAGTATTCACATTGTGGCCATTGAATGCTTCTCACACGGATTACTTGGAAATCATTTACCTGATATTGCCATTGAATGTGGGTGATGTGTGAAAGTACATTACAGAGATTTAGCAGTGAAAGTGTGTTTCTGTTTCAAGACATATCTATATTGTTGTTTTTTTGATATCATAATATGGCCTAGCATGTGAGCAATGTGAGGGTGTCACAGAGATTAATAGGTTTAATATTGATGAAGAGGTGCTGTTGTGTGGCACACTTTAATGCATACATCACTATCCCTGATTATGAGATTTAAACATATGTCGACTTTGGTAGAGTGCCCCTGTACAGTGTCAGTGACCTGGCCGAAGACGGCATCATAAAGCTGCAATTGGCTCACAAATTCAGAGCTATTCTGAACAGGTCCCACAAAATATGTTTGGCCCAAGGATCCCAAACCCCTTGCCAGGTAAATACCTGGGCATCTATTTGCTGAGGAGTCCATGGAAACGGGTACAAGTATAGCTTATCATCAGTTGCATCCACAACGATGTCAGTTTTGAATGTCATCCAGCAGGAACACAGGACGTGTGAAGCTAAGTACAGGTCAGTTACAACCTTATATCCTTCCCTTTCTGCAGGCTCAGATGTAGTGGTTGGACCGCCACAGTCACGTTGGCGGGAAGGCACATTGTAATTGGGCTGGTGGCAATACTGATGGTCCACCCTTTGATAGATGCATTGGCCAATCCCGTCGCAGTCGAGATTTCCTGGCAGCTACAGTGGGACCACAGTGGGACCACGGCGGTCTTTTTTCTGTGTGACTGTATGCTTTGCAGTAGGGTGAGCGGACCGCTAATGATGCAGCGGTGATTCAGATGCAGTTTTGACTGATGTACCATGACTGCCAAACTTGTAATCAGGCCCTTTATTATTTTTGGGATTGCCACTACAATTAATTTGGGATTTTTAAGACCTAGGTGTAAAACCTTGATTTTTCTCAGAAATAGAGGACCAAACGGACATACATTATTTGTTCTTCATATCTGTAGACATCAAGTATATTAACCCTAATGAGTTCTTATGTGCCATGGGAGTGTTTCTTTTTATTGTTTGTCAACTTGTAATCTATGGGCCCGATTCACAGAATGAACTTAAGACTCAATCCTAAACTTACTACTGTTTTGGTATTCACAGAATGAACTTACTACTTTTGGCATTCACAGAATGCACTTACTACTTTTGGTATTCACAGAATGAACTTACTCATTTCAGTATTCACAGAAGTTAGGACTCCTAACTTTAGGACTCCTAAATGCCTTCTGTGAATACCGAAAGTCTTAAAATTAGGATTTTTCTCAATTTAGTAGTAGTAAAGTTAGGACTACTAACTTTAGGACGCCTAAATACCTTCTGTGAATACCAAAAGTGTTAAAATTATGATTTTTCTCAATTTAGTAGTAGTAAAGTTAGGACTACTAACTTTAGGACGCCTAAATGCCTTCTGTGAATACCGAAAGTCTTAAAATTAGGATTTTTCTCAATTTAGTAGTAGCCGGTATCACCTTGGTTACCACGTGACCTACACAGAGGGCGTCACCCGACGCCTACTTATGACGAGTCCACCTATAAATAGCCCACACCCCGCTAGTCCATTACCTATTCGAGCTCGGCGGTGATGGGTAGGTGACTCAGCACGGACACGGATAACTTGAGGTAAGATCTGACAATCCCCGAGTTGGCAAGTATGGTAGGATAAGATACCCAGAACTTCCATAACCTTAGTTCTCCTTCTCTAGCCTGAACTATAGGCAACTTCTGTTGTACCGACCCGCCGATTACTCAGGTGGCTATTAGTCCAAGACCTTTAGGTGAGTCTGATATTTACCACGTCAGTAATTGCCTTTTCCTGATTAGAGTTCTCTCCCAGAGATAGCGGTTGTGTTTTTAACCACAGGTTTTAACCACTGTTTTTAAACACCACGGACATAGGTATGAGAGTGTTCACTACACTACACACTCTCCGTACACCACAGGCATGTTCGTATGTGTGACTTCACACACACCACTTCCACTTCACTGCACTGAGATGCTTAAATTGGCTGATACCATTCTCAATTGTTGACATTTGTAACGATACCTGCAGTAATGTCTCTTTTTGTATTTCCATACTTCAGGCACAGGATTCCCCTGAGGTAACACACTAGGTTCATGACACTAGCATGTCCTTGTTTTAACCCCCACCCACACTTTCACCAGGTCCTGAAGAATCGCGGGAAGAGCCCAAGCGAGAAACATGTTGACCGACCATCACATTAGTCTAGTTTGAAACACGGCACGTAACTCTCCGTGACCTCACAAACTAAACTACACCCCCTTTTTAACAATAGTAGGAGGACCTCCAGAATAAAGTTTTTTCCGGGACCCTCTACTATATTTTAAACCTCACCTTTTTCATTTTTAGGATACTATTGCCCTAGCCCACATACCCACACTTCATCAACAGGCAGCTGGACAAAAAGATCTCCGCTAAAGAGCCCCTCTTTGAGGTGAGCCCGTCGGGTATTGCACCGCCTCCCCGACGAGGAGCAACCGCCGATGATGAAGCATGACATCCCTCGGGGTGTGTGAGGCAAACATGTCCAACCTAATGGATGCCCAAGGGTGATAATATACCCCTTCGGTACAGCCAACCCTCTTTTCTTCTTTCCTATCAGGAACAGTTCAGCAACCCCGCTTGTTGTTTGAGTACTCTACACACGGGCACACGCTGTAACTGGACCTTCCACCTCCCCTTTGAGGTGGTAATCGGTGCCCGTTCGATCCATTGATCACACTCCCTCTTTGTTGATGACGATTCTTGCACGGTGTAAACCGTGGGAGCTACATAACGGTGGGTGAGATTGTTCATATCCCCCAACCAGTAACTCCCACAACGGTGAATTACTTGGTTTACCCATCCTGGGTAACCTATCCTCTTTCTTTCTTTGTTTCTCTTCACCGGCTCCACCTGACTAGTACACAATGGAAGGTCAGGGGCTCAGCTTTGGTGAAGAAGACGCAGCTGCTATTATGAGAACTCCATCACTTTTTGGCATAGATGTTGAAACCGCTTCCGGGAGTAACACCACTGAGTGGCAAACCTTATCGGACCTGAAACGAGAATGGATCAGGATCACAATACATGGAGCTATGATGGCACAATACTTTAAAGCCAAAATAGCCCCAAATGGCCTAATAGTGAAGAACTTCCCAAGAATATTCTGGGAAGATGGACAGTTCAAGATCGAGTGGTCCCAGATAGCATGGAAATGCAGCCACGATCTCTTGATTCTGATTGTCAACACTGCGAAAAGACTAGCAGACGCACTACTAGTCCGTATTCAGGAAGCTGAGGCCGCACTAAAGACCACAGGCCAGAACACAGGCTTCAAAACAAAATTGGCCGAACTGAATAAGGAAATGGCAGAGCACAAGGAATACTTAATGAATCAGAAAGTGGCTAAGCTCCAGAAGGATATCAAAAGATTTTCCAAGGAGAAAGTCTACCCGTACCTGAAGGACGATTATGTCCCGCCGGGAACCAACTACAACTCAGACTCCAGCACGACTTCGTCTAGACGAGGCTCCAACAGTGGCTCTGAAAGTAGTGACGACAATGACACAACCAATATTCCACCCAGGGCCAAAAGAGGTAGAGGGCGGGGACAACAGAACCCCCACAGTTACCAGAACTATCCAAACCAAGGGCAACCAATGGGTCCCCCATTTTGGCAATATCCTCACTTCCAGCCATTTCAGCCACCGTTTGTACCACAATACCCACCTTTCTTTGCGCCCCAAGGGTCAGCACGCCCCCCTTTTTTAGGCAGAGGTTGGGGCAGAGGGCGCGGGCGAAAGCGAGGCAACGCCACCGAGAAGAAAGTGCAGTGGGAGGACACACGCCCCCACGGAATGGACACCCGGAGCACGAACAGGTCGGGGCCAAAATGAGCCTCGTGGTCAATCTCTCGGATCGCATACTGACCGAGAACGAGGAACAAGTTCTCCAAAAAGGACTGGGCTTTGTCCCTACACCAAAGATCGACCTGTTCAACCAGACCAGGGAATTGCAATCTTTCTTCAGAAAGGTCAGACTTAAGGCTTTTTTTGAAGGAAAACCCCAAGAACCAGCACAAGACTCAGGTTTACATAACCCGTCGACATTTACACCCCACAATGGGATGGTTCCCAATGAGGTCCTGACCTTTGAACAGGCGGTACTGAAAGACATCGAGACTCTGGATAGGCAAAAGACCCACTCTAATATCTCCCGGAAAGACATGGAGGTACTTAAAACATTGGCAGACGACCCGCTCATCACTATAAAACAAGCTGATAAAGGCGGGGCCACTGTTTTAATGAACACCAAAGACTACGAGCTTGAGTGTCTAAGGCAACTTAACGACAATCGGTACTACACCCCCATTCCTTGTGATCCGACCCCTCGCCTGCAAACAACCATCGCAGGCCTGGTGGAAACCGCTGAATGTGAACGTTGGATTAGTAAGAAGGAGGCAGAATTTTTGAACCAAAAGAACCCTAGGGTTCCCTACTTCTATACACTTCCAAAAATTCATAAAGGGACAAGACCAGTCCCAGGGAGACCTATAGTTTCTGGTATCGACTCGGTATTAGAACCATTGTCGAAATTTTGCGACCATTTCCTCCAGCCCTTGGTTAAACGCATCCCTTCCTACATTCAGGATACGGCCGACACCCTACGGCATCTCAACTCAATCGAGAATGCTAACCAAGTTGACCTTTTGATTACCCTAGATGTTGAAGCCCTCTATACCAACATCCCACAGAGGGCCACTCTAGAGGTAATCGAATCACGCCTAAGGATGGAGGAGTGGGACTCTGACACCCCACCGTCATTCATTATGGAATGCGCAACTCTTGCGCTCACTGAAAACTTCTTTGAGTTCAAGGGTCAATTCTTCCACCAGACCCAAGGTACATCGATGGGCAGCACCTTTGCCCCGTCAGTGGCATGTCTGTACATGGCCGATTTTGAGGACAAATACATCCACCACCAATCCAACCCGTTCTCAGCAAACATTATAATGTGGAAGCGCTTCATTGACGATATCCTGATCCTTTGGTCGGGTCGTCCCAACTCACATGAGGCCTTCTTTGTATGGGTTAACTCACTCAATCCATATCTTCGGTTCACTATGTCTTCCTCGCCCAAAGAGATTGCTTTTCTCGACCTCACTGTACAACTGAAAGAGGGTGGACTCCAGACAACAATGTTTAGGAAACCAACAGACCGTAACAGCCTCCTACATTTTGAGAGCCACCATCCCAAAGCTTTAAGGAACAATCTACCTTTTGGGCAATTCCTTCGGATTAGACGGAATTGTAGCAATGTTGCAGACTACAAAAAGGAATCAACCATCCTTTCTAGAAACCTACTAGACAGAGGCTACCCTAAAGGAGAGGTTACAAAAGCGAAGAAGCGATTAAGAAATAACAACAGAGAGGCACTCCTAGAGAGACGGGAAAAACTACCCATTGAAAATCAACCAATAACCTGTGTGACGACATTTACCCCATTGTCAACTAAGATTAAAAACACCATCAAACGTCACTGGGGAATCCTCAACACAGGGGATATATCCTTTGAACAACCTAGGTTTGCTTTCAAAAGGTCACAGAACGTGAAGGACATATTGATCCACACGAGACCGAAGACTACTAAAAAAAGTTCCCAACAGACATTATGGAACATGCCACCAGTCACCGGTCACTACCCATGCGGTAACTGTGGGGTTTGTAAATACACTACTCCCCAAAAAACAATACAGCTCACCGACACTTTCAAGTGGGTTATCCAGGGGCACACGAACTGCAATACCACTCACTGCATCTATATGCTAACTTGCCCATGTGGTCTCAAGTATATTGGGATGACTACACGCACAATTAAGACAAGGATCACTGAACACCGCAGCAATTTTCGGTGTAAAAAGTCACACACCAAGATGTGCAAACATTATCTTGAGAAACAACACAGCGCCGACTGCATACACTGGTTGATCCTTGAGGCAAGTCCCAATTGCCCAAAAAACGCCCTGTTCCGCAAAGAACAAAGGTGGGTACACCGCCTCTCTACAGACAGACAAGGACTGAATGAGGACATTCCCTGGCATTCACTGTGAACATCTAATCCCTTGTCACTGTATCAACCCACATCTGTTTAAACACTGAGTACACCACTCCATCATGGCCGGTATCACCTTGGTTACCACGTGACCTACACAGAGGGCGTCACCCGACGCCTACTTATGACGAGTCCACCTATAAATAGCCCACACCCCGCTAGTCCATTACCTATTCGAGCTCGGCGGTGATGGGTAGGTGACTCAGCACGGACACGGATAACTTGAGGTAAGATCTGACAATCCCCGAGTTGCCAAGTATGGTAGGATAAGATACCCAGAACTTCCATAACCTTAGTTCTCCTTCTCTAGCCTGAACTATAGGCAACTTCTGTTGTACCGACCCGCCGATTACTCAGGTGGCTATTAGTCCAAGACCTTTAGGTGAGTCTGATATTTACCGCGTCAGTAATTGCCTTTTCCTGATTAGAGTTCTCTCCCAGAGATAGCGGTTGTGTTTTTAACCACAGGTTTTAACCACTGTTTTTAAACACCACGGACATAGGTATGAGAGTGTTCACTACACTACACACTCTCCGTACACCACAGGCATGTTCGTATGTGTGACTTCACACACACCACTTCCACTTCACTGCACTGAGATGCTTAAATTGGCTGATACCATTCTCAATTGTTGACATTTGTAACGATACCTGCATTAATGTCTCTTTTTGTATTTCCATACTTCAGGCACAGGATTCCCCTGAGGTAACACACTAGGTTCATGACACTAGCATGTCCTTGTTTTAACCCCCACCCACACTTTCACCAGGTCCTGAAGAATCGCGGGAAGAGCCCAAGCGAGAAACATGTTGACCGACCATCACATTAGTCTAGTTTGAAACACGGCACGTAACTCTCCGTGACCTCACAAACTAAACTACACCCCCTTTTTAACAATAGTAGGAGGACCTCCAGAATAAAGTTTTTTCCGGGACCCTCTACTATATTTTAAACCTCACCTTTTTCATTTTTAGGATACTATTGCCCTAGCCCACATACCCACACTTCATCAACAGGCAGCTGGACAAAAAGATCTCCGCTAAAGAGCCCCTCTTTGAGGTGAGCCCGTCGGGGATTGCACCGCCTCCCCGACGAGGAGCAACCGCCGATGATGAAGCATGACATCCCTCGGGGTGTGTGAGGCAAACATGTCCAACCTAATGGATGCCCAAGGGTGATAATATACCCCTTCGGTACAGCCAACCCTCTTTTCTTCTTTCCTATCAGGAACAGTTCAGCAACCCCGCTTGTTGTTTGAGTACTCTACACACGGGCACACGCTGTAACTGGACCTTCCACCTCCCCTTTGAGGTGGTAATCGGTGCCCGTTCGATCCATTGATCACACTCCCTCTTTGTTGACGACGAACGAATTCTAATGCTCAGATGCAACTGTGAGTGCGCCCAAGAAACGCTCCTTTCCAGACAAAGTTATGCAAACTCATATCCAGAACATGTTTCCAAGTGTTTGTCAGCAAGAAGCACATATTTTAACTACTCACTGGTGCATCCTATTTAACCTGTCAGGGTGGAGTACATATGTTGCACACAGAAGCAGAGACATTTTAAGGCATGGAAAAAGTAGGTAAATGCACAGGGCCCCACTGTCTGAGACCCCTTGGAAACAGACCTTTTTTTCTGTATTTGACTTCTGTCTAGTCTATTTCTCTATCTAAACCTCTCTCTGGCTAAGCCTACTGATACCTCTATTTCTGTTTCTCAAACCCAGTGTCATCTTAAGAAATGTTGGGGTGCAGAGGAAGACATATTTCAACTGCTTTTGTATGACATTGTTCATATTTTACATGTACTTTAGCATTGTCTGGCATCATGTGGGCTTCCAAATGATATGAAAATTCATGTTGTCGGGGGCACTCAAAATATGTTTTGCCCCAAAATACTTAAGATGACTCTGCACAGAAGCGATACATTTTGTGCCGTTGAGATCCTCTTAGAAGATAGTGGGCAGTGAAAGTGAGGGGCATATTTACAAGACCTGATTGCCACATGAATGTCACTTTTAGTGATGTTCCTGTGGCGATGTTTGCTTCGCCTTATTAACAAGGCAGCATTAAGCCACTTAACGTGGCTTAACGCTGGCTTGTAAATAAAGCCCCCTTTTACTTAGCGAGAAAGGGGTGGGCAATGGGTGTTACAGTGGGTGCCCAACACCCATTGATTTTGATGCGGACACATATTTACAAGGGCGGCGTAAATATGCGGCAGCGCCAAAATTACACGAGAGGAAACCTGGTCTTAAACAGGCGCAACAAGGAGAAATGTTTAATTTCTCCTAGTTTTTGCTGTTTCCATGTGTGCTGAATTGTGCAGCACTCATAGAAACAGCAAAAGCCCTTTGATTTTTTTTATGTGGAAGAAGGCATCCCTTCCTTCACATAAACAATCAACGAAAGAAGGATGTTTTGCAACTTCTATGTGTGCTGCATTAACTAGCACACATATAAGTTTCAAAACACCATTTAAGGATTGCTTATGTGCAGGAAGGGACACCTTCCTGCACATAAACAATCTTCACCCCAATGCAGACACCTTTGCACTATGGTGCAAGGGTGACTGCGTTGGTGCTAGGCTACTATATTTAGCGCCAACACAGGGGGAAATTCAGTGCTGCACCATATTGATGTAAATATGGTGCAGCCCTGTGTTTCAGAAGTTGCAGAGCCTGGCGTTAAGCCAAGGAGGCTAACGCCACGCTCTGTCACTCCTCTAGTAAATATGCCCCTGAATGTATGCCACTCAGATCCACTAATATTATATAGCTCTTATTTGCTCATATGGCCTTCATATCTTCATCATTACCTGGCATCCATGCAGAACAATTAATATCAAATTTGGTTTTTCCCAGTCCCCACATCAATGGTTCACTCAATTATCCTCTGAAAGTGTCCTAACTGCAAATGCTTAGGGAAAGTCCCTTTCTGAGCAAGGCCATGGTCGGCCTGCAGGCCTATGAAGGATTTTATTGAATTTCATTCTAATAAATGTTATTTTGTAGAAATACTACTGACTTTCCATTATTCTGAGCACTCCTCTGAAAGTTTTAGATCTAGCTACATATAGCTTTAGCTAACTGCCTGAGCTCATGTAAACAACAAATAATATATACAGAGATGGGCTGTGGACAGTAATGACTAAAAACATGGCATTCATATTTTGGAGTGGCCCACAGGAATACATCTTCTAGATTATCATGCTGTTATCTCATAAGCGGTACAAAAGGGGGTGGTGATGGATGGAGCATCTGAACCAATCAAACACTCACACCCAGTCAACAGATCGGGGTTTAATCCATCACCATTCTTTAGCCCACTCTGCCACCCCAGTTCAGACATGGCCATATGCAAATCAGTCTGACCTTGTGCCTCATGGGAACAGTCCAGCCCGAACTGCCAAGCCATGCCATCCCTGGACCGGATTCAAGCTTCCTAGGACCGGTTTCTGGCATAACAGTCGTCTTCAGCCAGGCTTGCTTGAATCCAGTGGCAAAGGGAGCAAGGGACTCACGTCTGAGCATGCCCTGCCAACTTATGGCGAACAAAGCGGTACAAAAGGGGGTGGTGATGGATGGAGCATATGAACCAATCAAATACTCACATCCAGTCAACAGATCTGAGATTAATCCATCACCGTTCTTTAGCCCACTCTGCCACCCCAGTTCAGACATGGCCATATGCAAATCAGTCTGACCCTGTGCCTCATGGGAACAGTCCAGCCCGAACTGCCAAGCCATGCCATCCCTGGACCGAATTCAATCTTCCTAGGGCCGGTTTCTGACATTACAGCCGTCTTCAGCTAGGCTTGCTTGAATCCAGTGGTAAAGTGAGCAAGGGATTTCCGGTCCAGGGAAGGCATATCTTGGCAGTTCAGGCTGGACTGTTCCAATGAGGCAAAATAATCTGCTGAAGAGTTGAAATAATCTGTGACTCGCTGAGACTTCTTTGGAATCTGGTGCCAAGTAAAAACATAAACAGAACAGGTAAAAATCAACCTTTCCCTAACAATTTACCTGACCTTTCCTTCTCTTTATAGTGTGCTGTTAAGTACCACTCTAATCCGGGTCTCTAGCCTCCAGGCTGTGGTATTTTTCAATGCTCTGGGATGTTCCTTCTATTCTGTGAAGTTTCTATAAAACTAAATAGAACATTGTGATCAGGGTTACATCCTCTTCCTCCTATAACTAAAATCAGAATGGCTTATGATCAGTAAGGCTAATGAACACACTCACTTGCACACATGCCCAGGATTTCTATAAAATGGATTCTGTACTTTTTCATCAAAGTACTTTAAACAATTAAAGTAGGTCCTTAAAACTGAACGACTTGCAGTTAAAGGTTTCTCAGTTGTCTCTAAGTTTCCAAGGATGAACTGTGTTTCATTCAAGAATTTCCAAAGTTTGTGCACTATTCCTGAAAAAACAATGTACGTTTTTCCTTTCACCAAAATGTTTATCAAAACCTTGAGAGAGTAGACAATGAATCTTGCTGGTAACAGATGGGTTTGCACTTATTTGGTACTCAAAGGGGATTTTGTTCACTCTGACCTTATCCTGTTTCTTTTTTCTTGCAGGTGGATTTGTTTGGTCCGCAGAGGAATCGGGATTTTGAAGAACCTGAAGCCGGGTGAAGGAGAGTCTTTGACCGTGCCCTTAGAAGCCGATGTAGGTCCAGAAGCGAGCAGAAGCGCCAGTGCGGGAGGAGTCGTTCTCAGGTAATCCTCATTTAAGCCTTGCGCCATTTCTGTGGCGTCAATACACTCGGATTCTTCCCCCGTATTCATTATCCAACAGAACTGTGTTTATTTTGAGGCTTGTGCTTCTGTCAGAACCCAGCTCACCTGAGTATCCGGTCAGTTCTGCTGGATATTGAAGACTGTTCGACCCCACCCTGAAACTACTTGCTCCAGCACACTAGTTATTCACAGTGTACAAGAACCAGAAGCCTCGGGGGAGGGGGAAGTGGATAAAATAAAAAAGAGAGAGACAAAACCGTTCCTGTGCGTTCTACTGCTGGAGAGTTGAAATAATCTGTGACTCGCTCAGACTTCTTTGGAATCTGGTGCCTAGTAAAAACATAAACAGAACAGGTAAAAATCAACCTTTCCCTAACCAGTTACCTGATCTTTCCTTCTCTTTATAGTGTGCTGTTAAGTACCTCTCTAATCCTGGGGCCCGATTCACAGAATGAACGTAAGCCTCAATCCTAAACTTACTACTATTTTGGTATTCACAGAATGCACTTACTACTTTTGGCATTCACAGAATGAACTTACTACTTTTGGTATTCACAGAAGTTTGGATTTTGTCTTAAGTTTGTCTTAAGACAAACTTAAGACAGACGTAAGACAGACTTAAGACAAACTTTAGACAGACAAGACAGACTTCAGACATACTTAAGTCAAAATCCTAACTTAAGTCTGTCTTAAGTCTGTCTTAAGTTTGTCTTACGACAAACTTAAGACAAAATCCAAAATTCTGTGAATACCAAAAGTAGTAAGTGCATTCTGTGAATACCAAAATAGTAGTAAGTTTAGGATTGAGTCTTAAGTTCATTCTGTGAATGCCAAAAGTAGTAAGTGCATTCAGTGAATACCAAAATAGTAGTAAGTTTAGGATTGAGTCTTAAGTTCATTCTGTGAATGCCAAAAGTAGTAAGTGCATTCAGTGAATACCAAAATAGTAGTAAGTTTAGGATTTAGGGCCCGATGTAGGTAAATCCCATTTACCGATTTTGAAATACCGAATTTTACCGATTCGGTATTTCAAAATCGGTAAATGGGATGTAGGTCCCAACATCTGGAATCGTTACCGATTCCTTACAAATTCGGTAATTACCGATTCGGTAAATACCGAATCGGTATTTGCTATTGAATCCTATGGGCCTTTGAAGCCCATAGGATTAAAGTCAAATACCGAATCGGTATTTACCGAATCGGTAAATACCGAATTTGGCAAGGGTGCAGGGGGTGTCACTTTGACACCCTCTAGCAACCCCAAAACGGGCATGTGTGCAATGTGGCACACAGACATGCCCTAAGGGCACGTCTGTCTGTCACATGGCACATGTGTACATGCACAGATGTGCATGTACACAGGAATCGGTATTTTACCATGGATTTGTATTCCATGGTAAAATACCGATTCTGTAAGCCATGTGCTGATGGAACATTGGCTACCTACATTGCATTTTCGGTAATTTTACCGAATCGCTATCATTACCGATTCGGTAAATTTACCGATTCGGTAATGATAACGATTCGGTATAATTACCCAAAATGTGCCCCTACATCTCGATAGCCCTTTACCGATCGGAAACGGCCGAAAATCGGTATTTTTGGCCGATTCCGATCGGTAAAGGGCTACCTACATCGGGCCCTTAGTCTTAAGTTTATTCTGTGAATCGGGCCCTTGGTCTCTAGCCTCCAGGCTGTGGTATTTTTTAATGCTCTGGGATGTTACTTCTATTCTGCGAAGTTTCTATAAAACTAAATAGAAATTGTGATCAGGGTTACATCCTCTTCCTCCTGTAACTAAAATCAGAATGGCTTATGGTCAGTAAGGCTAATGAACACACTCACTTGCACAAATGCCCAGGATTTCTATAAAATGGATTCTGTACTTTTACATCAAAGTACTTTAAACAATTAAAGTAGGTCCTTAAAACTGAACGACTTGCAGTTAAAGGTTTCTCAGTTAGAGTCTCTAAGTTTCCAAGGATGAACTGTGTTTCATTCACAAAGTTCCAAAGTTTGTGCACTATTCCTGAAAAAACAATGTCCGTTTTTCCTTTCACCAAAATGTTTATGAAAACCTTGAGAGAGTAGACAATGAATCTTGCTGGGAAAAGATGGGTTTGCACTTACTTGGTACTCGAAGGGGATTTTGTTCACTCTGACCTTATTCTGTTTCTTTTTCTTGCAGGTGGATTTGTTTGGTCCGAAGAGGAATCGGGATTTTGAAGAACCTGAAGCCGGGTGAAGGAGAGTCTTTGACCGCACCCTTGGAAGCCGATGCAGGCCCAGAAGTGAGCAGAAGCGCCAGTGTGGGAGGAGCCGTTCTCAGGTAAGCGGGAGAAAGACGAGCACAAGCGCAGAGTGAAGCTCGGGGTTGCCTTTTATAGACAGGGCTGGGTGTGGTTCACACGCGCTGCACGTTATTCTGGAGAAACAAGCAGACCTTCGGTTTTTATGTAAATTAGGATGAACACGAGAAGGTGTTCACGTTATCTAAGGAGTGGCACTGAAACAAGCCTTGGCAAAAGCAAGATTGAATACTTTAAAATAAAAAGAAGGACAGCAAGCACACAAACTTAGTATCTAAAAAAAGAGTTAGTGGAGATCCTTTGAAGAAGTGTGTGTAAACAGAAGCTGTTAACAAAGCCACTATTGAAATGAATGGGGACAGGCTCTTTGTTGTCCACAAACCCTAACAGGCATATGGGACTGGTGCCGATGGCTGAGTAATTTAAGTTAAAAAAAAGAAAAAATGGGTGGCTCATTAACCTTCGAGTTCTGGTGATGCTGCACTGATGCAGTGGAGGTAGCACTACCTGGACCCCTGAATTTATGTGGCAGAAAAGGGCCAAAGCATGCGGCAGTGTTGACTAAATTATGTGCAAACTAAACAATTATGCAGCTTAATCCAGCACATTTTTGGGGATAACAACACTCTGTTCTTTTAATGATGTTCACGCGGTCTGCATAAAGGTTCCACCCACTAATACCAGTTCAACACCCATTTACAGCAGTTAACATAAGAAGGTGCGGTGTGGGGTTGGCAGTATGGTGATTTTATAAAGATAACAGTGTCTTTTGTTTACGGTAGCAGGTTCTAACATGGCGCCTAAATGCGCTCGCCCCAATCCCTGGAAGCCCAATGCCCAGTAGGAATTTCACGCCCTGAATGAGCTTGGAAGGCAGCACAGCGGCATAGCATGGAGGCGGCGCTTCAAAAGTTGGAAGGGGGGCCAGAGCAACAGCCGGACGGTAGGGCTCCGAAGCGGCAGAAGAAAGCCCCTGCTCGATATACAGAGGGACAAGTCACCCATACAACCTGCAACAGTGGCCACTGTGGATCAGTCAATCAATCAATCATCGAATTTATATAGCGCACTACTTACCGAGAGGGTCTCAAGGCGCTAGGGGGGGGGGTCTGTTACTGCTCGAACAGCCAGGTCTTGAGTTGCTTCCTGAAGGCGAGGTGGTCCTGGGTCAGGCGAAGGTGGGTGGGGAGGGAGTTCCAAGTCTTGGCGGCGAGGTAGGAGAAGGACCGTCCCCCTGTGGTGGTTCTACGGATGCGGGGGACGGCGGCGAGGGCGTGGCTGGTCGAGCGAAGCTGGCGTTTGGGAGAGTAGAAGTTGAGGCGGCTGTTGAGGTATCCTGGGCCTTGGCTGTGTAGGGCTTTGTGTGCGTGGGTGAGGAGACGGAAGGTGATTCTTTTGTTGAACGGGAGCCAGTGCAGATCTCTCAGGTGTCCAGAGATGTGGCTGCGATGGGGGATGTCCAGGATGAGTCGTGCTGAGGCGTTCTGGATCCGCTGGAGTCTCTTCTGGAGTTTGGCGGTGGTTCCGGCGTAGAGGGTGTTGCCGTAGTCCAGACGGCTGGTGACGAGGGCCTGGGTGACCGTCTTCCTGGTCTCGGTGGGGATCCACCGGAAGATCTTGCGTAGCATGCGCAGGATGTTGAAGCACGACGAGGAGACGGCATTGACTTGTCTGGTCATGGAGAGGAAGGAGTCCAGGATGAAGCCCAGGTTTTGTGCGTGGTCTGTTGGTTTGGGTGCGCTGCCTAAGGCGGGGGCCACCAGGAGTTGTCCCAGGCGGAGGGTGAGGATCCCAGGATGAGGACTTCCGTCTTGTCCGAGTTCAGTTTCAGGCGGCTGTTCTTCATCCATTCGGCTACCTCTTTCATCCCTTCGTGAAGGTTGGCTCTGGCGGTGGCGGGGTCGTTGGTAAGGGAGAGGATCAGCTGGGTGTCGTCGGCGTAGGAGATGATGTTGAGGTTGTGCTGGCGTGCGATGTCTGCGAGTGGGCTCATGCAGATGTTGAAGAGGGTTGGGCTGAGCGAGGAGCCCTGAGGGACGCCGCAGATGACTTCGGTGGCTTCAGATCTGAACGGGGGAAGGCGGACTCTCTGTGTCTGGGATTAGTCAACCAGTCAGGGCTTGGCGGCGTGTAGCACAGACCAAGCAGCACAGGGGCCCCGTGCTCTATGTGACGGCGGGTGCAGTGGGGCAGAGCATCATGTCAATCTCCACAACAGCAGCATTTGTGGAGGCTCCACAAGTAGGGGGTGCACCAGTAGTGTCACAAGCGACAGCCGGCGATGCGACCCTGCAGCCCCCAGGGAATATGGCAGGGTTGATAGTTCCACCAACGCATGGGTCACATGTGCTTTCCGGAGCTTCAGTGGGGTACAAGCAGCGGGGACCTCTGTTGCCCATCAGTCCCGGTGGCGTTAGGAGGGGCACAAATTATACCACCACCCGGACCACTGTCAGTAACAAGAACACAAGGGGCGGTGGCAGCTCAATTATGGGCACAGACCGGGGCGAATCCTGTAAACGATGGGTCTGGGGGTAGGTCAGCCTTCTACCACAGAGCCTGCGGCGGGAGCGAGTATAGTCCAATCGCCCCCAGTGGAATGGAATGGAATAGACTTTTGTATAGCGCATGGCTACCCTGGGGCATTCCAGCGCTGCAGCAGGACTGAAAAAGGATGAAGGAGGGGGCTCAGGGAAAGAGCCAGGTCTTCAGCTGTTTCCGCAAGGCCAGGAGGTTGGGTTCTTTCCTTAGAACAAGGGGGAGAAAGTTCCAGAGTTTGGCTGAGTTATATGAGAAGAGGCGGCCCCCGATCTGGACCTTCTGATTCTAGGAACTGCTGCCAAATGGAGTTCAGCTGATTGAAGACTTCTCAAGGCCTTGTAGGGACTTGACTCTTTTAATATTTGGGTCTACATCCGTGGTGCTGGTCCCCTCTTCCGCGATTGCATTGCATGTGCCGTCAGAGACAATAGACAAAATTCACAGGGTGGAGTTTGTGAACGTTTTTGATTTGATCAATGCCGGGGTGGTCCCAAGTCGGTCAAAAGCAACTAAAGAGAGCGAGTTCAAGCAAAAAACGGTGTGGGTTGAATGGTCAATGCGGAATTGGGTAACAGTGTTCTCTATTTATGCAGCGATATTAACTGAGAAGACACCAGTATTAGCGCCGCAGTTGTTCAGGTACATTTCCCTCACACACGGGCGGCTTCCGAGTTCCAAGGATCTGCGTGGATGCAGTACGACACTAAATTTAAGCAGATAAAATCTGTCAGGCCGGATATAGCATGGGACCAAAGAGAGATCAATATTTGGCATGCAGAGTTTAACATGACTCCGGCACTTGGGAAGTCAACTCAGTCCTTTCGATTCAACGGAAGTCTGGGAGATAAAAAATTGGCCTGCTGGCAGTAAAACAAAAAAGATTGTAGCAAAGGGGCGGCCTGTAAGTTTAAACACATTTGCTCATTATGTGGGGGACAGGGACATCCGGAGTTCAAGTGTTTTAAAAAACAAGGGAAGCATAGAGAGCGCATACCCTTTAAGAGTATACTGCGCAAGCAATGATCCTGAGCATCCTTCACCAATCCGCATGCATGTTCTCACACACTTACTCAGTAAATACAATAATCAAGAAGATGCTTCCATCCTGTATTACGGGTTCAAGGATGGGTTCACTATTCCTTCCCGCGCACCCCCTTCATTAGTCCAGACAAAAAATCAACAGTCAATTCTCCGCCAAAGGGAGTTGTTCCGGGACAAGATTATGGGGGAGGTGTGTGCGGGCAGGGTGGCTGTTCCTTTTAGTTCTCCACCTTGTGAATCCTTAGTGTGTTCCCCCCTGGGGTTGGTGCTAGAGAAAGAGCCGGGCAAATTTCGTTTGATTCACAATATGTCTCACCCCTTTGGGCTATCGGTAAATTATGGTTTGGACCCGGCTCTATGCACAGTGCGGTACACCCCCTTTGACGAGGCCATTGCAAAATTGCAGAGATTAAGCAAAGGGGAGCTAATGGCCAAATCAGATATAGAGTCCGCCTTCTCCCCATTCACCCAGAGGATAATTCCTTGCTGGGTTTCACGTTTGAGGGTCATTTCTTTATGGACTTGTATATGCTTGGTTGTTTCATGGTGTGCTCTGTATTTGAGACATTCAGCAGATTTCTGTAATGGGGAGTGAAAGACTTAGTGTCATCAAATGATGTGGTGTATTACCTAGACGACTTCTTGCTCATGGGTCTTGTTCATGGGTCCCCCTGGTGGTCATGCGTCTTGCCTAGGCATTGGGGGTTCCCCTAGCAGAAGACAAGACTGAAGGGCCTACCACCTGTTTATGTTTCCTGGGGATTGAAATTGACTCAGTGGCAGGAGAGTGTAGGTTGCCACAGGAGAAGGTGAGGTGAGGGCATTTCAGGAGGCGGTTAATGCCCGCATCTCAGGCAAAAAGGTTACATTGCATCAACTGCAGTTCCTGGTAGGCCAATTGAAATTTGCCTTGAGAGTGATTCCCATGGGGAGAGTCTTTTCAAACAATATAGCAAGAGCGATGTGAGGCTTACGGGCTAACCACCATCACACAAGGTTGTCACCAGACGTCAGAGAGGACTTGGAGTCATGGCGAGGGTTCCTAGATAACTTCAATGGAACACTGTTATGGTAGCAGACAGCGTGTGACAACAGTGAGTTAGCCCTCTATAGGGATGCAGCGGATAGTATTGGTTTTGGGGCAGTGTTGGGATCTTGGTGGTGCATGAGGCATTGGCCAGCGGAATGGGTTACATCAGGGCTCACACGCAACGTCACCTTTCGGGAGTCGTTTCCTATCATTTTTGCATTACACATTTGGGTGGCGTCCTTGGCAAACACAAGAGTGATTTTTTGGTCAGACAGTATGTCTGTGGTGATGGTATTAATAATCAGAGCGCAAAATGCCCTTTGTTGAAGACTCTTATTCACCTGTGTCTCTTGCATAACATGCTTTTGCTACCAAACATTTACCTGGCGTGGATAATACAGTGGCTGATGCTTTGTCTCGATTTAAGATGGCAGAGTTCAGGGCACGGTGGCCGCAAGCAGACAAATTGATGGCGAAGTTCCCAGAGGAGCTTGGAAGACTTGGTGCCCCATTGCCACAGACCTAATTACAGCAGCATTGGCACCACAGACAAAACGTATGTATGAGAGGGCTTAGGGGGTGTACAGCACTACATTCAGAGCTGGCTTGGAGCACAACAGATTCACGTCAGAATGTGTACTGGGTTTTATCGTGGACCAGAAGGGCCAAAGAAAGTCTCTCTCGTTAGTGCGGAGGCAATTGTCGGCCATTGCTTTCTTCGCCGGGTTGCATGCGTTAGAGATCCTACTAAAGATTTTAAGGTGCAAAAGGCCATCAAGGGTGGGGAGCGTTTGGTGCCGGCAGTATAGGACAATAGTTATCCAAAAAGATGGAGGGACCCCTGTTAAATCTGACAGGGAGGGGATCTTGACACTAGAAAAGAACTTGCAAACCCTGTCTTCGTATTGGTAGGTTGGATGTCCTAGAACCTATCTCCAACAGAGATATGATATGGATTCTTTCTAACCTGAGGACCAGGTGAATGAAGAAATAGTATCAAGAGCAAGGCAGGGAAAAGTAGACAAAGGGACAATAAAGTTACTAAGGGTTAATAACACTAAGTAAGCAACATTTTTTCAAAGGTCAAACATAAAATTTATTACCTCCCGAACGGGTTACAATCTAAAAAATGTAAAAACAATTAATACAAGCCACCAACAGTGGTCAATTCATACAACATTATACAGTCAAAGGTAAAACAGTCATATATAGTCAAGAGTGAACAGAGTCGACGCGGCGTTTCGGTGCTTTGTTATTCTTCACACCTTCTTCAGGACATTCACAACAATTGACTTGATATCTAAGAAATCAAAACAAGAATAATTACACTCCTTGTCTACACTTAAGAATAACTATTGCTCCTGCTCCACTATCTGTGTTATTGTTTTATAGAACACAATATCATACCATCGTATTCGACATATATTCATCAACTAGACCAGAAAGCTCTAGGAAATATCTGATCTGGTCTCTCTATTTCTCACCAATTCTTGTTTCAGTTAGATCGCCAATTATACGTAGAGAGTTTGACATAGAAAATTTGAACAGTGGTCACCAAATACTGGTAAGTTGCTATACCCTTGGGACCTCTTACTCTAACTATTAAACTAATCAGCTGGACACATGGCCTCTGTTTACATAGTAATAGTTGTAAAAATCTACACTGAATGACCAACATCACTTCTTTGTTGCATATCGAAGTAATTCTATGTCTAAGATTTAGAGTCTGTGCATAAATATCTTGTTTGTACCTGCAGTGTTTATCAGACAAATCTATCAATTCCTTTCAGCAGATTTATAAGGATTTCTTAGCGATTCTACTCTCACTGGAGCTGTGTGTAGAAAAAGCACTATTCAGTGGTCTGTTGTCGTATTTTTATAACGGCCTCTGTCAAAATTTATCATACAGTGGATTACCTTCAATGTGAATACACCGATATTCAATGTGCACAGAGGGGCCACCGAAGATGAAAGACAAAAAATCCTAGAAAGGTATGGATCAACAGTTATCTTGACATTCTAGTTGGAATTTTAAAAAGTCTTCTCTATTCAAGACTTATCACTAAATACTTCTACTAACCTGTATTCATTTCAGGTTCATAATAATACTCTCGGCTCTTGATGATTGCCGATTCAGAATACTCTTCTTTAGGATTGAAGAGACAATATGTGGCTCTAGAATCAAAATATATACAAAGAGGACAATGTTTTAGTATTGTTATACTTGCTAACTGATATCTCTGTCATGTTTTAAACTGTAAAAATCTCTATGGTGCAGGAACTATAGTGCTGCTCTTTGCCAGTAGTTGGATAACTATCAACATTATTCAACCCGTACAGGTTAAATGTATTGCCTACACAGGATGGTATACCTCGCTGGTGCTACACGTTGGAACAGAGAAGGAATAATGGCCTGTCTCGGGGACATCTAGTGTGATACAGCCATAGCGCTCAATCTGCTGTTTAAGATTCTAGAACCAACTAATGTTCAAATAGTCAATAATCCTTGCTGGTGGCTAACTTTTACGCTATGTACCTAAGGGCCAACTGGCAGAGTATCCGCCTACCTGTTTTCGGAATTCCGGCCTCCCTGCTCCTCCGTGCTTTCGTATCAATCGCTGCCTTCGTGACGGTGCGAGGTCTAAAATCTATCGTTTACAGCGGCGTCTTTATGCTGACGCTGTTCGTTATAACCCGGAAGTCGAAGGACGAGCTATTTGCGCTGAAGTTATGTTTAGCGCTCATAAAACGCAAAATCAGTCACAGTATCAGGATTAATATTGATGAATATTATCTCCAAATCATTCAATTTGAAATTAGAGATAAATTTTAATATACGAGCCGTGTGACCAGGAAATTGAAATAAGAATACTGAATACTTGATCAATTCGGAACGCTAATGTCAGTGATCTCTTCTTACTTGCTTTCTCATTCATTGTCACAATCTCATAAGTCTGATAATTCATTAGTAATTATTAATCCATGTTTTGCGATGATACATTACGATAAAATTGTTTCTTGCGGCGGCCATATTGGATTGGGATAGTTCCCCATTCTGATTCATACACCATCGTTTGTATATTGGTTACCAAGGGTGCACGATGTTAGTTACAGTTCCGTCTTTAAAATGTGTACACCAACACATCGTATAACCCGCTCAAAGATCCAAAGCACTTGATAATATACATCATCATACAGGTTATCTACCCAACATAGAGGACATGTATCTGTTATTGAGCTTGGCAATAATACTAAATGCATTGAGACACGATCTTAATATGTACATAATTCAATCGTATAGACAAGGTTAGCAATCATATAGGCTATCTACCTAAAATAGAGAACATGTATCAATAATTGAGTTTGGCATTAATATAGAGAACATGTTTTTGTCCTTGGGATTGGCATTAATACTCAATACATTATACATTGAGGCACGATCTTAATAATTTGTCTATAATTACAGTATTTTATGCATGGGTGCCTAAGTTAATACACGTTAAACAATCAGCCTATGATATTTCAATACAATCTATACATCAAAGAGGTTGACTTAGCAAATGACGTGAGACAATTGATATCTCACTTATCTAAAGGGAAAATGGCGAAAAAATATTTACGTCAGAAAGATCCGGGATACTAGTTAAGAAACAGAGAATTGGAATCAGTTTATTGCTGGATGGGTCGCTAGTTGTTTACAGAATTAATCTTTCCCACCCTTCTCTGTTATTTAGTCCAGTGCGGAACGTGTTGAATAAGGACATATAAAACTGTTCTCTTTTCTTTCTTTTGTTGTTCCAGTTGCCACCTCTGGTGCTGTGTGTTATTGTCTCTATAACACACCACCTTAGATCTTCTAATTTGTGGTTATGGCTAATCCAGTGTTCCACAAGGGGGGCTGATTTCTTTTGTGTCCTAATAGCAGACTTATGTTCTGTTATCCTAGTTTTTATTTCTCTAGCTGTCTCTCCAATATATGCTTTGTTGCATGGACATTGTATCATATAGATCAGATCTTTCGTTTTACAGTTGACAACGTTTTTTATTTTGTGGTCTATTCCGTTATACCGTATTGAGTTACCTTTAATCATCGATGTACAATTGGAGCACATATTGCAAGTAAAATTACCCGTAGGCAAAGGATTATTGTTGATTGTATTGCAAGTATTACGGTGCTTTTCTTTAAAGGTATGAACCAGACAGTTTCTAATTGTTCTGTTTCGGCGGAAACTGAACATGGGTTTCGGGATATTTATGCCTGGTCTATCATTGAGTAATGACCAATTGCGATTTATAATGTTTTTTACTTTGTTACTTGCTATACTGTAATTTGTTACAAAAATTAGTCTGTCGGTGGTTTTATTATTTTTGTCTTCATTGTTCTTACTAAAGAGTGATTCCCTATTGTAATATTTAGCACGTTTATATGCTCTTTTCATCAAGTTGTTAGGATAGCCGTGATTCCTAAGTTTCTGGGATAAGACATCGGCATGTTTATTATAATATTGTATATTGGTGCAATTTCTTCTAATTCGTAAATACTGACCAAATGGTATATTATCTTTCTGGCTGTTGGGATGGTTACTTTTGTAGTGAAGCAGTGTGTTTCGATCAGTTGGTTTAGTGTATAAATCAACACCTAGTACTGCATTATCTACTCTGATTTTTATATCCAAAAATTCAATTGCTACTTTATTACAGTTAGAGGTGAATTTGAGGTTTTGATCCCCCAGGTTCAACCACAGAATAAAATCATTTAATAATTCTAAACACCCTGTCCAAATAAAAAAAATGTCGTCGATGTATCTCGACCAACATGAAATGTTTTCACTGAATGGTGCCATGATGTTAAAAATATGTTTTTCTTCAAAAGCCGCTACATATAAGCAAGCTAGACTAGGGGCACAGGTAGCCCCCATGCTGGTCCCTTTTATCTGTTTAAAAAAATTATTTTTGAATAAAAAAATATTATTTTTCAAAATAATTTCTGCGCATTCAAGAATGAATGTTGCGTGTTGGTCTAAATCTTCAGTGTCCTTTTTTAAGAGACCCTCTAACATCCTGATGGTATAATCCTGTGGCATGTTGGTGTAGAGGGCCTCTATATCCAACGTCACTAGCCATTGTGTGTTGGTATCGTAAGAAAGACCCTCAATTTTATCTATCATACTTGTTGTATCCTTTATGTATGCTTTTTGTGTTACAACAATGGGCTGAAGGAACCTGTCTGTACATTTACTGAGAGGCTCTGTGATGGAATCAATAGATGACACGATAGGCCGCATAGGCAGGTCCTGTATGTTTTTATGGACTTTAGGAAGTCCGTAAAGGGCCGGGATAATTGGTGCCTCGTTTAAAAAAAAATTATATTCATCAAGACAGATTATCTCATCCTCATGTGCAAATTTAAGGAGAATATTTACTCTATGTATTAACGCATTCCATTCTTGTCTATTAGAGGGGCAATAGTGTTCCACATTATTTAGTAAAGACATCATCCTATTGTTGTAGTCTTCGGTGTTCATTACAACTATACTGCCGCCCTTATCACCAGGCTTGATGGTAAGGAATTTATTATTTTCAAGATTTTTTAAAGTGGCCCTTTCTTCTGCGCTTAAGTTATTTATACCTGTCAATGGGTGTGTTAGAAGTGAGGAGGTGTTGCTTTCTACCACTTTTTCAAACAAGTCAACTTGTTTATTGACCATCCCTATGTTAGGTGTCCAGGTTGATTTTGGTTTAAGTCCCGATTTATTGATGGGTCCTTCTTTTGGTGGTTTATCTCTGAAAAATTCTTGAAGCCTAATTTTTCTAAAAAATCCCTGGAGATCTCTTTCTAAGTTATATTTGTTGATTCGAGAACTGATGGCAAAGCCTAAACCCTTTTCTAGGACTTGTTTTTCTATTGTGTTAAGAGTGATATCAGAGAGATTTATAATGGCTGCTTTCTGTTCTAATCCATTTTTGTTGACTCCTTGTGTAGTATCTCCTCTGCTGTTGAGGTTGAGGTTGAGGGTAAAACTTCCCTCTCCCATTCCCTCTGGGTCGGTTGTGACTGTTCCCCCGTCCCCGTTGACCTAAAAAAGGTAATGATTCTCTATTGGGGGTTGATGTTGACTCCACTACTCTATTTGAATCCCCAGTTTTTTCATGATCAGAGTCATTACTTGTGTATTATGAGTCTGAAAAAGTCACTCTTTTCTTAGGGTACGTACGCCAAGGTTGTTGTCATTGGTTTCGGTTAGGGAAATTTTCTCTCGGGCGGTCAAAGAAATCCTTCTGTGTATAAGGATAGACAATCTCAGTATTATAGTTTGAGACGTCTTTATTAAATGTATTGGTTTTTTTGCCAAATAAATAATCCCTATATCCAGAAACGTCTCTTTGAATATCCTCTAGTTTTTTCTTAGCGTCTTCCAGAGCGGAGGTGTCTAGTTTAGCTTCTAGATCAGCTATCTCTTTCCTTTCTATTAGTAGGATGGAGTTGGCGGTCTCAATTATCAGCAACATCCAATCCCTGCTGCATCTATTAGCAATTAGGGTCCAATTTTCTATAAATCCAGCATGTCTAATGAACACCCCTGGTTCGTTCTTAACCTGCAGGCCACTTGGAATTATGCCTTTTTTCAGGTAATCTATCAGAAAATCTGCATGGAGTTACGTGCAAACTAGTTTCTTTTTATTGTTCCACAATTCGCGCCATTTCTCTTCATCGTTGTTGGAATTAGAAATGGAGGTATAGTTTTTTGAGGTACCATTAACTATCTTATTGAACTCCTCTTCGGAAAATCCTATGGTTTTTAATGTGTCCATTACTGATTAGGTACAATAATTGGGACAATGCCCTCAACACATGTGTTAAAGAAAATATCCTCCCAGCTAAAAAGCTGTACAACTATTATCCAAAAAGATGGAGGGACCCCTGTTAAATCTGACAGGGAGGGGATCTTGACACTAGAAAAGAATTTGCAAACCCTGTCTTCGTATTGGTAGGTTGGATGTCCTAGAACCTATCTCCAACAGAGATATGATATGGATTCTTTCTAACCTGAGGACCAGGTGAATGAAGAAATAGTATCAAGAGCAAGGCAGGGCAAAGTAGACAAAGGGACAATAAAGTTACTAAGGGTTAATAACACTAAGTAAGCAAACATTTTTCAAAGGTCAAACATAACATTTATTACCTCCCGAACGGGTTACAATCTAAAAAATGTAAAAACAATTCATACAAGCCACCAACAGTGGTCAATTCATACAACATTATACAGTCAAAGGTAAAACAGTCATATATAGTCAAGAGTGAACAGAGTCGACGCGGCGTTTCGGTGCTTTGTTATTCTTCACACCTTCTTCAGGACATTCACAACAATTGACTTGATATCTAAGAAATCAAAACAAGAATAATTACACTACTTGTCTACACTTAAGAATAACTATTGCTCCTGCTCCACTATCTGTGTTATTGTTTTATAGAACACAATATCATACCATCTTATTCGACATATATTCATCAAATAGACCAGAAAGCTCTAGGAAATATCTGATCTGGTCTCTCTATTTCTCACCAATTCTTGTTTCAGTTAGATCGCCAATTATACGTAGAGAGTTTGACATAGAAAATTTGAACAGTGGTCACCAAATACTGGTAAATTGCTATACCCTTAGGACCTCTTACTCTAACTATTAAACTAATCAGCTGGACACATGGCCTCTGTTTACATAGTAATAGTTGTAAAAATCTACACTGAATGACCAACATTACTTCTTTGTTGCATATCGAAGTAATTCTATGTCTAAGATTTAGAGTCTGTGCATAAATATCTTGTTTGTACCTGCAGTGTTTATCAGACGAATCTATCAATTCCTTTCAGCAGATTTATAAGGATTTCTTAGCGATTCTACTCTCACAGGAGCTGTGTGTAGAAAAAGCACTATTCAGTGGTCTGTTGTCGTATTTTTATAACGGCCTCTGTCAAAATTTATCATACAGTGGATTACCTTCAATGTGAATACACCGATATTCAATGTGCACGGAGGGGCCACCGAAGATGACAGACAAAAAATCCTAGAAAGGTATGGATCAAAAGTTATCTTGACATTCTAGTTGGAATTTTAAAAAGTCTTCTCTATTCAAGACTTATCACTAAATACTTCTACTAACCTGTATTCATTTCAGGTTCATAATAATACTCTCGGCTCTTGATGATTGCCGATTCAGAATACTCTTCTTTAGGATTGAAGAGACAATATGTGGCTCTAGAATCAAAATATATACAAAGAGCACAATGTTTTAGTATTGTTATACTTGCTAACTGATATCTCTGTCATGTTTTAAACTGTAAAAATCTCTATGGTGCAGGAACTATAGTGCTGCTCTTTGCCAGTAGTTGGATAACTATCAACATTATTCAACCCGTACAGGTCAAATGTATTGCCTGCACAGGATGGTATACCTCGCTGGTGCTACACGTTGGAACAGAGAAGCAATAATGGCCTGTCTCGGAGACATCTAGTGTGATACAGCCATAGCGCTCAATCTGCTGTTTAACCCCTTCCATGCTAATGACAAGGTCAGCTCGTCATGGGTGTTACCTGCGCTGCGCTTATGACGAGCTGACCTTGTCATGAACAATGGGAAAAAATGAGTTCCAGCACCCAGCGGGAAAACCCTTAGCAGCCAAGGTGTTAAGATTCTAGAACCAACTAATGTTCAAATAGTCAATAATCCTTGCTGGTGGCTAACTTTTACGCTATGTACCTAAGGACCAACTGGCAGAGTATCCGCCTACCTGTTTTCGGAATTCCGGCCTCCCTGCTCCTCCGTGCTTTCGTATCAATCGCTGTCTTCGAGATGGAGCGAGGTCTAAGATCTATCGTTTACAGCGGCGTCTTTATGCTGACGCTGTTCGTTATAACCCGGAAGTCGAAGGACGAGCTATTTGGGCTGAAGTTATGTTTAGCTCTCATAAAACGCAAAATCAGTCACAGTATCAGGATTAATATTGATGAATATTATCTCCAAATCATTCAATTTGAAATTAGAGATAAATTTAAATATACGAGCCGTGTGACCCGGAAATTGAAATAAGAATACTGAATACTTGATCAATTCGGAACGCTAATGTCAGTGATCTCTTCTTACTTGCTTTCTCATGATGATGTATATTATCAAGTGCTTGGGATCTTTGAGCGGGTTATACGATGTGTTGGTGTACACATTTTAAAGACGGAACTGTAACTAACATCGTGCGCCCTTGGTAACCAATATACAAACGATGGTGTATGAATCAGAATGGGGAACTATCCCAATCCAATATGGCCGCCGCAAGAAACAATTTTATGGTAATGTATCATCGCAAAACATGGATTAATAATTACTAATGAATTATCAGACTTATGAGATTGTGACAATGAATGAGAAAGCAAGTAAGAAGAGATCACTGACATTAGCGTTCCGAATTGATCAAGTATTCAGTATTCTTATTTCAATTTCCGGGTCACACGGCTCGTAATATTTAAATTTATCTCTAATTTCAAATTGAATGATTTGGAGATAATATTCATCAATATTAATCCTGATACTGTGACTGATTTTGCGTTTTATGAGCGCTAAACATAACTTCAGCGCAAATAGCTCGTCCTTTGACTTCCGGGTTATAACGAACAGCGTCAGCATAAAGACGCCGCTGTAAACGATAGATTTTAGACCTCGCACCATCATGAAGGCAGCGATTGATACGAAAGCACGGAGGAGCAGGGAGGCCGGAATTCCGAAAACAGGTAGGCGGATACTCTGCCAGTTGGTCCTTAGGTACATAGCGTAAAAGTTAGCCACCAGCAAGGATTATTGACTATTTGAACATTAGTTGGTTCTAGAATCTTAAACAGCAGATTGAGCGCTATGGCTGTATCACACTAGATGTCTCCGAGACAGGCCATTATTGCTTTTCTGTTCCAACGTGTAGCACCAGCGAGGTATACCATCCTGTGTAGGCAATACATTTAACCTGTACGGGTTGAATAATGTTGATAGTTATCCAACTACTGGCAAAGAGCAGCACTATAGTTCCTGCACCATAGAGATTTTTACAGTTTAAAACATGACAGAGATATCAGTTAGCAAGTATAACAATACTAAAACATTGTCCTCTTTGTAAATATTTTGATTCTAGAGCCACATATTGTCTCTTCAATCCTAAAGAAGAGTATTCTGAATCAGCAATCATCAAGAGCCGAGAGTATTATCATGAACCTGAAATGAATACAGGTTAGTAGAAGTATTTAGTGATAAGTCTTGAATAGAGAAGACTTTTTAAAATTCCAACTAGAATGTCAAGATAACTGTTGATCCATACCTTTCTAGGATTTGTTGTCTTTCATCTTCGGTGGCCCCTCCGTGCACATTGAATATCGGTGTATTCACATTGAAGGTAATCCACTGTATGATAAATTTTGACAGAGGCCGTTATAAAAATACGACAACAGACCACTGAATAGTGCTTTTTCTACACACAGCTCCAGTGAGAGTAGAATCGCTAAGAAATCCTTATAAATCTGCTGAAAGGAATTGATAGATTCGCCTGATAAACACTGCAGGTACAAACAAGATATTTATGCACAGACTCTAAATCTTAGACATAGAATTACTTCGATATGCAACAAAGAAGTGATGTTGGTCATTCAGCGTAGATTTTTACAACTATTACTATGTAAACAGAGGCCATGTGTCCAGCTGATTAGTTTAATAGTTAGAGTAAGAGGTCCCAAGGGTATAGCAACTTACCAGTATTTGGTGACCACTGTTCAAATTTTCTATGTCAAACTCTCTACGTATAATTGGCGATCTAACTGAAACAAGAATTGGTGAGAAATAGAGAGACCAGATCAGATATTTCCTAGAGCTTTCTGGTCTAGTTGATGAATATATGTCGAATAAGATGGTATGATATTGTGTTCTATAAAACAATAACACAGATAGTGGAGCAGGAGCAATAGTTATTCTTAAGTGTAGACAAGTAGTGTAATTATTCTTGTTTTGATTTCTTAGATATCAAGTCAATTGTTGTGAATGTCCTGAAGAAGGTGTGAAGAATAACAAAGCACAGAAACGCCGCGTCGACTCTGTTCACTCTTGACTATATATGACTGTTTTACCTTTGACTGTATAATGTTGTATGAATTGACCACTGTTGGTGGCTTGTATTAATTGTTTTTTCATTTTTTAGATTGTAACCCGTTCGGGATGTAATACATTTTATGTTTGACCTTTGAAAAAATGTTGCTTACTTAGTGTTATTAACCCTTAGTAACTTTATTGTCCCTTTGTCTACTTTGCCCTGCCTTGCTCTTGATACTATTTCTTCATTCACCTGGTCCTCAGGTTAGAAAGAATCCATATCATATCTCTGTTGGAGATAGGTTCTAGGACATCCAACCTACCAATACGAAGACAGGGTTTGCAATTTCTTCTCTAATGTCAAGATCCCCTCCCTGTCAGATTTAACAGGGGTCCCTCCAACTTTTTGGATAATAGTTGTACAACTTTTTAGCTGGGAGGATATTTTCTTTAACACATGTGTTGAGGGCATTGTCCCAAATATTGTACCTAATCAGTAATGGACACATTAAAAACCAAAGGATTTTCCAAAGAGGAGTTCAATAAGATAGTTAATGGTACCTCAAAAAACTATACCTCCATTTCTAATTCCAACAACGATGAAGAGAAATGGCGCGAATTGTGGAACAATAAAAAGAAACTAGTTCGCACGTAACTCCATGCAGATTTTCTGATAGATTACCTGAAAAAAGGCATAATTCCAAGTGGCCTGCAGGTTAAGAACGAACCAGGGGTGTTCATTAGACATGCTGGATTTATAGAAAATTGGACCCTAATTGCTAATAGATGCAGCAGGGATTGGATGTTGCTGATAATTGAGACCGCCAACTCCATCCTACTAATAGAAAGGAAAGAGATAGCTGATCTAGAAGCTAAACTAGACACCTCCGCTCTGGAAGACGCTAAGAAAAAACTAGAGGATATTCAAAGAGACGTTTCTGGATATAGGGATTATTTATTTGGCAAAAAACCCAATACATTTAATAAAGACGTCTCAAACTATAATACTGAGATTGTCTATCCTTATACACAGAAGGATTTCTTTGACCGCCCGAGAGAAAATTTCCCTAACCGAAACCAATGACAACAACCTTGGCGTACGTACCCTAAGAAAAGAGTGACTTTTTCAGACTCATCATACACGAGTAATGACTCTGATCATGAAAAAACAGGGGATTCAAATAGAGTAGTTGAGTCAACATCAACCCCCAATAGAGAATCAGTACCTTTTTTAGGTCAACGGGGACGGGGGACCAGTCACAACCGACCCAGAGGGAATGGGAGAGGGAAGTTTTACCCTCAACCTCAACAGCAGAGGAGATACTACACAAGGAGTCAACAAAAATGGGATTAGAACAGAAAGCAGCCATTATAAATCTCTCTGATATCACTCTTAACACAATAGAAAAACAAGTCCTAGAAAAGGGTTTAGGCTTTGCCATCAGTTCTCAAATCAACAAATATAACTTAGAAAGAGATCTCCAGGGATTTTTTAGAAAAATTAGGCTTCAAGAATTTTTCAGAGATAAACCACCAAAAGAAGGACCCATCAATAAATCGGTACTTAAACCAAAATCAACCTGGACACCTAACATAGGGATGGTCAATAAATAAGTTGACTTGTTTGAAAAAGTGGTAGAAAGCAACATCTCCTCACTTCTAACACACCCATTGACAGGTATAAATAACTTAAGCGCAGAAGAAAGGGCCGCTTTAAAAAATCTTGAAAATAATGAATTCCTTACCATCAAGCCTGGTGATAAGGGCGGCAGTATAGTTGTAATGAACACCGAAGACTACAACAATAGGATGATGTCTTTACTAAATAATGTGGAACACTATTGCCCCTCTAATAGACAAGAATGCGTTAATACATAGAGTAAATATTCTCCTTAAATTTGCACATGAGGATGAGATAATCTGTCTTGGTGAATATAATTTTTTAAAAAACGAGGCACCAATTATCCCGGCCCTTTACGGACTTCCTAAAGTCCATAAAAACATACAGGACCCGCCTATGCGGCCTATCGTGTCATCTATTGATTCCATCACAGAGCCTCTCAGTAAATATATAGACAGGTTCCTTCAGCCCATTGTTGTAACACAAAAAGCATACATAAAGGATACAACGAGTATGAGAGATAAAATTGAGGGTCTTTCTTACGATACCAACACACAATGGCTAGTGACGTTGGATATAGAGGCCCTCTACACCAACATCCCACAGGATGATACCATCAGGATGTTAGAGGGTCTCTTAAAAAAGGACACTGAAGATTTAGACCAACACGCAACATTCATTCTTGAATGCGCAGAAATTATTTTGAAAAATAATATTTTTTTATTCAAAAATAATTTTTTTAAACAGATAAAAGGGACCAGCATGGGGGCTACCTGTGCCCCTAGTCTAGCTTGCTTATATGTAGCGGCTTTTGAAGAAAAACATATTTTAAACATCATGGCACCATTCAGTGAAAACATTTCATGTTGGTCGAGATACATCGACGACATTTTTTTTATTTGGACAGGGTGTTTAGAATTATTAAATGATTTTATTCTGGGGTTGAACATGGGGGATCAAAACCTCAAATTCACCTCTAACTGTAATAAAGTAGCAATTGAATTTTTGGATATAAAAATCAGAGTAGATAATGCAGTACTAGGTGTTGATTTATACACTAAACCAACTGATCGAAAAACACTGCTTCACTACAAAAGTAACCATCCCAACAGCCAGAAAGATAATATACCATTTGGTCAGTATTTAGCAATTAGAAGAAATTGCACCAATATACAAGATTATAATAAACATGCCGATGTCTTATCCCAGAAACTTAGGAATCGCGGCTATCCTAACAACTTGATCAAAAGAGCATATAAACGTGCTAAATATTACAATAGGGAATCACTCTTTAGTAAGAACAATGAAGACAAAAATAATAAAACCACCGACAGACTAATTTTTGTAACAAATTACAGTATAGCAAGTAACAAAGTAAAAAACATTATAAATCGCAATTGGTCATTACTCAATGATAGACCAGGCATAAATATCCCGAAACCCATGTTCAGTTTCCGCCGAAACAGAACAATTAGAAACTGTCTGGTTCATACCTTTAAAGAAAAGCACCGTAATACTTGCAATACAATCAACAATACTCCTTTGCCTACGGGTAATTTTACTTGCAATATGTGCTCCAATTGTACATCGATGATTAAAGGTAACTCAATACGGTATAACGGAATAGACCACAAAATAAAAAACGTTGTCAACTGTAAAACGAAAGATCTGATCTATATGATACAATGTCCATGCAACAAAGCATATATTGGAGAGACAGCTAGAGAAATAAAAACTAGGATAACAGAACATAAGTCTGCTATTAGGACACAAAAGAAATCAGCCCCCCTTGTGGAACACTGGATTAGCCATAACCACAAATTAGAAGATCTAAGGTGGTGTGTTATAGAGACAATAACACACAGCACCAGAGGTGGCAACTGGAACAACAAAAGAAAAAAAAGAGAACAGTTTTATATGTCCTTATTCAACACGTTCCGCACTGGACTAAATAACAGAGAAGAGTGGGAAAGATTAATTCTGTAAACAACTAGCGACCCATCCAGCAATAAACTGATTCCAATTCTCTGTTTCTTAACCAGTATCCTGGATCTTTCTGACGTAAATGTTTTTTCGCCATTTTCCCTTCAGATAAGTGAGATATCAATTTTCTCACGTCATTTGCTAAGTCAACCTCTTTGATGTATAGATTGTATTGAAATATCATAGGCTGATTGTTTAACGTGTATTAACTTAGGCACCCATGCGTAAAATACTGTAATTATAAACAAATTATTAAGATCGTGCCTCAATGTATAATGTATTGAGTATTAATGCCAATCCCAAGGACAAAAACATGTTCTCTATATTAATGCCAAACTCAATTATTGATACATGTTCTCTATTTTAGGTAGATAGCCTATATGATTGCTAATCTTGTCTATACGATTGAATTATGTACATATTAAGATCGTGTCTCAATGCATTTAGTATTATTGACAAGCTCAATAACAGATACATGTCCTCTATGTTGGGTAGATAACCTGTATGATGATGTATATTATCAAGTGCTTTGGATCTTTGAGCGGGTTATACGATGTGTTGGTGTACACATTTTAAAGACGGAACTGTAACTAACATCGTGCGCCCTTGGTAACCAATATACAAACGATGGTGTATGAATCAGAATGGGGAACTATCCCAATCCAATATGGCCGCCGCAAGAAACAATTTTATCGTAATGTATCATTGCAAAACATGGATTAATAATTACTAATGAATTATCAGACTTATGAGATTGTGACAATGAATGAGAAAGCAAGTAAGAAGAGATCACTGACATTAGCGTTCCGAATTGATCAAGTATTCAGTATTCTTATTTCAATTTCCGGGTCACACGGCTCGTATATTTAAATTTATCTCTAATTTCAAATTGAATGATTTGGAGATAATATTCATCAATATTAATCCTGATACTGTGACTGATTTTGCGTTTTATGAGCGCTAAACATAACTTCAGCGCAAATAGCTCGTCCTTCGACTTCCGGGTTATAACGAACAGCGTCAGCATAAAGACGCCGCTGTAAACGATAGATTTTAGACCTCGCACCATCACGAAGGCAGCGATTGATACGAAAGCACGGAGGAGCAGGGAGGCCGGAATTCCGAAAACAGGTAGGCGGATACTCTGCCAGTTGGTCCTAAGGTACATAGCGTAAAAGTTAGCCACCAGCAAGGATTATTGACTATTTGAACATTAGTTGGTTCTAGAATCTTAAACAGCAGATTGAGCGCTAAGACTGTATCACACTAGATGTCTCCGAGACAGGCCATTATTGCTTCTCTGTTCCAACGTGTAGCACCAGCGAGGTATACCATCCTGTGTAGGCAATACATTTAACCTGTACGGGTTGAATAATGTTGATAGTTATCCAACTACTGGCAAAGAGCAGCACTATAGTTCTTACACCATAGAGATTTTTACAGTTTAAAACATGACAGAGATATCAGTTAGCAAGTATAACAATACTAAAACATTGTCCTCTTTGTATATATTTTGATTCTAGAGCCACATATTGTCTCTTCAATCCTAAAGAAGAGTATTCTGAATCGGCAATCATCAAGAGCTGAGAGTATTATTATGAACCTGAAATGAATACAGGTTAGTAGAAGTATTTAGTGATAAGTCTTGAATAGAGAAGACTTTTTAAAATTCCAACTAGAATGTCAAGATAACTGTTGATCCATACCTTTCTAGGATTTTTTGTCTTTCATCTTCGGTGGCCCCTCCGTGCACATTGAATATCGGTGTATTCACATTGAAGGTAATCCACTGTATGATCAATTTTGACAGAGGCCGTTATAAAAATACAACAACAGACCACTGAATAGTGCTTTTTCTACACACAGCTCCAGTGAGAGTAGAATCGCTAAGAAATCCTTATAAATCTGCTGAAAGGAATTGATGGATTCGTCTGATAAACACTGCAGGTACAAACAAGATATTTATGCACAGACTCTAAATCTTAGACATAGAAATACTTCGATATGCAACAAAGAAGTGATGTTGGTCATTCAGTGTAGATTTTTACAACTATTACTATGTAAACAGAGGCCATGTGTCCAGCTGATTAGTTTAATAGTTAGAGTAAGAGGTCCCAAGGGTATAGCAACTTACCAGTATTTGGTGACCACTGTTCAAATTCTCTATGTCAAACTCTCTACGTATAATTGGCGATCTAACTGAAACAAGAATTGGTGAGAAATAGAGAGACCAGATATTTCCTAGAGCTTTCTGGTCTAGTTGATGAATATATGTCGAATAAGATGGTATGATATTGTGTTCTATAAAACAATAACACAGATAGTGGAGCAGGAGCAATAGTTATTCTTAAGTGTAGACAATTAGTGTAATTATTCTTGTTTTGATTTCTTAGATATCAAGTCAATTGTTGTGAATGTCCTGAAGAAGGTGTGAAGAATAACAAAGTACCGAAACGCCGCGTCGACTCTGTTCACTCTTGACTATATATGACTGTTTTACCTTTGACTGTATAATGTTGTATGAATTGACCACTGTTGGTGGCTTGTATTAATTGTTTTTACATTTTTTAGATTGTAACCCGTTCGGGAGGTAATAAATTTTATGTTTGACCTTTGAAAAAATGTTGCTTACTTAGTGTTATTAACCCTTAGTAACTTTATTGTCCCTTTGCCTACTTTGCCCTGCCTTGCTCTTGATACTATTTCTTCATTCACCTGGTCCTCAGGTTAGAAAGAATCCATATCATATCTCTGTTGGAGATAGGTTCTAGGACATCCAACCTACCAATACGAAGACAGGGTTGCAAATTCTTTTCTAGTATAGGACAATAGGCAACCTATAAATGTAGGAAGACTAGGAAGGCTTGGGGGGCCCTACAGTCGGTGTTCCTGTGCCAGTATGAGGTAAAGCTATTCAGTTTGGCTTACTTGCGTGTCTTTTTTGGGGCCTTGCTTGTCTCAGAGTTAGTGGCGGCATCTAAATGAGGTGAAGGTGGATTAGGGCTGGCAGATGTCTTTCTAGGCGTGGCGGTCCATATAAGGATCCGGCGGTCAAAAACAGACTTGCAGGGAAGAGGCACATGGGTGAAATTGTGTGCGGCCCATCAGCTAGCATATTGTCCAGTAGAATTGACAAAGGAATACCTTAAAGTACGACCTGTGGTGGCTTCGACAAGACTTCTAATGCACGAGGATGGTATGCCAATGACAAGATATCAGTTTACCCAGGTGTGCAGGAAGGCGTTAACATATCTAAGGTGAAGATTCCATGCAGTTTAATTCCCATTCCTTTCGCATTGGGGCAGCCACAACAGCTGCAGCAATGGGATTGCCGGCTGATGCAATCAAAAAAGTGGGTCGTTGGCAGACAGAATGTTTTCAACGGTATGTCCGGCCAAGTCTTGTGTAAGCGTTGGAATGATGCCCAGGGTGACTATCAGTCATGGTCTTAATACCAATTCCTTCTCTATTGCAGTTGTTTCCCGCAAACCAGTGCATATATGTTAGTGTGGGCATTCCTTGATTTGCAGTGTGGAGCAGCAGTTTCATGGGTCCAGTTTGGAGGCAGCACAAGAGGCCGCTGGGTTTGTGCACTACTGGCTTGGGGTTTTGGGAACTTCAACAGGCAGTAGAATCTGAAGAGGTACCTCGCCCAGTCATTTTAGTTATACACGTGGGGGAGAACGATATGCTGCCTCTAGATAGGCAAGGGGTACGGGAGGCCTTCTTTTCAGACCTGGCTAGGATTAAGCACTTTTTACCAACTGCCTTGATCTTGTGGTCTGAGGTGATACCGAGGACGGTATGGCTAGGTGGCGCTTCAGCGAAGGCCATTAATAACTCTGTGCGGAAGTTGAACTCTTCAATACACAAAATCTTATGGGGCTCTTCAATGGGTACAATTCAGCATAAATTGCTCCATCTGGAGAGAACGGAGTTGTTCCATCAATATGGAAAGCATCTGTCAGCAAAATGATAGAGATATTCATCCACACAGACCTGGGGGCTATTCTAGAGCACAGTCAGGGTCGGGGGGTGAGGGCGAGTGCGCCGGGTAGCTTCTCACCCTGTGGCGGAGCACAAACAGTTAAAAACAAAGGGGCGTGCTTAACAGGGGAGTTTTAGCGACCGGATGGACCCCAGGACGGGGTAGGAATGAAGTGTGCAGTGGATTGGCAGTGAAAGGGACCGGCCTGCCGGTGGTCCTCAACTCCACTGCCTTAACACGTCACCTAAGGACTGAGATGAATTTTTGGGGAGGCTGCCTGGTTTCAGGTACCTCGGAGGGCCGATGCGTTATGCGGTGCCCTGGATTTTAAGTAAGGCAAGTGTTTGTTGTAGCACGCTGTGGCCTGCCGGCACAATGGACGCAGCAGAGGATTCAAGACTATGAACAACTTAATGCTATGGTCACCTGGGACGACAATCTTAATTCCATTGTGCCTTTGATATGTGTATGCCAAAAGGTTTGCCACTGGTCAGGTACTTCAAGTGTTTACTGTAGCACGTTGTGGCCTGCCAGCATAATGTGCGCAGTGGAGAGTTCAAGAGGATGATCAGCTTAATGTTATGCTGAAATGTAATATCTATTTTACCGAATTAGTGTTTTGACATATGAATGTCGTTACAGTGTGAAGCATGTATATCTTTTATGTACCCAAGTAGGATACTTATACTCATTAGTGGTTATGTGGAATAACTGGTTTGATGTGAATAAAATCTACGCCCTGGACAATATAACTGCATTATGAGATTTCATGGGCGTGACAGTGGTGGTAGTGGAGATAGCTGTTGGCAGTGGTGAAGAGGTGAGAGTGTCACGTTGTGCACACTATGAACAGGCGCCCCCGTGCCTAGAAGAGGGGCGACCTTAGTTGTGCCACGGGGCCGAGCATCCCGCTGGGAGGTTTTGTGAGGAGGGGGCCGGCTAATGATGTTGCGGTGTAGGTTTGGTCAAGGAAAACAAAACCGAAACCTAATAGCGGTGGTATTTAAAGCATCGCCTCGAGGGGATCGTCCTCTTTGTCTCCCTGGACCCTAACCGCAGAGCGCCGCAAAACCACCGACCCACCCGGCATGGTAGTAAAGCGGAGCACTGACAGTTAACAACAAAGAGGCATGCTCAACAGGGGAGGTTGAACAACTGGATGGACCCCAGGACGGGGTAGGAATGAAATGTGCATTGGATTGGATTTTAAGTAAGGCAACTTTTTGTTGTAGCACGTTGTGGACTGCCGGCACAATGGGCACAGCAGAGGATTCAAGACTATGAACAACTTAATGCTTTGGTCACCTGGGATAACAATCTTAATTCCATTTTGCCTTTGATATGTGTATGCCGGAAGGTTTGCCACTGGTCAGGTAACTCTGAGGGACGATGCGTTATGCTTTGCTCTGAAATAGGTAATGCAACTGTTTACTGTAGCGCGTTGTGGCCTGCTAGCATAATGTGCACAATACAGTGTTCAAGAGGATGATCAGCTTAATGTTATGCTGAAATGTAATATCTATTTTACCGGATTAGTGTTTTGACATATGAATGTTGTTAGAGTGTGAAGCATGTATATCTTTTATGTACCCAAGTAGGATACATATACTCATGTAGTGGTTATGTGAAATTAACCAGTTTGATGTGAATACAATCTACGCCCTGGACAATATAACCGCATTATGAGATTTCATGGGTATAACAGTGGTGGGAGTAGATATGGCTGTTGGCAGTGGTGGAGAGATGAGAGTGTCATGTTGTGTGTACACTATCAGCATTTTAATACCTGTCTTATTTGTAAAGATTTTTATTAACTGCACAATAAACATGACTACTAGAGACACATAGCACTTATGTGCCCCAACATATGTGCACTGCAGATTTCCACTTCTCTCCTGACTGTGAATCTCTATGTTACAGTTTATTTTAATTTATTTTGTTATGGTCTAATTACAACCTTTTTAACAGTTCTTAGCATTTTAATACCTGTCTTATTTCTAAAGGTTTTTATTAACTGCACAATAAACATGACTACTAGAGACACATAGCACTTATGTGGCCCAAAATATGTGCACTGCAGATTTCCACTTCTCCCCTGACTGTGAATCTTTATGTTACAGCCAGTATGTCTTTTTTTTTTTTACCAGAGTTGGGATGGCATGCCTTAAGAACAGTACATCTTTAGATCTTGCCCCATGCCTTTCCTGTCCATTTTGACATTCTGTTTAATAAAATCACCACTGTTTTTTTCACTGCGAACTAGAAAATACTCAGAAATGCTCCAGCCTAGCAAATACATACCTAACCATGTCCCCGACACTGTATGAGCAAGAATGCAGCTGTTTAGGTCCCTACAGTGTAGCATACAGCCCGGTGGCATAACAAAATCAGAGTGTCCCCTCTGCAAAGTTCATGCAGGGGCCTCACAATGCTCCAGACCCAGTCCAGAGCTCTCAGGCCAGGGACCTGCCAGTGCCATAGGGGGCCCAAAGCTTGGGCCCCCCTGCACCGAAGGGTCTACAGGGCTTTTGTTACGCCATTGATACAGCCTATCTGTTACATCTATGGCAAGAGATAATCCATTTAATTTTCCCTTACCCGCAAGATAACTTTTTGGGTGGAAAATACTAAGGAACCCCACATTGGAGCGGTAATAGGCTACTATATACAGAGTCAGGATAGATGACAAGAGTTAGAGAAAGATTTAACTATATAGGTGGTAGAGAGAGGAAAAAGTAATCTAGGGTTCTATAACTTACCTGTGGTTTCTTCTTTTCCGAGGTCACTGGTGAGCCGAAACTGGGAGTGATTTGGAGAAAAGAAGAAGGAAAGATATAGTTATCAATTGGAACTGCTGGAACTGACCTCATATTGTGAATCCCGGAAATAAAAATGGGCAACAGTGCTAAAAGAAACCACTTATTGTGAAGAGTTGTATATGCCAAGAGATGAAGTAGTTACACTTTCTTCCAGGAAACTTACAGGGACACTTGACAGACGAGCACAGTGTCCAGTTTTTTACAATATCTCTGAATTAGAGCTGACAAAGGGTAATGGATATCCAGCACCCTGTCCTGGCAGCGTTTTAATGCATGACTAATGCCTTTGCTTGTGTCCCAATGGGAGCACTGTATGAATGATAGGTTCAACATCAGAGGTATCACAGACTTACCTTAGATGGGACAGTGAGAATACACTGAGAAGAGAGGGTTCTCCAAAGGGGAGACACACCACCAATGGTTACGTCCCACAATATGTGGAGATGGGACCCTGTCAAGTAAATTCAGAGTTCTACAGGGTCAAACTTGGGTTTGCTTTGGAGATCAATGATAAAAAACCTTGGCAAAGGGTTTGGAGGATGAGGGAACTTGGCATAACTGAGAAGCTGTGAGGGTTTAGTGAAATAGAAGTGCCTTGGAAGGTCTCATCACAAGTATAACTAATAGCGGCAGCTACCCGATTCGTGGTGGTGCAGGGGGAGGTGGGCTCGGGTGAAAAAAGCTTTAGAAAAACACCTACCTGTGACAGATGGCCAGCCGCCGCCTCTCCTCCGTCCTTTTCTTCCTGCTCCGGGCTTGCAGCAAGATACTGGAAGCAGCACGAAGCACCTAGCTCCCAGGATCCTGAAAAGCTGTGTGATTGGTCTGAGTGCCATGTGTCGGAGCTCAGCCAGAGAATGGGAGGCTGGGCATGTTCTCCATGCAGGCCGAAATGCAGACTGCATGAATAACATAGAAAGTGTGCATGACTGTTTTGGGCGTGCTGAGAGGGCTGACCAAACAGTCATGTGCGATTAGGAGTGCAAACCACTCCTCCCTTGCTCCTCTGTCCTGGCAGCAGCCAACCCACCTAGAAAGCCGCTAGGACATCCACTAATAGATAAGAAAGAACTTAGGTCATTGTCTTTATACAATCTCTTTTTATCTCTGATAGCTGTCATATATTTTATCCTTAATTTCTTAAGTTCAAATGATGATACATCATTGTAACTACCTCTGAGGCATCTTTCATGCCGCCTAATAGCGGCCTTTACTTTCTGGATATTGTCGTCAAACCATGGTTTATTAATGGGATATACTTTAGCTTTACTTTGTGGCCCGAGATTACCCCGTTTAATTTTTATCCTGAGGCATTCTACCAGTGCCTTATTATATCCTCATACCAGGATATATCCTTTCCTGGTGGTAGATGTTCTACCCCTACTGTTAACTGGAGTGCACTCAGTTTCTTTTATATTCCTCACTAATCCTGGTTGTAAGAAGCTTAGGGTATTCAACCTCTACTTGTAGCGCTTTTTGTCTGAGCGGGGCCCTATTTACCTGTAATTCTATCAACAGTGGGTAGTGGTCACTGCCCTCTGCCCTACCTATTTCAAAGTGTTTGATGAAATGGAAGCTCCATGCCTGAATAAATGCATAGTCTATGGGGCACTTTTGCTGCCCTATTTTAAAAGTGCGCTTTGCGGGCCGATCCGATTACTTTCTTCCATTAGCACAGACGAGACCCATGGCCCCGAACAGCTTACCAAGCTCCACATCTTGGGTTGAGCTGTCACACCTAGGGAACTTAGCAAACTCTATGTATATACTCTTAGCAGCTCCTTCTGCCAAGAGTCCGTTTTTTTGGGTTTATTTTCTGGTTAAAATCGCCCAATAACAGTAGCACATCTCTAGGGTATATATCTTGTAAACCCTCCAGGTCCTTTTTTAATCGTTCCAGATCCGCTTTATACTCATTTATTCTACCTTTCCATAAGTACACATTTATAATGCATAGACCTTCCCCACCAGCGTTATCATTTAATATCAACAGTCTACTACCTAATGCCCAGTTACACCTAAGTTCAAGGGCTTCTATATCTCTCGCTATCCTTGTTGAAACCAGTGCCATCTGACCCCCTGATGGCCACCCTAAAATATTTTTTCTTGTGGGTTTTACATGGTGCGTAAAGCCTTCCGTAACAGGGGTTTTGTCGCACAGCCAAGTCTCCCGTAAGCAGACAATATCGGTCTTCCTAAGAATATCTTTAAAACTTTCATGAACCAATATTCTGTTATATCCATTAACATTCCAAAACAGAATGGCTAGGCTGCATGACAACCTTAGTTCCTAATCAATGTTACTCAGATACCCGTCTTCCTCACCGTCCATATATGCCAATTCTCTATATCTGTTCCCGGCCAGAACATCTGCATCATCCCACCTTGAGTTTTTAGGAGTGATAGTGATTTTAAGGGCTTGCTTCTGTCGTAATTTGACAATGGCTGCGTTAGCGCTTAGCTGTAGCTACACGTTTTCCCGCTTAACTTGGCTATACACGGAAACTCCATTTTGAATGTTACGGCGGCCATCTTAGGTCATAAGCGGCCTCGTGGCTAGCGTGCCCTTTAGTCCGTTGTCCGTACCACTGACCACTTGAGTTTGCCCAGCAACAGGCTATTTTTAGTACTGGTCAAGCCTGTACATGCGCAGTCCCCACTGACCAGTCACCCCTCAGGAATGTGCCGCCAAACTGACCAGCGGAGTTGTAACCCCTCCAATGAGCTGGCTGTGTTCCAAAAATGACCGTATATGTACATAACGCTTTGTAACTTTGTGCCGCCTATCTTTTTATTACCTGCAAATGTATAAAAGACCGAGTCACACCGATGTTCGGTGTGATACTTCTTGCATTACCGAAGGGTGCTGTAGGAATGTACCACCACCCCATGGGGTCTTAATAAACTTGTTCTTTGAATTTTACAGTTTCCGTGCCAACAGTTCTTGAATGTAAGTGGGTTATCTTCGGAACATGTAGGCCTTGGGAACCCGATACTACAAATTGGCGACCACGAAGGGACTCATCGGCGACTCGGATGCCCGAAGGAGAGGTCGTGACGAAGGTTTGGAAACTCGCCATGGACGCGTACGCTGCCACCGAGTGACCCGAGTCTTGGCACCCGCTGTGTTTCTTCCTTTCCTTCTGATCTGACCTTCCAGGTGGCGCCGATCTCCGACTGAGTTCTCGATTGTCTGCGTTGCTGGGAAAGTGCCGTTTGGCTGATTCGATTACAAGACCTTGGCAGTTGGAATCTGGACCTTTTGAGATTTTGGGTAAGATTTGTGATCGGTAAGGTAGTCTGCGGACGCTTACTGAAGTTCTATGATTTGTGATCGGTAAGGTAGTCCTCGGACGCTTGCCGAGGATTCTATGACCTATGATTTTGATTTGAGTTAGCTAACATTTGTGAATTTGTGACCTTTGAATCTATATGTGTAGTGCACTTCACATAGGCAGGCATGTAGAGATGTTTCTCTAATTTTGTTTCCTTCCTTTGAACGGCACATTTGTGTGAAGTACTGTAAGTGCCATTTTATACGGTGTCACGCTTTCGTGATACTTTTTGAACATGCCTGTTTTAAGCACACTCCGAGGGATGTGCTGTCTTGGAAATGGTACCACAATTAGGTTAGCGGAAGCACAGCCGGCTCCCCCAGAAGGTACACCAAATCGGGAAATGTACATTAAATTTGGCCTTCCCCCTATAATGTACAGCAAATTATGGAATAAGTATACAAAATCGGATCCTGAATTGCAATGGCCTCTACATGGGTCGTTCGATTTACGTAAAGTACAGTTTGTGGAGCAATGTTTGTTTCAACGCAGGTCTAGACAAAACATGTTTGATTGTGTGCGAATGTGGGAGAAAGCGGTGCATGAGCGAATGAAACGTGAAGTTGCCTTGGCGGACAAAGAGCAGCGCAAGGCTGCTCGTGATAAGGCTTTACAGCTCGAGGAAAAGGAGGCTCAGGAGAAGAAAGAGAGGGAGGAACGGGAACGTAAATTGCAAACGACTGGTCAATTCCCTATTCGCCGACCGCTTTATCCTGTCCTTAATAATGAAATTGATGATTTTTCATTGCTAGATCGATCACCGCCTCCGTACGTTTCGCCTACGGCGCCAACTGCAGAATCGGACGATGAAGGACAGGATAAGCCTGACAAGAAGGGTGTATCTGGTACCAGGTTTTCTGCGGAGAGATCCGCACATTTACGTAGTTGGGCTCGTAAAGTGAATACGAATTTTGTTTCTCAGTCTGACGTTGTTACGGAAAGGGGTACATGGACAGACCAAGAATTACTGTATTTTTTGGCTACTTTGGCAGATGAAGTTGTTACCGCATATCGTCAATTTTCAGATACATTAGAATCTAAGTCTGTGTCAGTTCATCGTGAGAATTTGGATAAAGGTGTATTTGATCTTGCAGATGTCGATGCCCTTTACAAGCAACTGGTCCAGCTGCGAGATGAGACTACCAGATTGCGGGACGAGCGGAAAAAGAATAAGGAGTCCAAGCCGGAGTCTAATGGGCAGTCTAAGGAGTGTTCTCTCCGGGGTTCAGATAAGAGTTCTGCATTGCATGTTATGCCTATGCGTGAAGCCGCACCTTTGTATGTTCCACCAAAAGGGGAAGGTACAGATGATGATAAATTGTCAAAGGATGCAAAGGGATATTTTGTATATAACTGGGTGTATACGCCTTGGAATAGAGCAGATGTTATGGCATTGAAAAATTCTTTACCTGACCTTCGGAAAAATCCGGCGGCATTCTATGAAGGGGTGGAAGGGGCTATTTCGTCTTGTGTGATGACTCTTGTCGATATAGATCTGTTTTTTGGGTTAATTCTTCCGCCTGATATGTGGAGACAAATTCGTAAAAATAATGATGAAACAATACTTGGGGGGACTTGGAAAGAAATAAATGCTGCTGATTTAGATAGGGAACTGGCATGTAGCCTTGCCAGCTGATTTTAGACCTCCCGGCGGCTATTTTGAATAAATTGAAAACACTTGTACCTTCTAAAAAGATCGATTGGACCATGTTAGCTTCGTGCAAACAAAAGCCAGATGAAACGGTTTCAGATTTCTTTACACGCTTCGAAGAGGCGTTTCATGATTACAGTGGTCAATCTTTAACAGACGATACGGGTCGGCATTTGTTTGTAGATAAGTACGTGACTAATCTCCTACCGGATATTGCAAAACGATTGAAATCGAGTGAAAGTTCCTGGGCCACGGCGACCCCTGCGTCTTTGGTAACTATGGCTCAGTATTATGAGCGGCAGGAGTTGGAGGCTAAAGAAAGTGTTGATAAGAAGGCGAAGGAATTGAAAACGAAGGTGATGTTGGCGCAGGTTCGGGGAACACAGGGTAGAGGGAATGATAGAGGTAGACGAGGTGGAGGAAATACGTTGTATGGTCGTACGGATATAGCGGAGGATCAATGTGCCTATTGTAAAGAGTTTGGGCATTGGGCTGAAGATTGTCCGGTACTTCGTGAGCAGCGTAGCCAGCGTGGTCGAGGAGGCGGTAGGCCGAGAGGCAGTTATACGGGGGCGAGAGGTGGTGGAGGCGATCGTGGAAGGGCTGAGGAAAGGGGCCGTGGCCAGGACGAACAAAATATTTTTGATAGACGAAACCAATATCAGATAGCGGAGGGCGAGAATGTGGAGCATCATGATTATGTACATGCGTAGGACTGCGTAGGATGGGGTACGGAATCAATTGAAGTGCCGGTAGATCAGAAGGGTCCATATGTAACAGCGGGTATTTTGGGTTCTACTGATCAATTCCTAGTCGACACAGGGGCTACTCGTAGCGCTTTGTCAAAAAACTTGGTTCCGAGGGCTCCCCTGTCTGGCGAAATGATAACATGTGTAGGGTTCGATGGCACACCCTCCCCTAGCCCATTGTCAAAACCCCTTGCACTTTGTCTTGACAAATTTTTTAGTTTTGGTCAATTTTTGCTATCACCCCATACACCAGATAATATCCTGGGCATTGACTTGCTTAAATATTTTCGAGCAACGATACGGTGCGCTCCTGAGGGAGTGCGGGTTATTCTAAACGACAATTACCCTGACTCAGATAGGTTTTGTACTATACTAGACATTCCAGCTTTGGCCTCTCTACCGCACACGTTATGGGCGACCTCAGACACGGATGTGGGAGAGATGCGTATTCCACCTATTCACATTACTGTTAAGGAGGGGGCCTCTCTGCCACGGGTGCCACAGTATAAGATTTCGAGGGAAGGTGAAATTGCCCTGACACATATTGTTCAAGATTTGATAACTGCAGGAGTGGTGGAGGAGGTTCCTTATAACGTTTGTAACAGCCCTATTCTCCCGATTCTTAAGAGAGATACTGACGACAAAGTGTATCGGTTTATTATTGACTTGAGAGAGATTAACAAAATTGTCATTCCCCAATATCCGGTGGTGTCCGACATTACGACCTTGCTTACATTGGTGCCACCAACGGCCACGACCTTTAGTGTAATTGACTTGAAAAACGCATTCTTTTCCATCCCTGTCCATCCTGATAGCAGATATTTGTTTGGCTTTACGTTAAATAATAAATCGTATAGATTTTGTCGTGTTCCCCAAGGTTACACTGAGAGCCCGAGTATCTACAGCCAGGCTCTGAAAAGACAGCTTGATTCCTTTGAGTTACAGTCTGGGGTTGTCCTTCACCAATACGTGGATGACCTTCTGCTTGCCGCAGATTCTTATGCACAATGTGAGGAGAGTGCGATTGCTTTGCTTTCTTTTCTGGCACAGAACAACCACAAGGTCTCTAAGAAAAAGCTTCAATACTGTAGACCCAAGGTGACCTACCTCGGTCATCTTTTGTCTAAGGAGGGGCGTGCATTAACATCAGATCGAATTCAGGCGATCTTAGACACACCAGTCCCCCGCACACAGAGAGATGTACGTGCTTTCATAGGTTTAACGTCCTTTTGTAGGCAGTGGATCATGGGGTTTTCGCACATTATAAAACCTTTGCTAGCGTTACTGTCCAAAGCTACATCAATGCCCCTTGAATGGACAGATGAATGTCAGAATGCTTTTGAACAATTGAGACAGGCCCTTTGCTCCGCTCCCGTATTAGGCACACCAGATTACACGAAGATTTTCACATTGTACGTGCACGAGAAAGATGGGTGCGCGTTGTCAGTGTTAGTGCAAGCACACGGGGATAAGCAGAGGCCATGTGCGTATTTCTCTACCATTCTTGATCCTGTAGCACGAAGGTTACCTGGGTGTTTTCGAGCAGTGGCAGCAACAGCAGTGGCTATACGGCAGAGTGAGGGAATAGTGTTATCGCACAAATTGTTGGTGTTAGTTCCCCATGCAGTAGATGCCCTGTTAAATCAAACAAAGACCCAATATCTCACGAGTGCACGTTTAACAGGATATGAGATTACACTGTTGGCGCCACATATCACACTGAAAAGATGTGCTACCCTGAACCCTGCCACTTTATTGCCCTATCCGGTCGAGGAGGGTCAGGAAGACAAACAACACGACTGTGTTTTTCTGACCGAGGAACAGACAAAGGGTCGTGTCGACTTACAGGATATGCCACTTCCAGATGTGGATGGGGAACTGTGGGTTGATGGATCATGTTTGAGGCTGCCAGATGGCACGACTTCCGCAGCCTATGCGATCACGACACTTAAGACAGTGGTAGAAACAGCTAGAATACCACAGAAATCGGCTCAAGTAGCGGAGCTGATAGCTTTGACAAGAGCCTGCGAATTGAGTGCTGGCCTATGTGTGAACATATACACAGACAGCCGGTACGCCTTCGGAGTAGCACATGACTTCGGGCTACTCTGGAGAGAATGTGGGTTTTTGACTTCTCACGGAGTACACATTATGCACGGAGAACTAGTGCGTGATCTCCTAAACGCGTTGCTTTGTCCAAAGAAAGTAGCGATAATAAAATGTAGTGCCCATAAAAATATCACTGATAAAGTGGGTCAGGGAAATGCCTTTGCGGACAGCATAGCGAGACAAACGGCTATGTCTCGAACTGACTCCCCCATGTACGTGACACAATCACAGGCTGAGCGATGGAACGATGCTAGAGCAGAAATCTTAGATATTCAGAAATCAGCTACTGAATCAGAACTTGCGGCATGGGCAGCAGATGGGGTGCTAGATGATGAAGGTTGTTGGAGAAGCAAGGACATGGAGAAATGGAAATTGCCTGCAGCTTACTTGCAAGTGATGGTCCAGATGACACATGGGTTGGCGCATGTGGGAGCTCTCGCAATCACTCGACTGCTAACACGAGTTTGGGAAAATCCCGAGATTGCTAATACTGCCAAGAGAGTAGTGCAGACCTGCCTGGTATGTTTGCAACACAATCCTGGAAAGGGGACCCATACTCCGAAAGGAGGGTTCGTTCCACCTTCCGCACCATTCGAGGTACTCCAAATGGATTATATCCAGCTTGAGCGTTGCAACAATCTGAAGTATGTCTTAGTGGTGGTATGCGCTTTTAGCAAATGGGTTGAGGCCTTCCCCACAAAAGACAATACAGCTCTGACAACAGCTAAGGTGTTGCTTAAGGAGTTTTTTCCTCGCTTTGGAGTTTGCAAATTTTTGTGGAGCGACAATGGGCCTCATTTTGTTGGGAAAATTGTGGAGTATGTGCTGAAGGGGTTGGGGATTCAGCAGAAGTTTCATGCTGTGTTCCACCCTCAGTCGGCAGGTCTGGTTGAGCGGTACAATGCTACGTTGAAACTCAAACTGGCTAAGATTGTGGCATCCACGTCGTTGAAGTGGCCGGATGCTTTGCCGCTAGCATTACTCTCTCTTAGATCAGTGCCCCACTCGCGAACTGGCCTCACACCGTATGAGGTGGTGTTTGGACGGCCTATGAATATCTGGGGGGTGCCCAAGCCGCGATTAATACATGATGTGCCTTGTATAATGATGAACGATTATTTGGCACGATTAACAAATGATTTGCTTTCTATTCACCAACAGGTTCGAGAAGCGCTCCCTGACAACTCTACTGGAGAGGGCCATGATCTTCGCCCTGGTGACCATGTTATGATCCGGTCATTTGAGAGGGCGAGCAGCTTGGAGCCGAGGTGGCGGGGCCCTGAGCAGGTCCTTCTGGCGACCCAGACAGCTGTACGAGTGACCAATAGGAAGCGGTGGGTGCACTCGACACACTGCCGTCGTGTCTCTCCTGATCTGGTGAATCCTGCTGTGTTGACCGACTACAAAGAGATTCTGGAGAAAGAAAAGAGCCCAGCCGTGACGTCGGCCGAAGTTGAGGGAGCCTTCCCGGACCACACTGTTGCTGGATGAGAGCGTTATAATCTGCGGCCACGATAAGAAGATTTTTTTTTTGGTTTTCGAGACTGGTTGGTTACCGCTCTGGGGTTTGTGAAACGGAAACCGGGAATCTCAAGGGGGGGGATCAGTTCTGCCAAGAGTAACTACACCCGTCTTGACCCCGGAGAAGAAAACAACGGCTACCTCGGAGCTCAGCACCGTATTTTTCCTTTTTAGGTATATACATATGTATATTTGAGACTTTGTGAACAATTTGAACTATTTGAGACATTAAGAACTTTTTGAACTATGGCGTCTTCCGCATCACGAGACAAAAGAATACTTGGTGCCATCCTTTTCGTCTTGACCATTGTGGTAATAGCTGTGATAGCCTGGGTAGTTGAACTTGTGGTACCTGCACGCGAACATTTGCTGCCGACTACCCCGGCTCCATCTGAACATTTTCACTTCACCTTACCCTACCATGAAGAACGGCACCGACAGACTTACTTGAATAATAGCTTTATCCAGATTCTGCATCACACGCATAATATGACAAATACGTCCAATTGCTGGGTGTGTGGGATGTTGCCTGGGCATCAGAAGAAAGGGGGCACTCCACTCATTCCACTCCCGTTCTCACATAATGGATCCTGTAATGCTTGGTACACTCTCCTCTTCACTCTGAGATGGCCAACCAAAGGGGGGGTGCTTTTTCGTTTGAATAAAATTTGTTATCACGACAGGGATGGGTTTCCACGGGCTGAGGGTACTCGATTTGAATGGGAGGAGTACCGGCCCGATAATGTGTCTGCCCCGCGTGTGTACAGCAATCAACGAAATATCAATGTATCCAGCTCACATGTCATTAATGTTATTGCTACTAAAGCTGATTTGTGTATACGAAATAAAGGTTCAATTCCGGTGGGGAAAAGTGAATGCAACACCACACTTACCTTTGATAGCCCGAATGGCATATCGTTTGTAGCATCTCGCAATACTTATTTCATTTGTGGAACGAAAGGTTATCATCAACTTCCGTTGGGATGGTTAGGCACGTGCTATGTATCTTTTGTACTACCCCCTGTATTCATTGCCCCACCAATGTATCATAATGATTATATTTTGTACCACGACTTTGTTTTGAATCGGGTTAAACGGACTGTTGTTCTGGACGACATCGACCAGACTGATACTGCCTTACAGCAATATGTGGACTTTAATTTAGGACTATTTTCCTTTGTGTGGGCCGCGTTGAACAGTCGGAAAATACGACGATTGACACGTGTTGTTGAGGCTGTAGCCAATGATACTGCCATTGCACTTGGGAATATTACTGAAGAACTCCAGATTTCTAGGATTGTTACGCTCCAAAATAGAATGGTGTTAGACGTAGTCCTAGCTGACCGTGGGGGGGCCTGCAGAATTATCGGAAGTAGCTGCTGTGTTTATATACCTGACAATTCACCATCTGTTTATGATGCCATTTCAAAACTGCATAAGATAGCTGCTGAAATACACCCGGACAATGGAACTTGGACACTTTCAGGATGGTTCTGGTCAATGCTTACTGCTTGGGGTTGGAAACTGTTAACGATTCTATGTATCATTGTGGGGATACTGTTCTTTGTATGCTTATGTATCAAATGTGGCCCAGCTTTATGCTCTATGTGCTTATCAGCTTGTGTACCATCAAGACGAGCTCTTGCCCATGATAAAATGATGCTTCATAAAGAAGTAACTCAAATAATGTTAATAGATATTGAGGATGAACACCCTGATTATGTTCACTATGAGGTAGCTTCAGCTGAACGCTAAAAGGGTCGTCTGTCGTAATTTGACAATGGCTGCGTTAGCGCTTAGCTGTAGCTACACGTTTTCCCGCTTAACTTGGCTATACACGGAAACTCCATTTTGAATGTTACGGCGGCCATCTTAGGTCATAAGCGGCCTCTTGGCTAGCGTGCCCTTTAGTCCGTTGTCCGTACCACTGACCACTTGAGTTTGCCCAGCAACAGGCTATTTTTAGTACTGGTCAAGCCTGTACATGCGCAGTCCCCACTGACCAGTCACCCCTCAGGAATGTGCCGCCAAACTGACCAGCGGAGTTGTAACCCCTCCAATGAGCTGGCTGTGTTCCAAAAATGACCATATATGTACATAACGCTTTGTAACTTTGTGCCGCCTATCTTTTTATTACCTGCAAATGTATAAAAGACCGAGTCACACCGATGTTCGGTGTGATACTTCTTGCATTACCGAAGGGTGCTGTAGGAATGTACCACCACCCCATGGGGTCTTAATAAACTTGTTCTTTGAATTTTACAGTTTCCGTACCAACAGTTCTTGAATGTAAGTGGGTTATCTTCGGAACATGTAGGCCTTGGGAACCCGATACTACACTTCATACCCTGTCCCAAACTGATCATTTTTATTTGCCGTTCTCCCAACCCCACGTAGTTCCTAAGGAATGGTTTCCCTTGTTTATCCCTCAGCACATCCTCTCTTTTTATAATCCTAATTCCTTCCCTTAGCATCTCAGCTTCTGCCTTTTCCATTGCAACTTTTATTAATGCTGAGTGGAGTAAGACCTTTGTTATTTCTTCCCCTTTGGTATTCATCAGGAACCCCACTTCTTTTAGATCTTCTGTACTAACGTATCTTAAGCTAGGACATTTTGTGAATGAAGAGTGGAGCTGGGAACGATTTAGGGGGTTTCATTACTTAACTCTTCCTCCCCTTTCTCTGTCCTATTGGTTCTACAAATAGCCAGGTATCTAAGGGCCTAGCTGACTGCATATCTGGCGATATTTCCTCTAGCGTTTCTTCCCTTCTTTGGCAAGTTACTTCTTCTCTGCCTCTATTCCTGCGCCACATCCCAGGAATTGGGTTGCTAGGTCCTGCAACTACGGATGTCTCCATCCCCCATTCTAGTGCCACATCCTCCTTTTCCCCGGGGTATTTCCTCAAGGTACCCTTAGAGCTCTTTACTATACTTTTTCCTGATTCCCACCTTGGTTGTCCCTCCGGTCTACAGGTGCTCACTCCAGTATCTGCAAAAGTTTGCTTTTTTGTTTCTGGCCTTACTACCTTATGACTTGGCCTTTGATCTAAAGTTACCCCCTTCCCTTTCTCCTGTTGCTTTGTGGGTTGGTTTTTAGATGGGGCCTTTTTCCCCCTACTTCGCCACTGGTATGTTGTTTTAATACCCGAATTTCCCTATATCTCTTTATAATCATGGGCCAACGGGATATATATACTGATGGTTCATCCTCCTTACGACAGCTCACTCTTACCACTTCTATCCCCCTATCCGCATTAATTTCCTCCTGTATTTCTACTGATCTTACTAGGGAGGGCATTAGGCTTTTAATCTGTGTCAGCTCCCCAATTATATTCCTAAATTGATTACTTTGTGTTTTTAAAATTTCATTATTTAAAACTGAAACCTCCAAAATGCCCTGTAAGGTTTTCTGCAGCATCAGCATAACCTCAAGCATACATAAACGGGAGGAACCTGTCACCTCCGGACTATGCGGGGGGAGGCCTGATAAATCAATTTGGGCAGAATAGGGGTTTTCCAATCTTACTTTCCCATTCGGACTAAGTACCCTCTGGGCAGAGTATTCCTCACACAGGGATTTACACTGTTTTGCTCTTTCTTCCTCCACCACCTCTACTTCCCTGTCCTGAGTAAATAGCGACTGGAATAACCGTGGCGAGTAAGACAAGCGTGGTTCCATCGGAATCTCGGCAATGTTAAAATTAGTCTGGTTCAAAGACTCCACGCTTATAGCTGCATCGTCCTCTATAATTTGCGATGTCTCTATCACACTCATCTCCTTATCTGGCATCTCCTTCGGTTTAAAATGTTTGCCAATGAAGTCCTTGATGGATTTTGAAACTGCCGAACCGCTTTTTGCACCTGCAGTCTTGGAAGTTGTCGACATTTTCTGTGGGCTTGAGCCCAAGGAAGGGGTAGACCCCCTCACTGGCGTTTTACTTCCGGTAAGAGTCACCATATCACCATTCATATTGTTTGAACCTTTTGGTAATTCAGTCGTATCCACCTTCCCCAGGCTTTTATTTCCTAATTTCTTGAGGTTTTAAGGGGCTTTCCACATTTTAATTTTCCCTAAGGCCATTGCTTCTGCTTCTCTTGGCTCCTTCCTTCCGGGCTATGTGATTTTATGATGGACTTTTCCTTCACTTTCTTGAAGTTCCCAATATTCTTTGGGTAATGAACTGTCATGCATCCGTAAAAAGTGCTGCAAGAGATTTAAATGTGGGATCTTTAGTGTTAATTGTACGCCCGTTTGTTGCTCCTATTTAAGGCTGGGGTAGTCACAATTGCCACACATCATTATAGCACAAACAAACAAAGATAATGCACAAGGCTCCTGCTACTCCTGGGTGAGAAGGCTCTGTCCAGCACCAGCACTGATGAAGGTGGGCCAGGCTAGGGTTGGCGCCTTACTCACTGTCTGCCCTGTCTCTGTCCCAGGGCTGCAGGGCTCAATCCGGGGCTCAATCAGCTGCACAGCGCACGCCCCTGCTCTGTTGTTCAGTTCAGCTCAGCGCCTCAGCTCAATGGCACCAGAGCTCTCCCACGGTATGAGGGCAGGATTTTCGCGGCTTCGTGGATACAGTATTGCGGGTTGCGGTAATGCAGTGTTGCAGTTTCGCCGATCCCGCCCTGCTATCCTACCGCTGCTGCTGCCGTTCTTGCACTGCTTCCCGCTCTCACAAAACCAAAACCAGGACTGGAAGTCAGTAACCCAGTCATTTATTTTCATGTATTGAAAAATGTACTTATTTTATAAAAACATTGGTATTGTACTGTAAGTATTAAAACAAGAATTTTAATTATAGACATTTTGGAAAAAGGTTTTATTTTATTTTAATTGAATTATATACTTTTTTACAAAATGTACTTTTATTACATATTTTAATTTTATACATTTATTGTTATCACATTTTGTTGGAAATTTGATAATTTGATAAGTTTTATATGTTTTTTAAATGTTAAAAATTATAGTCATTACATTGTTAATGTATTTTACATTTTCAAGTTTACATGAAAAAGGTTCAAACCTATTTATAATTAAATTATGAAAATAGAATAAATATGTATTATTTATGATGCATTAAATATGATTTATTTGTATATTTATATTTTATAGATTATTTATTTAAAATGTAATAAAAATAATAATAACAATTTTCTTATAAGATCTATTGTTGGGAGTATGGAATATTTATTATGTTAAATGTAATATAATTTATATATTTTATATAACTATTAAATGTGTATAAGATTTGTATGTCTTTTTTAATATATTCAATGATTTATAACTGGATTATGTATGTATTTTTTATGGTATGATTAACATTTAGTACTACTAATAAATAATAATAAAAATGTATTGTTTCTAAATAATGATTAACACATTTTTTACATGTTAATATTTTTATTTTAAATATATATGTGTTTTTTTGGGTTTGTTGTGTCTTCTAAGTACTTTTAATTTTCTTTTATTGTACACATAAACAATTATGTGTGGCAATGGAGTATATAAACTAAAATGAGACTGATTTTGATGCTAGGCGGAAAGCCTCCGACAGTCTGTCGGTTGGAGGGAACCCCGCGGGGGATTCTGCTCCTCTTCTGACGGGCTAACAGAGCCTCGTCAGAAGAATTGCAATCCTATAAATGATGGCGGAGCCATTCTCGGCTCAACCGTCTGGATTACAATGTCGGTTTTCAACAGTCCATCCCTGTTGGCCTTTCTGACATGGAAAGGCTGGTGAAAAGTGACTTTGGGGGCCCCTCGCAGGGCACTCTTCCCACCTGGCCGTCTTCTATGGGGTCTGGGGGCACCTATGGTGTTATCCTAAGCATTCCTGCACCGTGAGGTGCCTGCCACACAGTGCGGGGTGTTTCCAAACATACATTTTTAGTATGTCAGCTTGTGCTGAGGATCTTTTCCGCCAGCCGCACAAGCTGCCATAGTAAAATGGACGTTTTCAACTGCCCCATAGGCGGTCACATAATATTACTGAGGTCGGAACTGCTGACCTAAGGTTGGCCAGTTCAAGACTACTATGGTGTTGGGCGGACCTAAGTCCACCTGACATCGCACTGAGCCCCTTAGTGTCCAATACCTTCCCTAAAATGGTTTAGATTTCAGTGGGAATAGTAAATGTAACCTCTTAAGTGCACAACACCTTCCCCAAAAAGGTATAGATTGGAGTCGAAATAGCAAATGTGACACCTTTAATGTCCAACACTTCCCCAAAATGGTTTATATTGGAGTGGGACTAGTAAATGTCACCCCTTTAATGTCCAATACCTTTCCCAAAAGGCTTGATATTGGAGTTGCAATATTAATATGACCGCTTCATTGTCTAACACCTTATCCAAAATGGTTTAGATTGGAGTTGGAATAGTAAATGTTGTTCCTTTAGTGTGCACCACCTTCCCCAAAATAGTTTAGATTAGAGTGTAAATAGTATATGTTGCCCCTTTAGTGCCAAACATCTTCCCCAAAATGGTTTAGAATGGAGTAGGAGAAGTAATTCTCGTCCCTATAGTGTCCAACACCTTCCTCAAAATAGTTTAGATTGGACTTTGAAAAGTAAAAGTAGCTCCTTTAGTGGCCAACACTTTCCCAAAATGGTTTACATAGGAGTGGGAATGGTAAATGACACCCCTTTAGTGTCCAAAACCTTCCCCTACATGATTAAGATTGAAGTTTTTTTTAAATTTTAAAAACCTTTATTTTCAAATAGTGCACACAGCTATTCAGACTTACATCCCGGAGGCTAGGCAGCAATTCAAGAAGCAGCAAATCAGAGTGCAAGAAGCAAGGTACCAGAACGAGTGAAGGTTATAATTTTTCATTTTTTATATTTTATAAGAAGAAGGAACAAGTACAGAAAGAGGCGCCAAAACTAGCGCTAAGAAAGAAGGCAATTAACCCATTATGCAATGAGGCCTAATCGAGGAGTCAGCTAGGCACAATGATAACAATTATATTCAAAACAATATAGATACAAAGATCCGATGGGGGAAGGAAGCACAGGATAATAGGGATATAGAACCGTCAGTTGGATTTATGGCTATGGGGACAAGTGTTCTTCCAGTGGAACGGATTCCGGTGGTATGCAGATGTCACCCCTATACTCGTTCCAAGCCCCCCACAACTTCTGCCATTTTTTGGGTTTACCCCTGGCCACATACACAGTCTTCTCTCGGAACATACACCAATCCATATTGGCCTTCCACTGTACCACTTTCGGGGCTGTTGTTGCCCCCCACATCTGTGCAATGTCCCGCTTTGCGACCATGTTCCCAAGGGTTACCCACTGGGTTTAGATTGAAGTTTTAAAAGTAAAAGTCACTCCTTTACTGTCCAACACCTTCCCCAAAATAAATTAGATTGGAGAGGGAATAGTAAATGTTGCCCCCTTAGTGTCCAACGCCGTCCCCAAATTGGTTTAGGTTTGAGTGAGACTTTTAAATGCATACCTTTTACGGTCTGATTGAAAGCCTGATTACTGATTTTAGGGCCGGATTACGTTTGGCGGATGGGTTACTCCATCATAAACATGACAGATATCCCGTCTGCTGTATTACAAGTTCCATTATATCCAATGGAACATAAAGAAACTTGTAAAAGGGCGGACTGGATATCTGTCACATTTGTTATGGAGTAACCTGTCTGACAAACTCGCAATAAGGCCCTCAGTGTCCAACACCTTCCTCAAATTGGTTTAGATTGGTGTGGAAATTTTAAATGTAACCCCTTTACTATACAACACTGTCTCCAAAATCGTTTATTTTGGATTAGGAATATTTAATTTAACAGTTAGTGGCCGATTAAGATGCGGCCCGTAAAGACTCACAACGATGGTTGGAGCCTTCCAGGCCCCATCATAATCGGCCCCTTGATTTAGTTCCCGACCGCCACAATGCTGGCGGTCAGAAACTAAACCGGCCGGTCATTCTAGTTGGCTTCCGATGGGTTTAAGGAGCTTTGGGAAACGAAACCGGCTCGTAATTCCCAAGAGCAGGCCTTTCATCCCTTGGGATTACAATGCAGGTATCCGGCATGGTTTCCATGCCGGTCCGTCTGACATGGACACCATGTTGGAAAGCGTGTTTGGGGGGCCCCAGCAGAGCCCCCATAGGTGCGCGGCCTCCTGTTGATCCCCCAACACCTCCCATAGGGAAATGTAGGAATGCGACTGAACACTGTTTGGTCGCATCCTAATTCGGCGGTCAGGACCACCAACCAGAGGTCGGTCGGTCCCAGGACCGAGACGGGTGTCGGGAAGACTTAAGTCTGGCCGACATTGTAACTAGCTCCCTAGTGTTAAATTCCTTCGTTAAAATGTATTTCGATGTAATATGAGTAGTTTATGTCATTTAATTTGAATTGTTGATATTTAGAAAGATAATTAACAAAGCAGTTGGTTGTATATTTGTAACCAATTACATTATTATTTTAATAGAATAAAGATGTAATACATTTTTCAAATGTTCTTTTTTTTGCAAATTTAATTTCATATATATTTTTACATTTGTTTAGATATATCATTTTAGTAATAAAAACATTTATATATTGATCAATAAACAATATATTATTAAATAAACATTGTAAATCATATTTAAATCGTATTGTCTGTTGTATATTTTTCAGTTTATTTCTAATATTTAAAATGTTATTAACAATTAATTCAGTTGTTTCATAACCACATCGTTAACATAATTTTTACATAATTATTTCAGTATATATGAAATAATTGTATATTTTTTATGCTATTTTTTTTAGTCCTTGTAATTATTTTACATATTTTTAAAGCATTTTTGTAACGTTTTACATGTTTAATATTTTTGGAACAGGTAAGTCCTTATTGAAGGTTGTTTTAGGTTTTTGAGGGTAGGGTGGGTGTCAGGGGGTTCTAGAAAATAGGTATAGTGATGTTTATGTGTTTTAAGTGTGTTTAGCTGTAGTAATTGTAATTTTTTTCACTAGTGTGTTGGTTTAGGTTTTCGTACAGTGTTTTAGGAATGTATCCATATGTTATGGTATATTGTTTTATGTTACTTGCTTTTTGATGAGTAAGTGTAATGTATATGTCATTTTTGATCATACTGTTTTTTGCGGGTTGGTATCCTCTTTTAGTTGGCTGGTTATTCTTTTTGAATATGTCCTATCAACATTTGGAGTCAACATTTAGGGGCCGATTCCAATTTAGGAAAATGCCCTCCGAATAGCCGTACTGAGCTTTTTTCCCGTACGATTCGTATGGTGAACCGTACCCGCACGTTCAACCTATTACGATGTGTACCCAAAGCAGTTCTCCGTACGAATCATACCGAAGACCGTACAACTCACTGATCCATACGAATCGCATTCGGAACGCGCAGTACGTAATGTCCATACGGATCGAAGCTGTATTTTCAGACCCAGCAAGTACGAATTGTATCGACAACACTCCGTACGACTCTTTTTCTACGGGAGCTTAAAACATCCGTAAAAGCAGATTTCGCCTCGAAATGCGTACGAAACGGACCCCCCTGGGAACGGTGTGTACACTCCATGATAGCAGGGGTATGGTGCGTCGGGGTACGGTGCATACACCCCTGGATTTCAGGGGTACGGTTCGTATGTCCCCATGCGTATACCCCATGAATGTTGGCATACGGTGCGTAGGGGTACGGTTCGTACCCCCCAAGGCCGTAGGTGTTCGGTGCGTACATCCCATGCATACACCCCTAGCCTTTAGAGATACGGTGCATATGTGAATGTGTGGCTCTCCGTACGAATTGCCTATACGCGACGTGTTCCGTATGAATCGCGTATTCATTACCAGGTCTGGATCGTACTTGGTGGGTCGTACGGCATGTTTACGAATCGTACGGTTCACTGTGAGAGTCTAATTCGTACGGATTTAGCCTTTAGTATGGAAACGGCTTTGAATACGAATCGTCGTACGGATTCGTTTCCCGAATCGGAATCGGCCCCTTGGAGTCACCTTTTTTTTAAAAGTGAATAATATTTGGTTTGTAATAAACCAATATTTTTTACTTTGATTTCCTTTTTTATTCATGTAAAGTTTCCTTTTTTAAACACTTTTTTGGTCATTTTTATGGTTCCTGGATACTTTGAATTTCTTTGATAGATCTACATTGATTTGGTTTTATTTTTGCATTTTTTGGGGCTTTATGGAAATTATTTTTCCAGTGTTTGGTATTTATTTTATTGTAAAGGTTTTATATAGCGCTGGCTAGACCCGGAGGTATCAAAGCGCTTTACATGAGCATCAGATCATAGTTACAGGTTACATCGTTACAAAGCTTTCACAGTTATTAGAGCATGGCAACATAGTTACTTGTAAGGTCAAGATAAACAATAAGCACAAATACGAAAGGGGAAAAGCAAGCAAGGGGAAAGATTCAGGGGTGGGGGAAGGAGCTGGGGAAGTAGATAGGTAATGAAGGCGGGAAAGAGGAAGGGAGGGTGAAGGACATCGCAAGGAAAGAGGAGGGGAAGGGCGACGGGGACACAAACCGGTAGACGAGTCAAAGCAACGTCCAAAGACCAGTAAGCTGTGATCCCAGGGGAAGTGGTATCACTTCCTAACTCTGTTGCGGGAGGCTCCCTTTACGCAGTGGACTCTCTCAAAGGGGTCTCTGAGACTCCAGGCCTACATACTGGATCCTGCACTAAAAAGGGGAGAGGGAGTACATTGGCAAGGGGTGCCATACCATACCTCAGCTGTGAGTGGCTCCCTTGACACAGTGGACACTCTCAGCGGGTACGCTGAGACTCCAGAGTATAAATATTGGATCTTTCCCCAACAAGGGGCGAAGGAGTGCTTAGTCAAAGGTCACAAAGGACAGGGGGCTAGGCAGACTAGCAGGTAGGGTGAGAGATTCAGGGGAAAGAGGATAGGAGCTAGGAGCTAGGGAGGTAGACAAAGGGAGAAAGAGTACTAAATGGGAACAAATGTAATTAATGAGTTATTATATAGCGCTGGCTAGACCGGATGGAATCAGAGCGCTTTACATGAGGGACAATAATGTTGCAAATTACATCAGTTAAAAGTTACATCAGTATAAACAAAAGCATTTAAAGAACATAGGGAGACAAGGTGAATGGAGCAGGAAGGGTAAGGGTAAGGTAATAGGGTAAAGGGGTAGGAGGAAGACTGGACGTAGAGACGAGGGGAAAATAGTTACAAAATATACCAGAAAAAACTTTTTAGGAGCATAGAAGAGAAGGAAAATGGGGTGAGGAATGGAAAGGGGGTGAGGGCAAAAGGGGTAATGTATAGATACAGCGGAGAGACAAAGGGAAAGTTTGTCCAAGGTCCAGCTGGGTAGGTGACAGCTGAGGGGGAATCCTCGATCCATCTCCTTTTCAGCTATCAGGTAGGTCCATCGGGCATTGGTCAAAAAGCTAGGTCTCAACAGAAAAACATTAAAGGGGAAGAGGGCGAGAAGAAGGGATCATAGAGGGGGAAGGGGGTGGAGTGAAAGGGTAGGAGAGGAAAACAACAGAGAGACAAAGGAAAGTCTGCCCAAAATCTGGCTGGGTAGGTGACGGCCGACGGGGAATCCACAACCCATCTCCTCTTCAGCTAACTGGTAGCTCCACCGGACATCGTACAAATAGCAGGGTCTCTACGGTAGATATTGACTACAGGGATACAGAGGATAATCTGCAGCTACAGAACAGTAAGGAATTTTTAATTTATTCGTTTTTTGGTAGAAATGTTATATTTGATCAATTATGTAAGTGTTATGTGATTGTTATTTGTTATTATTTAATGTTTGGGTTGTAACTATTTGTCACAATTATTGAATTTGTTATTTAAGTTTTCTGGTTTTTGAGGTTTAGGTTTTTTATATAAATATTACACATATTTTATTTTATCAGTCTTTTTTAAATGTTGGTTTTATTTTGATGGTTTGACTAATGTGATAAAATATTGTGTTTATGATTTGCATAAAAAATTATTTACAATGTTGGTCAAAATTATTCATTACCTTTTTGGGAGTTCAGTAGGTTAATATTTATTTTATAATATTTTTTGGCTATTATTTCTAAATAATCTATACATTTACAAAGTGTAGGTTGGGTTCTGCGTAGTGTGGACTGGAAGGCCTTGTGCCATCCTTCCAGTGCTTTGTTTATTTTGACTTCTTGTGCCATAGTGCTGTCAGAGAGATTCCACCATGATATTTCGAATTTGTGATGGCATCTGTGTCTGGAGCTAAGTAGGCTGCCAGCCCAAGTGTCTTCAAAATAATCCATTAGGGGCCTTAGCTTTTGTTTGTTTTGTTGGTAGAAAGGACTTTCTATCAGTAAATAGTAGTGGTTAGCTATCTCTGTGATGGGGACACAAGTTAGTGCTAGCCAAAGACAAATTGACTGTAGCATGTTTCACACTAAGGGCCCAATTTGGATGCTGGCAGGTGGACCCCCTACAGCCCTTGCTGCGGTACGGAGACTGCCCAACGAGAACGCATCGGTCTGACTGTCATATTACAATCGGTCAGCTGAGCTGGCAGTCTGAAGCTAATGCTACCATGGTGGGGGCATGCTGCAGCCATGGAAATGGGCCGCAGCACATTGTGCAGCCGTGCAGTACCTCCTGCATGTTCATGCAACATGTGCCATGCACCATATTGTGCATGGCACATGGTGCATGAAGGTATGTGGCATGGAAGTGGGGCACTACAAGTGCCCCCATGGACACTTTTTCTTGGTGTACGACAGCCGGGGCCCTGTTTGGCTTCCCTCACTCCCTTTTCGAAAACCTTTTCCGATCATAAAAAGGCTATTGGAAAGGAATAGCCTAATCCAGATGGCAGTGCTTGCCTCAGCACTGCTGCCATTCCTGGACACTCCCCGATCCTGGATCCTGGCGATGTCGGCCGTCTTGCGTCAGGTTTTTTTTAAAATGTGTTTATTAGTTTTCTGCTTACAGTACAAAAGCAAAAGAAAGTGCAGTAGAAACATATAGTACGACCAGTACAATCCGAAACTGATATCAATGATACATGCATTACCTCCATAATACATGCGCTGACGGCGCTGTAATTTCATCATATACAACTTAGTAGGTTGGTACAATACAACTCTTTCCGTAGCTCATGTTCCCTCCCCGTCTTCCAATGTGTTTATATATTCTGTGAAGCAAGACCAGTAGTCTTTTGACCTGGACCCCATTGGCAATTCTTCCTCATACGTAAGTAGTTTATCTCTGCAGCTTGCCATATCTCGCAACCATTGAAGGGTTGTGGGCACCCTTTTGCTATTCCAGCATTGCGCAATCTGTCTTTTCGCCAGTAGTAATGATACAGCACTAAATTTGCGTTTAGTAGCCTTTACGTGTGGTGTGATACCCAGTACACAGGATCGTATCTCGCATTCCAGCTCGACGTCAATCATGACAGACAGTTTAGCCGTAACCTCTCCCCAAAAATCGTGGACTTTCGGGCAGTACCAGGCTAGATCTGCAAAATCTGCCCCTTCACCACCACATCTTTTGCATCTGTCTTCATCCTGCAACCCGTATTTGTACATTTTAGCAGGTGAGTAATATGCCTGATGGAGGAACTTGTAATGAATGATACGTAGATTTCCGATGGGTGTGAGTATCTGTACTAAGGCGCAGGTATGTCGCCATTTGAGCTCTGTCAATGGGTCTGTTAGAGCCGCGTCCCATCGCGCCTTAGCCTTGTCTGTGGTGCATGGTATTTCTGTCTGTGCCGTGGCGTACAGCCTTGATACTAAATGTGACAAGTCTTGAGCTTGGAGTACGAGTTGCAGCGTATTTAGACAGTCTGGTTCATTGGGGAATGCAGGGAAAAGTTCTTTCAGGGCTCTTTTCAGTCTGTAATGAGTAAAGTAAAATAGTTGTGTTTTGTTTTGTATGTATTCAAGATCCTGAATGTCACTAAATTTCCCTTCAGTGAATAGGTCCCCAAATTTTTCTATGCCTACGCTGCACAGTAGCGACATTCCTACCCTTTCGCGTGTAACCGACAGCGCCTGGTGGTGGTGTAGTGGCAATTCTGGAGCGTATAGCGGGAGTTTGTTCGCCAACTGTCCTAGTTTACACCATGCTTTCACTGTGGTGTTGATTGTATTTATGTCGCGCAAATGTAGGGGCTGTCGCACATGTGTCAAAATGGCAGATAATGGGATGGGTTTGGCATCACCTTCTTCCACGGCAGTGTGGGTGAGATACGGTATCTCATGGTACCAGTAGGCTGCATAGTGCGCCTGAGCACATAAATAGTACAATAGGAAGTCTGGCACCGCGTACCCTCCTCTATCATATGGGAGAGTCAATGTTCTGAGGTCTATGCAAGCCTGTTTACCCGCCCATATGAGCTGCAAGACCAGTGATTTTATGCGCCGGAACACCTCTCCAGGGGGAGGAATAGGTATGTTATTAAAGAGGTAAAGAAATTTGGGTAAGATGTTCATTTTTACAATCGCGATGCGGTACGCGAGTGATAGCGGTAGTTGCGTCCAGCGTTTCACTTTGTCCTCTAATTTGGAGATTGTGCACCCGTAATTTGAGCGGATTACTACTTCTGGATCCCTGTGGTACCAGACTCCTAAATAGCGTATGGGTTCCGATTGCCACTCTAAGGGGAAGTCAGAGTCGTGAGGGGTAGTCGTGTCTGTTAGTGGGATGATTTGAAGATTTGGACCAGTTAATGGTTAGGCCGGAGTGTCCCCCAAATCTAATATATTCTCTCAACAATGGGTTCAGATGTACCGCAGGGTCCCTAACATACAACACCATATCATCTGCATAGGAGGAGATATGGAGGGGTCTGGACGGAAACTGCAAAGCAGATGATTTGTACTTCTGTCGGATCGGGCAGGCCAGCGGTTCTAATGCAAGAGCGAAGAGCAGGGGCGATAGTGGGCATCCCTGCCTGGTGCCACGCTCAATGTCGAAAGCGTCCGAGACATACCCATTTACTCTAACCCTGGCACATGGTTTTGTATATATCAGAGACACCCATTGTACGAAGCGTTTGGGAAAGCCCATTCTATGTAGTATAGTGATTAGGTAGCACCATTCTATAGAATCAAACGCTTTGGTGGCGTCCAGCATCAATGCTACGGCCTTTGTGGTGGGTGTGAGATAGTGGGAGAGGGCAAATAGCGTCCTCGTGTTGTGCGATGTGGATTGTGTCAGGATAAAGCCTGCTTGATCAGGGAGTACCAGGTGCGTCATCAATGGGTTCAATCTGATCGCCAGTATTTTTGCTAAGATTTTGGAATCTGCATTTATAAGCAACAGCGGCCGGTACGAGTCGCATGTCTCCGGGTCCTTTGAGGGTTTTAAGAGGGTTATAATTACTGTTTCCTTAGCGTCGGGGGTAGTTCTGCCTGCTCAAAAGCCACGCCATACATTGCAACTAAATAAGGGGCTAGAAGGTCTATGTACTGTTTATAAAATTTGTTGGTGAACCCGTCTGGGCCAGGTGCTTTTCCATTTGGTAACGCCTTTATCACATCAGTGACCTCCTCTACTGTTATAGGGGATGCTAAGTATTCCCTCTTCCCATCCGATAGCCATGCAATTGCTACATCCTCTAGATAGGTAAATGTGTCTTCTGCCGATGCCGTCTTCTGTGATCTATATAAGGTGCTGTAGGTGTCGGTGAAGCAGTTTAGAATGCCTGCCGCTTGTGTATAATGTACCATCAGCGGACTTGATACGCAAAATTGCTGTGTGGCTCTTACCCTCACATATTTTAGCTGCGAGTACTCTGCCAGGTCTACCACCCACCCCGAAAGCTCTGGCCACGTGTGTCTTGTTAAGGTATTTTATCTCATCTTCGACAAAGTTTTGATGTTCTGTGTGTACTTGTCATAATTCACCCAGTAAGGAAAGGTCGTGAGCGCTTGCACAGGCTGACTCCGGATCTTTCATACGCCCTTCTCGTTTTTGTATTTGCTGTCTTATGTCCCTCAAGACGCCTATCGTGGTGCTCATGCACACCCCCGAATCATGGCCTTGAACGCCCCCCACAAAGTGCATGGGTCCTCAGTCACCGGCTCATTAATCTGAAAATATTCCTTGATCGCTTTAAGGATAGTATCAGCATAAACTTTGTCAGACAGGACTCTCGAATTGAATCTCCAATGAAAAGGGGGTGGTGTGTAGCTCGGAATTGTAAGCTTCATTAGAACCGGGTTATGGTCTGATAGTGTCCTGGGAAGAACAGTTAGATCCGACAGCCATAGTGCAATGCTAATCGTGCCTAACCAGTAGTCAATACGTGACCAACTATTATGTAGGACGTTAACGTGTGTCGCACCTGGTACCTGTGGGTGTTTGTGTCTCCACAGATCTGTAAGTGATAAATCATCTATTATACGTATAAGTTTTGACCTAGCGCGTTTGTGTGGCTCTATGGAATGATGGGATCGGTCTGTTCTATCCACCAGCGTTACGTTCCAGTCGCCCTCCCCTCCCCCCCCCCATATGATCTGTGTGTCTAATATTGTGTTTAGGTGTTCCCACATCCCCTGGAAAAATTCTGGTGCATCCACATTTGGACCGTAAGTATTGGCTAGTGTCACTAGGTGTAAACCTGATACAATAATGACTCTAACCATTAGGGTCTGTTATCACTTGTTGGGCTGCAAAATCTGTGCCCTTACGAATTAGCGTCATTACTCCCCTCGAGTACGACGAGTAAGTGGATGCGTATGTTGCTTCCCCCAGCGTTTGCCTACAGTCTGATGCGTGCCAGGAGCAATGTGTGTTTCTTGTGGGAATGCTATGTCTATGGCTCATCTATTCAGATAGGCAAACACCTGCCCTGATTTTATTAGGTTGTGTGAAGCCTATTACATTCCATGTGAGGATGTTTAAATGTGGTCTACCGGTGTTGCGTGTCGTTTGCGTCATGGGGAAGGAGAGTATACATAAATACTAGGGCTGAGTACTACAAGAACAGAACTACGGGACTTTCAGTAGCACAGTGTTACATGTGATATCAGTACAATCTTTGTCGTGAATGGAGGTTGGATAACATATTTCAATTGACTTTGCCTATGAACTCTAACATCCCAATGCCCCCACCCGTTCCCACCCACTCCAGCAACCCAATCTTGCTGAAGCCTATTACCCATCAGAACGGCTCCCAATAAGATAACTAGGTTGGGGATCACCCTTGTGGAGGTCCGCTTGGGGCACATCTCAGCATCCAACTTAATGGATGTGGACAGCTCTAAACATCAGCATCATTGATCGTACATTGCAGGGATAACCAAAATATCACAAAATCTCTTAATAGTCATAGATAACCCCCTTCGAATCGAGTACCCTAAAAAACTAATTAGCTTTAACAGACATAAATGAGAAAAAAATGGGTACACAGCCAAATAGAGTCGAGAATGCTATGGAAGCAAACATAAACTGCAAGGTAAAAACGTATTCATCACAACTGAGGGCGCTCTGACATGCTGTGTCCTTAGAACATGGTGAACATGTGCCATTCCAACAAACATAATATCAGTCATCATTATTTAGTTCATGTTGGGGGATTATTGCGGTCATCAGTGCCTAAGGCACAGTTTGCTGTTATGCAGTATAAGCATGTCAAGTCCACTCTTAAAGTTCGGGGGTGGAGCACAGTTGCGCCACATCGCGCCCATGTCAATAGCTGGCATGTGAGTACGTGAAATCATTAGATAAGGACGTTATATTTAGATAAGAATGTTCCTTTGCCAGTAGCATAGGGCGCAAATAGTCAGAATGGCACTACAGTAGGAGAGTACTATGCCTCAGCACCTTATTCAAGCCAAAAAAGAGGTTAGAAGGCCTTACCGTATGTGGGCATCAACCTTGCCAGATCAGTAGCTCATGTTATTCAGAGTCTTGTTGTTGTTCTCTACGTGCCGATTCTTTGTTCTGTTTCGGCACTTTTTTGACGAACTCTTGCGCAGCTTTCGGATTTGACAGTGTGACCGCCTTTCCATCCCACATCACCCGCAGTCTGGCCGGATATAACATGGAATAAGATATGTGTAGATCACGAAGCTTCGCCTTCACAGCCGAGAATTCCTTCCGCGCTTGCTGGACAGCTACGGTGTGGTCCGGGTAGAACTCAAGATGGTTCCCTTGGTGAGTGATTGTGCCTTTTTCATGTGCTAGTCGCAGAAGAGTGTCAGGATCCCGATAATTCAGAATTCTGGCGACTATAGGTCGTGGCGGGGCTCCTGTTGGTGGTCGGGGCGCGAGTGAACAATGGGCTCTTTCCACAACGAATATAGGCGATAGGGCCTCTGCTCCGAATATTTCTTTACATAATTGTTCCACGTACAATTCCATACGACCAGTGTTGGTCGTTTCTGGTCAGCCTGCGATGCGTACGTTGTTGCGCCTTGAGCGCGCTTTTAACTCCTCTGCTTTCACTTTGATGACATCCAAAACGCGCTCCATACCGGTACATCTGTTCGTGGTAGTGCGGGATTCGTCCTCAACTGTAGATATGCGAGTCTCTGCCGTTTCCAATTGTTCGCCATGTTTCTCCAACTTGGCCACCATGTTGTCTACGCGACATGTCAGGTTGTCTAGCTTACCATTGATGTCCTGCAGGTTCGATTGAATAGCTAGTAGTATCTTTTCCATATTGTTGGTTGGTGTTTGTTCTGCCCCTGTGGCGGTGCTCGCCATTTCTTCAGTGCTTTTGGCGTTTTTTTGTTTTCTAAATTTATCTTCGGTTGCTGCCTGTCTGGACGTACCATGTCTGCTAAGAACGCCGACACCCGACCGGTGATAGTGGTTGTGACCTTGGTCTTGTGTGTGCTTGTCGCCGTCTAGACAATGGTAATATAGCAGCAACTGTCTTCAGAGCGGTCGGGTGTATGTTGAAGCAGCACAGCGCTAATCGTGGGTACAGCAGATGATAGGCTTTGAGCGCCAATTTTGTGCAGCCCTGCCCAGTAGCGATACCAGTATCCAGCCTTGACTCTCTCCTATGGTTATTCTATGCATTGCAGCACCGCACATGCCAAGTGCGCTGTGCCTTGGTGCGAGGTGATGCTCTGTTCCAATGTGGTCAGGATGCGTGGACTCGACAGGGTGGCAAACCAGCGGAGCACTTGTCGCTTAGCGTGTGGCATTGAGCGCTGTGTTTACTATACGCATTTCCGTGCCTGTGCTTCGCGCCATGTTGCATGAACAATGTTATCAGGAGTCGTACAGTCACGTAGTGACTATCTTACAGCAGGCACTGTGATAGGGGTGCTAAGAACCGTGTTTCACTCACTAAACACCGATCTTGAAGCTAACTGCGGTGTTTATTGGCAGTTCTTCCGGTTCCGATAACAAGGCGCCGCCATTTTGCGTTAGCATACCGGGGTTGTTCTAGGCTCCGCGTAATGCTCCGCTTTTCGTTACCATTCTGTATCGAGGAGTGAGGTGATGCGGGTGTCTACGCTATGGGCTCGGGGCGAGCGGGTCCGCATATAGCGCTCATGTCAGTGCAAGCACTGTCTGTTCCGCGATCTGGAAGGTGACCGTTAGGGCGCCGCCATCTTAGGTGCTTGATGGCTCCGGTGGAGGCATTTCGCTGCAGTCTGTAAAATCGGCAATTTTGATCGTTGAAAAGCGTCATGTTGAAACCGCGTTACCTTCCCATTCGATTTGCTATGTTCGGATCGTCATTTAGAGGGCATTTGGCTAGTGTAAACCCTTTTTGTTTGCGGCTGTCCGGTGGAGCTGCGGTGCTAACCAGCCATTCCGCTGTGCGCCCCCTAGCGCCTACCGTCTTGCGTCAGGTTGGTTTCCGTTCGACCGCCAGAATCGTAATACGGCGGTTGGACCAAAGGGCTCTCGGTGGTCAGCAGTCGGACCGCCTCCGATGGGATAGTGGCTGTCTGGCTGCCAACATCATACTAAGGCCCTTAGTGCAGATTGTTGGAGATGTCTCTATAGGATTTTAATGATAGTAACAGTCTTGTATGGGTGTGTGTGGAAAAACGGTTAAAAGGGTTTGAATCATGGCTTCTTCAAGGTCTATGATTATTTTTTGTGGTTAGTAATTAATTATTTCTTTTATGTTCAATGTAGTTTAAGAGTTCATAGTAAGTCCTACTTTATTTATCTGGCAGTAGGGCATTTGTGATATTCCCCATGTATGGTATATCTGAGAGAATGGTTTGGAGCACATTTTGAAGGACCCATCCACCATCCAGGTTTGACAATGGCTTAATTGTAGTAATTTATCTGCTGTAGAAAATATTAGGAATCATTTATCATTGTGTAGGTTTCCATGTACAGGACTGTTTCCTCATTATGTAGGGTTTTTAGATGGTCAGATATTTTGATATCTTGGTATCTTTTGGGAGAAGGATGTGTACCACTGTTAGCTTTTTTAGTTCACACAATTAAGCGTTTTAAGGTGGGTATAGGTGGTAGTTGGCCTGTGATGTGTTTGGGGAGTTTAAGAAGTATATGTTTTTGGATTTGTGTTGTAGACTTCTGAGAGCTAGTGATTGTCTCTCTTGGATTCTTCAATAACCCCTTACTTCTATTTCCTTTGCATTTTGGGATTGGATGTGCTCCCTTACATTAATGACAATGGCATCTTTTGAAGTGGCCCTCACATAGCATGCATTATAATAATATTTAGTACATTTCCAATGCACAGTTTCCATCAATCCAGGTTTTCTTTAAGAGCATGTCCTATGGACATGTGGATTTACCTTTTTTGGGGGGAAGAAAATCTGTTTTGCTTTGTAATAAACCAATATATTTTAACTTGAATTTCTTTTTTTCTGGGTTTCCTAGGGCGTTTCTTTTTGGAAACACTTTTTTGGGGGTTTTATGGCTCCTGGATACATTGGATTGCTTTGATGGATCTCTATATGATTGGGTTTTTTTGCATTTTGTGGGAATTTTTGGAAATTATTTTTCCAGTTTTTGATGGATTTTACTTTGGGTGGTAGATATTGCATTTTATAACTTATGTTAGTGTTCAGTGATTGTTATTGGGTATTATATATGTTATGTGTTGTAGTTATTTTCCACAATGGATTGAATTTGTTTTTTGAGGTTTCTAGTTGGTGAGGTTTAGGTCTTTTATGTAAATGGTTTACATATTACTTTACTTTAGCAGTTTTTTTTAAAATTGGATTTTTATTTAATGTTTTAACTGATGCAATAAATAGGTTTGGTATTTATATAAAACCATTTTGTTTGTTTGCCAATTGTAGGTGCAATTTGGGTTAGAGACTGCTCCATTTGTAGTTGTTTGCAGCTTTGCTCTTTTTATAGGGTTTCTATATATTTATAAAGTGTAGATTAGGTTCTACCTAGTGTGCACTGGAAGGAATTGTTGAATCATTCCATTGCAGTGTTTTGTTTTGGCATCCTGTGCCATGGTGCTGTCATAGACGTTCCGATTCAGAAAAGGGGGTGGTGATGAACAGAGTGTCTCAATTAAGCAGACCCCTCTTACCCAGTCCAAAGATCAGGGCTTGTTCCATCACCGTTTTTTTAGCTCACTGCACCATCCCAGCTCAGAACCTGGCTACATGCAAATTAGTCTGTTCCTGTCCCAGTGCATGATGGGAACAGGGCAAACCAAACTACCAAGCCAATTCTTATACTGGGAAGGAAACAAGCTACTGGGGACCGGTTTCTGGCATTTCAGCCGTCGTCGGCCCGGCTTGCTTGAATCCTGATGGTGCAATGAGCAAGGGACTCACATCTGAGTATACCCTTCCATGCTTATGGTGGACAAAATGATTCAGAAAAGGGAGATAAATAACGGTGATGGATCAAGCCCTGATCTTTGGACTGGGTAAGAGTGGTCTGCTTAATTCAGACACTCTGTTCATCACCACCCCCTTTTCTGAATCGTTTTTGGCCACTATAGGTGTGGCAGGGTATACTCAGACATGAGTTCCTTTCTCACTGCACCATCAAGATTCAAGCAAGCCGGGCCGAAGACGGCTGAAATGCCAGAAACCGGTCCCCGGTAGCTTGCCTCCTTTCTGGTGAAGAATTGGCTTGGTAGTTTTGTCTGCCCTGTTCCCATGATGCACTGGGCCAGGGACAGACTTATTTGCATATAGCCAGGTTCTGAGCTGGGATGGTGCAGTGAGATAAATAACGGTGATGGATCAAGCCCTGATCTTTGGACTGGGTAAGAGTGGTCTGCTTAATTCAGACACTCTGTTCATCACCACCCCCTTTTCTGAATCGTCATAGACATTCCACCATGGTAATTGGATTTTGGGTTGGCATCTGTGTTCGTAGCGGTGAAGACTGCCAACCCAATTGTCTTTAAAATAATCCATCAGGAGGCTTAGTTTATGTTTGTTCTGTTGGCAGAAATAACTTTCTATTAGTACATTATAGTGGTTAGCTACCTCTGTGACAGGGACATAGAATAGCGCTAACATGTTTCTTTATATTTCAAAGGGACTGACTGTTTGCAGCATATTGCAAACTTAGTGCATATTGTTGGAGATGTCTCCATATTCTTTGACTGCAATGGTAGTAACAGCTGCGTGTGTCTGGATAAACTTTTAAAATAGTTTGAATCATGGCATGCTCAAAGTCTATGATTATTTTTTGTTGGATAGTATTTGTTTGTTTTTTGTTTAATGTGCAATATGTAGTTCAATACCTTTGAATTACATGTTATCTAAATACTTTATATATATTTTTTCATATTTAGATTGTTATATAAATGTTTTGTAGTTTATGTAAACATTTTTAACTCATGTTATGTGTTGAGTTATGTTGTTATTTAGAGTGATTTCTATTTATTTTGGTGAAGTAGTATTTTTTTATTGTTAAAACATGACCGGTTTTATAATGTTTATCTAAATGTTTTGTTTATTGTAAAAACTAGTTATTTATATGTTTATTAATGATAATGCAATTAGTTTGGCTATATTATTGTAGTAGATATTGTGTGTGGCGATATTTCTGACTAGTAAGAATATTTTTGTTTCCAATATTTTTGTTTTCAATATTAGTAAAAAATAACATTTTTAACAGCAATATTTGTGTTCTCGATATTTATGATTTTATTAGTTAAATATAGAAAGATGCTTTATTTTGTATATCAGTATTGTGTTAATCAAATTTGTGTCATGGAACCAACCCAGCAGGGTGGCTTCTGTGCCCACAATCCCAGTAGAAACCAGACTACAGACAAGAGGTCTCTGGAGAGAATTAGGCCTTTTTAGGCAAACCTGCACTGGGAAGAGTTTCATTTTTTCTTACATAAACAGCAGGGCACTTTTCTCAAGGATGTGGTCAGACCACATAAGGTAACACCTGGAATGAGGAAGTAATAAGGGGGTCATTTGGAGTATCACTGACGCTGCGAAGGGCACATCTCAAATTCAAGAGACTGCAGACAGTGCAAAACTAAGTTATATTTGTGAATAAAATCCCCCTTAAGTTTTTGTGCATTAGTCTCATATAGAATGATTAAACTTGCTTAGAGAATAAAGAATAGAAATCATATCATGCACTTTTCACCAGATAAATAAATGTATTTTAGCAGAGAACTGATGTTAGGATACCATGAAGTACTGTCTGTGCAGGATTGCCAGGGTAAAACTAAATGGAAATAGTTAAAGTACATCGCTGCAGTAAACACCACACTTTGAATTTCACAGTACTTCTTAATTGCCAGTATTCGACATTGTTCCATGAAGAATTGAATAATTTATGCTTAATTAAAAAATAAATAACAAGGTGTAGACTGAAGGATGTGTACATGATAGCAGCCCACGCAGCCATCGCACAACGCGTCCATTTTAGAATCGAAATTACCCTGGTTCCGAGAGTAACCCTGGTGAATGGCGATTAATTTCATTGATTACATTTTCGTTAAATTTCCTTTGTTCATCATCACTATCACCTTCTCCCTCAGTTGCATGAATGCCCTCTCATCCTGTTAGTGTGAAGGAATTGGCACTCAAAGTGGGGTGTCTTTATGTTTTGAAGAACTGTGAGGTCTTTGTATTTTATCATCTTGTTTCCCCAAAGCTAACAACACCTGATAATGTTTGCTCCCCTCTTGTATAACACATGACCTGAAATTCTGCTTGTTTTTTGCATTTCCCCAACCCTTAATTTACAGTTTAAGTATGATTAAACTGATCTGTTCATTTTACACAACAAATCGTACACTTACTACTTTTCTGCCTGCAGCACTGTGAGTTTACAGAAAGTATCAATGGCCTTGGAGCTCATCGTGATTTATAATGCTGCCTGCAAAACAGGAATTAATGGTTTTTGTCATTATTCTAAAATGCAAACTGTTGCACTCACTATTATGCCACCAAAGACAAAATGAACATACAGGAATAAATACATCCTTGAGGATGTGGCTATCAATTGTGAGGCGGGTGTAATGGCACTGGGGCCGAGCGGGTCTGACGGGCCCATTGCACCCCAATTATATGTATTTTTTTTAACCAAATTAGTGGGTGTGCTGCCGTTTTCTTGCTTGTATAAGGGTGCATGACATCGTTGCTTCACCCGCTGATACCACTATCAGAGTGAAGAATGTGGTATATATATATATATATATATATATATATATATATATATATATATATATATATATATATATATATATATATATATATATATATATATATATATTGGTGGGGGGGGGGCAGTTTTATATAGGGTTAATGTGACCCGAAGGAATCAGAGTGCCTTACATGAACACCAGTTGCATTACAGAAGGACACAATACTTTTTAGGCATGGGGGGATTAGGTGATTTGCCCAGAATTACAGGATGTTTGAGTCTCCCACCAGACTCAAACCTGGTTCCCCTGCTTCAAAGTCAGCCACTCTAGCCGTTTCCATTTGTGTCGAACTTCCTTCTTGGGGAGAAAGGCAAGCATCCCCCTCCATGAATCGAAGCGGGCACCATTAGGTGTGCTTCGAGTAGGGAAATGGTTCCACGAAGAGGGACCCCTTGGCATTCCCCTTCCCACCGTAGATTCTATTTTAATCTCTGTGGGTCGCCGCTCCAAAGGCGGTGCATCCCCTCAGACGGACTCTAGTGAAAGTATGAGTGGTTTAAAAACTTGAGCCACCTCCAGGTGCCCCCATTCACCTCTGAAAATGGACAGGTGGGTGCCGGTGGAGGGTGCCTAGGGGGTATATTTATGTGAGCCTTGCATCACATTTGACCCAAGCAAAGTGGTACATGCATGACGCAAGACTCTGAGTCAGATTTATGAAGCCACCCAAAGTCACCTTGCATTGCTTTGAGTGGCCTCATAAATCTTGAGTAAGGCAACTCAGCTCAAATCGCTGAGTTGCCCTACTCTCCGCAAGGGAGGCATTCCATGGGCATTGGGGTGGGGGTTCACACACAATACCCATTTTTGTTTGACTCATTCCTAGATTTACAAGTACTTGTAAACCTGGGAATGCGTCAAAATGTTATGCCTCCCAAGGTGAGGAGTAACGAGGAGAAATATCTCTATTCTGCTGCACACATATAAAGAGAACAATGCCTCTCAGGATTGTTATTGTGCAGGAAGGGTCCCTTTCCTGCACAAAAACAATCCTGCCAACAGCACATGCACCCTTGTACCATGGTACAAGTGTGCCTGCATTGGTGCTAGGCCACCGAAACAGCACCAGCACATGGGGAAAGGACAGGAAGGCACTGTATTTGATGAATACGATTCAGTACTGCCCTTTCGCATTGGCGTAGATCAGCGCAGCAAGTCACCTTGCTACGCTGCCCTACTCCAAATCCCCATAAATAAGGGCCTAGATTTGGAAAACCAAAAACCGGGCCATTTTTGCAAAAATAGAATAAGTACTACAATTTTACATCAACTGAGGGGTACAGAATGACAGTGCTCATCAAAATAGAAACAAAGAAGATGAGGTACTAAAGGAATTAAATTAAATACAACTTTTAAACCCAGTATCATACCTCTTAATGAAATTACTTTGTGACAAGCGCTGTCAACTAGTCCTTTTTTGGAACACATTAAACATTCCTCCCACTGTTTTGAGTCGACCCTCTATAAAAACTAGGACATTAGCTAACTTTGGTAAAATCTACCTGGAAAGCTGGGGAGAAACAGTTAATTACCCAGCAAATATGGGATACCTGGTCACTCTGAGCCGGAGGGAAGTGAGCTGCATGGTATAGTCAGGCCACGCCACATGACTAGTTGATCACTGGACACCCTGAGGGCTTCTGCATGACGTGTTTGTTCTGACAGTATTTCTGCATGAACAATTTACACTTAGTGCTGGTAGTGGGAAATATATACCACAGTAACTCATGCACTGGAGTGACAGTGTGTTACATATTTTGTGGGTTGCTTTAAATGAAAATTATTTAATGTTGATCCAGCCTTGCCAGACCATGGCTTTAAGGTTCTGGCTCTAGAGTGTTGGGGGTCAATTGGGAATAGTGATGCCTGGACTGCAGGCGAGTATTGTGCTGTGTCCCAATACATTCATCAACTCTACTCTTGGACTATGTATGCCTTGATTACAACACTGGCGACAAGCGGAAGAGGTGCTTTCTAATTTCACTACAGCACAGGAGTAGTATCCTCTTGGATTACGTTCAACATGTTGGATCCTGAATCTACTTTGGCAGTTTTAGGAGTAAATGGTTACCAGTTCCTGAACCATTTGGAATTATTACTGTCTCTGGCCTGGTGCAGTATCAGGTACTTTTGACAATTTGTGGTGCTGTTTTTTCCCCTCTTCAAAGGACTAAAGCTTACAGTTGCTCTGGGTGCAAGATAAACCCATTTGGATTGAGCCTTTTGCTGAGTGGGACAGTGGATTATTCTGCTTGAGACGCATTGCTGCCTCACGTCGGCTACGGAATCTTCACCATCTCTGGACGTCCTTCTGCAGGGGCGGCCTTAGGCATGTGCAAGCTGTGCACCTGCACAGGGCCACCAAACCCCAGGGGCCTCCACGCCCATATATATCCTTAATATAATAATCCTCTGAGGATGGATACATATTTGCGTGGTGGCCCCTGGCAGGGATTTGGCGGCCTCCAGCTCTGATCCACTTCCTAACACCCTGACTGACCCGTCCTGAGCACCTGGGGGGCTCTGCCCCGCCCAGACCCCCTCTTCCAGGGCCCCCTACCTACGCTCCCTGCCCAGGGCCGCCATGAGCCTAGAGCCGCCCCACCTTCTGTGCTGGAGCGGCACGCACACACACTCGCACTGTATTGTGGATACGCTGTCAGAAGGTGGTGCAATGTGCTTCTTATGTTTATAGTGTTGCTTCGTAACTGCACACATTCTACATGTTTCTGCCTGGAGGGTGGTGCGAAATGAGTTTTCTGTGTGGAGAGTCTCTTAGTAACCGCATGCAACGCAACTTTGTCTATAAGGTACCATTTTTCTTGTGCTGTGGGCACTCTTGTGTTTGCGATGATTTTCACAGCAGTAATGTGAAGTTTCGACTGCAAATTCTATGACCATTTCACAATGGATTGTGTGCATGCATGGAGTTTGCACTGATGCACATGGCAACATTGAGTTTTCCTTTCCTTTTGAAAGTGGCCAGCAACTTGGAACCAGTGTAGCACTATGATCCCTGTGCATTATTTTGGTTTATGCTGATGTGCACTGCAATGCGTTAAGATTATTGGGCCTAAGACTAAAGGTTGATGGTTACACCCGGAAGAGAGAAGTGTCATTCTGCATGCTATATGCTGTGTATTTAACACATGGACAACGGCAACCCAGTATCAAGGGTGTGTGTTACAGTTGTTTCATAACTATATTGTTGTGGGATTGTCACCATGCCGTTTGATCCCACTTCTAAATTTTTGCAAAGGGGACCAGGAGGAAAGAATTTCCGACCTACATGACGGCTATGGATGGGGATAGAATGGGGACAGAAAGGAAGAAGAATATTTTACTTCCCTGCTTAGGCTCGGAAGGATAAGTAACGTTCAGGACATTACCGCAAGTTGCTTCTCAAGGTGAAGGTGATTTAAATGAGTTTGAGGAGGCTTTGTTGCACATGAAGCACTGGTCATTGAGTTCTTAAAGGAGTTGTTACCCAGGGAGGGTTACCCTGACGTCCTTATCACTAACAATGGTGTACAGTTTAAGTCTCATGAAGTGAGGATTTTGCAATGTCCTTCATGTTACTACTGCTTTATATGAACCTCAAGGCGATGACCGAGTGGAGAGGTGTATCCATGTATTAAAGGAGAGTATTGTGTGGGTGTGTGGATTTGGAGGGAACGGAAAGATGAACTGAGGGATGAGTTGTGGACATATCATGTCACCCCACATACTACCCACAGAGGTCAGTGCATTTAAGCTTCTGAGAGGGAGAAATCCTTGGGTACAGGTCAAAGAACTGCCGCTAACTAGACTCAGCCCGGAACCAGGATGCCAGGAAGTGGCTGGTGCAAAGCTTTTGGAAAAGCTGGAGCCAGGTAAGTGTGTTGAAGCAACGAGGTCAATCCCTGAATAGTGAAGGTGAGCGGTTTAAATAGGTTCCTCAGCAGGTGCTGGATGTGGTCCTGGGTGTGGCCCAACTGTCTTTCAGGGCCAGGGTTTGCACATAATAACTACACATTATTCTATTACTTACAGCATGATCGAGCCACAGTTAAAGAAGATGACATAATACATGAATATAATTTGCAGTAAACACATATATGAACAGGATGACATTTCATGAATTGTATTGGAAGAAATCCATACTACGGGCCCGATTCACAGAATGAACTTAAGACTCAATCCTAAATTTACTACTATTTTGGTATTCACAGAATGCACTCACTACTTTTGGCATTCACAGAATGCACTTACTACTTTTGGCATTCACAGAATGAACTTACTACTTTCGGTATTCACAGAAGTTAGGATTTTGTCTTAAGTTTGTCTTAAGACAGACTTAAGACAGACTTAAGACAAACTTAAGACAGACTTAAGACAGACTTAAGACAAAATCCTAACTTCTGTGAATACCAAAAGTAGTAAGTTCATTCTGTGAATACCAAAAGTAGTAAGTGCATTCTGTGAATGCCAAAAGTAGTAAGTGCATTCTGTGAATACCAAAATAGTAGTAAGTTTAGGATTGAGTCTTAAGTTCATTCTGTGAATCGGGCCCATTAAGAGGATGCCTTACGCAAGATGCCAGTGTTATATTACCATTAAATTTGTTTCTGATGATATGTGTTTAAATCAAGGCGGACAGGGAAGGAGACATGCATGGGACAATGCACGTGTAAAAGATTGCCACCGTCTACAAAAGCACACTCTGACTGACCACGCACTCTGAAATTCTTAATTTATGATGTTATTTGTAATGCTGTATTGTGTTGATACTTCATAATAGGTCACAAGTCCTATTATTTTTATTTGTCAGAAATTTTATGTTTTTAATCTGAGTATATATACTTAATAATAAACAAGATTTTGTATTTTTTAATTACTTGTTTTGCTTGTTACTTATCGTTTTCTCCCTAATGTTATTGCATCTGTTTTTCTTGTTTGCATTGTCTTAATTTCCCTGTCAAACATATTCTGTTACTTAAACAGGGGGTCCTTTTTATTTACACCACCGACCATCATTGTATACATCACACCTTCCACACGCCCACCGTACACCATCACCATCATTGCCCTCCCCTTTGCAGCTGGATCAAGGCCACCAAAGAACTTCCTGTCAACTCTCTCAGCACCACCTCTCTGCCAACCCTTACAAGAAGCCAACACCACAGCGCACAACCTCCACTGATGGTTCTCCAACTGCACTGACACCCAGGCAAACAAAACTCCAATAAGGCCAGCTGGTTCACTTCCCCCCTCCACTAGTACAGACGCACCTGCAGACGCCTCAAGTAGAGATGGAGCCACAACATCAATCAACTCTGCACCCCGTCCCCTTGCACCATGGCACAAGGGTGCCTGCGTTGGTGCATGGCAGCCATTGTGCGCTGTCATAGGGAAAAAAGACAGGAGGGTTTAATCCTGACCTCCTTCCGGCAGTTTAAGCCCACCGGTGCGTCATTTTCTTGAAGTACTTGCAGCATGAATCTTGCACCACGTTGCACCGTATTTACAAGGTGACACATCTAGACATATGTGTGACCTTGAGAAGCCCTGTGCCACAATATACCTGCTCTGGTATGATGTATGCAGGGTGGGTGTTCCCACGCAACAAAGCCTTGTAGGATTGGGGCAGTGAAGTCTCTCCGATTTCGCTATGACAATTCTAGGACACCAGTGCATCAAAACCTAGCGCCTGCCTCATGGCAGGCGTAAGGGTGATGCAGTGTCACAGGGATAGGATGGCTCCATTCATTGCTCGAGTTGCGTCATGCTTGCTACACAAATGCAGCAATGTGCGACTTTAACGCTGCCAGATACATCATGATTCCAGACGTATCTGTCATTGATTGTGACTTGGAGTGCCGTACATTGAATAAGGCGCATCCATGGTGTCGCAAGGAGGGCGCAGTAAAAATTGTTGCAACACTGTTTTGTCACAGCGATGCAACATTTTTCATGAATGGAGCCCAGGAATGTGCCCTAGCTTATTGATAGGGCGAATCCCCGTCCTTTTGTTTTGGTGCAGGGCAGCACAGCAATGTTCCTTGCAGCACTGTCCAGTACCCAAACATATAATAAATATGTGGACCCAAGTGTTTGCACCAATTTTAAGACCAGCTATTTTCAAGTATTAAAAAACTGCATCTAACGGAACTTAGTGGCAGTTTTGGGGGGTTATCGCCGTTTGGGAATTTGATTGGAAATATCGCAATGTGGGGTTAGCTGCAGTTTTTGCACAGGAACGCCCACCTTGCATCTCATTTTCGTTAAGTCCCGCTAACAGAAGTCGCAATCTTAAAAATTCACGTTTACGCCGGAAAAGTGCTGCTAACTGTAGCTAGCGGCAACTTGCAAATACGGCAATGAAGAAAAGCCGCCGTAACGTCAAGATATTAACGTTACAGTGGTGTTAAGTTCTTCTACATATGCCCCCCTTTGTATAAGTTGTGTCTAAAAGGAAACTCAAGGAGAAGAAGGATTGCAAAGAAGTGGCCATTAGAGTAGAAGAGAAACAGGAGAAGGTTAAGAGGCAATTTGATGCCAAGTGGAAGGTCAAGAAGCCTACTTTTGAAGTGGGTGATTGGGTCACGAGGGGTAAACCAGCGAATTTGACCCAGAGTGGGTTGAGATTTGGCAAGGCTGTGAGGGTGGTCAAGACAACAGGAACAGTGTGGCTATACATGATGGTAAAGTTTGGACTGTCAAAAGGGTGGCCAAGTGTGAAGGTATCAATGAAGGGACGTGGTATGCTCATTCTGTAAACAGAGATCTAGATGAGTGTGTAGCTTCAAGCATAAAACAGACTGTACCTCCTCATACATTTTCAAATTTTGTTGCTTGGTGATTTGCCGGGTTTGCGGTTGCTACGATTTATTTTGTTTAGTTCTTAGTGTTTTTGTTTCTCTGAATATGTTTTGTTTGGGGTGGGTTTATTTTATTGTTGGGTTTTTGTTTAAGGGGATATATGGTGTATTAATCAAGGCACCCCGAGCCCAAGAGTAGATTTGATTAATTTATTGGGACACAGAACAGAATTTGCCTGCAGTCCATTAGCATAACACCCAACTGACCCTCAACACTCTAGAGCCAGAATTGTAAAGCCAAGGTCTGGCAAGGCAGGATCAAAAATAAACAAGGTGTACTTAAAGCAACTCACACAATATATAACACAGCATAAAGGGGTGGAGTTAAAATAAGCAGAGTGAAGTTATACGTTTAGTTTGTAAAGCTCTTCTGCAAAAGTGGCAACAAGGACACATTTGAAAGTAAAACTTTTCTAGTTAACTTAATTGAGCACAAAGAGAGGTTAACCCAAAAAAGCTTAGGAGTTAAGGTATCTGCTGCAAACATCTTTGTGTGCCAAGCAATTTTCAGGGGGTAATAACAATGGTAAAGTAACTCTGGTGTTTAATGCACTTTCTGTAGAGATCTGTGGTTGGTCTAGTCACAGTTTAGACTTATGAAAGTAGTACAGATGTATAAAAGTGCATTCTGCAAAGCAGATTGTGTAACACACAGCTCACAGATCTGTATTTTATTGTTGGGATGTGTCAGACTGTGAAACGCCACTGACCTTCAGGTGCCAACCAGCAGGGACGATGGTCTGATGGATGAGTAGTCCCTCTACTCCCTTCTGCGTAAACTCCCAAAGAGTAAAAACAACACTGCTGTGAGAGAAAACACACAGGGGAAAGGGGGAATGGATAAAAAAGAAAGAGTATGCACAGATCTGTGTCTTTTTTAACCTATGACTGGTGAAGTGAGTAGTTATCTCTTCAGATAGAACACCACCCAAAAGAAATACACTGTAGGCAAGAAAGGAGGGAGAAATGTGATGTAAAGCACCTTCATAGACTCAGAGAACAGAGATATGTTTTAACCCACATGCATACTCATACTCACTATCTAATAATCAGCTATTAGGAATTGTCCTGAATAAAGCAGTACTAATACATCCCAGTGAGAGACATCCGTAGATGACGTGGATCAATACTCATCCAAGTACTGTAGCCAAATTACTTTTTTGAAGCGAAAACTAATGTAAAGAAAAAAAAAGTCACAATCCCTTATTGTCAACCAGCAGTTATATCCTCAAACAAACCGGTAGCTGAGTATAGCCATGATGACTTGTCATAGTGATCTGAATACTGTACCGAACTCGTTCAGCATAACATTCACTGTGAACTAAGTTAGGCAAACAGGAGTTAATCCTGATCCTTCGCGTCCAAGACAACAATTCAAAACTCACTCGCTGATGGAAATCACAGTGCAGCGAGTAACCATTTTGGGTGACACGATCATTCACGTACCACGTCTCCGTATGTGAAACAATACCTCAGCCTTACGGAGCTTACAGGAGAACTGCTGAGAGAGGAGTCCTGGAATCAGCGAGCAGCAGGACTCAGCGTGGTGCTTCCGAGAACGAAGCAGAGATAAAGGGCCATATGTATCAAGATACCAATTAGCGATTCTGTAATAGCAATTTTTAAGAAATCTCTATTTCAGAATCGCTAATTAGTATGTATCAAGAAAATCACAATTTTTTTGCGATTTCTTGATATTCCTTAATTACAGATTCGCAAATTGCGAATTCGCAATTAAGGAATACTTTCCCATTCATTTCTATGGGCCTCCTAGCCCATAGGAAGGAATAGGAATTTATTCTCAATTTGCGATTCGTAATTTGCTAATCGCAAATTGAGAATAAATTCAAGGGAGCAGGGGTGTCCAAAGGACACCCTGTGCACCCCTGAAATAAGTATGGGTGCACATATGGTGCACATACATGCCCTGAGGGCATGTATGTGCGTCACATGGCACTTTGAAAAATGCTGAAATGTGCATTTTTCAAGGATATCGCAACTTACCACCAACTAGAAGTTGGTGGTAATTTGCGATTCCTTAAGGGCATTTTGGATTTTTTTTTGCTTAATACATTGCATTTAAGGAATCACAAAATTTGCGATTCCTTAAATGCAATCGCAAAATAAGGAATCGCAAATTTTGTGATTCCTTATTTTGCACCCAAATTCTTTCATACATATCATTTTGCGAAAATGAGTTCACAAACGCCGGCGTTTGCAAACCCATTTGTCCTTGATACATATGGCCCAAAATCCGGGACTGAAACAGCACAGGCTATCGGATACTCAGGAAAAACCAGCATAAACAAACAGGAAGTAAATTCTCAAGTCTCGACCTCTAGAAAAGGAGGGGCTTTTATGCGTGACTGAAGCCTTCTGCCACATCAGGTTTTTCTGTCCACCTTGTGTCCCAAGGGCTTCCGGGACTTGTGGTTTCGGATTCCACACCCGATGATCCGGTTTTCTGGCACTAGTCTCTCATCAGTCACACCATGATAGAGAAATGGTAGCAAAGTCCTATGTTTTTGGGCTAATGGTCCATCTACCCCTAACTTATGCTGGATATTCATGACATTTATGTTAGTAGCTCAGTGGATTAGTGGAGTCTATTGTCACAAAGATTTTTTTGTTTCTTTCAAATCATAAGTTAGAATCCTGCTAATATAGCACAGTGAACTATGAACCACAATCAATAAGGTGTGTGCATACTGTAAAGCATAGGTTTAGAACCTTACTGTTTTTTTCTCAGTCATTTGTAATTCTAAGGTTTCTAAAAAGGGTCGCTTGGAATAGTAATAAAGTCTTATTAGTAAAGACAATCGCAAGTAGTGGGTTAAGTTTTAAATTTTTTGTGTGAGATACAATCTAGACATTTTTAAGCTTATCACATCTACACATCCTCACCAAACAAAAACCAGCTCCGCAGTAATCTGGCGTCGAGCACACCGGGGAGGCACTTGGTCTTTCCCGGTGGGGCCCAATGATGAAGCATGTGACCAACCAGGTTGGTGAGTGAGGACCTTCTATATAAACCTAAAAGAGATTTATGTGCTTTTCCCATGCTCGCTCTTCTGAACCTATAGAAATTACACTCTTTTGTTGTTTAATTGACTGACCAGGGGTACTAAGAGTGTACTCTCCCTTTCCCTCTCTCTCATCGATAAATACGTTTTAAATCCAACATTTCTTCAGGCCATTCATTCTTAACAAATAGCCTCTACCAATATGGATGATGTGTGAGACTTTGCACTTTTGTTGAGGAGCTTTTGACGGGAGCTTGCAAGCACTGTGTTGCGTTGGAGCGAACGACAAGATGCATCTCGCCGCACTGATTCAGCGTCGAGCTGTGTCATTGTCAAAGAAGCTGCCTGGGTCTTGGGCAGTGATGTGTCAGTGCTGAGGATCAGATGCATCACGCTGGGCCAGTGCCGATGGTGATCCATGTTGCACTGTGTTTAGATGGCAGGAGTTGTTTTGATATTGAATAAGCCTGTTATGTTCAAGTGCCTTTGAACAGGGGGGCTGCTGAGTGATGCTTGGAGATTTCCTGGAGTTCTGGGTCTACGCAGACAGGCTGGACTCAGCAGTGCTGCTCATGGCAGTAGAAGAGTTCTTGTGCAACAACAGTAGCCCTTCGTCAGCAAAGCAGAGTTGGGCAACAGGGCAGACTTCGCTGGAGGGCAGTCCTGTCCTCCCCAGGATTTACTTAATGCAGGCATCAGTGCAACAGCTGAAGGTGCGCCAAAGACAAGCCTGTCTGTGCCTGACCCCATCTGGATGGTGCTCAGCGCCATGAGCCCTGGCCCTCCCACTCCCGTAGTTACACCTTCGATGACCTCTACACCCTCGACCCAGGATGCCGCAACAAACACTGCCACCGCACCGACCCATGCTCCACTGTAGGACTTTTCACCTGCTCCCACTGACACTTCCCCTGCCAATGCACACACACCAGCCCATCAATCAGTCCTATCCTGAACACACCACAAACGCAACCTGAACAAAAACATCAACTTGCATGCACTCTTCTCAAGGCACACTCACTATTCAAGCATTCCACTGAATTATGGGAACTCATTGCCACCCTTGCACCTGACATAGGCATAGATGCAGCAAGCTAGAATACGCTTGCAAAAGGGAAGATTCTCAGAATCTGCCCCTTTGCGACAGGTATTTTTGCATTTGGGATGCAACATCCCAAATGCAAAAATCGGAATTAAAGAAATCACAAAATTGCGATTACTTAAATTGCTATTGCATTTAAGGAATCTCAACCTGAGATTCCTTAAATGCAATGCATTAAAGTTAAAAAATTAGCGATTTCGCTAATAGGGGGAGCAAATTACTATGAAGTTGAACTTCATGGTAATTTGCAAAAACTTTGAAAAATGCACTAAAGTGCATTTTTCAAAGTTCCATTTTAAACACAAACATGCCCTTAGGGCATGTGTGTGTGTGCAAGATGTACCCATATACAGATTTCAGGGGTGCAACAGGGTGTCCTTTTGACACCCTGGCACCCTTGAAATTGCAATCTCAATTTGCGATTCTCTAATTGAGAATCGCAAATTGAGATTGTCTTCCCATTCATTCCTATGGGCCTCTAGGCCCATAGGAATGAATGGGGAGTTATTCCTTAATTGCGACTCGCAATTTGCGAGTCGCAATTAAGGAATTTTAAGAAATCACTATTTTTTAAGCGAGTTCTTCATGCATAGCATTTTGCTATTCCTTATTAGCGAATCCTTATTTTTCGCTAATAAGGAATCGCAAAATGGATGCTTGATGCATCTGGGGGACAGTCTTCCTCACTGAGACCTGGCTCAACCCCACATCCACCCCAGACATTGCCACAGCGATCCTAGGCGGATATAACATCACTCACCAGGACCGAACCAAGTCATCAGGTGGAGGAACAGCCATTATCCACAAAGAGAACATACAGTGTATCTGGTCCACCGACAACACCACCACCCCATGGAACATCTCAACTTTAAGCTCCACATAGACAACAATACAACCATCAGAGGCACTCTCTTATGCTGAACCCCAGGCCCATGCTCCAGATTCTACAAAACACCATTGCAGACATCATTGAACCCCTAGCCTTGGCCTCCAAGGACTACATCTTCCTTGGTGACCTAAATTTCCACATTGACAACCCCATGACAAAAACACCACACCCCTCCCCGACAATATGAGCAGTCTTGGCTTGACCCAGATCATAAGCAAAAATACATACGCCATAAACCTCAAAAAGGAAGTAAAAGAATTCAATACCTGGATCACCAAATGTGCAGACAGAATTTTCCCCGTCAACATAAACATTCAGAGAAAATCCTCTAACAAAGCCAGCTGGTACATCCAAGAACTCAGAAAAGCGAAATGAGACAGCGAACAGCTGGAGAGGAGATGACGCTCTAGCAAGGACACTTCCGACTGAGAATCCTTCAAGACCTCACTCAACCTCTACCACCGCCTGCAGAGGACAACAAAGAAGGTAGTCATTGCTGCATGCATTGAAACAAGCGGTAACAATACCAAGAACATTTTCAACAATGTTAAAGAATTTTCCCACCGAGCTGCTGGCGAAAACAACATAACACCCACACAGGAGCTGTGTGACAACCTCATCCATTTCTTCCAAGACAGCATCGCAACCATTTAAGAAACTCTGAACCCCAGCCCACATCTATGGACTTCCTCGACAGATATGCCACCACAGTAACTGGCACAAACCACAAACTGGCCACCCGGAACATCCTCTCCACCCAGGGCACCAACTCCACCATGAAATCCATCTACCTGGGAGCTCCCACAGACCCATGCCCATACCACATCTTCAACCTCGTAAACCAAAGGATCAGCTATGAACTCCCCATACTACTCAACACCTCTATCACCACTGCAACACACTTCTATCAGCACTGCAACATTTCCTGAGCCTGGAAACATGCCAAAGCCAGACCACTACTCAAAAACAACCTCCACTGACCCCGGCGGACTCAAAAACTACCGGGCAGTCTCCCTGCTTCCATTCCCAGTGAAGGTACTGGAAAAGAACATCAACAATCAACTCAATACACACCTGTAGCAGAAGCAGGTACTTTATGCCTTCAAATACAGCTTCTGCAGCAATCACAGCACCAAAACCGCCCTGATCACAGATACCAACTACATCCAAACCCTCCTTGACCGAGGAGGAACAGCAGATTTGATTCTTCTCGACCTCTCAGCAGCCTTCAACACTGTATCCCACCACACACTGATCAAAAGATTCCACCACATCGGCCTCCAAGGGGACACGCTCAGATTGATCATCCTCTTCCTCATCGAAAGAACCCAGAGGATCCACCTCCCAATTTTCACCTCTGAACCCAAGGAGTTCACCTGTGGTGTCTCCCAGGGCTCATCCCTCATCCCCAAGCTGTTCAGTGCATACATGACCCCACTGGCCAACATCATCAGATCCCACGGTCTCAGCATACTTTCCTATCCTCTCACTCACCAACGACCCCACCAACAGAAGCAACTTCCACAGATACATGACAAATATTGCTGACTGGATGAAGAACAACTGCCTGCAGCTGAACACAGACAAGATAGAAGTACTTATCTTTGGCAACAGCAGCAATACTTGGAACGACTCCTGGTGGCCATCAGACCTAGGACCTGTACCCACTCCCTCCAACTATGCCAGAAACCTCAGAATTATTATTGACAGCAAGTGCACCATGCAATCACAGATCAACGCCATCTCCTCCTCCTGCTTCCTCACTGTGTGAATGCTACGTAAGATCTTCAAGTGGCTACCCCTACATGCGCAGTGACACAAGCCCTCATCACCAGCCGACTGGACTATGGCAATGCCCTCTACATAGGAATAGCCGCAAACCTTCTACAGAGACTCCGGACCATACAGAACGCCGCAGCCAGACACATCCTTGGTCTTCCGTGACGAACCCACCTCACACCCCACCTCAAGAGACTCCACTGGCTCCCCATACAGAAGAGATGCCAATTCAAGCAGCTGACCCACACACAAGGCTCTACAAAACTAAGGAGTGGCCTACATTAACCACTGTGTGAACTTCCACCAACCAATGAGAAGACTACATCTACCTCCCTTTCAGTTGGCGATATTCCCAGCATCTACCGAAGCAGAAGTGGATGCTCCTTCTCCCAAATCGCAGCAAAGACCTGGAACAGCCTCCACACACACCTCCAGAGAATCACCTCACTTCCAAAATTCCAAATGGGCCTGCAAGTGCCTGGATACCCTAAAAGGCGATAAGCAGTGCTTTATAAATTCTGATTGATTGATTGAATCCTGATTGAGTCCACAGGGCCAGAAGTGATCTGAAGATTTCGGTCTGAGGGCCCACTGTTGGCACCTGGTGCTCACTTTGAAGTGGGAAAAGATTCTAGAGTCCTCCCCTTACAGAAGTGTCTGGAACTTCCTGCCTCCCTACCCTTGCCCCAGCTTGTCTTGGGGCACAAAAGACAAAAATGAAACCCTTTTTGAGTGTGTTGAGGCAGAGTCTTTGCGATGTGTAAGTGCGGTAGGTGACAGCTCCTCCTCCCCATCCTGACAGAGATTGCCCATCCTGACAACACCTATTCCCCCTTTGTATCACAGTCTGAGAAATACACAAAGACCAAAACCTAGCCATTTGACCTAGGATGCATCCTGGAGGCACCAAAAGTTTAGGACAAAAAATGCCAACTTCCTAAAAGTGAAACATGTGCTCCCAATAGGTCATCGGTTGCATCCCCTTTGGCACTCAAACGAAGGTTCCTTCACATAAGGACTCCACAGTTCAATGAGTTTTCAAAATAATGTTTTGTTTTTATTCTTCAATATTCATTCGTGAAATTTTTCTATCATTTCAGGTTTATAGGGTGATTCATTTCATTATAACCCAACATTTATGCCAGCTCCAATGCATTTTGGGCTTTGCATAGCCCTTCCTCCGGGAGCATCACTGCGAACATAAGATTTAACCATGTTCTGTTGTGAACATGGGCTTCTATTGACATTCTCAAGGGCATATTATCAAGCCCATTATTGCCGCTTTAGCGGCAGTTTCCTGCTGCTAAAGCAGCGATCATTTTAATGCCGTTCTTGATAATATGCCCCTAAGCCAGTTTAATGATGTCATAGCAACCTCAAAAATAGATAAAGGTTTGTTATATAACAGTGATAAGAAAACTGAAAGAAGAGAATGTGACCTTACAGTCAGAGCTGTCGAAGTGGGAAGCCAGGTTTGAGTCTCGGCGTTGGATGGGCATCCTGTGATTCTTGGAAAAATCCCTTAGGGCCATATGTAGGTAAATTATATTTACCGATTCCTAAATACCAAATTTTACCAATTCAGTATTCTGAATTCGGTAAATGAGATGTAGATAAAAATTCGGTAACATTTACCGAATCGGAAAAAGTCAGAAAATGCGTACCGAATCGGTAATTACCGAATCGGTATTTACCGAATCGGTAAATACTGAATCGGTAAATACCGAATCAGAGATTAAAAAACCAAGCAATTGAGGATTCAACCAATCCTGTGCATCCACCCCACCCCACAACCAGGAAGTGGCCACACCCATGCAGGTGCAGACAATCAGAACCTTCTGGAGAGCTGTGAGCAACTGAGCCACTGGCTGAACATTGATGAGGAGAACTGCAGGATGGCATCCAATGAATCAGAGAGGGAAGGAGCAGAAAGGAAAAGGAAAATTAAGTTCAGTGCAAGTGAGCTTCAGGTCCTTGTGGAGGAGGTGGTGAAACACCACACATAGCTTTTTGGAAAGCAGTCCCTGCAGGTACCAGAAGCTGTAAAAAGGAAGATCTGGCTTGCAATCCTGGCAAAGGTGAATGCCATTGGGGTGAGACCACAGGACATAGATGACCTCAAGAAAAGGTGGTATGACCTTCGAATCATAACCAAGAAGAAGCTGGCTGCACAGAGGAAAGAGGCCAGTGTCACAGGGGGAGGAAGGAGCAGCTGGTTGAGTCAACCCTGGAGCCCGAGAGTGTGTCTGGAATCGGGGATGCAGACAGCTCAGCCAGAGCTGCCACAAAACAAGGTAAGAAGCATGCACAGCAATGCTCCCCCCCTTCCCTATCCCCATTCCCCAATGTGGCTGTGTGACTCATATTCCAGTACAGGTTTATATTATACACCAGCAATGCATTATGGGGGATGTAGTCAGTGAAACACCCATCATGTCAGTCATCACACTAAACAACAAGGCATGCCACACACATCAGTCAGAAGCAGCAGAGGACATTGAGATAGTGTGACAGGAATGTCATTTAATATTGAAATGCAGGGCTGCAGGGCCACTCAGCTAATGTCCAAATCTGTCCACAGAAGAGTCATCGCGCAGGACTGCGCAGGAGAAGGAGGGAAGGGCACCCCGTAAGGGAAGAACTGAGGATGCCAGCACAAGTGTAGGTCACAGCACTCCACCACCACCAGCACCAACACCACATGCAGCTGCACCAACAGAGCCAGCCACAACAGCAGAGCCACCATCAACACTGCTGATTGACTCACCACCACAGCAAGCCTCACAAGAACTCTCAGCCTCACCAGCAGCAACATCACCTGTAGTGGTAAGGCCCAGGAGGCATGCTGTTGCCACTCTCCATGTCATGGAGTCGTCCTCTGAGGACACAAGGGGGGGTGACACACCAACTTGTCCACTGGAGGAAACAAATGCTGGGCTGCAGTCCACCTCCGAGGGTGCGCACACAGGTGCGAGATGCCACAGGGCCCGGGAGCACAGCACAACTCGACAGGGTGATGGGGTCGTCAGTATGGTCAAGGTGCAGCACCTGCAGGGGAAGGCGATTCAGTCAGTTCAGAGACAAATGCAGCACCTAAACCAGAACATGGTTAATATTGACAGGGGCATCAGCTCTATGGCAGAGGGCATCAAGGAGATGACTGAGGACATGCAGGACATGTCCCAGTCTGTGTTGGTGCTGTGTGACAAACTGGACGAGGACAGGGCAAGAAGGCGCAGGGAGACGCAGTGTAAGGAGCAGCACACAAGGGCAGTGAACCACCTGGCAACTGCTACTTCCCTGCTCTGCAGGCGCTCCGTGGAAATGCAGGAGGGGCATGTGCACTGCTGCACTGATGTCACCAGGGGGATGGGGAAGGTGACATCCGCACTGGAAGAGCTGCTGACCACCCAGTCAGCCAACGCTGGTGCACTAGGTGTGGAGGAGAGTGATGAGACCACCAGCAGGAGCAGCATTACCCCCCCTGTCCCAGACACCCAGGGGAGCAGCAGGCGGCATGCTGCGGGCCCTGGCACAGCAGACAGTGAGGAAAGCCAGCTGCAGGGATCCAGCACTGTTGTGCGTGGGCGCAGACATTAATGCTGGCCACACATTTATGGACATATTGAGGGTGAAGTAACCCATTACTACCTATTAAGGTTGGCACCATTTGGACTGGCATTGTGTGCCATTTGTTTATTGACGTAGTGCCCAGTTATTAAACTACATCATGTACATGCAACGCCTGGCTGTGTCCCCTTACTTACTTAGAAATAGTTGTGTGTGATCTCTGCCCGTCTCTGTCTCCCATCTGTTGCTGGTGCCACTCCTGCTGTGTTGGGCTCAGGCTGTGCAAATTCATCATCATTATCCTCAATATCTGTTAATTCTACTGCTGTTCCTTTCCTAGTGGCAAGGTTGTGCAGCATTGCACAAGTTGCAATTATTTTACAGCTGATAAGGGGTGAGTACTGACGCGCGCCTCTGCTTTTGTGGAGGCAGCAAAACCTGCTTTTTAACAGCCCAAAGGTGCGCTCCACAATGTTGCGTGTAGATTTGTATGCCACGTTGTAACATCTCTCACTATGGTTCATGGGTTCAGGTAGGGAGTGAGGATGAATGAGCAGACGGAATATGCGCTGTCGCCTATGTGGAAAAGAGAGAGCCATTACTCACATGCACAACAACACCTACATCTGCAATATCTATCAGGGTGTGTCACATTGTTTTACCTAGCAGGTACCCTTCTCTGAATTCCCCCCCTGCCAGGTGTGTGTAGATCCCACTGTTCTGGAAGATATAGGAGTCATGGGTGCTTCCTGGGAATTTGGCCACGATGTCTGTGATTATGTTGGCAGCATCACAGATTACCTGCACATTTATGGAGTGGGTGGACTTTCTGTTCCTGTAGATGTACTCAGTGCTGCAGGTGGGCAGATTGGGATGTGTGTGCCATCAATGCAGCCGATGACATGTGGGAACTGTGCCATTTGGTAAAAGTCAGTCTTGGTCTTCAGCAGTTCCGCATGTGTGTCAGGGAAGCTGATGTAATGATGCATTCTGTGCATCATGGCCTCCAGGAACTTCCTGAAGAAACAGGACAGGCAGCTCTGGGACACCCCACCTATCGCAGCTATCACCCCCTGGTAACTGCCAGATACAAGCAGGTGTAGGCTACAGAGCACCTGCACATGTGGTGGTATGGCGTACGCCCTTGGTGTTGGGTGCTCCAGGAGTGGGTGCAGGTCCCTTATCAAGTCCAGGATGGTGTGGGGGTGTAGCCTGTACCTTTCATGGATCTCTGCTTCAGTAAGTTGGAAGAGTGTGATTCGCTGTCTGTAGAATTGCTCCTCCCATCTCCAGTTCCTCTCTCCTGCTGCCTGTAGCCATAGCCGCCTTGCTATCACATAGAAAGCCACCATTCTGATCACACTGTTGCATTTTGGGGCCTGTTTTATGGCCTGCACTTGGTTATCACCTGCTTTCAATCAATGGTAATTACCGACTCTTAAATACCGAATTTAATCAAATTCAGTATTTTCGAAGTTAACTACATCTCTATTCTCATTTTTACCATTTCTTATTTACCGATTCGGTAAATAAGGATTCGGTAAATACCGATTCGGTAATTTTGAATTCGGTAATGATGAATCAGTATTTACCAATTCATAATTACCGAATCCTTACTTTTGGCCTCCTACATCTCAAATGCCTAAATACCGGTCGGTAACGGGAAATTTACCGAATTTCGGCTGTTACCGACCGGTATTTAGCTACCTACATATGGCCCTTAATCTCCCTCTGTCTAAAAAATTAAGGTTACCTTGTGTGATGTAACTGGTGCCCATACAAAGCACTCCAATAACTTTGGGTTGAGTTTTGCGTTATATAAAACTTCAAAATTAGAGAAGAAACCTATTAGGTCAGTTTAATACTGCTGCACTAGATTGATAATAGTTTGGTAAAATTTAATTCCCAATTTCTATTCTGATATTCGAAAAAGGGAGCAGAACTTTTGCAAGTGGGGGAAAGCACTGGCAGCAAGACGGGCAGGATGCAATCTATCACTACACACTCGTAACAATCAACGGGGTAGGCCTTGTAACCCTAATACCAAGAGTAATCACAATATATCAAGAAACAATGGTTTACCTGGGGGGTAACACCAGCACCAAGATGCCTATTGGTATTTTCGCTCTTTACAAAATTATTAACATAATATAACATAATAGGAGAAATAACATTCAAAGGTAACATGATCTTGTTAAATTTAACAGAGAAACAAACCATTAGTTTGTAACAGGTAAGCCCACAAAGATAGAATGAAATACATTGAAAAACAAAAGTAAAGCAAATAAAAGCCAAACACTTACCAATAATGATATATTGTTATTTTTTAAAAGGTGACCACCATCTGCCCTTTTTTGTTTTTAATGAGGTCTCTTTCTTTTAAATGTCTATTGACAAATGTCCTTGTGATGTACCTGGTAAAATTAAACCTCTGGACTGGACGCATCGACAATTTATCCGTTTGCAACATTGTATAACCTGGATAGAGTTACCATATATAACACTATATGATAAATATGCGGCCTATTGCTTCAAGGTTTCACTTCTTTTATATATAAAGAATGTTGCACTTTATTTATCACAATTTACACTGTGTCATCACAACCAGCTCTGGACTGTGCATGGCAGTTTTCACCTTTTGGCGAATTTAAGAATGTGACAAAAAGACCTAATCCTTTAGTTGATTGACTTTTTTGTCTGCCCAGACAATGTTGAATCAGGGACACACTTTGGGGCATATTTACAACAGAAAGGTGAAGCGTGGCAATAAGCAAAAATTGCAAACGCCATGCTTCGCCATTCTGAAAATGCAGGGATGTGCCGAATTCACAAGAATCAATTAATGAGGGTTGGTAAAGCGCAACTACTCACCCATGAGGGTCTCAAGGCGCTGGGGGGAAGGGAGGGGAGGCGGCTCTGCTGAGTGCTAGGGTCATCAAAAAAGACAGGTGTTGACGTCCTGCCTGAAATGGGCAATGTGGAGATTGCCTGAGGTGGAGGGGGAGGGTGTACCAGGCTTTGGTTAAAAAGTAGGAGAAGGACTTTCTCCCCGCTCTGGTCTTGTTGATACTTGAGGTGGTGGCCAGAGAGATCTGGGCTGCTTGGAGGTGTCTTTTAGGTGCATGGAAGGAGAGGCGGCTGTTCAGCTCTGTTATGTTATGTTAGTCGCGTTTGTAGAGTGCCCGGTTACCCTGGGGTGTCCTGGTGCTAAGCACTGGTTGCTAGGGAAAATAGGATGAATGCTACTGAGAAACGAGCCAGGTCTTCAACCCTAAAGGAGAGGAGATCTGGGGCATTCCTGAGATGGGAGGGAAGCTCATTCCATGCCCTGGAGGCACAGTTGATGAAGTTCTTACCTCCCCAGTTGACTCTTTTAAATGGGGGGATTTGAGCGTATTTGGCTCCTAAAGAGGGTAGCATTCTTCCCCGGACATATTAGAGGAATTTACGCCTAAGGAAGTCTGGTCCTGCTCCATTAATGGCCTTAAAAACAGTGCAGAGTGCCTCAAGTGAACTCTTTGTTTCACCGGGAGCCAGTGAAGTTGCCTCTGCTCCTTTCTCAAGGAAACAAATGTAGGAGTTCCCAATAGCAGTCTTGCCGCTGCATTTTGGGCTAGTTTAAGCCGATTGATGTGCTGATTTTGAGCATTGAAATAAAGGCCATTGCAATAATCCAGATGCAACATTATGAGGGCCGTTATCACTGTCTTGAAGCAATTTTCAGACAGAAAGAACTTTTTTTTTCTTATAATTCTCAGAACTAGAAAGCAGGCTGAGATTACCAAGCTTATTTGGTCACCCATGGTGAGCTTATTGTCCAGCAGTACCCCCAGGTTTTTGGCTTTCCTTGTCAGGGGCAGGCACCAAGATCTTCTGGCCACCAGTCCGATGCCCACACACATGGATTGTTACCAAACTTTATGACCTCGGTCTTGCTGGAGTTCAGTTTTAGGCAGTAAGACGCCAACCAGTCAGAGATGGCTCCCATACAGTCATGGAAATGTGCCCCAGTTTCCTTCTCCCTCCTGTCCATCAGTAACAGCACTATTTGAGTGTCATCAGCGTAGGAGATGAGTTGGAAGCCAAATGATCTAATGACACCAGCCAGGAGTGCCACATAGATATTGAAAAGCGTTGGGCTTAGGGAAGAGCCCTGAGGCACCCCACATGGAAGGGAGAAAGATTTGGAACTGTTCCCATTCAGATCCACAGTTTGTGATCTGTTGGTTAAAAAAGAAAGCAAAAGTTTTCATGCTGGTCGTTCTACTCCTATATCTGACAATCTGTCCATCAGGACTTCGTGGTGGACCGTGTTGAATGCCGCCGACAAATCTAGAAAAATCAGCACGGCATTGCCGCCCATATCTCAGGCCTCTCTGATTTCCTCCGTGGATTTAAGTAGAGCAGACTCCATGTTGTGGTCTGCTCTGAACCCATAATGGGATGAGTCACGAGAGTTATTGTGCTGCAGAAACGCGCTCAGTTGGATGTTCATGGCTTTTTCCTATATTTTGTCAGAGAAAGGCACCCGTGAGATGGGCCTGTAGCTGTTTGGATCTTTAGGATCCAGGGTCTGTTTATTCAATAGTGGAAGAACAGAGGCCCTTTTCCAAGGTTTGGGGGATATGCCCAATCTATGTACAGCATTCAGCAGGGGTGTGAGTGCTGCTCCAATAACTTCAGGAATTTGCTTTTTGATCCATACTGGACAGGGATTGGTAGGGGCTCCAGAGCGGATAGAGTTCAAGAGTTTGATAGTTTCAGGTGTCGCAAGTGGTGTAAATTGTTCTATCACCAGTGGAAGGCCAGGGCAATCCAGACTATCGGTATATGGGCGACCATGTGCCTTTTTGTCTACTTGTGATGGGTCTGATGTTGATGCGACCTAGGGCCAGGGACCCTGCCGGTTTAAACAACAGAAGGTACTGCTACACTACCGAACAGCTTAAGCTTTATGGAGAAATGCCTAAAAGCAAGTGCATGTATTCCATGCTACCTGATAACATGACCTCACAATGTTCCCGCTGTGGTTTCAAACTATGTCCCTCCCTCCAAATACCCGATACCCCACTGACAAGAAGGATTTTTTAATTCAATGACATTTTATTGAGTTGTCTTACAACACAAAAAAACACATAAAAGAGCGGGCGAAGTATCGTACGTACATCACGTCAATCATGTAACCAATACTAGAAGAAACGAGTGATGGAATGGACAACATATTACAATTGGGCCGGACGTTATGCACAGCATATGATCCATGAGTTTGCTGGTAGATCAAATTCTAGCAAGGTTCGAATTCTGCACAGCACAAGGCAGAGACGTTTTTATGCATGGGCACAGTGGGCTCTGCCCCAGGGCCCCAGCATTTCAGGGGGCCCCCTGACCGAGTCAACTCTGGTCTCCAGAGTTTTGCCCTAATGACCTTTAATATTTCTTAAACAGATTGTTTTAAGTACTGTTTTCCTTTAATTTATTTTTCATGTACCTGATGTGTGAGAGTCTAGTACAGCCATTTTGCAGAGAAATGTTGTGTTTATGTTTCATGCAATATACATAAAAAAAGTTTCTTTTAGATCAAAGCAAGGCCTAACATATAAGAAATGGGAGGGCATCACAGAGATTATTTGCAATAATATTGGTGAGCTGCTGCTGTGTTACAATATTGACAACACACATAACTATCCCTGAATATTAGATATAAACACATTTAGGGCCTTATTTATGAGAAGTGATGCATCCCTGTGTGAAAACAGGGATGTGTCACTTCTTAGTGCGCCCTCCTTGCGACATGATGGATGTGTCATTTTTACAGTATAATGCATCATGTCGCAAGGAATTACAGATACGTCAGTATTTCTGACGTATCTGTAGGCGCAAAAGTGATGCATTGCTGGGGTGTGTCTGAAAATGACCGCAACTCCAGCAATGCACCCTTTCACATAGGACAAGCTCCATGTGAAAGGGCCTGCATCAGTCTTACGCCTGCTGTGAAGCAGTGTAAGATATTAATGCAATGGCGTCCTAGAAGTGGCACACTGAGTTCTCATAGATTTCAATGTGCCACTTCTATGAGGCTTTTTGCGGGGGAACACCCACCCTGCATACATTATACCTGGTGTAGGTATAATGTGGTACAGGGGTTTACAATGTGATGCATCTGCCTAGATGTGTCACTTTGTAAATAGGGCGTAACATGGCACATTTTTTACGCTGCCGAAGCATCACAAAAAGTGACGCACTGGCGGCATAAAAGTGAAGCAAGGTCTCATAAATACGGCCCATAGAATTTGGATGAGTGTTCCTTTCCACTGTCAAGGACCTAATGAAATAAAATTGTGTATTTAATAAAGCGCGCAGCTACTCAGACTAGAGTGTCCTGGCATTTGACAGCGGGAGTAAAACTTGCGTAAAAGACCCCTCAGTTATTAAAAAGCCACGTTTTTAAGATCTTCCTGAAAGACTGTAGGTCTGTGGTTAGTCTCAGTGACTCATCGAGTCTATTCCACAATTTATCGCCTAGAAAGCTGAGGGATCTGCCTCCAGTGCGGGCACTGCATATTTTAGGCACGATGACCAGGTTGGCATTGGAATATCTTAGGGGTCTAGATGTTGTGTAGCGATTAACGTGCTTATTTAGGTAGCCGGCTCCTAAGCCGTGGAAAGCTTTAGAGAAGATCTTCATCTCTTTGAAGTCAATCCGTTCTTTTATGCGGAGCCAGTGTAGAGGCTTAAAAATAGGGGTCAGACTAGATCTGCATTTTGTACCACTTGTAGGCGCTGGATAAGGGATTTGGGACAAGCTGTTGACATAGTCAAGTTTTGATGTCACCAGACCCTATACCACGATCACTCTGCTCTCAAACGGTAACAGTGGCAGGATTTTTTTTAGCACCTGGAGTATGCCAAAGCAGTTGCCAGTTTGATTTTGGATTTGAAAGCGCATGGAGAGTGTCTTGTCAATGAAAATTCCTACGTTTTTGACTTTCATCTTTTCCACGGGCGGGCAGATCTTTTGGCTATCAACAACTCCAGTCAGGCGTTTCTGGATTACCAAAGAAAACAACTTCAGTTTTGTCAGGATTGCACTTCAGCTTATTGATCTTAAGCCAGTTAAAAGCCTTTGTGAGGCAAGACCTAATCATTTCCAGTCAAAATTGATTCCTTTTTCACATGTAAAAATAAGCTGAGTGTCATCAGCGTAAGAAACAATTTTGGTACCCTCTTCCTCTACCAGAAATGCAAGGGGGGATAGATATATATTAAAAAGGGTAGGACTGAGATTGGAGCCCTGAGGGACACCTAAATTCATGGCTGGAACCGGGGATGAGAAAGGGGAGAGCCAGATGTCCTGAGATCTGTTTGCCAAGAAGGATGACAACCATGTTAAGGCGATACACCCCAGGCCGATGTTAGCAAGTCTCTCCAGGAGCCTCTCATGTTTGACTTTATCGAAGCCCGCCAATAGATCGAGCAGTAGCAGAACAGCCTTGCCTCCCTGGTCCTGCTTACCCCTGAGAAATGTGGTCACTTCCAACAGAGAGGACTCCGTACTGTAGTTAGCCCTGAAACCGGATTGGGTCTCATAAAGGAGCTTCCCATCTTTAATGTGTTTTTGGAACGCCTTGTTTACTTGCTTCTCTAATACTTTGGAGAGGGCAGGAAGAAGGGAGATTGGCCTGTAGATGGCAGGGTCTGTCAGTTTGGTGTTAGACTTTTTATCAGTGGAAGAATCTTAGCATTCTTCCATAATTTTGGTATGCTGCCTGAGGAGAGGGAAGCATTAAAGAGCTGGTTTACGGTGGGGTTTACGGTGGGAGCTAATAGGTTTAGTATATTCACTTGACATGGGTCGATAGAAGAGCCAGACTTAATGCTTTGGAGAAGGGTCAGTGACTCTTCAAGCTGAAACTCAGGGAAAGCTCGTAAAGATGGAGGATCCAAGAGGTGAAATTTGCTATTAGAACTAAGGTAAAAGATGAGTTCTTCCTCCGAGATGTTAGGGATGGCTTGTTGGATCACAGAGATCTTCTTGTGGAAGAATTGAGCTATTTGCCTAGACCATTCTTCTGTTCTTGGCCCTTCCTTTGCGCCGGCTTTCGGGGCAGTAAAGGATTTAACTATGCTAAAGATGTTCTTACTTTTATTTTGGGCTTTTTCTATCTTGGTTTGAATTAAGTTTTTTTTGGCTGACTTCACGAGAATGTAATGAGCTTTTAAGGTGTCTTTATACACCTTCCTGTCCTCAGGCAGATAGAAGTTACGCCATTTCGGTTCAATTTGAACACAATTTCTTTTGCTAGGTCTGAGGGAATCATTAAACCATGAAGCTGGTGGAGCCGACCTCATTAAGGAGCGTAAAAAAAACGGTACCACTGCATCAATGTTGGTTGGGAGCCATGAATCTGTTGAGAGGGCGCCCAAGGTGGGGCAGCCAGACAGCTTCGGTGAGGAACAACCAAGGGCATCTGCTAACATCGGGATGGATATTTTATGGAACATCCTGTAATTAGGGACCTTCTGCCCTGCGCTAGCCCGAGGGGCTGTGGCAGAGTTGGAAATGACAAATTTTAAAAGGAAGTAGTCAGACCAGGTAATGGGAGAAGGTAGGCTTACTGATATGTCACAATTCTGAAAGATTTGGTATAAGGTATGGCACTTCTTAAGGGTGGCCAAAGAAATAGATGGGAACATGTTGCAGGCCTGCAGCGTCTCAAACAAGGAAATTGTTTGAGGGTCTTTTCCATTGTCCATATGTCTATTGAAATCTCCCAGAATAAGGCAGTTGTTGTATTTTAAGGTCAGGGAGGTGGTGGCTGTATTAAGCGCAGTAATAACATTTCCAATTGCACCGGGAGGGCTGTAAATCAGAAAACCAGCTATGCTATGATGAGGGGATAAGGTACAGTGGAAGCCTAAGGATTCTGCGCCCTCAATGTTTTCCATCGGGATGGGAGAGCAGTCTAGTCTTTGATTGTAAATTATGGCGACATAACCCGTAGGGATGGCCGAGGTGATAGTAGGGTTGGAGGCTTCAGACAGCTAGGTCCCAGTAAGAAATAAAAGATCAGGCTGTTTGTCAAAAAGAAAATGTGTGTTACTGCTTTTGCATAGAGCAACAATTTAAATGGGTGACCTTTAAGTCCTCTGTTTTCTTATTGTTTTTACACTTATTGTTGCATGGGAGGTTCTTGGGTGCGAGTTTTCTAGGCTGGAGGAGAGACCAATTTCACTTATTGCATGGAAAGTCGACCTCCAAGCTCGGATCAGCCAGTGTACACTGACATAACGGTACCCGCCTAAGACTAAGCAGTTTTTCCCTATTGTAATATAGTGGAAGAAACTCACCGGAGGGGAACTGGGTGGCATGGTCGGCGCCGGACGCCTCCGGGATGCTGACGGGCGCAGACGGGCTTGCCTATGGCGCATCCACTGCGCGCGTACGTTTGCATCGGGAATAAACAGGCTAATACCTTTGATGCAAACTGGATCGCTAACACAGCTGAGGAAGGGGAAACTGCGTGGGCGGAAGTGAGGAGCCCGATAGTAGATTCAGCCTCCGCACAATTGGCATATCAGTCGCGGCAGACCAGGACTGGAGGAAAAGCGAGATGTGAATGGGAGCAGCTAAGGAGGTGTAAGCAAGCAGAATCAAGTAAAGTGCAAGTGCACGTAGGTAGAAGAAATTGTTAAAAAGCAAAGAGTAATTCAGCCACACATATACAATTTAAAAAGTATTAAAAGCCTCGTAGCAGGGCAGGAAACACTAAATCCTACCGCTGTCAGCTGCGCGCGTCCGTTTACATCGGGAATATTTCGGCTAATGCCTATGATGCAAACTGGATTGCTAACGCAGCTGCTGAAGCATGAACTACGTAGGAAACAGGGGCTTAAATTGGATCAAGTCAAAGCTATTCTGAACAGGGGCCCCCAAAATATGTTTGGCCCAGGGCCCCCAAAATCCTTAAGATGTCCCTGGCACAAGGCCCGCAGAATAAGGATAGGAAGGAGTTTACAATATTTCTACTCAATTGTCACTCCCTCACCCAGCATGCATTATAAATCCACCTCATGTTAGAAGATGGGAAACCAGATTTCCTATTCCTTAAGGAAACATGGTTGAATAAAGAGACAGATTACGCCATTGAACAGGCGCTCCCATTCAGCCATGTTATCCAGAGACTGTGTTGAGACGCTGGTCGGGGAGGGGGGATTGCCATTATTCACAGGATTGAATTCAAAGGCCGTAATACTAACCCCATACCCGACTGTGAAAGTATTTCCTTCTCGATCAGGGTATCCCATGTAGCCACTTTCTCAGGTAATCTGGTATATCGGCCTCCAGGCCCTCCTGGCCAATTCTGTCAATCTATGCCAGACATTGCAGCCAACCTTGCTAGTACCCTCCCCAATTTTACTTTATTGGGAGATTTTAACATGCACTTTGACAACACACAACCTTCCACTACGTCAGAATTGGCTAAAGGCCTTTCAACTTAAACAAAAAGTAGTCGTCCCAACCCACGCTAAAAACCACCAGCTGGACCCTATATTTTCTAACATCCAAAATCTTGTGGTCTCTAAACCCATTTAACTGCCATGGTCTGACCACTTCCTACTCCCATTTATCTGGGTTGTGCAGGATATGAGTACCTGAGCAACAAAAATCAAAAAGCAGACCCAAAACTAGTCAAAACTTCTGTTGGAGCTATGGATGACTAATTTGGAGTACACCAGACCAGTGTCTCACCCAAATCCTATTATCGCAAAAGATAACTTTAACAGATGGCTGGAGTCCTCACTAAACTCTGTTCTACCCAAAAAAAGAGACTCACACAAATACAGGAACCAGTAGAAACTCCTGGTACTCTCCCAAACTTAGGAAACTTAAACAAACATGTAAAATATTGGAAAGAAGATGGAGAAAGGACTTCTCAGCCGCAAATAAAGCCATATATAGGGATGCCATAAAACTCGACAAATATGAAATAAAACTTGCCCAAGGTAGTTATTACCAAGACATAATCACATCTGCCGCAAACTCCCCTCAGGAAATCTTCCATATTGCAAAAACACTCCTGACCCCCCCCCCCCCAAAACTCAGATAATGTCCTACGTAGGTGTAACCAGATAGCAGAAATTTCCTCTGCCAAGATACAAACTATTTATACGTCCTTTCCTCAGGAAACTGACCTACAATTGGTACCACAAAGAGACTCAGTGAAGGGACAGGACATGTTGGATGAATTTGCCTCCCCCTTAGACCAAGCCTCGTTGCAAAAGATTTTAACTCACCTACAATCTGGCTCTCGGATACATCCAGCCCCCCCATCTATATCTATACTAATATAATAAAGAGAGAGCCCAAACCTTTGAGGCGGGTAATCTCAGGGACCACAGCACCAATCACAACACCCAGTACAGCGTTGGAAAGGGCAGTTGCAGCAGAAGGACATAGGCTATGCAGACGCCCACCATATACATTTAAAAGGTAAAAGAACCGTGCCAGCAAAGTAGTCCCTTGTGGGCGTGTCTGCATTGTGCTGTGGGTGTGTGCTGGGGGTGTGACAAACGCTGGGGTCGTGTGGTACGTTCCGCCCTTCATGCCATGTCGCATATCGTGTGCTGTGGGCCCGGCTGGCGGCGTGGGCGTGTGCGGGGCGCGGGATTACGGAAAAAAAAGCGAGCGTTGTGCCCAATATTTCATTGTTTTTTCTTCCCAGGTTCTGTAAATTCCAGCTCCGGGTGTGCTTGCCCCACGCTCCCAGTGATGTGCACCTGCTTTACTGTATGTAGGTCAGGCATGGCGCTATTCTCAAGGGTGCGAGGCCTGTGCGCAACAGAAGTGGAAAATCTCCAGTGTGCGTTTCAGGCGTCACCGGAAGTTAAGGCGAGATTAGATTTCCTGCACAATGGCCCCTGTTTGCTCTCCTTCCGGCCCTTGGGAATAGCGCCATGCCTGACCTACATACAGTAAAACAGGTGAACGTCACTGGGAGCGCAGGGCAAGCACACCCGGAGCTGGAATGTACAGAACCTGGGAAGAAAAAACAATGAAATATTGGACACAACGCTCGCTTTTATTTTTTCGTAATCCCGCGCCCCGCACACGCCCACGCCCCCAGCACACGCCCACAGCACTCGATATGAGACATGGCATGAAGGGCGGCACGTACCACACGCCCCCAGCATTTGTCATGCCCCCAGCACACGCCCACAGCACAACGCAGACACGCCCACAAGAGACTACTTTGCTGGCACAGTTCTTTTACCTTTTAAATGTATATGGTGGGCGTCTGCATAGCCTATGTCCTTCTGCTGCAACTGCCCTTTCCAACGCTGTATTGGGTGTTGTGATTGGTGCTGTGGTTCGTGAGAGTACCCGCCTCAAAGGATTGGGTTCTCTCTTTATTATATTAGTATAGATTCATTATATTTTACAACCAGTTTTACGATTGCAGCAGTTCATTTCTCATGCTTGAGAAAGAAGACTGTTCAATAAAAACCTTTTTATTGAAAACACCCGTTTATGTATTTCTCTGCACCTCTAGTGAAACGAAGCATGCACGAGTGAAATATCTATCTATTGTTTCTACGACTCTGATCATCAGTTTTATCTTGGGGAAACAAAGTTGTCATGTTTATGCGGTTGTCAGAAACTAATCCCTCCTTGTGAATTCCAGAAAGTTTCTAGTGACCTCTGAGCTAGCTCGCACTCACAATTAAGTCTAATATATTCGACTAGCAGCCCGTCCCGACGTTGTCTGGGTATGAATTGCTGCCGGCCAGTAGTATATTGTTTTGTAGGATTTCGTTTTGATAGCATTGCTTATCTGTGACAGGCCTGTAAAACGCTCCGATTCACAGTGCTCTGCTGATGCACTTAAGAGTGCGCGTTCAGTAGTGTGTGAACTCGAGTTTCCCTACTTTATTGTTCCTTGCAATATTATATAGCGCGAACTCGACAACATGGCATGAGCACAATTTACATTACAGAAGAACACATTCATTTGTGGTAGGCACGGCGAGACAAAGCGATTTGCCTGAAATCACAGGATGTTGAGATGATGCCAAGATTCGAATGTAGCTTCCCAGCTTTAAAGTTCGCAATTCTAGAACTTGTGGCGGGAGGTGAGTCTAAAAGTGTATGTCGGTGCTGGCCATCAATGAGAGAGACCTGTGCATTTTTCGAATGGGTGGTGAAAAAATATGAGTATGTTGCTGGAGATGTGGGCCGCCGTGCCACCAATGTACTTACTGGGGGAGGGTAAACACCCATTATTCCGCAACTTTCTTTCCGCATACCATCACTCCGCATAGTTTCATTACGAAAGTACCATGACTCGGCAATGCCATCATAACGCATGGCATTACATTTTATATGCTTTTACCACGCATAGATTTACAACGAAATTCGTTGTTAATGCATGAATGGTAAAAGCATGTTTTTTTAAAAATGTTTGGATAAGGTAGGTATGGGTATAGGGGTATATGTTTTGGGGTACTTAGGTATATGTTTTGGGGTGTTTGGGTATTTTAAGGGTTCAGATATAGTTTTGGGTTATGGGGTACAGGGGTAGTTTTAGGGTTTAGGGATAGGTTTGGGTTTTGGGGTATATGGGTATTTTTAGAATTCAGGGGTAGATTTGGGTTTTGGGGTACAGGGGTATTTTAAGGGTTCAGGGTTAGGTTTGGGTTTTGGGGTACAGGGGTAGTTTTAGGGTTCAGGGGTAGGTTTGGGTTTTGGGGTACAGGGGTATTTTAGGGTTCAGGGGTAGATTTGGGTTTTGGGGTACAGGGTTATTTTTAGGGTTCAGGGCTAGGTTTGGGTTTTGGGGTACAGGGGTATTCTTAGGGTTCAGGGGTAGGTTTGGGTTTTGGGGTACAGGGGTATTTTAAGGGTTCAGGGGTAGGTTTGGGTTTTTGGGTACAGTGGTATTTTTAGGGTTAAGGGCTAGGTTTGGGTTTTGGGGTACTGGGGTATTTTTAGGGTTCAGGGGTAGGTTTGGGTTTTGAGGTACAGGGGTATTTATAAGGTTCAGGGCTAGGTTTGGGTTTTGGGGTACAGGGGTATTTTTAGGGTTTAGGGATAGGTTTGGGTTTTGGGGTACAGGGGTATTTTAGGGTTCAGGGGTAGGTTTGGTTTTTGGGGTACAGGGTTATTTTTATGGTTCAGGGTTAGGTTTGGGTTTTAGGGTACAGGGGTATTTTTAGGGTTCAGGGGTAGGTTTGGGTTTTGGGGTACAGGGGTATTTTACGGTTCAGGGGTAGGCTTGGGTTTTGGTGTAAAGGGGTATTTTTAGGGTTCAGGGCTAGGTTTGGGTTTTGGGGTACAGGGGTATTTTTAGGGTTCAGGGGTAGGTTTGGTTTTGAGGTACATGGGTATTTATAGGGTTCAAGGCTAGGTTAGGGTTTTGGGGTATAGGGGTATTTTTAGGGTTTAGGGATAGGTTTGGGTTTTGGGGTACAGGGTATATTTATAGGGTTAAGATGGTTTAGTGTTTAAGGGTGTTGGAGTATTTTAAGGAGTAAGGGTGGGTTATGATTATGGGGTGCAGAGGTATTTAAAGGGAGCAGGGTGGACACCCGGCGCTGGAATGTACAGAACCTGGGAAGAAATAAACAATGAAATATTGGGCACAACGCACGCTTTTTTTTCCGTAATCCCGCGCCCCTCACATGCCCACTCCCCCAGCATACGCCCACAGCACAGGATATGAGACATGGCATGAAGGGCGGAACGTACCACACACCCCCAGTACACGCCCCCAGCACAACGCAGACACGCCCACAAGGGACTACTTTGCTGGCACGGTTCTTTTACCTTTTAAATGTATATGGTGGGCGTCTGCACAGCCTATGTCCTTCTGCTGCAACTGCCCTTTCCAAAGCTGTATTGGGTGTTGTGAATGGTGCTGTGGTTCCTGAGATTACCCGCCTCAAAGGTTTGGGCTCTCTCTTTATTATATTAAGTACTTGCAGCCCGTCCCGACGTTGTCTGGGTATGATATGCTGCCGGCCAGTAGTATATTGTTTTGTAGGATTTCGTTTTGATAGCATTTCTTATCTGTGACAGGCCTGTGAAACGCTCCGATTCACAGTGCACTGCTGATGCACTTAAGAGTGCGCGTTCAGTAGTGTGTGAACTCGAGTTTCCCTACTTTATTTTTCCTTGCACTATTATTTAGCGCGAACTCGACAACATGGCATGAGCACAATTTACATTACAGAAGAATACATTCATTTGCGGTAGGCACGGGGAGACAAAGGGATTTGCCTGGAATCACAGGAGGTTGAGCTGATGCCGAGATTCTAAAGTTCGCAATTCTAGAACTTGTGGCGGGAGGTGTGTCTAAAAGTGTATGTCCGTGCTGGCCATCAATGAGAGAGACCTGTGCATTTTTCAAATCGGTGGTGAAAAAATAAGAGTATGTTGCTGGAGATGTGGGCCGCCGTGCCACCAATGTACTTACCGGGAGAGGGTAAACACCCATTATTCCGCAACTTTCTTTCCGCATACCATCACTCCGCATACTTTCATTACGAAAGTACCATGACACCGCAATGCCATTATTACACATTAGTACATTCAAAGTGAACAGGAAAGGGCTATTTAGGCAAAAAAGCTTCAATTGCTCATTAAATCTCAATGTGAACAAATATTCTAGGATGCACCATTACATCAACACAGTACATGGTATGCACACTGTATATGGCACATGAATCGGTCGACGGCGTTTCGATCCCACATTTAGATTTCTGGGATCATCATCAGGACATTTCATGAATGCCTAATCGTTACAAGCCTCAAGAACCTAAAGACAAAATGTAAGGAAAGAAAAGAGTAAGGAAATGAGCAGGGGTCTTTTCCTTAAGTTTGGACATAATGGTAAGTGCACAAGGGTTGTTGTTGGTTGGGTGCACAAACCATGCGGATTAACGCTGTGAGCGTGAGGAGCGGGAGACAATGTAAAACTAATGGAGAGATCAGAAAGGCTTACTAAGACTAATAGTAGTCCCCGTGGGTGGGAATCTACTGATATGAAGAAGTCGTGGTGAAAAATGCAAGCTCCACGTGTTCGAAGAGCGAGCGAGGTCATACCGGGATCAAGAAGTCATAACCGCTATAAATCGGCCAAACTAACCGGTAGCAAGGAGTAATCATTGCCGGTGGTGCTTAAACAAACCGCAGTTGAATTGGTGCCAAGACACGAGGAGGCGGTAATTTAAAAACCTAATTAAAAATATATCGGCGCAGTGGTAGAAAGACGGCGCAGTGAGGGAAGAGACTTACCATTATAATCATGGCAAGAACCCGGGTAGAGTTAAAGGCATTCAGAGGTCACCTGGAAAATCAAGGGTTGGAATGAGTTCGGGAAAAGAGCAGGTCGTGATGTGAGGGTTGGGGGGTAGAGGGAAATAAGTCGTTCTTACCAGAATCGGGGCCAGTAAGGAAGATCAGAATTACGATTGCTGTATGAGATGGAGGAAGTACCTGGGAGGGGGGATGAAAGGAGGTTAGCACAGCGTTCCATGAATGTGGAGCGTTTGGAGCAGAGGGAAATGGAGAGTTGGGAGCGGAGAGTTGGAGGCTTACCGGATCAGTCGGTATCAACTATAAAACAGAAATCTTACGTCAACTATCCAATACGGATCACTACTGTAAATTACCAACGAATCCTACTAAAGAACTGCAAAGACTTAAGAAAGAGACCTCTGCTCATTTCCTTACTCTTTTCTTTTCTTTCCTTACATTTTGTCTTTAGGTTCTTGAGGCTTGTAACGATTAGGCATTTATGAAATGACCTGATGATGATCCCAGCAATCTAAATGTGGGATCGAAACGCCATCGACCGATTCACGTGCCATATACAGTGTGCATACCATGTACTGTGTTGATGTAATGGTGCTTCCTAGAATATTTGTTCACATTGAGATTTAATGAACAATTGAACCTTTTTTGTCTAAATAGCCCTTTCCTGTTCACTTTGAATGTACTAAAGTTTTTTTGTGTAATTGAGGTACAGGCTTGTGCCCCACACCGTGAGAGTGTCGAAGGGTTATTCTCTTTGTATTTTGTGTTATATAGTAAATATACTTGCTGACCACTGTCCGGCTGGACAAGTCGCTTTAATACAGAATCCACTGTGTCTGTATTCATTTAAATGTTTCATCCTTTGTTGCATGGGACCATTGTTGTTTTCAAAAGCTGTTCCCTAAGGTCCTTTGCTGATTTACTTAAGGTCCCTTGTTGTTTATAAACACACCTTATAACACATGGCATTACATTTTATATGCTTTTACATCGCATACATTTACAACGAAATTCGTTGTAAATGCATGAATGGTAAAGCATGTTTTTTTAATGTTTGGATAAGGTAAGTATGGGTATAGGGGTATATGTTTTGGAGTACTGAGGTATATGTTTTTGGGTGTTTGGGTATTTTAAGGGTTCAGATATAGTTTTGGGTTATGGGGTACAGGGGTAGTTTTAGGGTTTAGGGATAGGTATGGGTTTTGGGGTACAGGGGTATTTTTAGGGTTCAGGGCTAGGTTTGGATTTTGGGGTATAGGAGTATTTTTAGGGTTCAGCAGTAGGTTTGGGTTTTCGGGTACAGGGGTATTTTAAGGGTTCAGGGCTAGGTTTGGGTTTTGGGGTACATCGGTATTTTTAGGGTTCAGAGGTAGGTTTGGGTTTTGGGGTACAGGAGTATTTTAAGGGTTCAGGGCTAGGTTTGGATTTTGGGGTACAGGGGTATTTTTAGGGTTCAGAGGTAGGTTTGGGTTTTGGGGTACAGGGGTATTTTAAGGGTTCAGCTAGGTTTGGGTTTTGGGGTACAGGGGTATTTTTAGGGGTCAGGGGTAGGTTTGGGTTTTGAGGTACAGGGGTATTTATAGGGTTCAGGGCTAGGTTTGGGTTTTGGAGTACAGGGGTATTTTTACGGTTTAGGGATAGGTTTGGGTTTTGGGGTAAAGGGTATATTTATAGGGTTAAGATGGGTTAGTGTTTAAGGGTGTTGGGGTATTTTAAGGAGTACGGTGGGTTATGATTATGGGGTGCAGGAGTATTTAAAGGGAGCAGGGTGGGATTATCACACGATAAAAGACATGGCATGAAAGGCGGAACATACCACACACCCCCAGCGTTTGTCACGCCCCCAGCACACTCCCACAGCACAACACAGACACGCCCACAAGGGACTACTTTGCTGGCACGGTTCTTTTACCTTTTAAATGTATATGGTGGGCGTCTGCATAGCCTATGTCCTTCTGCTGCAACTGCCCTTTCCAACGCTATATTGGGTGTTGTGATTGTTGCTGTACTTTTTGAGTTTACCCGCCTCAAAGGTTTAGGCTGTCTCTTTATATTATTAGTATGGATAGAGACCTAGTGGACCTCAGTCCTACGCCTAACCTATAGGATATATTAATCCAATGTGCAGAGCCTTTTGGGAATATAGGAACTACACTACAACATGAGGTCCCACCGGACCGGGGTAAATCCAAAGTTCAGGCCAACCTCAATGGAGGGCAGGCTGACTACAGGACTCACGCAGGACCAACTGAAAAAGTTCCTTGGATAGAGGAGAGTTCGATGTCGAAGACTTGATGTGTCAGTTCAGATCCGCGCAGGCAATGAGGTTTCATCGATGAACCCCTTTACAATGCAGGTACTGCATCGTCATTGAGTCACGCTGTCCATTGGCATCGAGCCGCGCAGTCCATCGAAGCGATGTCATTGATCAACTCCTGTGTTGGCATCGAAGGGCAATGCATCAGTTCCAATCAGTACAAAGTCATCACTGCGTCGATTTGGATGGTTCTGTACAGTAGAAGTCCAGAAATGGATTGACACTACTTGGCAGGGCAGGACTGACAGATGGCAGCGTCCAGGTGCTGTTGCAGGCCTGAAGGAAGTCTTTCGTGGCCCTGAGACTTTGGAACAGAACTGGGGGTAAGCCAGCAAGCCCTTGGAGTCACTCTGGGTTGAAGTGAAATGGGTCGAGTCCTTTTCCTCAGCAGGGCAGAGATCAGCAGGCAGCAGGACAGCAAAGCAGAAAAGCAGTTCTTCCAGAGTATCAGTCAAGCAGTGTGGCAGCTTGTAGCACAACAGTCTTTACTCCTGGCAGAGTTCTTCACAGGCCCAGTAGTGTACTGTCTTGGCAGGGTTAGAGCCCCAGTACTTATACCCAGTTGTGTCTTTGAAGTGGGGGTGATTTAAAAGGAGAGCCTCTGATGTGCACACAGGCCATTTCTTCTCAGCCTTGGCTCCAGATTATAAATAGGGGTTAATCAGGAAACAGGACACTTGCTATTTGGGTGTGTCAGCTTCCCCTCTCCCTTCCTACTCAGGAAGAGGTATTAGAATGCAAATTAATGCAGATGAGTTCTCTGTCACACCTACCTTTTCCTGTGTTTTAAGGCAGTCTAGAGGGACTACACAAAGTGTAGCTGTCACCCGACCCACACGTGTATTGGAGATAGTGCAGGAACACAGAGCAGTAATAGCATAGAAATGCCCACTTTCTAAAAGTGCCATTTCTAATGTTATTGTAATGTTAAATACAATTGTACAATTAAAGAGGATTTACCATTAGCATTCCAAAGATATAAAACATGAGGAAGCTACTCCTTTCTGATCAGGAATTCCAGCTCAACAGTGTTTTAAAGAATTTCCAATGCTAGCCTATGAGAGGAGTAAGACTTACAGCAGTGAGAAATGAAATTGGGTGTTTTTCATTACTAGGACACGCAAAACTTAATAGTACATGTCCTATATTTTACTTTCATTGCAGCCTGCCCTTAGGGCTACCTAGGACCTACCTTGGGGGTGACTTTGAGTAATTAAAGGAGAGTGTAAGGCTTGGCAAGTGGTTTTGAATGCCATGTCAAAGTGTCAGTAAACTTCACACACCGGCCCTGCAATGGAAAGCCTGAGACAGGTTTGAAAGGCTACTTCTGTGGGTGGCACAACCAGTGCTGCAAACCCACAAGTCGATGCCAAAGGGGATGATGGACGGAGTGTTTGAGCAAATCAAACACTCACCCCCAGTCAACTGATGTTGGTTTAATCCATCACCATTCTTTAGCTCACTCAGCCACCCCAGTTCAGACATGGCCATATGCAAATAAGTCTTACCCTGTGCCTCATGGGAACAGTCCAGACCGAACTGCCAAGCCATGTCTTCCCTGGACCGGAAACAAGCATCCTGGGACTGGTTTCAGATTCATAATCCTCATCAACCAGGCTATCTTGAATCCAGTGGCCAAGTGAGCAAGGGACTCACGTCTGAGCATACCCTGCCAACTTAGGGCGAACAAAGCAATACAAAAGGGGATGATGGACGGAGCGTTTGAGCAAATCAAACACTCACCCCCAGTCAACTGATCTGGGTTTAATCCATCACCATTCTTTAGCTCACTCAGCCACCCCAGTTCAGACATGGCCATATGCAAATCAGTCTGACCCTGTGCCTCATGGGAACAGTCCAGCCTGAACTGCCAAGCCATTTCTCCCCTCGACCAGAAACGAGCATCATGGGACCGGTTTTGGATTCATAATCCGCATCAGCCAGGCTTTCTTGAATCCAGTGGCCAAGTGAGCAAGGGACTCACGTCTGAGCATACCCTGCCAACTTATGGCGAATAAAGCGATGGTGAACGGTGATGGATTAAACGCAGATCAGTTGACTGGGGGTGAGTGTTTGTATTGGCAACGCTCCGTCCATCACCACCTTTGGTTTTTCTTTGTTCGCCCTAAGTTGGCAGGGTATGCTCAGACGTGAGTCCCTTGCTCACTTTGCCACTGGAGTCAAGCAAGCCTGGCTTAAGATGGCTGTAATGCCAGAAACCGGTCCTGGGAAGCTTGATTCCGGTCCAGGGAAGGCATGGCTTGACAGTTCAGGCTGGACTGTTCCCATCAGGCACAGGGTCAGACTGATTTGCATATGGCCATGTCTGAACTGGGGTGGCGGACTGAGCTAAAGAACGGTGATGGATTAAACCCAGATCAGTTGACTGGGGGTGAGTGTTTGTATTGTCAACGCTCCGTCCATCACCACCTTTGTTTTTTCTTTGTTCGCCCTAAGTTGGCAGGGTATGCTCAGACGTGAGTCCCTTGCTCACTTTGCCACTGGAGTCAAGCAAGCCCGGCTGAAGACGGGTGTAATGCCAGAAACCGGTCCTGGGAAGCTTGATTCCAGTCCAGGGAAGCCATTGCTTGGCAGTTCGGGCTGGACTGTTCCCATGAGGCACAGGGTCTGACTGATTTGCATATGGCCATGTCTGAACTGGGGTGGCTGAGTGAGCTAAAGAACGGTGGTGGATTAAACCCAGATAAGTTGACTGGGGTTGAGTGTTTGTATTGTCAACGCTCCGTCCATCACCACCTTTGTTTTTTCTTTGTTCGCCCTAAGTTGGCAGGGTATGCTCATACGTGAGTCCCTTGCTCACTTTGCCACTGGAGTCAAGCAAGCCCGGCTGAAGCCGACTGTAATGCCAGAAACCGGTCCTGGGAAGCTTGATTCCAGTCCAGGGAAGACATGGCTTGGCAGTTCGGGCTGGACTGTTCCCATGAGGCACAGGGTCAGACTGATTTGCATATGGCCATGTCTGAACTGGGGTGTTGGAGTGAGCTAAAGAACGATGATGGATTAAACCCAGATCAGTTGACTGGGGGTGAGTGTTTGTATTGTCAACGCTCCGTCCATCACCACCTTTGGTTTTTCTTTACAAACCCACAAGTAGCATTTAGGTTGCAGGCCCTAGGTATATGGTATACCACTTTACAAGGGACCTATAAGCAAACTAAATATGTCAATTGGGTATACACCAGTTTCACCAAGTTTCAGGGAGAAGCACATGTACTTTAGCACTGGTTTGTAGTGGTAAAGTGCTCAAGGTCCTAAGGGCAACAAAAAGATATAGCAAAAAGAGGAGGTAAGCAGGCAAAATGTGTGGGGGAAGACCACCCTAAGGATGACTGGTCTAACAGTTGTTATAACAGTCTTTGTTAATATGCTTTATTTTGCTTTTAAATATCTAAAATAAACAAAAATACTGTCTGAGAACACTCTTGCAGAACAAATATGGCCATTTTGAAACTTTAGACAGTCTTCGATGTCACTACAACACAGTAGGAAATGTAAAGTGTAGTCACACTTCTTATTTTCCATCAAAACGTAGAAGAACGCAGAAGAAGCCACAGTACCATGAAAAGAGAGGAAACATATAATCACACACACACTATCATTGCGGTAAATTGAGAGAATTTTCAGCCATGCCAGACACTTCTCTTGACTGAGCTACTCATAGAGGGCAGACACATTTTCCATTGTATTGTGATGTTAGTGGTTGCACTTGGAAGCTGGGACATCTGTGTGAGGGAACAATAATATGTCCAGAAACTCTTTAGGGAAAAAGTGTCAATATAACAAGGAAACAGCATAGGTTTTTGTACATGATTGCAAGAGGCATGCTGGATTGTAAAGCAATTTATAACAATATTAAGAGAGTCGCAACGAGGAAAGAATTAAAAAGATGAAGACATGTTTAAAAACCCATACTGAAATTTGCATACCTATGTATAAAAAGATAAAGCCACTAATCTATGGACGAGGGAGGGGTAATTTGTAAACTAGCAGGGTTGTTTCAACACCACTCTGCCAGGTTGGCTTTGGTCTGTGCCCACCTTGAGAAGGACCACATACCATATTTATGGATCCCTGCCTACTTGACAGTTAAATCCGTAACATAAGTGCATCAGCCACGTATTTGTATCACAACTCAGTGTGTAATAACAGAATGGTATAGCTGCTCAACTGTAATAACTTATTATAGTTGGGTTGTGAGGTCATAATTGACTGACAAAGCCTGCAGCCTAGGAGAAACAGAGGACACAGTGCACAATTATAGCTCCAAATTAAACAAGACTATAGGAACTGGCTTCTCGAGCTTCTGATCTGTTTTTATTCTAAAAACAACAGTGATCAGCTTCAAGCTAAAGGTCCTTATCGGAAAGGTAGAATCTCTCTGCATGCTTCTACGCATGTAGGATACAGCTTTTTTTCACCTGACTTACATTAAGCTTGTAGTATTTTGTAGGGTCTTTTTCCAACTCATTCCTTATTGCTGATTAGTGTGTTTCATTTTACAATGCATATTCTGCTTTTACTCTCTATTTCTGCAACAATGTCTCATAGGGAAGAGCAATACATCAAGGATTTAACAAGTTTGTTTGAATGGGGGGCTGTTAGTTTCTCATCGCGAGCGGTCACGAGCAGACGCAACCACTCGCAATGAGAAACCTGACCTCCCCACGTTGAGAATCTCGCCGGGAGGTTTATTTTCCACCCTCACGATTGGCAACTTGATGTTGCTGATCGCGAATGAGGAAAAAGTCTAGCTGGGATGCCATTTTGCTCGCTCGCGGTCGCCAACTTGACATTGAGGACCGCGAGCAAGCAACGTGTTTTTGCACTGTGCTACGTGCAATTCGTGTAGCGCATAGTGGCACAAACTACGCAAAGTACGCGAGCGTAGCGTAGTTTTCCGCCCAGGCCTAAGTAAAAGGCTGTAGGCAAAGGTTGAATGGTCATCTTTCAGTTGTTAATGACTGTATTTGGATGTTGAAGTGCTAATAATGTGCTCACACTTTTACTGAGCCAGTGTTAACCTTTGAAAAATGTCAAAGCGCTGTAGCAATACTATCATAAAATGTACTGCATTAGGTCACATATTTTGCCTTTTATTGACACATATTTTAGTCAACCTGGACACTTAATTTGAACCTCCCATGCTGCATAATTCCAGTGGGCCTGATAATAAGGAATAGAATACCTTCTACATTTATTATATTATTGCAAGTCATCGAGGAGCTCCATGATCATAAAATGGGACTCCTCAGTGACTTGAAATGTCTTTATAAGATGCAGCAGGGGGTACTTTATCCCATATATATTCATTCAGGCAAGACAAAATATTTCACCAACCTGTATGTAAAATGTGCCTGTTATCATACTTGTCTACAACCCACCCTCAGGTCCAGATCGTTGACAATGTTGATAACCATAGAGTCTGTGTGGCATTTGGGTTATATAATATAGTGCGATATGTGGTATTCGTTTCCCCATTATTTGATTTTGGTAAATTTTCAGAATTTAGAACTTCTCTCGTTACCATAGTGTGTCGAATTTCAAAAATGTTTATATGCAATGAACCAATAGCACTCTGACATTAGTGAGGACAGCCGTACTTTTGGGAATAGAATTGCGCAAAGTTAAACAGTTTTCATAGTTAAACTCTTTTTATATTCTCCATTTCTATAACAGGATAGCAACTACGGAGCGGTTTTAAACTACTTCCTTCTCGTTTTAGAACGGACAGAGTATGTGGTAAAATGTGAGCTCATGATGCCGCTCTCGGCCGTTGCATAATATCTGAGCCTTGAATTTAAATTCTTGTTTCTGATTGGCCATGGCCAACAACAGGAGTCTGCCATAAAATGCATATGCGTTAGTTGATTGGCTGGCTGTGGTGAATCCCCATTTACCGAGAGATTTCATTGAATGGGAGGGGGGTCTTGTGTTAGCATTCTTTTACAGGGCATCTTAGTGACAATTTCAACAATAATGGCCCCTAAGGAAACAGATGAAAACATTGCTTAAGAAACAGTGTCTGAATAAATGAGCAACTTGACACCATGAGAAAAAAACAAAATATTCCCTTCTAGAAATGAATTGGAATAATAGAATAATTAGCACTCAATTTATAGCTCTATGAAAAAAGTCTGCAGCGAATCCACGCCGTGCATTTTATTATTGTATAAATCATCTTCAGCTCATGCCTCATTAAGCGCTTAGGGTCGAGTTTGACTAAACATAATTTATTAGTTGAATTTGAATTTAATTAATCTGCAGTTAATTACTATATCAGTTGAGCAGGCAATTCGTAACGAAAAACCACATTATCATTTAAAGCAAAAGAGCAAAAATGCAAGAGTTGCTAAGCCGAAGAAATGGTTGAAGTACCCATGGGGAGTGCAATTATGGGTACCATCTAAAGTATATCTCTGCTCTCAAGTATGGAAATAATATTAATGTTAGTGTTGTTATTGTTAATACTACTACTAATTACTACTACATTATTGTTAATGCTACTAATATGATTACTTCCCCTAACACTTACTGCTACTACTAACCAACTTCCCCTTATATCAATTGTTGACTGTATGTTCGTCTTTCATCCTGTGCTGAACTTCACTGCTGTTTGGTTAGCTTTGTGCCATAGAATTACCACATACATACATACTACTACTACTTCTACTACTACTACTACTAATATTATTAATAATAATAATAATAATAATATTGTCTTCTGCGCACTCTAAGTTACTGTGTACATAGAGGAATACATAAAACGAGAGTGTTACCATTTTAAACTAAACATACTGGGCCTCATTTATGAGGTTTTGCCGTAGAGCAGTGCTGCAGGGCTTCTTTCTGCCTGCCCTATAGCAAAAGACAAGGGGAGGAATGCACCGTATCTATGAGATATGGTGCAATCCTGTCCTTTTCCCCTACACCGGTGCACAAGGGGCTGCCATGCGCCAATGCAGGCACCTTTGTACCATGGTGCAAGGGTGCCTGCATTGCGGGGATGATTAATTTTGTGCAGGAAGTGAAACCTTCCTGCATGAAAACAATCACAGGAGGCTTTTTTCTCTTTCTAATTGTGCTGCAGAATGCAGCACACATAGAAAAAGGAAAAAAATAGGAGAAATGAAGATATCTCCCCTCGTTGTGCCTCCCTTAGCCCCCCGTTGGGAGGCATATGTTTTTGCCGCTGCTTCAGAGTTACGATTTCTCGTAAATCTGGGGGCGTGTCAAAAAGCCATGTATGTTGCTGGAAACGCCCCCAGCAACATTCAATGCACACCTCTTTAATACAAAAAACTGCGTTAAAGGGAGCAATATTTAGGAGGAACTTTAGCAGCCCTTGAGGGCCAGAGACTCTGAAATAAGACACACACACAATTTAAACTGAGACATTTTGAAGTATTTTATGATGCTCTTTAGAAATAAGAGAGGTGTCCCTGAGTAGCACTAGGTTTGTAAAGCTGCTTAACCGATTCAAATGAGTAGCTTTATTGTGAGCACCATCTTTGAGATGCTGTGAGCAATGGCTGGAGAATCAGAGGTCATTGAGTTGGGGAATGTAGAGATCCTGGAGACCCATTTCTGCACATTTGGTGCTAGAGGGTTTCATTAAAATGGGGGTGAAGCTGTGCTAGTGAGTTGAACAGACCAATTATACTCTACAGGGGTATTTTAGTCCTGGATTGAACTAGGCGATGATGATGCAGCAGAGCTATTTACAAAGCATGTCAAGATTGACCCTCCATTGCAAACTGATCCATTTGTATATGTTGAAGTGTATTTGACTTACATTGAACACTTAGGGCCCGATTCCGATCTCGCTCGGAAGGGCACCGAACGTGATCCGGCCGGAAAAAGGACGAGCCGTACACGTGTTTTTCGCCCAACTTGTACAGCTGTATGAGCGAGCAAGTACGACGTGAGCAACGCGAAATTCACCAACCGAATCGTTTCCAGGTCTGAACCGCTCCGTACATCTCATCCGTAAGTAAACCGGGCCGTGCAATGGATGCGATTTACGACCGAGCCAGTACAATGCTTGCATCGGACTGCCGGTTCGAGCCGAAGTTTCTGGCTCGCAAAACTTCCGGGATAGTTGCCTTTGGGGTTCCGTATCGGACCCCCTGTCACCCGCAGCCTTACAAATCGGACACAGGGGGAGACCCAAGGGTCTCCCTAACACAGACATGTACGGTACGGATGGCACCAATGCGTACCCACTGTAGGGGGGGCTTTGTGCGAGACGTACCCATTCAGTCAATGGGAGCCCATATACACGTCGTACGACTGGCTCCCGTTGACTTCTATGGGAGTCCGACCAAACCGAGTCCGGCAGCATCTGGCTGCATCGTACTCGCTCGGTCGGACTGCAGGAGTCCGGCTCAGTCAGAAAACACTCCGGATCCGGCTTGGTCAAAGAGCTTTCTGACCAAGATCAGAATCGGACCCTTAATGGTGTTTTAGTGGCGGCTCCCACATGTATACAACGGGCGCATTTAGGTCCACTGTCAATGCTAGAGTAGCTTTTACCAGTGTTACATATACACCACATCCAGAAAAAGTCCACTTCCCCTTAAGATCTCAAAAAAAGATGCACACAGAGATCCTAAGGATATATTGACAATTAAGCCCATATATACTACAACACTGAGGTCTTTAGATACTATGGCCAATACAAACACTTAAACTAGCACAAGCAACAGCTATGACTCTACAGGCAATGAATACTGTTCTAGGTCATTGCCTCACCAAACAGAATAAAATACCATTTTAGTTAGCAAGGAAAACCTATAAATTAGAAGCAGTGTTTCCTCAATTCTTCTCCATGAACATCAAATATAAAATATGTGTTAACAGATGGATATAGTAATGAATGTACAATAGTGGCAGTTGTTGGAATGTGTATTTGCTATCCTATAGATGACTGCACCAGGCATGCCTTCAAATGCAATATTACTAGAAGTATTGAAACAAATAAAGGAAGAATATGAAGCTTCATCTATAGTAGGTTTTGGGATGAAGGTTATAGGTAACACAGACACAGTGGCTGAGATCATTCTCAGTAGTATTAAAAGCAAAGCAGCAATATTTGTGATTTGCCAAATATATGCAGGTACTCCACAAGATCAGAAAGAAGTTGAGTTGCCAAAAATAATATCTGAAGGCTATGTCTCCATGGGAAGAGATACCTTAGGGGTAAGACCACAGGGACACAAATAAATTAAAAACTAGAGTGGAGAATGGAAATCTTCCAAAAGACAAGAATCCAGAACCACAGAAATCCCCAGTGGAGAATGTAAAGTTTCAAAGTGGACTGAAAAAGAAGCCACAATTTTATCATAAAGACAAAAACAGGGAGGATCTAATCTGAGAGGTAGAAGAGAAAAAAAGAGGTCCAGAGAGAGATAAATCCTCTGAAGAGCGCTATTCCTATTATTCACAGGTCCCTAGAGATACAAAGTGGAATCATACAAATGTGTTTGTTCTTCTGCAAGAGCAGATAATGGAAAAGCCTATCAGCAGTTAAGCGGAGACAGATGAGGGTTAGGACCCTCAAAACAACCTTTTCAGAAGAAAAGAGTAGCTGCAGGAAGGAAATAAGATGCCTTATAGAAAGAGAGTTTAATTTAAGAATGGATCATGGGCTGTGGTCATGTTTGACAGTGTGATTGAAATAACTATAGCCCACAAAAAAATCAAATCGCACCTGTTTGTTGGAGTGGACTAATAAATATGTACAAATAAAAATGCCTGTTGGTTGTCTAACTGAACCAGATTTAATTGACAAAGTTTGAATGCAGATTGAAGGTGATATTGAACGAGTAATATCAATGATTTGCTGGACTTACTTGACTGACTCTTGTGACATATTAGAGGAGGACATTGGGCCCACATGTTATAATTAATTTGTTTCAGGAGAACGTTCAAATGGGAGCATTTTTTTTACTAGAGCGCAGCCACTCAATTCCCTTACTGTGGTGGTTGACTGTTTGCAACTGCCTCAATACCATTACAGTACATGAAAAGAAAATGCTTCTGGCTAGAACACAAGCATTTTCTTTTAGAAAATCAAAGCCAGAACCCAAGGAAACACATCTCTCTCATCCAGTGTTTGATTTTTATTCGATTTGCTGTAATGTCAGTTCACACAGTGTGTTGACGTCACAGCAAAACAAAGAGAACGAAGACTTTTCTCTAATGGGGCCAGTCTACTTTTACTTTTGATCAGTGCTTGGGGACATAATTCTGCTAGACAACAGGCAGTAGTTCGGTGTGGGAGGAGTGACCCCTTAGGTAAGATCACGTGCCCCGTGCCCCCAACATGGGAGACAGTCTGTGGGGCTTTCCTCAATTTAAACTGCCTCGGGGGTTAAAAGCCATCTAGACACCAGGGATTTTCACAAGGCAATAAATAGAGGGGGTGGGGTGGGCTTAACAGTGGCGTAACATTACCACCCACAGCCCCTGTGTTGCGGGGGGCTGAGCTCCAGGGGCCCCCTCCGGCACTGTGCATTGGCAGTGGGCTCCTGGCCTGAGAGCTCCTGACTGGGGAAAGGGGGCCCATGCTGGCTTTGGGCCATGCCCCCATCTCAGACAGCGCTACAAAAGGGGGTGGTGATGGACGGAGCATCTGAATTATTCAAACACTCACACCCAGTCAAAAGATCTGGGTTTTATCTATCACCGTTCTTTAGCCCACTCGCCACCCCAGTTCAGACATGGCTATATGCAAATCAGTCTGACCGTGTGCCTCATGGGAACAGTCCAGCCCGAACTGCCAAGCCATGTCTTCCCTGGACCGGAAACAAGCTTCCGAGGACCAGTTTCAGGCATTCCAGCCATCTTCAGCCCAGCTTGCTTGAATCCAGTGGCAAAGTGAGCAAGGGACTCACGTCTGAGCATACCCTGCCACGCTTATGGCGGCCAAAAGCAGTACAAAAGGGGCTGGTGATGGACGGAGCATCTGAATCAATCAAACACTCACACCCAGTCAAAAGATCTAGGTTTAATTCATCACCGTTCTTTAGCCCACTCTGCCACCCCAGTTCAGACATGGCTATATGCAAATCAGTCTGACCCTGTGCCTCATGGGAACAGTCCAGCCCGAACTGCCAAACCATGTCTTCCCTGGACTGGAAACAAGCTTCCGAGGACCAGTTTCTGGCATTCCAGCCGTCTTCAGCCCGGCTTGCTTGAATCCAGTGGCAAAGTGAGCTATGGGACTCATGTCTGAGCATACCCTGCCTCACTTATGGTGGCCAAAAGCGGTACAAAAGGGGGTGGTGATGGACAGAGCATCTGAATCAATCAAACACTCACACCCAGTCAAAAGATCTGGGTTTAATCCATCACCGTTCTTTAGCCGACTCTGCCACCCCAGTTCAGACATGGCTATATGCAAATCAGTCTGACCCTGTGCCTCATGGGAACAGTCCAGCCTGAACTACCAAGCCATGTCTTCCCTGGACCGGAAACAAGCTTCTGAGGACCGGTTTCTGGCATTCCAGCCGTCTTCAGCCCAGCTTGCTTGAATCCAGTGGCAAAGTGAGCAAGGGACTCACGTCTGAACATATCCTGCCACACTTATGGCGACCAAAGGCGGTACAAAAGGGGGTGGTGATGGACGGAGCATCTGAATCAATCAAACACTCACACCCAGTCAAAAGATCTGGGTTTAATCCATTACCGTTCTTTAGCCCACTCTGCCACCCCAGTTCAGACATGGCTATATGAGAGACAGAGAGAGTGGTTTAACTCTAACCGGGGAGGATTTAAAGACCACTAGACACCAGTGATTTAATTTTTTGTGGGAGAGCTGCCTGCCTGACAAGGGTCATTGTCCTCTTTCTCCAAGGGTAACACAGCCTTTCCGCCGCACAAGTGGGCAAATTTTGGGTTTGTCCCAATATCCCCTCAGGAGGGGAGGGTGGAAAGCGAACTAGACAGTACAGTTTTCTGCGTGGTGGAAAATAAAATTGTTGGGGCAGTCCACATTGGCATTGGACCATGCCTTGACCCTAAAGGAGCATAGAATATATCTGCCTCCTTGAGCCAGATGCAGGGTTTGTCGCACAATTTGCTACCTTAGGGGTAATACGCCACTAGACACGCAGGATTTCTTTTTTCCAGGGAGAGGGAGTGGTCCCTTGGACAAGGGCTAGTGACCCTTCCATCAACTGCAAAACATCAAGGGCCCATAATCAGCCCCCCCAGTAGGGGAGAAAGCCCACAAGATAGTAGGTATTTCTGTAGAGGAAAGGATAAAAAGAGGTGCAAGGCAGTCGATGCGGGCATCAGAGTATACCCATGTCCTAAAAGGGGTATACCATTTTTCTGTGTCCCCTTGTGACAGAAGGTGAGTTTGCTCCCAATCAGCCCCTGGGGTGGGATAAGAAGCCCACTAGACACAAGGGATTTCACTTTTTTAGTGGGGCATAGCCCATTAGGTAAGGTCCAGGC